>NC_054877.1:13483494-14695578 GCF_018320785.1 Cheilinus undulatus | reverse complement strand
GCTGTGCTTTCGTGTTTGGTTCAAAGAGTTACAGAAGGGGAAGTAGAGGAAAGGTTAGAGATGCCTGTAGACTCCCAGTACCGAATGGTCATTTTGAGAATCTGTGAAACGATTTATTGTACTTGAATTAAGCAGTAAGTGAATGGGCCATTTATCAGTTAGCAAGAGCAAGAGCAAAGGAATTTTTACTCACTCATGTGTCCAGATGAATAAGAAACAATCAAACTAGCCACTTAGGATTGCCAGAACAGTTCAGAAAAACGGATTAACCTCTCAATTTATAATTTCAGGGGTTGTTTTGGATGGCAGCAGGCCAAGTGCCTACAAACACGTGGTTAGACAAAAGAATAGCAAAAAAGCTGCAGTTCAGCCATGAAATTCCTATCCTCTTTTGTTAGACAAAATACCCAAGACCTTTGGAATGACATGATCTAGTAACAAACAACTACCATTTACCCAAATGGCAACCCCCAACCAATTTGTCTGAACCAATTTAGAACATTTACATCAGTGGTAGCCATCTTGGTTGTTTACAATGTGCTCCTTTGTTGATTTAATATCCGAAAACCACATTTTGATGAACTGCATACTGCATGCTCAAACTGTTTAAACTGCAAACTAACCTAATGGTTACCATGGTGTTTTTTTTTTACCATTTTCAAATATCCTCAAGGGTCACGTAAATCCATTCATCAAATATTTATAGTATGACTTATGTTTGATAAGCTAGCACAGGCTAGCTCAACTGTTCAGCAGTACCTTAAATTGAACTAGAATATACTTATTACTCCTACAGCTATTTAGTTAATTCATTATTACTTGACATAATAAAACATTCAACTAAGGATACTTTTATTTTATTGCTTGTTGTATAACTTTTACTTTACAAAGCAGATATATCGTCCAGATACCATGCCCATCATCAGGCAAATCCATCTTGCAAAGCTCAAATCTGAAATGATTGTCCCAGGTCTGAAAACGGGCCTGACCAATCAGTGTAGTTTGAGGAGAACTAGGCAGTAGCCACAGGGGGGTTTAGTTCCACTGAAAACTGATAGCAATAGCTGCCGCCAGTGTAGCATTTAGATTGGATGTAGCTATGGTATAACAACAGTTTTATCAGAACTGGACCACATTTCTTTATCAAATAAAGAACAAACAACAGCACTGACAGCTTTGCATGACAGATGTTTTCACTCTTCAACAGACCTGCTTCAGCTTAAGTTTGCAATTGTTACTGGCAAGGTTTTGCTGTTCTATAAGATGGTATATACTGGCTGCCTTTAGTGAAGCCATCAGCTTAGATGCAGCTGTAGTATAGTGGCATTTTTATCAGAACTAGACCACTTTTTTATCAAAAGAGTAAAGAGCCACACTGAAAGGTTCTCTTACAGAGAACATGTTTTTCACCTCTCCTGACCAGCCTCAGCATGAGTTTTATCCACCAACCCTGTTCATAAATTACGATAGCACCTGTATGTCGAGCTCAGGTTACTACAGGTGCATGTCTACTACTTCATTTTGTCTTGTTGCTCTGATTGGCCCATAATGAATTTGACAGACATAAGGTCTGTCCAGTAACCTTTTTTGGAAAGTTCTACCTTTCTCAAACACTTTGTATGGGAAGTTTCTAAGGTGAATGTGAAATATATCCCATGCAATGGATATGAAACAAGCTATCTGACATGCCAAGTTAGGTTCTGCTAGTGCCCGTGGATAGCCTGAATAGCTGCAATGCATTGTGGGGCATTTGGGTATCACGAGTAAACCGAGGCCTAGAAATTATGGTGATTCAAGTATGCATATGGGATTTCTAACCTATACAAAATTGCATACTATAAAATCAGGCTAAATTTGACATAATATTTATATAAATTGTAAGAGATTGTTCTATTTGGGACATAGCCAATGTATTTGAGCTTTTCTGGTTTAGATTAGTGGTTACAATTGGCCCAGCATAGACCAGATTGTGTGGCAATCTGTCCAACAGTGCTGGGATCAGACTCATCTGCCAGAGAACATAAACATCTTGCAGACTTGTCTGGTTCCCAGGCCTTTAATCAAGTGCACTGGGGCAAAAAAATGTCTATTTTCAGTTCTCTGTTTAATAGAATTTTCTATACATGGAATTCAAATGTCGAGTCGTGATTTCTGTCTTGGGGCCCAGTACTATTTTTTTTTTAAACTCCTTTAAATCAATATGTTGAAGGGGTAAGTGGTCAAATTTGCTGGCAAAATGTCTGGAAGCAGAAATTAGATATCAAAATTTGTTTGATAATTTTCTGTTGATTGATTATCTGACTAAACATCACTAATACAGATACCCACATACCTTAAAGGAGTGCCTGTGAGCCCTTTAATATGACTGGAATTATTTACTTAGGGATGTCAGTGGAAATATTTTTGGAAAAGCTCTCTGTAAACAGAACTTTACAAGTGCAAGTAGCACATAGAAGATGTCCTCAAAGCTGGCGGTGGTTTATTACATATGTTGAAATATTGTTGCTCTCTGTAAACAGAACTTTACAAGTGCAAGTAGCACATAGAAGATGTCCTCAAAGCTGGCGGTGGTTTATTTCATATGTCTCAACATTTTAGGCAGGTCTTACTGAATGTCATCCAATCTCCAACACTGTCCGATTGGCCAGTGTCAACATTGAGATCCCAGCGCCCCTTGTGTTTTTTTCCAGGTCTAAAGTGAATGGGTGTGTGATCACGGCTGTCTGTGTTGTCTGTAGGCTGAAGCAGCCTCCTTATTCTCCTGGTCAACCTCTCTGCCTAGATATGTCAGACTTATCCTCTTTGCCCGGTTTTACCAATTAACATTTCCCGCTCTATCTTCCCTCCTCCTCCTCCTCCTCCCCCTTTTTCTCCTCCCCTCTGGGCTTTACCCCCCACCCCCTTCTTCCTCGCTGTCCGCTGCTCTGATCCAGAACCACACTGTCATACTAACAACTCCTTGGGGACTCTAACTCTGCTTGTCTCCTCCGTGATGTAAGTTCCTCTTCCTCTACGACCTTTGGCGGTGGGTTCACCAGCCACATGGACCTCACCTCACACCCTGTAGACCTCCCCCCTCCTCACCCTCTCCATTAATGCATGCTTCACAGGACAGCAGATTGACAGTATGTGAAGCCAGTCGTGTCAAAAGTTGTGCGACGACCATCCACCTTTTTCTTCGTGTTAATGGATGCATGCTTAGTTTTCTGTGGTATAGGTCATCTGTTTTTTTAAAGGACCATAATGGTGATTTTGCATGTTTTAGCCCATTAACCATAACTCACAACAGCTGTTTCCCAATACCATACCATACATTTTTAAATTAAGAGAGATTCAAATAGAAATTCCCACTAGCACAACATAAAAATCAACTGAAGCAGGAGTAAAAGTAGGAAAGGTAAGCAACTTGATGTCAGGTAGTTAAGCGTATCATCTGCATAAAACTTTAGACAGGCTCCATATTTGGGACTAAGGCCTGGATCCAAGTACTTCTGACCCCAAAATCCAGTTCATCTGATCAATGTGAACACAAGGGTGCCAGACTCAGGTAATATATCTGGGTTTGGCTGGAGAGGTAGTCTAAGGCAAGACTCATACTTTAGCATGGTGTGAAAGAGATGTGAGCGCTACCATGCTCAAGTGCAGGGTACTCATCAGTATTTAAGAGTTGTAAGGATAATTAAAGTCATCTCCTGTCAGATCAAAGAAACATTTTTTCTGCAAAGCTAAGGCCCATTCCATTCTCTGAACTACACAGTAGATGCAGAAGGAAGAGGGTCACTGTTGGCATTTTAGAATAAAAACAAAAAATCCATAATGTGGCAGTTTAGACCTAACTGACTGCACAGAGCATAAATAAATGTCAGCTTGAGTGGCTGCCAAGGTTGCTTCTTCTGTCATCTTCTTGGCTAATTTACAAAAAAAAAATTCCATACGCAAGTGTGCTGGGTTACAAAAATGTCAATGATATGAAAGCTGACCATTAAGGTGCAATTATGCTCAGGCACAGCACAAAACAACTAGGTTCAATGTGAAAACACTCTACAGCTACATGACTTTTTACAACTTGCAATGCACTAAACTATGTCTTTCGAAATCACTAGCTAATGTGGCATAGTTAAATACCAGCCAGCAACTGCTGCTGACTTTAGCGTGTGCTATTATGGACAAATTAAAAACAAGCCAAATTTTTTAACAGTAATATTTATTCTGTTATTCCTTGTCAATGCAATGAAAGTCCCAGTGAGTGACTTTCTGTTTTATTCCATTATTCGGAGCATAGAATTGTAAAAATAAAAGCTTAAATTGACCTAGTTTTGTAAACACTGGCTAATGTACCTTGTTCTAACTGAGCAGACTACTTGCTAGCAAAGGCTACTGACTTTATCTTGTCTTCAAATTGAAAGTGGAAATTACTTTTAACACGGATATGTTTCATTCTTTTAAATATATCTTGATTTATATTCTGGTGAGCAGCTCTCAGTGCTCTAAAGATTTGAATAAAATTTTTAAAAGTTTAGCTAACTTTCTGTGGTCTGACTACCAGCTAATAAAGGTTGCTTTTACTAGCTTTGATAGTGTAATCAAACATGAATGTTAACATCACTTTGAACACTAATGTTTGTTTGTTACAACTAATTGTGTTTGCAAAATTTTGATTATTAGTGATTTTTAAGGATACATTTGGGGATAATTAAGGGAATAACTCTCACAAAACAATGCTGTCATTGGTAATCAAGCTACAGTCAACTATATCTAGACCTACAGATATACAGCTAACTATAGACCTAGCAAACATCTGTGAGACAAATTAAAAGAAGTAGTGAACACTTTAACATTTTTTTCAGCTGTACACTGAAGTATCTGACTGAACTATGATAAAACATATCAGTGCTGGTGTTATTTCTGACATTTGCACCAAACTAATAAAAATCTCATTTAAAAGCTTTTAATGAGCTCAAACGGACATCTGCTTCGAAAATCTTTTCTGAAAAGGCGTGTTTTATGTGACGTAGAAACCTACGTCTCAAACTCTATATAAAAGATAGAATGTTACCGCCTTTAACTGACTTTACCATTCAGAGACCACTCCCATCCTCTCCTGCACTGCTTTGGCTCCGAGAGCTCTGACTTTAGCAACGCCAGTGCTGGAGCCAACGGCCCAAACAGGTAGTGCTCAGGACCACCATGGTCCACCACCACACTACAGCCTGCTTCAGGGAACTCTGGAGGGGAAAAATCCTCCACCTAAAAAGATCACTCTGAGGCAGCAGTGCTGCCAGACTGTGTCACTTTCTGGCAAGGAGAGTCACTGTCACTCCCTCATCTGGAAAAGCCCATCCTTTTCCCCTCCCTTCTCAGTAGCAATTCTGTTTGTCAAAAAAGTAAAGACATTGGAAAAAAAATTGGGACCAACATTTTAGATATTTTTCAACCAGCTGGATTTGTTTATTGAAAAATGGCACAGTTTGGACCTCATGCAGTAGAAAAAAAACCCAGAAATATTTCATAAGTGTTTCAAGGACCTTTTGGTGCAGTTTTGATTAACTGGAACATATTTGCAACCCACTGAAAAAGGCTGTGTGATCCACCTTTGGATCCTGACCGACCAGTTAGGAACTACAGGTTTAGAAGAACTGATGCCACCTCCAATAAGCAGAGCAAACACTGAATAACTACTAAGACTTTATTTCTCTCTGCCATTGCAAACATATGACCATTATAACTAGGCTTGACTAGCTGACTTCCTCTCTAGGTTCAAAGGAAAAACACTGGCCAGTCTGATTCAAGCCACAACAGCTCCGTCCACATAGCCTCAACTGTCCCCCATGTTCTAAAATGTTGTTGAGTTGCAATCTCTGGCCTTGACTTGAAACCAGTTTAAATGATTTTTCATTGATGGGATGAATCCTACAAAATCACCCAATGGTCCTTTAAAGCAAAGTCACAAAAGTTCATATAAGATGTGAAGTATGAAATCATGCATAAAACTTCCAGATGTCTCACGTTTCTTAGCACAGGTTGTTTGTTGTCCTTCTGGACCCTCTTCATCTTTCTATGGTTTATTCTAACATTGTGTTCCTGCCAGGGAGTCACTCTGTGTGCGACTGGATTAACTATGATGTTTTTCTTGTGATGTTTCCGTTTTTACTCCCTTCTGTCCACACAGAGTTTTCTTTTCCTCTTCACTGTTTCAGACCCCCTCAGCCATCCTCTCACACTAACAAATCCTCCAAAGACTAACTGAAGAGGAAAGCTGCTAACTCTCATCACTTTCTACTTTCTGTCACCTGTCGGGTTGTTTTTGACGTCTGGAGGATATTAACCTGTTCAGAGGTCCATTCTGCATGCTTAAAGGAGAAATCCACCATGAGATTGTTTCTCGCTGTTATTCAGTTCATCAGGAGCCTGTCAGAGCCAATGCTACAATGAGAGCAGAATGTTAGTCCTGTGGTTGCCCAGTGTCTCAGTAGCACACACCACCATCTAGAATTCAGTGTTTGATTTGCTACATTTTATAGAAAATCATATTGCAAGTCAAAATATTCAGAAAAGATCAACTTTTTTGGATTTGGGGTTAGTGGTGTTCAGTGAAGATGTATACATCATTTTCTGAGCCTTGATTGACAGTTTTTTGATTCACAATAAAATCTGCATTCAAGAGGAGGCCAACAAAGAAATGGCAACGCTGTTTTACATATGCACGCTGGAAAATTTCATGAAGGCTGCTCCTGAAATCTCTTAATTTGTTGCTCTTCATAAAAGTAGATCTCAAAAGGCAGGACATGACCTAAAAAACCCAACACAGATATGCCTGATGAAGCAACAGAAAAAAACACAGTGGTAACAACTTTTGTCTGTATTCAGTGCTATGTGTACAGTAGCTCAACATATTCATATGTATATCAACCAAAGACCAGAGACTTAGATAATGGCGATCAGAAATCATCAGCAGTATTGCAGGTGTTGTATCAGATTGTCAAGGTTTAGATGGAGCCAAGCCAGAAGGCAGAGCTTTCAATTTACCGGTCAGTCTTCCAGCCCTCACCAAAAGACCAGCTCCTTCACACTGAAAGGAGTCACTTGAGGTGGTTTGGGTGGATGCCTACTGGTTGCCTAGTATGGAGGTCCATGCCTATGGAGGTCTTCCAGGCATGTCTAACTGGAAGAAGACCTTGGGGTAGACCCTAAACTTGATGGAGGGATGATATATCCCTTCTGGTCTGGGAAATCCTTAAAATCCTCCAGGTTGATGGATGGATGGATGGATGGATGGATGGATGATGGTTCAATGAATGGATTAATGGATAGCTGTATGGTTGGTTGGTTGGATGGATGCATGCATGGATGGACAGACGGACGGTTTGGTTAATAGATGGATGGTTTCATAGATGGATGTTTTGATGGATGGACAGTTCGATGGATGGTTCAGTGGATGATAGATGGATGGACAGACGGGTGGTTCGATTGATAGACGGATGGTTTGATGGATAGATGGACAGTTCGATTGATGAATGGATGGATCAATGGTTCAATTGATGGATAGATGGATGGATGGATGCATGGATGGATGGATGGATAGATGGATGGATGGATGGATAGATGGATGGATGGTATGACTGATGGTTAATAGGAAGATAGTTTGAAGTTTGAATGGATGGATGAACCGATGAATGGATGACTGGTTCAATGATAGATGGATGGATGGATAGATGGTACAGTACAACTGATGATAAGATAGATGGTTCAATAAAATTTTTGCAGAGAGCCTGGCAGGAAAAATCCTGGGTGAAGTCAGGGCGAAAATCAGACTACTTCCATTTGCACATGCAGCTCACCTAAAAACGCCCGGATACTTTCATTTGTACATTTGTATATGTGAAAGCATATGTCTGCATTGCCTTTGATTGATTCCTTCTCCTATTGATGTGGGAGTTGCTGATCCAGAGGAAATTTTTTCTCTTGGCTTTGACTCACCAAAAGTGAAATTTATCACAAATTTTATTGATATTTACCCTTGAATTGAAGGGATTTAAGTCCTTGCTCAACAGCAAAATAGCCTGATATTATTTATTGTTTTGCCAGTCAAAAATGAATATAGCATCACATTGATTCTAGCTGGAAACGTGAGACTGTTTTTAGGTGGATTTCTCCTTTAAGGTCGACCATTAACCGTGCGGTCAAAGCTGATGTTAATCTGTTTGCAGTGACCACTCCAGCTCACAGACCTCCTCTTCATGTTACTAGTGCATGCTCTGTGGTATTGTGTAATTTGATGCATTAGCATCACATGGAAAATCTTGTATTAACCCACAAGGCACTCTGTATTTCCTGTGTTTACAATCCATCACTCATTAACAAATAATTTATTGATGAAGATGTGAGTTTGGGAGCAGACTATCCTTCTCTGTGTTTCTCCTGCCAGTTCCTCAGAACTTTCTGCAGGTTTTCTGACACGTCACTCTCTGGTGGATCTCTCTTTTCACCCATTTCTCTTTTTGTCCTTCACGTCATCCGCTCACGCCACCGGCTGCAGCCTCACTGTCGTGTATTTTTAGCAGAACTAGATTGTTGCTTTGTGGGCTTGATGTCCCACCATCCTTCAGCTGAAATCTAATGCCTCAAGACAAGCTATTTATAAATCTGGCCAGTGGTGTGATGTCCCGGTGTGATCATTCACCCAATCATGCTCTGACATCATACAGAGGAGGGGGGAACTTATTCACAGCTACTTTCCTCTCATCTTGTTGCCATCTTTTGCTTACTTTTGCTATTTCAGCCAGGGGGACAGATGTATAAAACTTGACATTAACACCTGCAGAAATCTGCAAACACTATACCCGCAGTTATAAAGCACTGTGTGTGCATTATCTGTGTTGTACATCCTGTGACATTATGCTTACATGCATTATATATAAATAGATGTAAAGGTACCACATCCATGATAAGCAGGACAGTTTTGTCCTTTAGCTGACTCCAGCAGTCCCCTCTATGAGCTATGAAGCTGCTCTGTTATCCCCTGACTGTATATAAATATGGACGCATACACCTCCTCCGCTTGAAGCCAAAATAACCCTGTGATTGTAGATGAAACACTGTGGTGACGTCATTTGGAGCCAGGACATGCACAGAGGGCATCTGTCTGACAGAGTTGCAATATTCATGTCTTTTCTTTTAAGAAAAATGGATGAAATTACCGTACTGATAAACTGATAAAAGATCGTTCTTGTTCACATCAGCAGAGATTCTTGTATCAGCTTGAATATCTTCTCATGGTTGTAGAAAGTTTGCTGATGTTTGTGTCATTTTTTTGCAAACTTTTCTCTCACTGGCCCTCATCTACTCTGCTAGTCTGGAGCAAACATGGCAGTAGGAGCTACATTTGTTAACCCAGCTGTAAATAATAACATTACATCTGCTTTTAAGTATAGAACAACTACTTGAAATTAAATTTCTCAGAAAGTGAACACATGGATAAAAATAAGCATGATTAATGCGTACTACAGTTTCAAAGTATTACCCCTGTCCCATCTGTTAACATGGAAGGGGAGGAGCCTATGAACTATACTGTGCCAGCCACAAGGGAAAGCTCCAAATGTTTTGGCTTTACTTTAGGAGAGCTGTCGTGTTGTCCATCTTTAATGTAGTATATGGTGTGTTACACATTATGATAGATAAGCTTATATTTTAAGTTGTATAAACAGACCAATACATTTTGTATAAAAACTGTTATTCATAATTAATCTCAGAATTTCTATAGTTTATCATAATTCATCTCTCCTTTTTGTTACTTTTTTTTTTTTTTTTTTAAAGATTTATTTTTGGCCTTTTTGCCTTTATTTGAAAGGACAGTGGATAGAATCGGTACAGGGGAGAGAGCGGGAAGAGACATGCAGGAAACAGCGCCACGAGCCGGACCCAAACCCGGGTCGCCTGTGCACATGGCGCGTGCCCCAACCACCCGACCACCAGCGCGCCCTTTTTGTTACATTTTAAGATTAAATTCATTTTATACCATTGGAAAGCCTGTTAGCCTTTTAAATGGTGCCACATTTGTAAGGAACATGCATTTATGGGATGAGCAGCAGGGCTGAGTATGTGGGTTGCGCCCATGGAAAATGTGCCAGATCTTCTATGCCAATGCCAAACAGCTGATTCTGCCGTTGACTCTTGTTTGGTGTTTGGTGGATTGGATTGTTGAAGTTTGAAGAAACAAGACATATTGACAATTTAACAATTTATTCATTTAACAAACAGGAGCCTCAGTAGCGTCTGGAAGAACCATACACAGCCACAACAGCCTGGCTCCTCCTCAGGCTGGTCACCAGCCTGGTCACACACCACTGTGGGATGGTATCCCATTCTTCAACCAGCATTTGTCACAAGTCAGCTATCGTGGTTGTGTTGGTCACTCTGGCACAAACAGCACACTCAAGCTGATCCCACAAGTGTTCAATGGGGTAACGGTCAGGACTGCTGGCAGGCCATTCCATCCTGTCCACTCCCAAATTCTAGAGGTAGTCTCTGATAAACCCCGCTCTGTGGGGGCGAGTGTTGTCATCTTGGAGGATAGAGTTCTTGCTGACAGGGTGAAAAAACAGTATTCTTGGGGTGTCGTCTTCTTGGGATGCCCACTTCGAGGCCTGTCTCTTACATTCCCCGTTATATGGAACTTGGCCTTCAGTTTGGAGATGGTACTAGAGTTCACTCCAAACAATGCTGCAACTTGGTTTTGTGGAACACCAGCTTGAAGTTGCCCAACCGACAGGCCCTATCCAGATCAGCCAAACGTGGCATGCCGATTCTCGAAGCAGACACCTACTGACCACTGTAGCAGGGCCCATGCTCACAGGTGCTGCCAATCAGGCACCTGATTGGCAGCACCTGGAGGTACCAGAAGCTCAAAACAAGAGTCAATAGCAACAGCAAAATAAGCTGTTTGGCATTGGCAGAGAAGATTTGGCACATTTTTCATGGGCGCAACCCACATACTCAGCTCTGTTGCTCATCCCACAAATGCATGATCCTTACAAATGTGGCATCATTAAAAAGGGTAATAAACAGGCTTTCCAGGCTTTATAAGATTTATTACCAAGAAGCATTGTTACAGCAAAGAAATAATGTACCAAACACAAATTGCCTTACTTTTGTTTTAAGTTTATATAGTGACACCTATTGCTGTTTTACCACCTGAAACACTGGTTTTGCCACATGACATTTGCAACATATTTTAAATTAAACAGGCAAATACTTAGACACATGTTTCAATTCAACCATAAAATAATGCCAAAGTATTCTAATTTGAATTTCTCACAATTAAATCCCATTTCGTTTGTTTAGTTGGGCAGCTGCACCACCTAACATTAAAAGAATTGAGATGCCAAAATATGATATTAATTATATTATTAAAATCTACTAAAACACATTCTAACCAAGTAGAACAAATCAATTTATACCATGAACTGATTCATTTTTGTCAAAAGGAAATAGTAGACGTGGACACATCACGTCATTAAGCAGTCCCTTATTTGACTGAGGAAACAACCACAATTCAAAGTCCACATTTTCTTTTGTAATTGTCGCTTCAAGCCTGAAACAAAATACTTAACAGAGTCTGCTTACAAAATTTGTAATCAGTGGTACCTGCAGAAGTTGTAAACTCTTTATTTGTATGCCTTTTCTGTGACACAGGCAGCAACAGGCCGTGCTATAGACTCTTCTAGCATCTTTGGTACACCTAGAAATAGATTTTTGTTTTTGCATAAGTTTCTTGAGTTTAGGATCATTATGATCATCATGAAATTATAATGAGAGGGGCAGGCTGATAGAAAGTAGCACCACAGTCTCTGTTCGCACCACTAGATGTCCCAGAAAACTACTATGTAGGACCCAGCCTACTCTGACTCTAACTGGCTTTCCCCAACTATGAAGGCATTGATGAGTACTAGCCAGTTAGAGACAGACAAAGGCAGGTCAGGCCTCTAGGACAAAACTGCAGCATGCTACTGAATGATGATCATAATTGTAAATGGAGACTAAAACATAAAAGGATGTACCCTGGACTACATTCCTGCTTTTTATCTTGCATAAATTTCGGACTGATCATAAGTTTCCATTCCCTTTCATATTTTTCTTTTTTTGACAGCTTTCTAATTTTCATTTTAAGAGAAAACATGACATCCTCATTTACACGTTTTATGCATCTGCCCCCTGCTCTCTCTTCTTCTTTCTTTTGTTCACATTTCTCACTTTAGATTTTTTTCAGCTTCATGTTTTTTTGTACCACCAGCAGCTCCATCCTGCTGCTCTCCCCTCCTCTCTGACAGCTTCTTTTCATTAACAGGACCTGCCTCGCTCTCCGGTGGCCCCGCCCCTCGACGCCTGCTTCCAGAGACCGGCCCGCCCGGCCAACCAGCGACCACCATCGAGGTGGGCAGCCCACTCCCCCTCTTCCTCCCCAAAGTGGAGCGAGGGCACGAAGAGGAGGTTCACCTTCCCGCCGCCGGGGCACCGCAAGACCATCCTGGAGGGCGAGGAGCTGATCTGAGACCAAGTCCTCTACCTCCGCTCTCACTCTGCTCCACCTCAGCCTAAAAAGACCCAGTACCTCAGAAATCCCCCCGCCACACAAACCCAGAGACTCCAAAGAGGCGGAGCCTGACGCGGGGGGTTTCATGATCCACCCAGTAGCACCAGCTGACCATCGATGAACCAGAAGAACCTGGAATGTACTGTAATATCATAGAAAAAAGACATTTCCATCAGAGGTGCCTGCACACACTTGAGTTACTCATCACCCCACACGTGTGTTTATATGTATTTATTACATATATGTATATTTTAGTCGCATTTTTGACTCTTTGTTTCAGCTGAAAACTGATGATCAGCTGCTGGATTTATAAGATGTTTACACCTTTTTGTTTACATTTTTCTTTTTCTACATAAAATCTTTTATTTTGTCCTGATCAATACATGTTCAAAATCTTGTTTTGCAATAAGATCATCCCTTTATTTTTTTTTTTTTGTTGCCAGCGTTTCAAGCTTGACTTTTTTGTTTTTTTGTTTTTTTGTTTTTTTTGTCACAGAGAATGGAAAGACACAAGCAGGCAAACAAACAAAAAACAATTTCTGCTTCTTTAGGTCTGAAGCAGAGACATGATGTCATTTCTGATGCTAATGTACTTTATTTATTTTACGTTGGGATGAATGTTTGACTCATGTAAAAGAAGGGTGATGACAAACTGATTAACTTTATGCATATTTGGAAGGCAGTTGTACAAATATCAGCGAAATATTTGCATGCCTTTTGAACACTAGCACTTTAGTGCATGTACATACGAGCTCTAGTCTTTTGTGATCACTCGGCTCCGCTGTGGGGGGAAAAAATGTCGTGATGGGAACTCTTGAGCTGTTGTTTTTGTCGTCACATGATTTGCATCGACTCAAATAAGATTTTTAAGTAAATTATTGTACCTACTGGGCTGTCTTTGTACAGTTGTTACTATTGGATATGAATTACTTTTTTTCTTTTGACAGGAAAAAAGGGATTGTGGGAAAAATATGAATGTTTTAAATGAAGTCTATGTCAAAAAAGTCTACAGATCTATAGTCTTATGTAAATACTAAATGGTAATAAACATGAATGTGTATTTACAAGACTTCCTCTCCCCTTGGTGTATCATTCTTTCTATCTGTCTGAGTGATAAAGGTTAGATACGGCTCATGATAGATTATTCGCTCTTTCATTAGACCTGAGTTTGTGCTCAGGCAGAGGCGGTTGTGTGGATTACAGTTGCAGGGACCACAGGATTACAGTGGGTCAGGGGGGACAGACACACGCACACAGATAGAGAATGTGAATAAGAAGATTGCGTCGTCCCAGAAGTGAAATCCTCTTGCATCACGGTCATACATGTTCCACCTTACTCATGTTTCCGAGCTTGTCACGCAAGACAAAGATAGTCATATAAACCCAGACGAATCGGCTTAAAAAGTCACTGCAGTGACCTTTGAATGGTCAATACACTGAGAATGCAGTTTAAGTAATACTGTCGTTATGATATTCAGTGATATTAACCATCTTACATCAGACGATTTTTGTTCAGGGGTCAAAGGGAGTAACATTTTTACAGCGAATTACCAGACAATGCTGGAACTGAATCAGCCACACATACCCAAACTCATACGATACACAATAAATGTTAACAGCAATAATAAATCATCAGTTTAAACACTGGCATCCAGACAGTTTGAATTCAAGAGTTTTCAATAAAGATTTAAAAACATTCAGAGTCACCAAGTTTTGCAGGTATAATTAGTCTGCAGATTATTCCAGGAAAAAGGACCAGAAAACCTAAAAGCCTTCTTTCCCCTCTTAGTTCAGACTTTACGAACAACAAACTGCAAAGTCAAATGAACGCAAGTTGTGCAATCTATCCTTCGAGATTAAAAGAGAGGAAAGGTAGTCCTTAATTTTGCATAGAATGGCTTTATAAATAAAGAGGCGCCAATGTCCGAGACGTGTACTCTTTTCTTGACATAAAAAGAGAAACAGGATGTGTTTTTGTAGAAGCCAAGTAAAACCTTCATTTTTTTTTCGCAATGTACTATATGTGCTCCTTAAAAGACAAGTTTCTATCTAGTAAGAACCATAGATATTTACTTTGAAATCAGTTTCTTGATAATGTTCTCAGACAGAGATCTTTAAGCTGCTTCTGAGGATGTAAAGAACACGAGTTTAGTTTTATCTACATTTAGAACAAGCTGCAGCTGGCTAAACTGATCTTGGACTAAAACAAAAGCATGCTGAAGATTTACAAAAGCTCGTGCAGGAGTAGGTGCACAGCAATGAAAAATAGTATCATCAGCATAGAAATGGAAATAAGTGTTTGGAACATTCTGTCTTAGACAATTAACATGTAAAGTGAATGAGAGCGGTCCCAAAACTGAGCCTTGAGGAATCCCCTTGTGAATTTGTAGTTCCTCAGATGTGACACCCTCTCCATGAACAGCCTGGGTTCTTCCACTGAGATAGTTTGTAAACCCCGCAACGGCATGCTCTGAGAACCCAGTAGCTTTTAGACGGTCTAATAAAATTCTGTGGTCCACAGTGTCAAAGGCCTTAGAGAAATCTATAAAGAGAGACACACAACATTGTAGATGGACTGACCAGATTCCATGCCTGTCATTAACATGCCAGATAGACTGTTTCATGAATCCACTGCGTGGATATACAGTATTTCACTTTTATTTGAGAAAGCCCCCATACAGAGGGTTTGGAAAGGGCAGGAATTTCATAAAAATCTTGGAAATCTTTTGTCTGTCTCATTCGTTATGAGCCAATCTGAGCATCAAGACAAAAGGAGGTAGACAGGTAGCTCAGCTCCTGGTTGTAACCTGAGCTTGACAGACAGGTGCTGCCATAATTTATGAACAGTGGAGCTTGCAGATAAAACTCATGCCAAGGCCAGTCAGGAGGAGTGTAAAAAAAAAAAACCTCTGCCAAGAGAAGCTTAAGGTGTAGCTCTGCTCTTCTTTTTGTAAAGAAATATGGTAATACCATAGCTACATCTGAGCTAATTGCTACACTAGCGTCAGCCATAATAAATACCTGCTTACATAGGGTGACCATACATCTTGGGACAGTCCTGTTTCAAGTTTTCTGTCCAGACAAAAGTCAATATAAATACCAATATGTCCAGTTTTTGAACAATCCCTGCCCTGATTTTAGCCAATGGAAATAGGGAAATACCAAAACACTGCAACATGCACCATGCCTTCAACACCTTCTCAGTATTTGTACACGTCAATCACTGTCTTTGCCAAGACAGCTGCTATTAAACCAATAGAAAAAAATAACTAGCATACTGCACATCAAAGTTACGATTGATTGATTGATTGATATCTTTATTTTGATCATGAAAATGACAACTTAAAAACCGTTAAAAAAATAAAAGTAAGAGAAGATCAAGAAATGAAAACAAAACAAAACTGCAACTTGCATCTGCAAATCCTTAAGCATCTCAGTTTGCATGAGCAAAGAAAATGCCAACCCACTTTAACCTTGCAGACCAACTTCCTGTTACATGATGAGACATCAAACTCGATGAGCCAGCACAGTCATTGTGAAAGAGTAGAATCAGTTGTGATAGAAAGTCTGGTTAACACAAATGCATCTATTTACCTAAAAACCCATGATAGCTACTGGTGATATGCCATGAATTTGAAGGGTCGTCCCATTTCACTGAGGAAGATTTCGCTTCTGCATCTTGTTACTCTGGTTTGAAGGGAAAGGGGGCAGTCAGAAATGAGGGGTAGGGGTACAAAGCCTGAACCTTTGTTTCATGGCACTGCTGACTTGGCATAAAGTAAGTTTTTTTTTAACCTAGAATTCTTTCATGAAAGAAGAGCCTCAATGTTTAAAGTTTGCCTGTGTCTCTGGAGTGAAATTGCTGCCAACTAATAGAGACAAATACAAATATTTTTCTTTATTTTTCCCACCCTTCATTTTCACATCTGAACAGCACAAGAATGAAATCTGTAAATCCAAAACATTTGATTTTATTGGAAAACATCAGGCTTTTATTGGCTCTGAGGGACAGCAGCTGATAGTAAGAAGGAGGACAAGGGGGAGTGATAAAGAGAGCTGAAGGCTTCTGTATACCTTTCACAGAGTTATAGTCATGAATAATTGATGCGGCCCAGATGCATCATGGGAACTGCTGATGGCACTGTGAAGATCAGTGGAGGGGAGACAGGGGAGAAGAAGCTTTTACCTCAATCCGCCCTGAGAGAAACCCACCACTTCTGAATAATTTAAACCCACCCTGAAGTCACACACTCGCTCTCTAAACGCTGGACTCTGCTTTAATGTCTGTTAGCTGCAGGAACGAGGCCGGACCTCACTGAAACACTAGACACACCCTCGTGGTTCACTGCGGTCAGGAGATGCTGTAGAAATACAAATCTTAAAAACAGCAGGACTCACAACACTAAAAAGACCTAAAGGTAACTCTAATGCTGAACCAAAAGCCATGAATCAAAACAGCATTTTGAGATTTGATATAAAGACATAACCTGACACGCCAGAGGGATTTCTTCCATCTGGGAAGGCTTCAAAAGGAAATGTTTTAGAAAAGGCAGAGGCTTTGAAAAAACTTGTTGTTTTTGAAAAGAAAACAACTCACTGCTGTTCTTTGTTCTTCTTTTAATGAAGAAATGTCATCAAGTTCTGATAAAACTGGCGTTTTAGCAGCATCCATGCTAATCTCTTCCTCCATAAGTGCACCAGCTCTTGCTGCTGCTTGTTTACATCACGACTCTGCTGCGCCTGAAAGTACTGCCCCTCGTCACTGATTGGTCTTGTCACTTTCTAACCGGACCCAAACAGTTCAGATGGGAGCTTTGCAAGATGGATTCGACAGTGAAAAACAAGGAAACCGGTGTATCCATCTGTTTTGCAAGGTTAATAAAGACAGGCACTGTACGAGACAGTTGTACATGTAGAGTATTTCTGTGTTTTGGAGCTCCTTACTGCCATTGAGCTTGATAGAATTTAAATTTATTCACCACTGGTGTGTGAAAATGCTGTAGCATATCTGCCAAGCCTATAAGTGGCGCTGTAGTGCTGCAGCAGAAATGCACCAAAAGAGAGAAAAAGATTACAGAAAACTGCCACAAACTTACTCCCAGTTGCCCTCACAGATTTAAGAACATCTGGTGTATACTGTCCTCTGTGGTCATAAAGGAGCATCAGATTTCGCTGTAAAAGCCATAATAAGCTCAGTAGCTTCTGCAGCACGAACACAACCGTGTAGTCCACCATAGTTGTTTTGGTTCGACTGTGCATGCGGTGTATGGGCTACGCAATGTATGACTTAAGATGCAATATAAATGTTCGATGAGGACATACTTAACTGCTGTCAAAGTTCATCATATGTCCGCTAACATTCCAGACACCTGTAATAAATGTTTTAATTAGAAATGTACCCCAGGGGAGCGCAGGTGGTCAAGTGGTTTGGGGCGTTACCCATGTACGCAGGCGGCCAGGGTTCGAGTCCAGCCTGTGGCCCTCCACTGCATGTCTCTCCTCACTCTCTTCCCTGTTTCTGAATCTATCCACTGTCCTTCCTCTATCAAATAAAGGTGAAAAAAGGCCCAAAAATAAATTTTAAAAAAAAGAAAAGAAAAAGAAAGGTACCCCAGCTCTAGCTCCTTTGACATTTTTCCACTTTTGTTCCAATTTTGCTTAACTTATAACACGAATCTTCAAGAAATGTCCTTCCAAGCATCTATGTTTCCTGAACTAAACCAGAAAGTCTGAATTCAAAAATCCGTACAATCTTGATGAAACACTGTGACATACAGAGGAAAAGGCAGATTTTGATAGACCAGCATCAACTCAGCAATTAATCCCATTTCTGACATTAGACGGGAGTTTTCAAAGTCACCTGTACCTGATCCAATTAAATGATAAGACAATAAATGCAGCATCAGAAAGGTCACACACTTAGGGACAAAAACCTGCTGAACCAAAGTCTTCGAGAGGACATGAGGTCAGTAAAGACAAAGTGACAATCTTAACTCTTTAAATTGTTTCACTGCATTATTTTCATTAGCTTGATCGTATTTAGGCAAATCTGAAAATGCTTATCAATGACTGATCAAAATGGCAGAACACCTGTTGTTAAAGAAAATTATTTCATAGGTAACCAAAAAAAAACAATTTCCTGGTGTAAACAGGGTATTACTAAAAGTTTAGGTGTTCTTTTTTTGAAGTTTAATGAGTTATTTACCTCCCTTCAAACTCGCTATTTAAATGAATCTTCTGAATATTTGATCTGACATTTGACTGTGATTGAGAAAGATAAAAAGAGCGATGTTTTCCTCTCTGTCCGTGATGAATAATGCAGCGCCGACTGTCTAGACTTGACGCGACTGTCAGATTGTTTAGAGCACTTTCCCCTCCTGTTCTCGTTTCTTTGTGTGACTGACTGAACAGTTGACACAAGCCTCTCCTTTCCTCTGTTCCATGTTATGCTGAGTTTACAGCTTCTTTCTGATGATCAGCTGATAGTTTAGTTCAAACAGATCATTTCATAACAGATTAATCCCATGTCTCACAAAAAATTGCCTCACAGATTTCTCTTCCCTGATCAGTCAGCTGATTCTGTGCATCCCGGTATTCCTGTTTCTTGTTTCCCCTTTTAGTCTACTGAGACAGAAAAACTAGACAAGACATTTCAGTGTGACACACACTAAATGAGACCAGACAAGACAATATAAAAGGGCACCATACCACACAATGTCAAACAATACAATGTAGTATAATTCAATGTAACAGTAAAGAACAATACAATACTATACAGTAACCTTGCAAAGCCAATGGATAGGCCCGATTTCATGTCTGTTGTGGCTGATCCTTTATGCAAAGGTTCAATCTGAGATGCTCGTTCCCCATCACAGAATGACCAGACCTACAGCATCAGCTGAGGAGGAAGTCATGGTAGCTACAGGTGTGGTTTAGTGCTACTTCCCACCTGTAAACAATGGTGACTGGTCAAAAGATTCGCCTGAATACAGTTAAAGCAATACTTCAACAAATCAGGACATTTCTTTATTCAAAGAACAGCAAAGAGCTAAACTGACAATTTTTCTTTGTGAAAGATGTTTCTGCTCTTTTCCTGATCAACTTTGGCTTGAAGGCAAATGAATCCACTGATAGTAAACAACAACAGCTGCCTATTCGGCTTGCATTATAACGTTATTCCACCGGGCAGCTCACACCCACTACATTGTATGTTTTGTTGCTCTGATTGCCCTGATGGATGTGAAATTTATCTCATGCTATGCAGTGTTAATTTCACAGACTAAAACTATTACTAAAAATGCTAGCTGACAACTTTTTCATGAGGAAAACTAAACTAAAACTAGCCAAAAATAGCTAAAAACTACAAATTAAGTGTAGATTTTATCAAGGACGCTTGACAGTGCTGGACTGTTGAACATTCAAAATCCGTCTTATTTCTTGACAGTGCATATAAGGTATGTTATTATTTTACCAGTGTATGTTAAATCAATTAAAGTATTTAATGAATTTCTAATGAAATAAAATTGAAATTTAATTTGAACACATAAAAACAGCAAAATGGTCATACAAAAAAAAATAAATCAAAATAATCTTACACAAACAAGAGTGCTATACAAGAGTGTCAGATGCAATACTTTTCTTTAAATATCTAAACGAGAGGGAAGAAATTCACACTTTAATCCCTCCAGTTCTCCAGATTTTATAGCCTGTTAATCATCTAGCTCAGTGGTTCTTAACCTGTCTAGAGTCAGGAACCACCACCTCCTTGTCGACTCACTGTGACCCAGATTTCTGAAATTTTTCAACTATAACCATGTGTTTTTTGATTAAAAATATTGCAATTTGGATGCTAAATGGAAGAGAACAAGAATGAACAAAAGAACAAAACAAATGTGTTTGAAATGTGCAACATTTTATCTTACTCAATTTTCCTCAGACTGCGTTGAAATTCTGTCATTTCTCAAGGAATTATCTTGGGAAAAACAATTTTATCATGAAAGGTAGAATATAATTAAGTTGAAACTTTGAGGAAAAGACCTACAGTTTTTTTCATTGGTAAACCAAAAAAAAATGTAAGGATGTACTGTATGTCCACACACTCTAAAAGAGTTTTTGCCACATTTTTTTCCTGGCATCATCCATGACCCACTGGAAAGAGCTTTGCAGCCCACTTTTGGGTGCTGACCCACCAGTTGAGAACCACTGACCTAGCTTTCTTATAGATTTAATCACAAAACAGTTTTTCACATTATTATATCAATGACATTGACACCTGTCAACAATCTATAATTTTATGTCATTGCATACATGTGTTTCTGCCTTTACTGAAAATGTAGTATGCATGTTACATGTGCTATCAGAATGATCAGTTCATGGATGACTACTCAACCTTTATTAAATATATAATTATATGTTTATTTATGTTTTTATACATGCATAGATACAAATTGAAATACAAAATATGAATATAAAAAATGATGAGGTGCATTAATATGAATATTTTTCATGTGTATTGGTGTTGCATTATATTTAGTATAAAATGTTGTGAAAACATTTTTTTTAATGGACTAAATCTCCACTAAAATGCTTTGGAGTTTTCAATGACCTTACCTGACACGCCAGAGAGACTGCTGCCACTGCATAGGATAGTTTTTACATCCATCTGAGAAATCTCCCATACAAAGCGTTTGGGATGGGTAGGACTTTTCAAAAAAATTCTCTGAAAGTGATTGGGTAAAGGTGCTGTCTGTCACATTTATTGCAGCCGATCAGAGAGAGAATACAGAGGGAGTTAGTCAGGCATGTGCAGCTTCAGTTGTAACCTGAGAGTGGCAGGAAGTTGTTGCCGTAGTTTATGAATGATGGATCCTGGCAGTAGATTAAACTCAGCGGTGCTTATGTGACATAGAAAGTTGAATGTTACCGTCTCTAACTGACTTTACCATTCAGAGACCACTCCCATCCTCTCCTGCCTGCACCTGCACTGCTTCAGCTCCGAGAGTAACGCCGGTGTTGGAGCCAACGAACCGAACAGGTAGCGCTCAGGACCACCCTGGTCCAACACCACACCACAGCCGGCTTCAGGGGCCTCTGTAGGGGAAAAATCCTCCACCTCAAAAGATTGCTCTGAGGCAGCAGTGCTGCGGGACTGCGTCACTTTCTGGCAAGAGGAGTCACTGTCACTTCAGTGCGGCTTCATCTGGAAAACCCCGTCCTTTAAAAAAACAAAAAAAAACAAAAAAAAAGCATGTCCATTTCCTCTCCCTCCTGCTCACTTTCTGTGTATTTTTCTAAATCTTGAAGTGGGGGGAGTTAGCTCTTCTTCAACTCCTTATATCTTTGGCATTTCTTATGCTATTTTCAGTATTCTACTGTTAAATTTTTCATCTTCTTTTCAGCTAATTTTAATATTTTCTTCTACTATTTATACTTTTTCGACTACTTTGCTTTTTCAAAAAAAAAAAACATTATTTCAAATGTGCCAGCTTTTCAAATTTTTTTTTTTTAATTCTTCAACTTCTACGGCTTATAACTTCAGCTCACTTCCACATACAAGACTTCATTCTTGATTTAAAATGTAGACAAGCTCTTCAGCTATTCAGGAATGATTCAAATTATTGATAGCCTCTACAGATTTCTAACAATCAGTGATCAAACTTTATGCAGATTTTGGCGCTCTCAGACTTTTACAATGGCAGTAAATGGAGCGGCTTAGAGTGATGATGTCACATTCTAGAGCACGAGAGCCGTTCTGAGTAGAGGCAAAACTTCCGAAACAAACTGCTCTCCTGGAAAAAATATTTGGTCCACAGAAACCAACCAAACTTTAAAATGTAGCCACAAATGTCCTCTTCCTCACAGAGGGATTTAAGGTCAAAAGGATTGTTTTCCCACAGTGGGGTAACAATTTATTGGTACAACTCAAGCAACTATATACATAACTTTTTAAGAGAATTTTTCCAAGTACAAGGAATACAGTTACCCACTCTGATTGGTGAATGACTCATGGTCTTTGTTCACTCTTCAAGTGAATAAAAATAAAGTAACCTGTTGAGTGGAAAGCTGAATAACAGCATGTTAAAACTGGCATGGATAAAAACTTAGTTTAGTCAATTTTATTAAACTGCCCTTGGTCTCCATGTGTCCTGCTGCCTGACTTAACCTTTCTAAAGCCACATGCTGCTTTGGTTAGCGTGCAATCTGTCAAAAATTGGACCCTAAATTGCACATGCCTGCAGCTGTGTGCAAGGCCTCAGACACACAATGAGTGACACAATGGGCCTGGCTGTGCCATTAGCTGAGGGGTTGTCATGCCAACGTTACAAAAAAGGCCCACGCTCAACACAGGCAAAAGGTTTGGCTGCGAGGAGAATTCATATTGAGTGAGAGCTTTACGCCTGAGGCCCTTCAGTTCTCCTCACTTTCTGTTACATCATTATTCATGCGAGGGAAAAAAAAAACTGTCCTCTTCATAAAGCTCCTGCAGAGGCCCAAAGATGAGAGCGACAGCAGCTCCCAGTGTGTTCATACTGGGAAAACAGTGTGATAGAAACTGGGTGTCAAGTATTTTTTTCTTTTGGGGGGATTTTAGCACAACAATACAGAAATGCATTGTTGTGCGAGTAAACAGACATTCCCTTTGTGCTGACAAGTGTGACGACCGTTTGAACCCTGAACTGAGCCAGCAGGACCGTCACTCAGACTGGCAGGAAAACAGGGGCAATATGTTTAGTTACAGAAACCTTTTCTGAGATTTAAGAAATACATGTGAGCTGTGTGATTGAAGGACTTGGATTATTCCCTGGGTTAAAAGTGGAAACAAAATAATCTTACATATTTCCTATGGGGACACTGAATACCTTTTAAAGGGATATTTCAGGATTTTTGAGGTTGGGTAGTATGAGCAGCTTGGCTATAGTAGTAGCATTAGCCTCCTCTGATTTCCATGTAATTTGATCCTGTTGTTATTACGAGCTCAGAGAGAGCTGGTGCATAGTGGCTGTAGATGGGAACGTTTTGTCTGTGAAAATTAACGAGTTTTACGAAAAAATGGGCCAAGAACATATGCTGGCTCGCCTGTGCGCTGTGTCAAAAACATACACAGCACTTCATTTCTCCCAAAAAAAACCCTCTGTGTCAGGCGCTAATTTACGATGCAGCTTTCACCATTTTGTATCCTTCCGTCTCCACTCACTGTTTACTGTTCACACATCCGCAGGTCAGCTGTGTGGGTCGTAGTGTAGCGGGGTTAAGCATTGGTTACTACAACACATTTTTGGGTTTTTAATCTCTTTTCTTTAGATTCAGAAGATGCGGCGTACCTGCATTCATCCAGGCTGTTTAAACAAGCACACCTCCTGGACACCATACCTATCAGTCATTAGAGGAAAAGGTGACAGTGATAAGCTTACCTGGATGACAAATTTCCATTCGGCCCTTCAAGTCGGGGTCTGTTTTTTCCAATTTATCTTCAGAAAGTTGAAGAAGGTACGCAAAACACAGGCGATTAGGCAGGGAATTCTGGATGGAGTGTAATGCAGACTGCAGGTGTCTGTGAGCCGCTATCCTCTGATTCAATAATGTCCTGAAGAAGTGTCGCAACTAAGTCCCACTCATGACAACAGTAGCTCTCCGAGTGGGTTGGCATGGATTTGCATTTTCCACACCTACACCACCAGGTAACTCGGGATGTCTCCTGCTCTAAACTTTCAGATGAAGGTTCCCTGGTCTTTCTTTCAGCCCGGTGTACAAGTCTGGTCTGTATCCATCTGTATAAGTTCTTCTTCTGTGTACTCCGGTTAATACAAATATCTTTTCGTATCCACAGTACATTATCATCACTTGTGTCGAAATCGTTCGTTATCTTTGTTTTAGCTTGATGAGATCTTATGATTCCTGAAGAAGTCTGCAAACCCACACAGCTGACCAGCGGTTGTGTGAACAGTAAACAGTGAGCGGAGGCGGAAGGATACAAAATGGTGAAAGCTGCATTGTAAATTAGTGCCTAACACAGAGGGGTTTTTTGGGAGAAATGAAGTGCTGTGTACATTTTTGACACAGCACACAGGCGAGCCAACATATTTTCTTGGCCCATTTTTTCGTAAAACTCGTTAATTTACATGGACAAAATGTTCCCATCTACAGCCGCTGTGCACCAGCTCTCTCCGAGCTCGTAATAACAACAGGATCAAATTACACGGAAATCAGTGGAGGCTAATGCTACTACTATAGCCAAGCACCTCATACTACCCAACCTCAAAAATCCTGAAATATCCCTTTAAAGTCAAAAATACAAGACTGGCTGCAGACCACAGATCTCAGACGCCTTCTCCCCACAGACCACTACTGTGAGACACATGAGGGGCTAAAATACACGCTAAAACATTCAAATAAAATTAGATTTAACTTTCTGTTAAGGTTAGGGTAAGGGTTGGGATATAAGTGTTAAAAAATAAAAGCCTGACCTGCAAAACCTGATTACAACCCATTTAATAAACAAGACTACATTAGCTACGTACCTCAGGTAGCTAATGTTAACAGCTATTTTAACTAAGTTAGTGATGCTAATTTCCTTCAGTGAGACTGGATTTAGGAGTAGTTAGACACACAGTTGCTCTCTTCAGCTTCAAAGCTAAAGTTAATGTAACCACATTAGCTTATGTAGTCACATTAACTAAGTAAGGCAATGTAGCTACGTCAAGCTAACAAAGCTAAGGCTAAAGCTAACAAATCTACATTAGCTACATATGTAGGTAACATAACCATGTAGCAAACATTGCCAAAAATAATAATAAATAATAAAGCTGTGTTAGCTATGCTACATTTGCTGAAGGCCTGTTTTAAAAGTAGTTACTTAATCGGTGGCTTGCTGTAGCTTCAGAGTTAAAGCTAACGTTGCCACACTGGCTTATAAAGTAACGTTAACTACGTGAGCTAACAAAGATAAACCAAGCAACTGTTTGCATAACTGCTATTAAAACGGATTTGTAGATAATTTAATCCTGGATTAGACCTCTGGCTTTTTTCTGTTTTATTTAAGAAACTTTGCTTGGTCTGTAATGTTGTCAGTGAAGTTATTTCACGAATTAAACTGCCAGACATGTTTATATAAAGGATTAAATTAAAAAAAAAAAATGGAAATCTATGTGTTTAGACCTATTGCATCTACACCCAGGGGCGGGGAGGTAATCTGTGTAGTGCACATTTTGTACATGGAAAGTGTATAAAGCTTGAAGTGTCATTATTGATGCACACAAATCTGTTTATAAAGCATTAAACAGCCTTTTCTGTGGCAAAGTCTATTTTACATCAGGAACATAGATAAACAAAACAACAAAAAAGCACAAAAAAGGCGCATAGATGAGGGTCAAAACCTGTGGAGCAATATTAAAGATGTGATGTTTGAGGCCGCTTTATCATCACTGTGTTAATCATTAAAAATGTCTACACTGTAGGAGTACACATTCACATATTTTGATTGTTTTTGACCTGGGATTGACCTCCTCTAGGTTATTTAATTAATTTCTCTCTATTGTACAGTACCATTTCAAACCCTCAAATATGCAGCAAACTTCAAGTTCAGTTGGACCATCTGTCTCTCTTTTGAAAAGCAAAAACAAAAAGGCACCATTCATTTGGTGCCTCCTTGATTCTTCTTTTGTCCGGATAATTTGCTTTGGATATGCCCACTCTCTCTCTCTCTCTCTCTCTCTCTCTCTCTCTCTCACATCTTTGTTTGGCTCACAGTGGGACTCTGCATCTAAACAAGCTGAGATGTATAGAAGTGAAACCTCAGGGTCCCACAACATCTGAATCCCTATGTCAGTTCCCTCTCTCTCTCTCTCTCCTGTCTGAGCTGGTGCGATACTGCATTAGAAACAATGACAAGGGATTTTGGACCATAATCCTCCAGTGGCTCAGGGTTGAGGAAAGTTGAAGAGGAGCAACAATAAAGCACTTAAAATGAAGCTCTGCTTTTCCCACCAGATTGTGATAGAAACAAATGAACTGAATGTTGATGTATTCTTGCAAAATTCTTAATTTTTCAGACAGAAATTGATGCCTAGATCCATTATAAGACATTTTTCAATACGCTGTGTGTCTACACTGGATAATTAAGGGGGTAAAGCATTGTTTGGAAATCATATGTTGAGTTTTCTTAAAACAACAGGAAACATTTCATGGAGCATGTTGTCAAACATCCCAGTTACAAATATAAAAAGCTAAAAAAAAAAAAAAAAAGAATAAAAGAAAGAAATTTATGATCAATTGTAAGCTTGACTCATCATATACTAAGACATAAAGCACATGACTTACCAAGATTGAATGTGGAAATGACAATGACCATGACTTAAGTACTCAAACTGAGTGATTATCGTGTGAGAACCTGACCTTATGATGTGTAATGAGAGCAAAGCAGCCTCTATCATTCTCAAATGTAGTAAGTTTGGCACAACCAGTATTCTTCCAAAAGCTGGCCGTCCAGGCAAACTCAGCAATCAGGAGAGAAGGGCCTTATGCAGCGCTCCATTTTCCGCAGAAGTCAGAACTGGGAATAATGTCATGTTAGTCTGGAAAAACTGATTTCCCAGTTGTTTGCATTCATTTTGTCACAACCACAACAAGTTGGAAAAAACGTTGGATGCCGTTCTTGCGTTGGCCAGTCATTGTTTTGAGCAACATTGACCAGTTGCTAGATGATGAGCCTTTAAAACAACAAATTGAGCAGTACTTCATGCATTACAAGACTTTTGCTACACATGACATGCAACCGCAGGGTAGTGCTGTGTCTACAGTTTCTAAAAATGTACTGAGAAACAGCAAAAGGTTCTGAAAACGGGTCACAATCACAGCTTTCACAACCCTTAATGCTTTGTGCCACCATGTTGTATCGTCGAGGTCGAGGTTCTCTGTGAAGGAACGAGTTCACATGTTGTAGACTTTGGGAGATGTTCCATTTGAAATTCAGAAAAACAAGTCAGAATACAAGTTAGAGGTCACGAAGGACCTGATGGTCATTCTGACTGAGCTCCAGAGATCCACATCAAAGTTAAGTAAACAGTGGAAGAGCATAAAACTTCTCAATGTTAAACCAATATTTATGTGTAACCAGATTGAATCCTAATTTTGAAAACATGTTTCAACACATTTTTGTTTTTTTCCGAACAGAGACTGTGGTGTCAATATGACAAGATCACATATGAGAGTGAGCATGACAGCTCTCAGAGGAGGTAAGGATAGCTAAAACAAGTTTAACATTTTTTTCTGTAGTTTTGTGGATGGTTTTATGGAGAAAAAATAAGAATAAAAAAATCCGACTTGAGTCAGGAAACACAAATATTAAACCTGGCAGCTTTAGCAGAAGCTTTCACAACCATAATCTTTGGCTCTCTGGAAATTTTATCCAACACATTTGACAAAATGTTGGACTGGAAGCTTAAAGACCTCATGAAATTTCCTGGAAATGCTCTTCATGTAGTCTTTTCCTGAATTGTTTTTAATGCCAGAAATCATTTAGATTTAAGAAATACTCATGCTTTCTTTGGGCATCTAATATTTGTTTTTGATGAAATATATTTTGCATTGAGTTATGCAAGTAGTAGTTCTTTATTAACTTCATCATTTTTATAGGGTAATTTTCTTGTCAGACAGCTCAAAACGTTTCTATTGTCATATCTCGCTTTAATTTTGTTAAATTTCATTCCTAAACCTTTTTGTATTTTCTAAGAAACACTGAGGTTTTCCAAAGCGGCAAGCTCTGGTCCTGAAAAATGAAGCCAATGCGAAGTGCAAAAACTTGCAAAAAGTGCCTTTATTGACTAATGCTGCCATCCTCCCTGACAAATTTATTTAGATCCACAAAAGTGTTTTTTCTGTTCCAAATCCTCATGGTCAAAACTCTACACCTGAGCGCAAAATCTGTCTCCTCCCTGCAGACAAAATGATATAAAAAAAATACTTGTCAATGAACAAGTAAAATGTCTTCTGCATCTTGTGTTTTTAAACATTTACCTTTTTACCATTTCCCACATTTTCTTTTCAAGCTCCGTTTGTCCTGGTATCAAATTAATGGAACATTACAAAAACTTCACACCGCTTACTTTTTTTTCTTACTTGCAGTTTCCATGTCTTTGCAGTCCAACTCTAATTGTGCCCTTTTTAGTCAATGCTCTGCTTTCCTCAGCGTGTACTGTGATCTGTTAATGGTACATGTACTAACTGCCCATTTTTAAGTTATTTTATTTTTTTGTAGAGCAGTGTCCAGCATGTGTCAAGCAGAACAGAACAGACTGATCCAAACAGGAAATCAGACACAGGAATGCACAGAACATCCAGTCAATTTCAAAATAAAACACCTTGTACATACTCCTGGTCATAGCTGATTAATGTATAAACATCACATCAAAATAGGAAGAAAATGCTCAACAGCAAATAAACCTCTGAAAGACAAAGTAACCTGCAGTCTGTATGTTGTGGAGATCTGACAAAGTTTCAGGACAACCTTCACTATGCCCTACACTGATTGGGCTTAATGGCATGGTGCCTCTTCTCAGTGCAAAACACAATGAAAGACCACTTGGAGTTTGCAAAACAGCACCCAGAGGACTCTCAGACTGTGAGAAACAAGAATCTCTGGTCTGATTGAACCAAGATTAAACTGTTTGGCCTCAATTTTGAACGTCATGTATGGAGGAAACAAGGCACCACTCACCACCTGACCAAGACCATCCCAACAGTGAAGCATAGTGGTGGCAGCATCGTGCTGTGGGGGTGCTTTTCAGCAGCAGGGAGTACAGAGATATCCTGAAAACCTGTTCTGCAGCACTTATGGCCTCAGACTTGACTGAGAGTTCACCTTCCAACATGACGATGACCCCAAACACACAGCCAAGACAACACAGGAGTACCATTCCTGTACTCTTTCACCCCTGCACTGCAGTACATATCTGGGTTAATAAAGGAGCTGCAATAACTACAGTCTTGCCTGCATGCCTATCTGTAATGGTTGATTGCAAACAGTGGTAAAGCACTCCAGCCGGGTAATGCCTTGATCTTAGTAGTTCGATACTAGACCAACCTCCTTAGGATTAAAGTCGTTCTAGTTTTAGACAGTGTTTTTTCATACCTGACTATGATTACCGAGTACAATTCTTTGTGCGTATAGTGAAATATCTTCAAAAACAAATAAGAAAACAAAATTGTTAAAAAAAAAATGATAGAGATGCATAAGTTTGATTTACATTTTTAGCACGTTGGGTCAGGATAATATAGGGATATGTGTATCATGAGTATCTCTGACATGTTCTGAGACTACATTTAAGCAACTGTTGGAGAGATAAGTGTTGCAGGGAAGGAGTTTTTCTGAGGGTGTAGCTCTCTCAGTGTTTGCTGTTTGTAACTGAATTAAGGAGATTGAATTTCACAAAGCCTGACTCTCAGCGTCCCTGGCTTGAAGAAGAAGGAGCTGATGCTGCTGACAGAGCAGTCCTGACAAAGTGACAGTCAGCTGGATAGTGACACACTGCAGCACATCACTACAGAGGATGATGACATTACGGCACACAATGAATTATTAATCATCCGCTCCTCCATCGTAAAGATTGATCCATCCATTCAATACATACATCCTTCTATAATGACTGAATTGGGCATCCTTCATAAGAAAACAAATACTCCTTACTATAAACCATTGTAGAAGAAAAAGTTCCTCAAAGGTTCCAAATTTTTCACAATAATTTAAGACTGCCATAACAATAGAGAAGAACGAGTGACATCAACCAATCATTTCAAATTTGTTAGTGTCTGATTAAAGATTCATAAGTTTAATTCTCGTTTTGACAGCTTTTAAAGAACCTTTGTATCAAAAAAATATGTTGTCAAACTTTCAATGCTTCGATACTTTTTCTACACTGTGTTTAAAAAAAATCATCAAATTTCTAAATGATCACTCACACTGGAAAGTGCTGAAGCTTTGAAAAATGGTCAGTTTTATGATACAGGTACTTGGGAGAGGAATCCATTAATTTAAAAATTGCATGAAAACTTCTGAAAACTGGACTAGGTATGGAGACCAGGTATTCTAGTTGTGTAGCCTAGGTATTAAAAGGTTAAAATATGATTTGGTCTTCACTATTATCATGACAGCCCTAAACAAATGTAGCCAAGTGTTTCACTCTTATCTACTCTTGATGTTTTTTTTGTGACTATCTGGATGAGATGTACACTTTTAAGTAGGAGGTATGTTTGTGGCAGGGATTATTTATTCTGAGGAATGTTGGACAGGATTTTTGTTGGACTGCCCCAAATGTTATCTTATGTCTCTTTAGATATGGAGGGAAACATTTATTATAGTGATATATAAATGAGGGTGAAAGGGTTTACAAATTGAAGACAGTCTTAATAAAGGCTGTACAAAATAAGTTATATTGAAAATTATAATAAATATTATAAATATATAGCCCCTAATTCCCAGTCTCTTATGTGATTCGGGCAACATGTCCTTTGTCATTTTTTTTTTTTTCAGTTTTCTTTTATAGAGGATTATGTTTCCTCGTTTGCACATTGTCCTTTTTATGTTTCCAAAGAAGAACAGATTGAAAGTCGGGATCAATCACTGATAGGATTGCACAGCTGGCGGTACCAGTATGGGGTAACTGCCATACTCAGCTTGGTATTGGCACTGTTGTTCAAATATGGAGCCATGTCTGCAGTTTCTTGATGTTTGATGACAAATTAAGAAGAGAATGAAGGGATGCAGAACATCTGATGAAAATAAAATCATTTAAAAATAATTTAAATAATCTAGGTAATAAAAAGTACTCATATTTGTACACAGTATTGGTGAATATTCAATTTTAAGTATTAATGCTGCTACTTGGTCAGGGAAAATATAGTATCAGTGTACCCCTAATCACTGATATAAAGGAAGGCTATGTGCCTTATGGAAATGTAATATTAACAGTGTATTGTAGGAAAATATAAGTTTTTACAATGTGCAATGAGGAAAGATGTAAAATAACAAAAGGGGAACATAATACCCTAAAAATGAGAGATGCAAAACAAAAACAAAAACAAACTAAATACAAGAGACATGAAGGTCACATCACAGTGACTGAAATTGAAGCTACATCTAATTTTGAAAAATTCCTATTGAAGAGTATTTACTTTAACATATTCCAAAACTGTCACCGTTTTTCTTTTCTTTTGAGACAACTTATAAAAAAATCTCTCTTTTCTGATTTGACAAGATAGTTATCTTGTTTATTCAGAAAAAACATGAGATTTTAAAACTTTTTGTACTTGTTTTTTTTTCCGTAGAATTTTAAGATGATTATCCTGTTAATTCAAATTAAAAAGCCCTTTATTTCTGAATTTACAAGATAGTTATTTTAAGGGACGCTCAATATTATCAGCATGATAACGTATGCATTTGTGGCCTATCAGCCCTTAACATCAGCAGCATGTGTTCATAAGCTTAAAAGATTTTACGAAATGAGTTTAGAAACATTTATAAAAATGTATAATATATAATTATATTCTCACCGTACAACCTTCTTAGGTATCAAAAGAAGTTACTTAGGTAAACTTTGAATGATCTCCTTTTTAATTTACTTGATTTATATACCAGTAATTTTCCTTCTCCTTAAGCCACTTTTAACCGGTATGACAGTCTTGTTCTTTTTCCACCTCTGCCAACATCTCTTGATAACATTTTGGCAAAGTTGTTGGTGCTTATGACAGAAGGAAGGACGAGAGATGCAGTGAACATTGGTGCGTTTTTATCACTATCATGCTCGTGTTTGTGTTTATATTCAGGTGTGTCTGAGTGACCAACAGGTTAAGGGATTATTGGCCTGGTTTGAATCTTTTGGTTAAAAATACATGAATGAAAATGAATTTAAATCATCTACAAACTGCTGCTGTGGCCAGATGAAGAAAAGGGGAGAAGGTTGGGGGGTTGGGGGGGGCACTAAAGATGTGGGGAGGAGAGAAGAATGAAGAGGTTGTCATGGTAACCACTCCTCTACTGCTGGGGGTAATGATGTTATATTACCCACTGCTGCATTCAGGGCTTCTTCTCTCCTTGTTCTCCCCACGTACACTAACCTGCACGCATGTGACATGGAGCAGTGTGAAGGAAATGACAAAGGAAGTAAACAGAGTACATGGCCCTACAGTAACAGTGACATCATTTCATTATAACCTGCTGTAAAATAAGCTCTTAAAAATTCAGCATTGCTCCTTTTTCTGTCTTTTTTAATGAGGACTGATTCTTGTCATTTCAAAGGAAGGAATGAAAAACGTCCCTCTTTTCTCTGCATCTCTCAGTCCCTCTGTGTCCCACCCTGATCACTGCTTTCTGCTGCTGCTCTTCATCATCAAAGCCATGTTTGTGTGCTTCATTTTGAATCTGTGCATCATTAAAAGACAAAAGGCAGAAAGCCCTGGCAGAGGGGAAAGGGGCTTTTACAGTGAAACGTCAGATATCAAGTGTAAGGAACAATTCCTGCCACATGAGGGCGACGTACAGCTTCTGCTTTTCACTGTGAAAGGACAAAAGAGCATTTTCCAACACCTCCGTACCACTGTTGATTTAAATCTGTTGTTTTAGTTTCAGTATTACTGATGTCTTACATTTAAGTGTGCTTTTCTTTAGTTTTATAATTGCAATGACATGCAGTATTTTTTTACTCCAAATTATCTTGTATCTTTAAATATGCTGTCCTTTTTTCCTTTGTTTTTCTGCAAATGTAACAAAATAAACACACCAGTTTCACACTTTATTCCCTAGACATCTAAATCTATTTGAAATTGAAAACATCAATTGTCAGACAAGAATAAGCTTTGCAATGCTGATTTTTCCTCCAAAAGATCCATTCCCTTTTACCAAAAAATGAGCTAAGAGAGCTAAAAGACTTTTAAGAAAATATAAAACATAGTAAATCTTTGTGTAGTTTAACATTTCAGCCCAAATTTAAAGGAAAACAGCCCAAAAACTGCATATTTACATAAAAGCACCACTGATAAAATAAAACACTATTTTTAAATCATGTCAATGTCTTGTTAATTTTCGATTCCTGTCTCTTTTTAGTCCCAAAGAGAGCTCAAAAACCCCAATCCGGAGCTGAGCCAGCAGTTTGTGATTGTCTTCATCAGTACCGATGCATAGCACAAGAGAGATACTGTATAGAGGAGGAGGAGGCATCCTTTCAGGCTGCAGCTTCACATCTCTGACTAAAAAGCACCTCCACCACCTTGGGGTCAGCAAGTGTTGAAAGGTCACCCAGGTCCTTCTCGTTTCGAGCGATCTGCCGGAGGATTCGTCTCATGATTTTCCCTGAAAGTAGATAAGAGTCAGAGGGATAAAAGGCAAAGGTTACTGACTGAAGAGGAGAGAACAGGAGGAGGAGGTTGTGTAGTTTTTGGTTTTCAAGGCCAGCTTTTCAAAGAGCTGTCAGGTTGTTTGTTACCTGAGCGAGTTTTTGGAAGTGCTGGAGCATTTTGAATGAAGTCTGGGGTGGCAATGGGGCCAATTTTCTCTCTCACTGATGGAAGAACAGAGAAAATGAATGAATGTTGTGTAGAGCAAAGCTTAGATAGAATGAAAAGATAACTCTTGTCGAATGTTTAGTCGGCATTCCAAAATCCCCAGTAAGCTATTCAGTCCAATCCACTTTATCTGTGCAGAAAATTCTAAATACAGTGAAGTTTACCTCAGCGATGAAAGCCACCAAAGCGAATTAAAGATAATCAAGTCTTGTGTTGTACAGAAAGAAAAATACAACTTAACATAAGTGCTGTAGATACAAAAAACTGCATTCAGCTGAAATGCAATTTACTGATCAACTATCCTTTTCTCTCCTCCAATCAATAGATTTGTTTTTCATCACACTGTATCAAAATGTTTCCTATCTTATCATTCTGTGTGGAATGGAATCCTCATAGCACTGTATTAGTGTAAAATATGCTAAGATATCAAATCCTTTATCATTTTATTTTTGTGTGTCTTTGTCATATGTTATGCTGAATCTGTCAGGGGTCATTCCATATTCTAATCTTAACTCACTTTACAGTATCCTATCATAGCTTGCTGTAATTCATCTTGTATTATATATCTTAGTATCATATACATTAGTATCTTATCGTATCGTAATCTAACGTCTCATAATATAGCATAACATAACATAAACATAAAGTAACATAACAAAGTATCATAGCTTGCTGTATTAATTCATATTGCATTGCATATTTTTGTATCATATACATGCAGTTTTGTAACATATTTTATAAGGGGGAGGGCTATCCCAATAGTCAATGGGTGAGAGGCGGGGTACACTCTGGACTGGTCGCCAGTCAATCACAGGTAAAGGGTGTCATGATTTGATTTAATTTATCCTAAAATGTGTTAAATTTTATTTTATTGTATGTTATCATAATAAATTGTATCCCATTCTATCATATCGTTACGCGACATAAAGTAATGTATCGTAATGTAAAGTATTGTATAAACCTTTTTACAGAATAGTAAACCTTATTATTCAGTAACATCAATAGCTACAATCAAAGATGAAATGATCAGACAAAAAACTTTAACAAAATCATACAAAACCCCCAGAATTTTCATTATAATTGAGTGTATTAATCCGTCTGTGCATAAGCCTCACCCAGTCTCTTGAGCTCCTCCACCATCATGTGGTTAAACTCCCGGCTGTCTTTGAGGGTGACGAAGCAGTACAGACACTCGCCCTTCACCTTGTGTGGCCGACTCACCACCGCAGCCTCCGCCACGGCTGGGTGCTCCGTCAGAGCTGACTCTACCTCTGCTGTGCTCATCAGATGGCCTGTGAGACACAAGAGGACACCCCAAAAATTATTTTAAAAAGTATGCAACATAAACACCATAAAAATAGATGCATTAAAGAGGAAAAGATTGCAGTCAATATATGTGTAAGCTGCTGTAAGTTGTTTTTTGCTGGTTTTGAGGAACAGCAGTGTTATCATTCAGTCATATCTAACAGCACGATACCTGACACATTCAGCATGTCGTCTATTCTCCCTGTGATCCAGTAATATCCGTCTTTGTCTCGCCTGCAGCCTGAAGGAGGAAACATGTTACATCACCCCAAAAAGAGTTTTTACAGCATCTTCTAGTGCATGATAAACCAAGCTGTGCATGTTTTGCATCTAGACTCCGGCTTAATGCAGAGTAACAAACAATCTGTGGGGCAGTAGAGTGACTTTTATTAGTCCGTAATTGCTATTGTACCCATGGGCGTAATATGGCAATATATTTTTGCAGCTTACCATCACCAGTCACATAGAAGCCAGGGAATTTCTTGAAGTAGGTGTTCTCGAAGCGTTCATGGTTTTTGTACACAGTTCTCATAATTCCAGGCCAGGGCCTCCTGAAGACCTGAAATGAAATGGAGGAAATACAGATATTAAAAAATATATGTTTTACATTCACTAGTACTATCAGTTAGTTACCATGAATCTGTTATGCTTTTGGAATTCAAAAAGTTGCAGACACTGTAAAGCACTTGTATGATTTTTGGCCACAAGAATAAATCTGACTTGACTGAAATTTTGGATTGAAACAAACTGAAAAAGCTGAAAATGCAATGTTCTAGAAAAGGCTTTACAAAAATAACACAACACAGAAAGAAATTAATTATCTTGAGCCTGTTTTAGGCAAGTCAAAGTGCATTCACACCCATTTCCTTAACATTCACACACTGTATAGGCAGAGGTGGCTATGTAGAGTGTCTGTTACTATTAACACATCCCATTCATACACATTTGCATCCAATCAGTAATCCCATCTACAGTATCTATTACCCATAACACTTCTCGGTGGCATAGCCAGACTCTGTTGAGCTGGCTGGCCAAACTGTGGCAGTGACTGTGGCTATGAGTATGTGCGCTCACATACAAGACTGAATGTCATATATTTTAATGACTGGGTTGTTCTAAGAGCTCAGTGACTTCAAGTATGGCACTGTGCTGGATGCCACCTTTTTAATAAGATGCTTCATGAAATTTCATCCTTGCTGGATATTCCACCATCAACTGTAAGTGATATCATTAAAAAGTGGTGAGTTTAGGAACAACAGCAACTCAGCCACATAAAATCACAGAGCAGTGTCAACAACTGCTAAGGTGCATGGTGCTTAAAAGTCACCAGCGCTCTGTTGATTCCATAGCTGAAGAGATCTGAACTTCCACTGGCATTGATATAAGCACAAAAACTGTGTGGCAGGAGCTTCATGGAATGAATTTCCATGGCTGAGCTGCTACATGCAAGCTTTACACCACCAAGTCCAATGCCAAGCGCTGGATGGAGTGGTGTAAAGCATACTGACACTGGACTGTGGAGCAGTGGAAACTTTATGTGCAAGTCTGGGTTTGGTGGATGCCTGCCTGACTGCATTGTGCCAACTGTGAAGTCTGATGGAGGAGAGATATGAGGCTGTTTAGGGTTTGGGCTAGGACCCTTATCCCTAGTAAAGGGCAATCTTAGTGCTTCAGCACACGAAGACATTTTAGACAATGCTATACTTCCAGCTTTGTGGCAACAAAGAATATATAAAGCAAGGACTATAGAGACATGGTTTGATGAGTTCAGTGTGGAAGAACTTTTCTGGCCCACAGCCCTGCCCTCAACACCATCAAGCACCTTTGGGACGAAGTGGAATGGAGATTGTGAGCCAGGCCTTCTGGTCCAACATCAGTTCCTGACCTCTAAAATCCCACACTGAATGAATGCACACAAATTCCCACAAAAAAATGTTGTAAAAAGCCTTCCTAGAAGACTGGAGGCTGTTAAAGCTGCAAAAGAGGGTCCAACCCCATACTGAAGTACATGTATTTGAATAAAATGTCCTTACAGTCCCTGTTGGTGTAATGGTCAAGCGGGCAAATACTTTTGTCCACATAGTGTGAATCATACCATTTCTCTCCAGCCTGCAACTGTGTATCTGCTGATGTTAGGGGTGAACCGCTGCATACATTTCTACTTTGGAACTGATTATGTTGTTATAAAATCAAAACAAACTTACAAGATAACCCTCGGCCTCTCCCTCCAGCTCCTCTCCGTGTTCGTTGAGGATTGTGGGCTCCACCCCGAAGAAAGGAAAGGTCTGCAATATGAGAAGTGGATTTCATGTCAGATAACTGTTTTCTTTTATTAAACAGGCCGCACTTTTTCTGTCAGACCACAACCTGGATTATAATCTGCACAAAAAGATACAGAATATGAAAAGAAGGTTACATCTCATACCTTAGTTTGACTGATAAACCTGATTTCTTAAATTCATAAGTTTATAAAAGTAATAAAACTTGCAGGAGGAGATAGATGCATGCTTTATATATACTTATAATTTGGATTTGCATATAAGAACACATGTTGAAAGAGATGTCGTCACTTACAGCAGAGCCGGGTTTTAGAGGTGTGGCAGCTGGCAGAGGAGTCAAGACGTGGCCTCCCTGTGAAGAAATAAAAGTCACCTGGATGTTTTACTGCAACTGTCACTGACAGTAACTAGACAAATATGGAAAGAGAGGAAGGAGAGACACCTTACAGGCTAGAGTCTAATTTTTGTAATTATGTACAACAGAAAAAGCAGACACAAGAAAGACTAAACACATGTTCTTCCAGCACAGTTTGTGCCTGGTAGATGCGTCCACTTCCATCTGTAATAACTTATCTTTAAAGCAGGCACAGTAAAAAATAACTTTAATAAGAGCTAAGTAGGAGTTTATGGAGGACATAATAACTGCAGATGAATGGTACTGTAGGAACTCACAGTCTCTGTCTGCCAGAAAGTGTCGACGATGGGACACCTGCCCTGACCGACAGCTTCGTGGTACCACTGCCACGCCTCCGGGTTTATGGGCTCACCTACAGTACCCAGAATCCTCAAGCTGGAGAGGTCGTACCTGGTAAATACACATAAGAAGATTTCATGCAGGGATTAAACAGTGTCATAATGTGGTGCTGGTAACTGATGTTCAGGATTTTACAGGGTAGATAGAAAAGAATGGATCTTCAGCTCTAAAATAATTAGTTCTGTGGTTTATAAACACAACTTCTTTCATATGTTGAGAGTTAAAGTCCTCCTCTCTTCCTACATGTCTGATTTTTCCCTCTGTTACTAGGTTTAATAACCTTTTACATTAAAAAAAAAATCTATTAATACTATACGAACACTTTTTTGATTTTTTGTAACCATAAACAGGCAAGGAACCATATGGTCACTTTGTTGATCTTGATTTTCATCATAATTATGAAAAAAATACACAGTGTACTTTTTTCAATTTTGTTATGTAGCAGCCCAATGCTGCTATTGTTTTAATCCACTTTTATCTTCAATGATCTGCACTCAGTACCTCCAATGACAAAGAGAAAACAGAATTTTAGAAAGTTTTGTAATTTTATGAAAAAAAAAAAAGAAATATCACTTTGACTTAAGTATTTAGACCCATTGCAAAAACGTGAAATTTAGCTCCAGTTCCTCCCATTTTCTTGATCTTTGCTGTGATATTTACACACTTTGATTGGAAAGCCTGTGGTAAATTAAAATGATTGGACATGATTTGGAAAGGTACACCCCTTTTATATAAGGCCTCACAGCTGACAATTCATATCAGAGCAAAAACCAAGCCATCAGGTCAAAGGAGCTGCCTGCAGAGCTCATAGACAGGATTGTTGCAAGGCACGGAACAGGAACCCCCATGGTCACACTGACTGAGCTCCAGAGATCCTGTGTGGAGATCGAACAAAGCTCCAGAAGGACAACCATCACTCCACTGATCTGGGCTTTATGGCAGAATGGCTAGAGGGAAGCCTGTCCCCAGTTCAAAACACATGAAAGCCTGCTTCGTGTTTGCTCTCAGACTGTCATCTGCACAATACCATCCTATCAGTGCAGCATGGTGGTGGCAGCATCATGCTGTGGGGGTGTTTTTTAGCAGCAGGGACCGGGAGGCTGGTCAGCTTTGAGGGAAAGCTGAATGGAGCAAAGTACAGAGATAGCCTAAATGAAAATCTGTTCCGCAGCGCTAAGGACCTCAGACTGGGCTGATAGTTCACATTTCAACATGACAATGACCCTAAGCACACAGCAAAGACAACACAGGAGTGGCTAAGGGACGACTCTGTGAATGTCCTAGAGTGGCCCGGCCAGAGCCCTGACTTGAAACCTATCTATTTTTCCTGGAGAGGCCTGAAAATGTCTGCCCACCAACAGTCCCCATCCAACCAGACTGAGCTTGAGGGGATTTGCAAAGAAGAAAAAGAGTTGAGGCTGTAATTGATGCCAAAGCTGCTTTAACTAAGTACTAAGTAAAGGGATATTTCAGTTTTTTGTTTTTGCAATAACTTTGCAAAATTATCAAGAATTATGTTTTCACATTGTCATTATGGGGTACTTTACATTAGTGAAAATAAAAAGGATTTTTCCTGACTGTACCATCAGGCTTTAACATTACAAAATTGAGAAACATGAAGAGGGTCTGAAAACGTTCAAATACACCATATATGTCTGACAAAAGTGAAAAAAGTCTTGGTGTTTCTACCAATAATATTCTAGGGTTTCAATTTTTAATTTACAAGTATTTAAATGAGGGCCCTATACAGGGTGAAAAGGATGTTTTTGTGAATTTTAAAAATGAATGAAATGTGTTCACACAGTAATGATAAAGTCATTATTTATACAGCTTGGTTTCATCAGCTCATCACCGAGGAGTCTGAAACATAAGAAGTGAGAGCAGAGTGGAGGAGTTCTTTCAAAAATTAAAAGGTGTGAAAGCTCACCACATCTCTAGCTTATTTTAACAAAGTCAAACTTCTGCTGCAGCTCCTGAAAATCTGGATTTTTCTGAACTGCTGTAACATTTTGGTTTCATGACACAGTCTTACTTCTGAAGAGGCTCCCGTCCATACTTCATCAGCAGGCGGATTGCAGTAGGAGCTGTGTAGAACTTGGTCACTTTGTATTTTTCGATGACTTCCCAGAAGCGTCCAACATGAGGGTGGACCGGAATGCCTTCAAACTGAAGAAAAACACATATCTAAGAAGAATGGCACACTAGAGAGCCCCTTGTATGTACAATGAGTCCACTAAAAGCACTGTGATGGTTTTGAATGACTTCAGAAATGTCTCACCAGGACGCTTGTTGCACCATTTGCAAGAGGGCCGTAAGTGACGTAGGAGTGGCCCGTGATCCAGCCGATGTCTGCCGTGCACCAGTACACGTCGTCATGGTGATGATCGAAAACGTACTTGAAGGTCAGAGATGTGTAGAGCAGATACCCAGCAACAGTGTGGAGAACACCCTGTACCGTACACAAGGATGGGAACATGAATGGAGGGATAATTGGCCGGCACAAAGGCGGCAGAAAGCAAAAATAAGGGAAATGCTTAAGTGTATGCAGGTTTGTGTGCATGTGCATGGGCATACAGTGCTTAACAAATTTATTAGACCACCACCCAAAGTAAGGTTTATGCCACAGCTGCCCTAAATTAACAGCATTGGTAAAAATTGGAAAACCCAAATAATTTTTTTACAAAAAAACTGAAAAAAAAGTAAAGCACATTATTATTTCTTGATTAATATGTTAAATAATAGTTATTTACTTGCATTCCTAAACAGAAAAATGAGTTTTAGTGGTTGAATGTTATGCTTGATTAATTTCTGACTTCTCAGAGAAGCCCAGTGAGCCAGCTCAAATTTGGGTATAAAAAGGTGAATTCAGTTTGAAATTCCTCATTCCTGTTCAAAATGGTAAAACGTGGAGAGCTCACTGAAAATGAAAGAGTCCTCATTAAAGCACTTCATGATGCTGGATGGTCTCTGAGACAGGTGGTCTAATAAATTTGTTAAGCACTGTATATAAGACACAGATGTGATTTCTTTACATTTTATGCTTTTGTTTTGTGTAAATATCAAACATAATGTACACAAAATACAACCACGTGAAGCTTGTTGTTTAAGCCTTCCAGGTTTAAGCCTTTTAGCACTAATGAGCCATCAATCCTCAATATTTCAAAGCAGAGAAAACACATTATGTAAAGCCAGCAGGGTTAACCCCATTACAGGCTCATCCGAGTAGAAAATAGAGGGTTTTATCTGTTTCAAAGATGTGCTCTAATTGAGTATTTACAAGCATGTAATGAGCATCACTCCCCCTGCAAATTTCCTCACTCACTTCAAGTTTCTACAATAAAACCACCATCTGAATCCACCTGTGCCTTACCTTAGGTTTGCCTGTGGAACCGCTGGTATAGAGGATAAACAGGGGGTCCTCAGCATCCAGCCACTCAGGCTCACACTCTTCAGCAGAGTCTCTCATCGCCTCGTCCCACCACAAATCGCACTCGCAGTCCCAGGGGGTCTGAAAGCAGCAGAACAGCAGGAAACTGATGGAACACATAAAACCACTCATTACAGACGGTTGTATTGTGTGCCAAAAGCACAGGAAGTAACACACTGAGTCCATGTGAAACCTACTGTAATTCACCATGCATCTCAGAGGCAGATTCTGAGAGGATGTTTTTGGTGTCGATTTCTCTTTTGTTTTAACCTTGGGCGAAAGATGACACCATTATGCAAATCTTGACCTGATATTTAACACATTTAGATGAATTTTGTCGGACTAGAAACACAATTTTTAGCCCTTTCTTTCCTCTTAGAGTGGCCTGATCCATCCAGCCAGTCAGCCAGACAGCCTCAAGGCTCTTAACTCATCAACAGGATTGGTGCATCACTTTGACATAACACATACAGATTAATCAATCTCTTTTTGAAAGCCCACATTTTTTACATATTCTTTTTTTAATGAATGCTTCTATTTGAAAACTTTAACTCATTAATTTCTACCCTACCTGTTACAAAGCACAGAATGCACCAATTACTGTCTCTTTTAAGGAGGCAAAAGTAAGAAGTATTGATCTGCAGCATGCTGTATTATGATTTTAGAATGATGACGGAACCACATCATTTTGCCCACATAATGTATAGATTTGTAAGGATATGACATCTGAGTTTGTTTTTAATATTCTTTAATTATTCTGTATTTAATATTTTTAAAGATATATTTGTGGACTTTTTAATGCCTTTATTAAAAAAGGAGGATAGTGGATAGAGTTGGAAACAGGGATAGGAGACTGGATGGAACTGCAGACTGGACTTCAACCCAGGCCGTCTAAAGGCAAGGGGCATAACCAAACCACTAGGCCATCTGTGCCCATAGTATTTAATATTTTTTGCAAACAGCGTTTTTAACTGCCCGATAAGCTTACTGGGGAGGCAGTCACCTCTTAAAGGGGGCATATTTTACGTTTTTAAGACAAGTTTATATTGGTCTCAGTGGTCCCCAGAACATGCCTGTGAAGTTTGTTGCTAAAAAAAAACACTCCATTATTAGATTGCATGTCTAAAAACCCCTCTGTTTCAGCTCTTCTCAGAACGAGCTGTTTTTGTGTCTGTGGCTTTAAATGTTACTGAGCTGCCGGCCACGCCCCTGACTCCGCCACCTCTCAGGAAATGGATGTGGCTCTCAGCTGGCAGCTGAGAGGAGGATCAGGGGAGGAGGGCGGGACTTTCTTCCAAGTGGGGAGGGGCAACCGAACCTGGGGGTGGAGCTAACTCCCCACATGACATCTGAAAAAAGTTACTGAAAAAAGTAATTTGCTACATTACTGCATTACCTACTTCCAAAACTAACAGACAGGAAGGCACATAATTTTATTAGAAAAGCCTGAAAAAGTGATTTTGCAAAATACGTCCTCTTTAAGTTAGGGCTAAGCCCTCGATATTTGACATTACTAAGTCTGCACCTGGAATTCAACCATGCGTAGCCTTTGCATGGGCCCCTTGAAGTCTCTTATATTGTTGTATGTATACAAATAATAAGAAACACATTTTTATTATCACTTTATTTCAAAATAGCAATGTTCAGGTGTACGTGAATTTTCTCTGAATTAGTTAATGTGTACAGCATTACAACTGTAGAATCTGAATCCAGAGTACTTTATTTGTATGGCACTAATTCATTGTGCATTATATGTCTGAGGATTATGTCACTGAACAAGTTCCTCCTGATTCTCACCAAACAACCAGGTCTTGTGCTTTTTCCTTTAAATATTTTAGCAGAAATTTTCCCCTCTGCTGGTTGCCCTTATGAAACCATCAGAGCTGTTAATCTGTGAGGTCAGAATCAGGGATTTAATTATCTCTACTATATTTTTAAGATTAAGTTATGATGGCAAGGAAAAACTTCCTTTAACCAGACAGAATCCTTAAGTAGAACTAGATTCATGTTGAACAGCCATCTGCTGAAGCTGTGTTGACCAACAGCAATGGTAGTGTGTGGTATCAGTAGTAAAAAACATGCATGCAAGTAAACGATTTCTTTCTATTATTGGAAAGAAAATTTAAATTACTTTGACATAGTTGTCGGTCCTTTGGCAGCACTTTCACATTGTTTATGTCAAACCTTGACCCCAACGTTTGAATGTTGCAGCAGATAGTTAGAGTCATAAGGCCAAGAAAGTTTTCTCAGTCTTCTGTTGTCCAGTTTTGGTGAGCTCAGTTGTAATGAGCGGTTGTTTGAGCTATTGTTGCCTTGTATCAGCTCAAACGAGTCTGGTCATTCTCCTCTGCTATCAGTGAGGCATTTTGGCCCAGAGAGCCACTGCTCACTGGATATTTTCTCTTTTTCTGACCATTTACTGTAAACCCTTGAGGATGTTGTGTGTAAAATTCTATTATATCAGCAGTTTGTCAAAGGCCTGCCAGTCTGGCACCAACAACCATGACATGTTCACATGGAAAAATGTGCCAATATCAAAATTGTTGAATATCAAGTTTAAGACACATTTTATTCCAAAGTAAATAAAGTAAATAAATGAAACTTAAGATGATCCTTTTTATTACCTTTACAGACCTTTTAGATTTTAAAAAAATCATTTCCAACCATGAAAGTAACTAAAAATGAGAACATACCTGTAGTTTGTTGCATGCAGCTCCGCTTCTCGTCCTCAGTGCTTGGTGCTTTACAACGAGGCATTTAGTGACACTGGATGATGCTCTGTGAGAATTTAAAAAAAGGTGTGAATCACAGCAAAAATGCCATGTGACAGTTTTCACACCTGAAAAAAAATTCAACTTACAAGCACACATTTCTTTATTTTTTCATTTTCATCTTTTTCCTCAGATCAGTGCATTAATTGATTTATTTTTCAACAAAGAATGTGCTGCACCCTGTTCTTCATCCTTAGCCAAAAAGGAAAGACTGCATGTTCAAAGTGGAACAAAGAAATAAACATTAGGAAGAGCGAAAGAGGATGGATCCATCTTGAAACACCAGAGACAGAAGAAGTTAAAGTGCAATGTGGAGAACGCCAATGAAAATGCATAATATGATAAAGTAAAGACTTTCTTGCTAACTGACTCCTGAAAAACAAGAATCGGGGATTTTAAAGGTACAGTTTGTACATTTTCTCTCTGAAATGTCTGGAAAGAATGTCAGACACAGAGATGCTGGGTGTTACTTCAAAGACTGCTAGATACGATACAATGCGATATGATGCGATACAATGAAACAATACAATACGATACAATACGATCCAGCACGGTACGATGATATGATACGATATGATACAATGATCTGATATGATACGATGATAAGATACGATGATATGATACAACACAATATGACACAATGATGTGATATGACATAATACGATGATACGATTCAATATGATACCATACGTAATGGTAGGATATGTAATGGTATAGCACAGCACGTACATGATATGATATGATATGATATGATATGATATGATATGATGTGGTACGGCACAAAATAATATAATATAATACAATATGGTACGACAGGATATGATAAAATACAATGATACGGTACAATACGATATGACAAAATACAATAGTATGACAGGATACAGTAGCAAAAGAGGACTGGACTTATGGGACAAAGCAAATGATACTATGTCACTGATTACAATACAATCTGATAGTCCATCACCATATAGCACAAGAGAAGATGATGCAGAGCTATACGATTACAGATGAACTGCTACTCGAATCTGTCATTCTGTTGCTGTATGTTTTTCATGTTTTGTGCTGCTTACTTGTAACAGACCATGAGTATTTAGCTGTGGGTTGCATGTTCGGTTACCTTGCTATCCTTGTACTACTGTGGCCTCTGTAGACATTTAAAAGGTGAGTGCTGTGAGCTTCTCACATAGCATCTTCTCAGATTGTTAACCAGCAAAGCCATTTTCATTTAATGCACTTTACAGAGTGCATTTTTTTATTAAACAGAATCCTCAACTTGAAACGAGAAGCAAGTACCAGAGTTGGGCAAAGCTGTGCAGCATGTCACTTCTCATCATCTTGTGCAGTTAAGTCCAAATTTTCTATTTTGTTTTGGCACGTGAGGTTTTGTAATGACTCTGTTTTTATAATGAAATGGCAGCTCTGAAAACATTTGCACCCTTCACTCTTCGCAACTGCCAGATGACCATTCCCAGCATGCATTGTTTCCCACCTCACATCCCTTCTGGGCTTATGTTGCCAGGAGAGAGAGAAAGAACAGCTCGAGCTTCCCTGATAAATCTTAGCACCTCACATGTTTCCAGGCAACCTCATAACGTGGAAACCAAGCGGTGTGTTTCCTCTCATCTTGATAACAGGTGATATAGGCCTCTGCTGTGTCTATGTGTTTAGTGACTCATATGCCAAGGGTAGAGTCCCATTACCATCAGCTAGAGTAAATAAGGGTGGTTTGCCGAGAACAGAGGAACTGTTGGCCTAAGAAGCAGGACTTACTTTTCTCTGCACTTCTCCAGAGCCTCGTCTGCAATCTGTTTCAGGTTGATCAGCTTCTCTCCTCTATAAACGCCATCTGTATGTCAAAAAGGATAGATGGACAGGTAGACAGAGACAAATGTTAAACTATATGATCTGCGACTATTAGAATAATGTAAAAACAATCAACTCAGCCCCTTATGCTTGAATGCATCACATGCAGGTGCTGCTGTGTTGGCTGGCAGACCTACCTGCTGTCACCAGGATGCAGCTCTGTGCATCCATGATCCTCTCACACAGAGACTCAGAGGAGAAACCTGCAAACTGAACACAGAAAGACCTGAACTTCCATACTCATGAAACTAAAGTTTTTGCACTTCTGCATTTGCATGAAGTTGCTGCTTGGCTTGCATTTTACAAGCAGATGATGCTGTAGTTGTTGTAAGCTCTCTAAACTCTTTCTTCATTCTGCTGCTGTGACTCTAACTTTTGGAATAAACCATTCCTCCTTAATTGTCTCTTGTGGCTAGAGTGGCAGCAAATGTTAAAAGGCATACTTTGAAGTGCAAACAGACCGTGCTGACTCTCATTACCACAAAGGGAAGAGTCACCTTGTTCAACCTCAGATAATGACTCAGACATTTCTAATGAATCTCTTACATGACTGTCATTTGCTGTTTCCTCCAGCAGACACTTGTGTTCTGGCCAAGGTTAATAGTTCACACAGTGTTAAGTTTCAGTGTTGATGGCCACATTATGAATCAGGTCACTGATGGCTCATGACTTAGCAAAATGCCACTGCCTGACTGACATTGCCTGTCCTGTCTGGCTCTATCCATGATTTTTTTTCCATGCCAAGTTACTTTATGATACGTTTCAGCAGGCACATGCAAATCTTAGATGCTGGCGTTATCCTAAGAAGGCTTCTGCTTCCAGGGTTTGTTCATGAGAATAAAAAACATCAGACTTGGAAGATTTACAAGAATGACAGAGCACTGACAAGGTCGCACACACTGACACACTGTCTGCCAAAAACCATCCACTGCAAGTTGTAAAACAAACCAACCCTAGGGCAGACTGGGGATATTTTTAACAGTCCAGTGAGTGCTAACCTTTGCACTGATGTGCAAGGTTGAAAAGCCAAAATAGTGCCAGCAAACATCTGACCCATATTTTTAGTGCAGGTGCTGCCAGCGCTGTGTTCACACAGCTGATAACGACAGGAGCAAAGCAGTCTGGGATATCACAAGCTGATGTTTTCTCCTGGAAATGAGGTCAAAACAGTGAATTCTGAAAATGTAAGTGTTAACTTTGTGCAAAAATTACTTCATCTGAACCAAGGTAAATAATAAGGAACATTTCCTCCACACAGCTTGAAACTTTTAAATTGCAAATATTGGATGTATAGTCCTTTAAAATGTTTGCTTGTTTGCTTATTTGGGATCCAAATAAGGTGAAATTCAGTACATCCCTGACAGTGACTCTCCCAAACTGTTCATCTAAGCCTTAGCCTTAGCTTCATGGGCTTTAGCAAACATAGCTAAAGCTAACATAGCTACATAGATAGTGCACCTATGTGGCTTACATAGCTACTTTGTGTGCTTAGCTTTAGCTACATTAAGTATATAGCTACATTAGCTACATTTTACATGGCCCCATAGCTATGTAGCTCTGTTATCTATAGCTAAGTTAGCTCTAGCAATGTGAGCTTTAGCAAATGTAACTAAAGCTAACTTAGTTAAACAGATATGGTAGATACGCAGCTTTGTGATCTTAGCTTTAGCTTTAACTGGAAAACAAAGGCAAAACAAACAACAATGATAAATAATACCTTTCTTAAGAACATTTTTAAGGATGTTGGGATTAGAGATATCTACATAGCTTACTCAGCTAGCGGAGCTATTTAAGCTACGCTGGCTGTGTTAGCATGTCTTTATGGGGATAAGCTTTTCCCTGTAAGTAGACCGTTACATTAACACTTACCCTAAACAGAAGTTGAATATGATTTACCTGACAATGTTTAAGTGTGTATTTCTGCTCTGAGATATATGGCATCTCAGATGAACTGTTGTGAAAGTGGTTGTCAGAAATGAACGGGCTGCAGCCAGACTGTCTTAGGAACTTTAAGGGGGGTTTTTGGTGCCCCTAGTGGACAAAGCAGTTTGTCTTACCTCTTTACTGATTTTGTCCTTGAACATGTGCAAGTAAATTTTATGCAACAGTCACGGAGAATATATGTTGTGGAAATGCTAGCAAAGTCTCTTTCTGCAGTGTGCTGTCAGTCAGTTTTTCATCCTTATTTAGAAAAACAAAACTTATTTGCTTCACCAAAACAGGCAAATGCCCCAGCTCCATCATTCTACCTACCACAATGGAGTGAACAGCTCCTATCCTTGCACAGGCCAACATGGTGACAACCAGCTCTGGGATCATGGGAAGGTAAATGGACACCCTGTCCCCCTTTTTTACACCTTAAGCAAAGAAAAAAAAAAAAAACAGGATTTGAATGACAAAAGCAAATCATGAAGTAACCATGGCACTGTAGCTTTAGGATGAGGTCCAGATGGTTGGTACCAGACCATGCAGTACTGTATGTATGATATGTAACACCAACATCAGACATGATGCATAGAGCTAAATCTGGGGAGATGTGGCGTGCTAATGCTGCATGCATAACTTGTGTCATGATGGATTGGATTTAAACCATATTATAATTCTATTTCAAGCCCCTAAGAGGACACAGAGATGTTTTGCCTTGTTGAGATTTTTACATAATGTCCTTTGACCACTTCAAAGACTGAGACAAGATGTTCATTTATCCATTACAAAAATGCATCTTTATACTGTGTATATATTTTGTGTACTTTTTGTACACTTTGCAAACTAGTTCAGGCAGAGTCGAGCTGCACTGATTTAACACTTGACCTGCATAATCATCCAATAACCTAGCAAATGTCTGTCCAATTGGCTGTCTATGTGAGCTGCAAGGTTTCAGAGCTGTGCTCTGGTTTTTAAACTCACCTACACCCCAGCATCTACCTGTAGGCTCTAACATACTGTCTCATCCATCCTCAAATCCTTCCCGGGGTAATAAGTGCTGAGCCAAGGAGCTAAACACAAACTACGCTCTGCTGCTACATGTTCTAATTTCATTGGTGAAAGGTTTTTCCTTAAGGTCATGTCTTTTTTGTCACCATGTACAAGATAAATGACATTTAGGTAATTGTTTTGATGTTAAACACCACTTTCTTACCCATCTTTTTGAGGACATTAGCACAGCGGCACACCTGGCCCAGCAGCTGGCCGTACGTGATGACCATGTGGTGGTCCGGTGAGTTCCCCTCCCTGAGAAGATAAAAAATAAGAGAAACACGACACAAATCTGTCACTATAATGCAAATATACTGCTCTGCCTGCATGTTTTGATCATTTATGATTCTTTTCAGATAGAAACAGCAATCCGTTATGATCATTTGAGCTTTGTGAGCACACTGGGCAGATAACCTGTTCCTGTGGTGGATGTGTCTATATTAGGCATGGATGTTTGTCAGGTCAGTTATTTGGAAAACCATTCAGCACAATGTTTCACAAGCCAGAAGAAGGAATGAGAGCAGGCCTCTGCTGACATATCTATGGCTTTACTTAGAAGCCTTTTCCTGCTATTTGACTGATACTTTTCTGTTACCTGATAAATATACAGTATTTCTAGCTATGTATCAGAAGGAATAAAAGCAAAAGTGGAGCTCCACAGGATTCAATCTATGGATCTCTTTAAGTCAAACTTTAATATTTTTAGAAGCTAATGCTGTGGTAGAAAGCTAATGAGCCTGATACACCATAAAAGGAAAGCATATTTTGTAAAATTTTAATACAAATGGCACTATTGATTATGTCTGAATGAAAATTATTATTCAAAGTCAGCTGTTTGTGACAACAGTGCATTACCTATTCTCTTTTTATGTATGTGGACAGTAACTCAAAGAACTCTACTAAACGTATAATGTCATTCCACTGAGCGAAAGAAAACCATATTATGCTAATCTTTTGATTTCTGCAGCTAAATCTGAAATATTTCTGTCACCAAAAAAAATCACACCATTGACACTTTGAGGGAATTCCTTCAAACTTCTCACAAATGTCTACTCTGACTCAAGGATGAACTGATGAACTTTAGCAATAAGGGAATAAGATTTCTACCAATCACACGACCACAAAGAGCACCCAAGCCCTTCCTCTTAGCCCACTACTGTACTTTCACTGTCTGGACTCGCCATTTGGATTTAGGCCAAACGCTAGAAGGGCCACCCAACTATGGGCTGTTTGGGCCAAGCAGAACAAACAAACAAAAAAAAGAAAAAAACAAACAACAATGTTAAGTAGTTACATGAACAGTGGCTCGCTTTAGCTTCATTAACTAAAGCTAACATAGATACACTACCTACATAACAGTACCACATAAGCCAATGTAGCTAAATTAGCTTTAGCTACATGGGCTTTAGCAAACATAGCTAAAGCTAACATAGCTACGAAGATAGTGTAGATATGTAGCTTACATAGCTGCTGTGTGAGCTTAGCTTTGGCAACATCAGGTATATAGCTACATTAGCTACATTTTAAATGGCCCCATCGCTACATAGCTCTGTTATCTATAGCTAAGTTAGCTCTAGCAATGTGAGCTTTAGCAAATGTAACTAAAGCTAACTTAGCTAAACAGATATGGTAGATATGCAGCTTTGTGATCTTAGCTTTAGCCTTAGCTGGAAAACATAAAAGAACAAACAAAAAAAAGTGAAAAATAATACCTTTCTTACTTTTTAGAGGTGGTTCAAAAGGATGTTAATGAAGCAAAAAAATGTTTGTGACTGGCCCTAACTATATTTCAAACCCTTTGAACTGCACCAGTATGGAGTGTAATTGTACTTGTATTAAAAATGCAAAATCTTGAATAAACTTGGTCATGTAATTCACTGCTGAAAAGATCATGCAATTCTAACAACCCCAACATAACAGAATTAAAATAACACTCCAGAAGGTCTCAGCAGTGTGGTTCAAAGGGTTAAAACCGAAAGTAAGTCCAGTCTTAAACATTTTTACTTCATCAATATCATTTTTTTGAAAAAAAAAAAAAAAAAAATCATTCTTAAGAGAGTTTTTGCCCCTTTTTTTCGTCTGTTTGTCGATTTTTTTTTTTTTTTTTGATAACGATATGTCAACATCTTAAGATAAAATTTTTTTAAATATATATTAACAGCTTGGATAAAACTGGTTTTGAAAAACGGGGCTAGTCTGTTACAAATGTCAGGGGATTTTTTTGATCCCAGTCCATCACTGGGTGATTGTAAACCTCATGGGGCATATGACCATCAGCTCCAACTAAAGTAGTTGTTATAGTAGTTCTAGTTCTAGTTTCATATGACAGGAGAACAGCAAAGTAGCCTGTAGCCACCTTCTAATGTAGCATGAATAAGAGAATATCCGTACAAACAAGATTTAGAAAACATAATCCACGCCTTTATCTCTGGGAGGCCGGACCGTTGTAATAGGATTCTCTCAGATCTTTCTAAAAAAGCTCTTTGACAGCTGCCACTCCTTCCTATCGTTGCTTCTTAAGATCTAGAAAACAACTGAGAAAGCTGAGTGAGCACATTATTCCATTAATCTCAAACATCTTCACAATTCACAACTACTTCATGAGAAAAATACATCTCCAACAGTGTGTAGTTTTGTGTATTTGCCATGACTTTTTGTTGAGTTTGAATTTGGTCCATTTTATGCCATTTCATCGACTGTTTGGACTCATTTTCTTTGGCAATGCTCACACCTTTGTAGACTTTCAACAGTCTTTCCTTTCTGCTTTTATTTAAAAGGGTTAAGGGAGTGACACAAAGACAAACAAATACTGAGAAATCTTTTCTGTTTGCACCTCTCAGTTATATTTGTTTGTATCAAACCCGTTAGAACTTGAAGTGCTGCTCTTGACAGTTTAAAAAGTTCTTCTAAGTAACCTTAAAGACTTATCCTAATGATTCAAAACCACACTGGCCATTTCTCTTCTACCTGACATGACTGTTCCGACAGAGAAGGCAGAATAAAGAAACTCAAAGAGAGAGGGTTTAAATCCCTCTTTGTTAGAAAACAATGTTTGTTCAATGCTGACACTCCAGCCACAGGACACCTGCTGTCAGAACAAAGAAATGAGATCCTCAGTCTCACAGAAAAGTCAGTCCCATTATTCACTGTTAAGCTGATGCTTTTTCTATTAAAAATGTGGATGTTGATGTCTCTAGTGTGTGTTATTTCATAGATTGTGTAAAGTTGTCATTATTGCGGAAGCTAAATGTACAATGTCATTTAAGATTTAAATATCTCCTTGTCCATTAGTACAGAGCTACAACTCTGATCAGTGGTTTATGGCGATCACATTTTTGGAAAACACTGAGCACAGCGTTTCACCAGCTACATTAAGGGATTACAGCAGGCTTCTGTTGGTTGATTCAGAGGCCTTTTCCCACTTTTTGACTCTAACATACCTGGAACAGTAGATACCTATGTGCCACAAAGATGACTCAGGAAAAAAAATCTGTTATGGAGTTCCACAGGGATCAATCTTTGGACTGCTTACATTTTGCTGCTTTGGTTGCTTCTGGCTGGTAATATTTTTATTTCACTTTACTCTAGCTGTAACATCAAATATATTCAAAGTTGCCCACAAGGAGGGAATAAGGGGAAAGCTCTCTAGGGCCCAGACCTATGGAGGGGTCCTATGAAGTTAGTTAAAACATGGCCTATCTTACTCTTAAGCAATGACTGCCAAATTCATTTTTAACCTAAATTAGAGAAACAAAGGTGCTGTTTTTTGTCCATTGTTGCCTCAGTACAATTGTTGCCTGTTTCAAAATATAAAACCCATCTCTTTAAAATGGTATTGGCTTTTTTAGATAAATATTTTGGGGGCTTTTAATGTCTTTATTGATGGAGAGTATAGGTAGAATCGAAAAACAGGAATTAGAGAGTGGAGGAGAGACATGCTGGAAATGGTACAGGCCAGACTTGAACCGCGGGCAACCTCCATACATAGGGTGCGACTTAACCCCTAGGCCAGTGATCATCAACTGGAGGCAGCCCCCTATGGCTTCCCATCTGGCCCCCAGAGGATTATTAAATTCAGAAAATTTGAGAGGGCAAAAACATGGCATGCTTTAGTTTTACTTTTTTTCTTGAAGTTTAGATAAAACCTTTAACCTAGCAGCTCATCAGGCAAGAAGAATACTAGTATTTCTGTAATTTGGCGTGGTAAACACATACTTATGGTTGTTATCTTGATTAAAGTTGCAGTTTTGGCCATCAATTTTCCACATAAGGCTCTTTAAGAGTGCAATTTCCCCTCTTAGAACCTTCACAGAAGATCTGTTTTCAACACATGGCCAATCACGACACAGCATATTAGCATCAAACTCAGTAATAGACATCAAGAGGGCTCCAGAAATATGTAGCTTACATATCTTAACTGATTCTTATGGCTGGTTGCAGTATAGGTGATGGGGAAGGATCTCACTGTTAAAGCTTAAAAAGTTCTATTCATTTTGAAGGACATCTTCAGAAGAATATGTTAAAGGGGACATATTTTACCCTTTTAAGACAAGTTTACATTGTGCTCAGAGGTCCCCAAAACATGCTTGTGAATTCTGTTGCTGATAAAACACTCCAGAATTTGATTTTTGCATGTCTAAAAACCCCTCTATTTCAGCCCTGCTCAGAGCGAGCTGTTTCTGTGTCTGTTGCTTTAAATGTTACTGAGATGTCTGATTCTGCCCCTGTCCATACCCCTCTCAGGAAATGGATGTGGCTCTCCCAAAGATCAGGAGAGGAGGGCGGAACTTTCCTCCAAGCGAGGAGGGCCAACCGAGCCTGGGGCTGTGCTAACACCCCACATGACATCACGAGGGGAAAATCTGAGAACGACTTGTTTTAGCACACATTTTTTGAAAGGTGGAGAAAGGGGGGGGGTGGGATTTCTCTGGTAATTGTGGGGATTGTGGACAAGCCAGGGGCACAATTCTTTAGGAAAGCCTGAAAAGGTGATTTTTGCATAATATGTCCCATTTAATTATACAAAAATGTTGATTTTATTTTCATTTATTTCAATGTCTGGCTTGTTTAGGCTTGTTTTGTAGAGGTAACTTTATGGGCTGATTCATTTAATTTAACTGGCTCACTTATTTGGCCACTACAATGGCTTGTTAACAAACTATTTCACTTTAAAGCTCCTATGAAGAGCCTTTGACTGGTGATGAAACAAAAATGGGAGATAATTCTGTAAATTATTTCTGTAAATTATTTTTCATATGTCTGTAACTGCTGCCACTTGGCAGTTATCAAACAAGGCAATTAATAGAAGACTTTGTTTCCATCATTTTATGTCCAGATTTGCAGCAACTAATCTGACTATGCTGACATTTCGTTTTTTGATCAGAAACTGCACTTAACGTACATACAGGACAAAATCAGTGTCCTCAGTGATGGCGAAGGCAGAAAAAAAACTGAAGGCTTTAATCACCAGTTGGAGACTGTTTCTCAGTGTCCTGACACTTGATAAAGTTTACCACTTGCTGTTTGGACAAGGTGTGAGCTAAGGTAAAGCAAGTGTTTAATAGATCAACACAAACCATCTGGTCGCTGATACCTCGCATACAAACATGGTACTAACACAGCTGACAGGCTGGATCCTCCTCATATGGCGTGCTGAATCTGGCACAGCAAGCACTCAAGCAGATGTATTACATAAGTCCTTTGATGTAGTGCAAACAGTGTTAAGACACTTGTGTGGGTGATGGCTGGTCTCCACCAGCCTGGTTCCATTGAACCCGTATTACTGCTGAGCTGGCATCACTCTTTCTGTGTTTGCTAAGGCACTTTCAGTTGACAGAGCAAATACGAGTCATAAAATGAAGTAAAAAGCAAGATAGAATTTTAAAGTAACTTTGCAGGATGTGAGATTGATATCAGTTAATTTGTGGAGTTTAAATAGTATTTTATGATAAACTGAAACTGGACGGCTTCGAAAACATTTGATCTATAAAGTGCAATCCAACTTTACCAAGTATATTTGTGTTACTTCTAGTCAAAAGTATCTCATCAAACTTAATATCAGCCACACTCACATGACAGGGACATGTTAACATCTTATTTCAAGATTTAAAACCAACAAATAAGGCCTAAAAAGCACATCTAGTTTTAAGAAATTTAACAAGTACATTTGCTCAGTGGTAGCCATTTTTACTTATTTCAAGTAACTGAGGCAATATTTTTAGTTGTCATCCAAATAAGATGTTTACAGGGGCTTGTCTAGGCAGATACACATTAGAAGAAATGTGTGCAGTGCAAATAAAAACAGATGTTTTTAGGACAGTTTTTGTTTTACTGAACTTCTATAATTGGTTAAATGTGCAAAGATTCATTTAGAAGTGTAATAAGATGCCAAAAAACACTTTTTATGTGGCTTTTGGGACCTTTAAAAGTTACTATAATTCTGGATTGTATTTTTTTTTTCTTTGATTCCTTTTAAATTCTCTAAACTCACTCTGAAACACTGTCAGTGTTTTGCTGGCTAAGGTTTGCCTTGGTGCATTGAGGTCAGCACAGGGGACACAACAGTTGCTGTTGACTGGCATACCTGACATAACTGCAGCCAGCTCTTACCATCAATGCCATCATTCATCTCAGATGGATGATATTGCTTACCAGTAATAGGCAACCTTGTCTCCCAGTTTCTTCTCCTTCACAAGCCTGTCCAGGACATTATAGCACATGTTGGTTTTGGCCCCTTCCATGCATTTGACATAAATGTTCCCCTTTGTAACATCGAAGTTGTGTTGCATCATTGGTCCTGTTGCTGGCTTCTTCCAAAAGAACTGGCCAGCAATCTCCTTCCAGAAAGCTGAAACAAAGTGATAATTTATGTCAGTGTCATGGGCTGTAGATAAACACAGAGATACTGTGTGTGCAGGCATACTCAGAAGGAGATGCAATTTAAGGACTCTCAGCAAGCACTGCACTAAAAATAAAGGTCTATGTGACCTACCTTCTGGATTCTCAAGAGATTTCCTGTATAGGGCCAGATAGGAGTTAAAATCTGGCACATGGGCATCCCTCTTCAGGTCATCAGGAGGGTAGTACATTTTGTCCTGAGATTCAGGAACAACCATTGTGGATGGACAGATCTGCAGACAGGCCTATATCATCAGAGAGTGAGTGAGAAAATGGGTTAATCTGGAGTCACTGCTGATCTGTCTGGATCCTCCCGGGGAAGGTGAGAGCACAGCAAGGCCTCCTGCACCGAAGAAACACAATTCAGCATGCATAAGAACCACCTCTAATCCCAGAGCTGCAGGCTCTCTCCTACTCTGCTTAGGGCCAGGCCAGCCAATCAGCTCCCATGGTGCGGCACTCCCTCCTTTTCATTGGGTGAGCCCTCCCTGGCCTGTCGATGGCATTATTTTTCCAAGCAAGTAAGAAAAGGAGGAGGAGGTGTGCAGCAGGATGAATGCAGACTCAGAGAGGTTTGATTTGACAGGGAGGGTGATGGGTACTGTAAAAGAAGAGGGCTAGAGCGAGAGAAAAAAGCAACATTTGGCCCAAACAGCTTGCTAGATTTTTAAAGACATGAACAGAAATTATGATGAAATTATCATTCACTGCAAAAACTCAGGCTCAAACTAACGTATCTTCTGCAACACCATGAGGAAAGCATTTTATTTAAAAAACTATCACTGTATACGTAAATACCCAGCAAAAGTCTGATACCTATATGTAAATAACATTAGTATATACATATTCTGCTAAACTTATTTAGTTTGAAAGTTACTTTAAACAAAATATCTTACTTTTTAATATTTTAATTTGTAATGTATCATTAGTTCGCGGAAAGCGTTGTAGCAAAGGTATTAGCTTATCAAAAGGGTGTTATAACCTTATATTAAAGTTAAAATTGCATTTTATTCTAAACTTTGGGCTGTTGTTTGCAAATGTAATGATGATGAATCGAAATACTTTAGCTACACATGCAAATTTAAACCAACATAGGCTACATAGCAGCTTTTTCTGAAACATCCGAATGTTTGTGGTGCCGTTTGTTTTTGAGCTTATATCTCAATCTTGGATCGATTACTTTGCAACGCGACTGACTGACGCAGCCTCCTACGTCAGACCCTCTTAATCGAACAGGAGCGCTTGTGTTGATGTCAGCCGCTTCTGTCCCGTCCATTTGCTAAGGCACCGGGACCAAAACTTCAAGCCCCAAAATGTTTTTGTCCTCAGTTGTTCGCTCTGCAGTGTCGCAGACGGTAAGACAGTGATATTATCTATGGTACTGTGTCAATGTTTAGATGCCAAACGCGATTATTTGCACTCAGGATGCCATGACTTCTCACAAGGACAAGCAGGCCGCTAGGCTAGTTACCGTTGGGTAACATTAGCAGGCTAGCTTGTTTAGCTTACTGCTGTCAAACGTTTGCAAGGTGATCTTTGAGAAAAATAGGCAGTAAAAATATAGTTCGGTCTAGGCCCTAAAATAACGCATGGGAATGAGTAATGCTATGATATTCCCCACTTAATACCACTGAAAATGTATTTATAACGACTGTAAATGAGTTGTTTTAAATGCGTAACCTGCTTGATGAATGTCATGTTTACTCGCTGATTTTTTAGTACAACACGGCTAGAAGTGGTATTTGAATAACCGGCTGCCTGACATTTAAGAAAACGCTTTATAACGAAGAAATTTCCAGTTTCCCCTCGAAAGTGTGAAGTTACTGATTAAAGGGATGCATTTTTGTGATTGCTCAGGCCGTTAACTCAGACATATACTGGCGCTCCTCTGGTATGGAGAAAATGATAACCACGATTGTTTTGATTTGTATTGATTATATAGATTACATTTCCAAATCTTTCAATTGGTCATCACTACTTTAACACTCTTAACACTTTGATAAAAAAATGAATATAATTGAATGAAAATAAAGGATGTTATACAGTGATCTACCATCAAAATTAAGAAATGAAAAAATTACCTTATTGGCCAAAACATCACCAAACAACCCCAAACACTGACCACATGGTAAAACCTGTGGACAAAACGAGTGTTATAGCATGTGGCACAGCAATAGTTTAATCATTATTACCTTGTTTGTGTAATTGTGGGAAGCAAGAACTGTATTTGAAATTGACACTCAATTTATTGCCCAGCACTAAATAAAATCTGTTGTTGTAACTATGTTTAAGTGACTTTAATCCAGCACTGGTTTTTGTTTTATAACACCAACACTTAAATGTATGTAACACAACTTGATGTGATTCAGATCAAAACATAAGAAAATGAATTATACATATAGACATAAATTAGATGCAAGAATAAAATCAGACAAACCACATAACAATCAAATTGCAATCTTGTCACTATGTCACTATAATCACAATCAGACATGACCAAGTCATGCATACTTTGAAATTAAAGGAATGAGGATGAACATAGAAGACTTTAGCTGATGTATAAAACATAATTAACTTGTACATGCATACAACAGATATAGGCCTATATTTACAGCTGATATATCAGTTGTAAATGTCAGCAGAAATGTTCATATATACGTATACCGTAATACATTTTTAAGATAGTATTTGCTGATTCCAGTATCACACCAATAATATCATTTATCCCTAATGTAGTGATGTACACTTATCAACTTGGAATATTGTCTAAGATAAAAATCAAAACATTGGGTCTGAATGTAAAAATATAAATTATTGGTATTTAGATTTATTTGGAGTACCTATTAGAAAGGGATTGAAGACATTATTAGTAGCATTTGAAGTTCAGCTGTGGCCTTTTCTTTACGTTACATGTGAAGTGCTCATTAAATGATAATAAGATATTAATTACAATTTGTGCCAAAAATTGCAAAGATGGACAAGAATGCCTTTTTCTTTTTTGTGTATTTTGTTTGTGTTATTAGTTTGAAATTTAGATGAATTTAATTTATTTGTGGTTGAAGCCCAAATTATGTATAGCACAATAAAATTAAAATAAAAAAATGTATGATCAAATAAATATTGTCAGATTTAGTTTTTCTGTCTTACCTTTGCATTTACCAGTCCTTTGAGAGTTTGTTTTCAACTGTAAAACATAACCACGAAAAATCACACAACCAGGTGTTTCACTTGTCTTCTGTTCCTTTTGTTTCTGCAGGCCAGACAAGTCAGGAGTCTGCATCGCTCTGCTGCACGTTCAGGAGCCGGTGGCATCTTTGTGGTGAGTTGCAATCATGTACACAGGAACATAATGTGAAGTAGCTATCTGTGACATGGAGTGGGTTTGGGTGTTGAAGCAGGGTTTTTTTTTTTTTGTATTTTTGCCTAAAACAGATGTGCTAGACTACAGTGAATCAGCTCTTTTTGGTATAATTATGAAAAATGAGGATTGGTTGTCACTGTCTATGTGTCTATCAGTCAGAATAAGCTAAGTATGTGGTCCTAAAATTCCGTCAGTTAGGAGAATGGTACTTCTGTTTTTCATCTTTATGGCAGATTTAAGTCAAGCTCTCATATGAGTGACTACTGATGTATGGGGAAGCTGTAACTGCACAGATTTAACATTTAGAATAGAAATGAACACTTAAGGGCCATTAAAATATAAAATCAAATTTGTCTTTATAAGGCTCAAACCATTCAGATACATTTTCAGTGTTTTTCACTGTGTTAACTAGTCCGTGGTATTACATTAAAGCATCGATCTACTATTTAGTTTTTGATACCTTACAGTTCAGGGTTGGTTTATGTGCTTTATTGAAACATATGAGATTTAGTTTGACAATAGGTTTTGCACATGTGCATGCATTGCATTTATGTTCACGGACCCTTACTATTTCAAGTTATTACATAAAGTACAAAAAGAAAAGTCTTTTACTGCCACTAAAATCAGCTGAGCATCACAGTAGTATGATGCTATTTGCAGGTCACCATTGTTCTTTTAATATACGCTTAACAATGAAACTGTTATTTAATCTAAGGGGTTAACCATAACATATGCATGACAATTATTCCATAAATCTCAAAGGTATTTGCTTTCCAAAAGTCTTTAATGTATCCCAAGGGACTACTTCAAAACCTATTGGAACAACGCTTTCCTCAAAAGCACCACAGGTGATTTTCTTGTGCAGTGGAAACATGCCATGGTTTCACTGTCTCCTGATAGTAAAGATGTTTTTAGTCTATAATTGGACGTGTCTCTAAACCACTCCTCTTCCATCTGGAGCGTTATTTCCGACATCTTTACTTCAACACCAATGAGGTTGTTCTTTTTGTAATTGCACAAAGGTTGTTTGTTGCTCACAAGGGGGCAGTATGTACAGAAGCAAAAGTAATTGTTATCTCTTCTGTTGAGTTGTCTCTGTGGTCTAGTAGCAGCACCTGTTTCCTCTACAGGGCTTACATGAAAGGTTTTTCATATTTTATGAAAACTATTGGATACTGCTCAAGTGCCTGTTACTGCAATGAGGGAGGTAGCTATTAGATAAAAATGCATCCCTAATAGCAACTTTTTGGTGAGTCTTTGGAAGGCTTTAGTTAATATCTATCTGCTGATAAATGGGATTTGAAGATAATCAAAGATAATTTGCTTGTTATGACACATTTATAGTCCTTTAATGCTGTGGTCTCTGTGTTTTAGCACAGAGATACTCCAGACAACAACCCTGACACTCCCTTTGAGTTCACTGAGGAGAACAAAAAGGTAAGGCTGACATGTCTTTACTGATGATATACTGATATTTGTTTATTTGCAGCATGCCTATATCTTATTATTGTACTGAATTGCCTTGGGGCCCCTCCCCTTCAAGCCAGCCTCTGTTTCATTACATATGAATATATGTGGGGATAATTATGTACAATCACTGTCTGATAGCTCCAATTAGTTTGACATCTAAACAATAGATGAATGTATTTGCTCTAAATGGAGCAGTCCCTTATTTATTGTCAATGTTTTTTTCTTCTTACACTTGAAGAGGATTGAGGCAATCATCTCAATGTACCCAATTGGCCACAAGCAAGCAGCCACCATCCCAGTGTTGGATGTAGCCCAGAGGCAACATGGATGGCTTCCTATTTCTGCCATGAACAAGGTACAGCCATTCTTCTGTAATTAGTCGGACAGATGTTTGATACTACCTAGATTTTTCCATCTTAAGTCAGACAACATTTTTGTGAAACCTTGTACGGTGTCTGCCAATTGGACTGGATTGGAAACCTCTTAACGTTTGTTTTCAGGTCGCAGAGGTGCTGGGAATCCCTCCAATGAGAGTGTACGAAGTAGCAACATTTTATACCATGTTTCTGCGTCAGCCCGTGGGAAAATACTTCATTCAAATCTGCACAACAACACCCTGCATGCTCTGCAACTCAGACAGCATCCTGGAGGCCATCCAAAACAAACTGGGTAAGAGAGCCATTTTAATTTAACAGCGGAACACCAATGAAGAGATGAAGACGCAAGATGAGGACAATCTTTCTTTATTGTTTATATTTAGGATAAACAGAGATTGGACAACAAACATGTAAATACACAGCTGTCTCTACAATACAAACAACAGTGATCTGTAGCAGGAAACAAGTAGACATAAATGACTGATATCAAGCCAGATGACTGCTAACCTAATTCAGTCTGTGTGGCATTTTTACAAAGCACACTCATTTGTTTGTTCTGCTAATCAACTTTATAATGAGGTTATACTTTTTGTTCATACTTGCATATAGAGTTACAGCTGTGCAATGTCAAGTGGAACTGCCAGCTTTAAAAATAATTGTGGTTTAGTAACATAATCAGCTGCTAGTCAGAGGAGATTAGTCAAACATAAAGCAGCTCCTCATTTGTTTCTCCACAGGTATCAAGGTTGGAGAGACGACTCCAGACAAGATGTTCACGCTAATAGAGGTGGAATGTCTGGGCGCTTGTGTCAATGCTCCAATGGTCCAGATCAATGACAACTATTATGTGAGTGCTTCACTTCACTGTATATATTGAAATGAACAGAACTAAATTAATTCGGTTTGAGTTTTGCAAAGAAATTGTGCAGAGATTAAAGCTCTCGGCCCTATTTTAGGATAACTACTACTATCAGTATTGTATTTTTTCTTGTTATGAAGCCAGTGAGATGGGGTTTAGTCATAAATAGCTTGAAAAAAGTAAGGTGAAAGCGAAAACTCATAACTTGTTGAATAATAATATTGTTGGAATTTTGGGATCTCTTAAAGTGAAAAAGGTTTAAATGTTCAGCAAGATCCACTACGTGCAGCTATGTAGCTCTGAATACCATCTGTTTTTGCCATGTAGAGTTATCACTGGCTAGCTAGAGCTGCTTGTTAATGGCAAAAATCATAATCGTGATTTTTTTCAAGTAATAGTGAGAAAACAATTATTAAACAAATTACTAACTAATTCTACTTTATCTACATCTGTGCATCAACTTTAAATTATTAAGCAGATCATTGTGTTACTCTGACAGAAAGCCACAGCTGTGTAGCAAAGTCAAACATATGAAAATTTTTTGATTTTATTGATTTCGTAGAGACAGATTCTATAAAGAAAAGGTTAGAGAGTGTAACAGAATTAAAATCAATGTATGTCAATCAGATAGACATAATAATCATTCTTCTTCCTTTTACTGGCTGTTTGCCATACCTTAACAGAGGTAGTTGTAGTTTTTATACAGGTCTCAGGAAATAATCTTGTTTACATTTTGAGAAATGGTACAAATATACAGATGCAAAAAAGCATGTATAGAAGAGTCAGAGAGAAAGGTAGAAGGTGAGATTTCTAATAAAGGAATGTCACCTGTGACCTGAAGTTTTAGATCATTAAAAAAGTAAGTATGAACTGCATTTTTTTTTAAAGAAGAAGAAGAAAGTTTAACAGGGATCTTAAGAAAGATCCATACAACTTTGCAAGTGACTGCAATAACTGCCACAGCAACAAATTCAGAATGAAAGCATTATGTGACAGTGGAGGTAGTCTTGTCATTTAAAACAAAAGGGGATTGTGCTTTTAATTTGAAATGCTTACCAGAAGTAGGAATAGGTGGCAATACAGTAATACCATATAATTTGTTGGGGTATTAAAAATAGTCATGGTAATGCTTTGATTACCGTCCCAAAGATGGTGCTGCGTAGCTAGCGCACTTTTATAATAGATACCTTGAGAGTATGTGTCCATTTTCCCCTACAGAACCATGCATGTGTGTGAAGATGCTCAACAAATGTTTAAAGAACTCCTGTTAATGATGATGGGGTAATTTGGCAAACGATGAACAAGTGCATGCATCGTGCGCTATGGCATGGCACGTCTGACATCAGGTTATGGTCCTCTCTAGTCTTAACTATTAAAGTCAAACTGTAATGTGGACCACTGGCTGTAATGTGATCCAAGACAATGTGAGTTTAAAAACATTTTAAGCTTTCTTTCTGGGTGTAGATCAATAATGAGAAATGATAGTCTATTATGGTCCTATGTGCTGTGTCCTGCAGAAGCGACACCAGAAATAAAGACAGAAATAAATAACAATTAAAGCCTATATTCATTTGCACACATGGAACATTACTTCACATTCCCAGACTCTATATGATAAAAGTTGATGACCTTTTTTCATAATAAATCAGGGAGGGTAGTGTGATGTAGCTTAGTTCACTTATTAATTCCGAGAACAATTCTTCAACTATAGATCACTTTCAGCCCTCTTGTAAACCTCGCCTTATAAAAGTTATTTTTAGACCCTAAGCATTTTCATAAAGGATTCAATGAAACACCACTGCTTGCGTTTGCATGCCGACAAGTGCCTGTATGATGTGATTTTTGAACACCTGGCAGTAATACCGTATACCCTTGTAAAATTTGGAGAGGGTATAAATACAACCCAATCCTAACCCGAAGTGTTACTGCACCTCGCATTCTTGCCAGGGACATGTTGACAAGCAGGATACACACAATGAAACTTATTCAGCACACAGAGATGCCTAAATGGACCATGGAGCTCCCTGCTGCTTCATTTAAGACTAGAAAGACACAAAGGCTACGTTCACACTGCAGGCCTAAATGCTCAATTCTGATCTTTTCCCAGATCTGATTTTTTTGTTTGCCTGTTCACTCTGCAGTCAACTTCCAAAAGATCAGATATGCATCTGATTTAGAACCACATACGAAAGGGGCCTGAATCTGATTAAAACAGGTCAGATTCATTGTGACTTGCACTGTTCACTCTGTCAGAAAAAAATCAGATACAAGTCACAAGTGGGCAAAAAAATCTGATTCAGGTCGCTTTTAACTACAGTGTGAACATAGCCATACCCTGCTGCCAACATCAGCAGTATGGACGAGACCTGGTTCAGGTTGATGAGACAACTTAAATGAAAATTTTTACATGTCAAGGACATAATTTCTGTCTGTGACTGAGCTGCTTCACCTGTACAGTAAAGGACTGTCTATATTGACATGGTGTGCTATTTACAGTGGTGCGTTTAAGCATCTTCATGTGAATGAAGATGTTTTTAAAACATTGCTTGTGTGGATAGGATAATTTTTGTAATAAAGAGGAGGAAAAATCTCCAGTTCTAGAAAATATCTGCCTACGTAAGGACAAGTCCTCAGTGTGAACTACACTCATGACATGTAAATTGAACTGTTTAATTCACTGTTCACCAAAATTATGCATGCCTTAGTGTTCATGTAAAACAATGTAGAGCACACACTGTGCTTCAACGGAGGGAAGGGCGCACTGTTCACTACACATGACGAAACAAGCACTACACATCATAATTGATTCATTAGCTTGTTTATATAATCATGGAAAGTTAAAATCATAATTGAAATTGAAACTCAATTGCCCAGCACTACTGCTAGCTAACAGGAAAGTAGTTGAGCTTTCAGCCTAAAGGGGTAATTCATTAAACAGCCTGAAAGTTCTGCTGTCCACCACCACTGGTCACTTGTGTCTTACTGAGGAGTCTTTTATATTAAACTAGCACTCTAAAAGGGTTAGTCACTTTACAACTTTTTTTTTAAACATCTACAAATACGACCTAATGAGGGAGAAAAGTTGTTAAAAAGGTGGTGCCCCCAGCCCAGTCTGCTTTACAATAATCACGTTTACATGGACACTTTTATTCCCATCTGATTGAAATCAACCCGATTAAATGTTTTGGGTCAAGCATTTACATGTGATCTATCCGATCGGGTGTTTATATGTGCCCATTTTTAATCGGAATAGCAGCCACCACGTCAACGGTCACCACTAGCAACCATAAGTCATGTGACCTGTGTGTCACATGATTTATGGTTTACGTAACTGAGTGGTGACGTAACTGCGTGGCGAGAACGGCTCCCGACAATACGTCACCACACAGTTACGTCAAGACGAAGAGCATGCGCAGAAAGAACATGTCAGATCAATCGGGTGAAGATGTTTACATGGAAGAATTTTCCCTCTGATCGGGTCGTGAAAAGGTGTAGACCACCCCTCTGCAACCGATTAGATTTTTAATCGGATGGGGCTTGATCGGGTTGATTTAGGTGTTTACAAGCAGCATTTCTAATCAGGTTGAGGGTTTCACCGATTAGAAGTGTCCATGTAAACGCAGCTAATGTATCCTATCATGTTTTGAGCAGTATAGAGGTTGCTTGAAATGCACAATGAATGGGAGCAAATTCAAAAGTATCAGGTCCTATGGAGTGGATGATGGCATCAGCTACACTTTTGGTAATGGGGTAATTCTTGTGTGTGTCCTTGCATTTTTTACTGGTAAATTGGTTGCACCAGAATCTTGCTTTTTAAATTCAGGGTTAAGCATTAACAGCTGCTAACTTTGCACAGATTTGGTCATTGCCGTTGGAGCACAAGTGAATGACCCAGGAAATGAAAATTTAATTAAGAAGATAGGAATGTCCTATCAGACCTGAAATTACAGAAGTGTGAGCATTAAATGCACAAAGGAACGATGTGTTAACAGCACAAATAGGGTACAATTGGATAGGGTTTTTATGTGGTTAAGCACTTAGCATGTAGTCTTTGTGGTTAGTTTGTAAACTGTACCATGTGCTGAATTGTTTAGGGCTTATAAACCTAGAAATCAGGAGGAATGGATAAAGCACAGAACTGTTAAAAGGAAGTACATTTAAACTGAAACTGTAACAGATTTTGTCAGCACAAGTTAAAAGGGTAGTATGTTGATTGATCAGATAAGATTTTAAGGTTGTGAAAAGCTTGGCAAAATATGCTGTTTATCTTTTCATCTGTGACAACACTAATGCTTTAAAAATTGAAGCTGGTGATTATCTTGACAGTCTGATTTGTTTTACTTAGAGCAGTATGTGCTTAACTTGAAATTGCTTGTAAGCTATTATACTAAATTCACTATTTTCAATACAGGCTACTTTCAATGACGCATGAGTGCATTATATTACACTCATTGCAAACAAAGGGTCCCATTCTTCTTTTAACCTTCCTTTATGTTAGGTTAGAATCAGTAGGGATATGTAGGTTTCATTTTGTTTGAATTACTGCTTAGCCCTCAGAGTATAACAGCACACTTAAAGATGCATGATTCCATTTTTGTTGGCATTGTTGTTGTAATTCAAACTTCCTGTCCTGAGCCAATTTGTTGATATCACATTCCTATCTTTAAAATATTACAATTCAGGGCAACAAATTACTTTTCCTTTATTTTTAACAGTCAATTTTTTGCAACTGACAAAGCTCTTCAAAAACATTTGAATGTGTAAAACCTTTTATTTCCTGTGCGCCTTTTTACTTTATGCCTTAACTAATGGTAGATTTTTAAAGAAATATTTGCAAAGTCAAATCTAGAAATGTAGTAGATATTTTATCAGTATAGCACATGAACTTCATTTCCAGTACTAATTTCAGATTTTAAAATGTTTTAAACAGCTGTTACTAACGCTTTCTTCATTCATAGTTTCTTCAGCTCTATTCCCTCTGACTCTTAATGGAATTATGCAACAAAAAGTATAATCAGCCACTGTTCAATTAGGTTGTTACTTAAAGCTTATTATCTGACTGCTTTCACTCCACCAGTGATCATTATTTGTGGTTACAAAGAGTTTTTTTATCATGCTTTATATCCATTAGTTAGCATTTATCTATATCTATAATCTTGCCTGCCAATTGATATGTCTCACAGCAGGTCAGATTTTTTAATGACATGCTCACATGCAGAGGTTTTGTCATTTAAGTGTCCCACAGCAACCAAAGAATATTAAGGGGATGTTGAATAAATAATATTTCAGAGATACAGAGCTACACTGCAGACATTTGAGCTTGTGTGTGTGTGTGACTGTGGTGTTTGTGTGGCTGTGTGAAGAGCATGTAATGGCTTGTATGTGTTGATCTGTGTTGGGAAGAAAATTTGCAATACTTATTGCCAGCTTGGAGGGTCACGTTAATGGCTGAGCAGGCAAAAAATGAGAGCTTCTGGTAACCTGCTGATCTATCAGTACATGTCTAATTCCACCACTAACAATTTAAAGAAGCTCACTGTCATAATCTATCCTCGTCTCATCTACTTTCAGGAGGATCTCACACCTAAGGACATGGACGACATTATTGATGAGCTCAAAGCTGGCAGAGTTCCGCCACCTGGGCCCAGGTACACAACACCGTTGCCAACATAAATGCGTTGTTCTTCTGGTTGATTACAGATGACATGTTGATTTTTTTCTTGCTCTACAGGAGTGGTCGTTTCTCATGTGAGCCTGCAGGTGGATTGACTTCTCTGACAGAACCTCCAACAGGGCCTGGCTTTGGTGTGAGAGCGGACCTGTAGACATTTTGTCCGTTATGATGATATTATGTTTAATTGAACATTGTGTAAATAAACTGTTCATGTACCTATGCTGTTGGTGTCATTTTATCACTTAAAGGTGCATTATGTAAAATCGGTAGTATCAGACAGCAACATCTAATATTCAGTTCTAGATTGTGATGCTCATTTCTCTGGTGGAACCTGGCAACCAGTGGGATTTAGAAAAAAAAAGTATGTGATTTGGTTTCTTCTTTGGTACCAAAGAAACAGGCAAAATGCAATTTCCAATTCTTTGAGTTTTATTTTTAATCAAGCAGGGCTAGATTACCTGCTAAGCTGTTATAGGTCACTGACATTTGTCAAGCTTTGTAGATTTTGCTTAATTTTACATAGAATTTCAATAAATACATTTTTAGAGACAATTTCGTTTATCTTTTTATGGGTCATGCATTAACCCCAAAACAGAAGTCATAAATGTTATATCTACTTTTGTAAAATCTGGGGCAATATTACAGGTAACTCATTTGGTCCCATTAACATGAACACATAAACAGTGGCTTTCTGTAAATCTTTGAGCACTACCAATGTCTCATGTTTTAGACAATCCCTGATCTGAATATCTGAGAATCATACAAGCACTATGTGATTTTAGGACTTTCTAACTGAAAAAATCTCTTGAGAGACCTAAATTTGAGATGTAAAAAATCTGCTTAGTCTTGTCTTGATTCAAATGAAGATATACCCAAAACAAAGGTATACATAAAACTTGAGGGCTTCAGCTTAGTCTCAAAGCTGAGCTAGAATTCGATCACCTGTATCTAAAGTAACCTTTGAAAAGGCAGATTGAGAAGGCCATCTCAAATTAATATCTTGATTTATACATGGACTTAGAATCCCGCCAGAGGTAATCCGGTCAGGGTATTATATATTCTGGCCATAGCCCCCTTCCTACAACTGCTCCTGTCATTTCCATCACGCCCCGGTGGCGTTTCGTGTCTAGCCGGTGCCCCTCCCCCACTCCAGCTTCCTCTTGCGACTTTCAAGCCTGCTCTGCAACATACAATATTATGCATATTGACGCATGCGCGCTATCACCACGATGCAAATGTCACTGCGCAACCAATAAAACGGTGGCCCATACAATGTCTTGGCGGGCTCAAGAGGGTAAATTAGCGCAACCACCTTATACATTAGCTTGTGGTTAAAGTATGAAGCCATGCAAGGGAGAAATTAGACGCCATTCCGCTGTTAACCTCAGCCGTGATCTTCGAGAAAGTTCCTACTGACCGCAACACAGCAGCGGAAAAGATGACGTCAAGTGCCCATTACTGTTCTCCCTCTCCAGTCCTTCCCGTCAGAATCAAACGTTAAAAAGCCGTGAACGGATCGACTACGCGACAATATTCTTATAAAATAAGAAAGCACATAGAATACGCTAAACATTAAAGCACCGGATTTACTCACAGCGTCGGTGGAATAAGAGTTAAACCGTTTGACACATACCCATCTCGGTCTATCCAGCAGACGGAGACCTTATAAGCGCGATGGGGCTCAAGCAGTCACATGACTCCTGTCGACCAATGAGAACGACGCTTGCATGTTTTGCTGGGCTTTTCTCCGAGAGGACGGGCGACGAACGGCTGGGATGTTTTCAAAACGAGCGATGAACGTCACACAGCCGTAGGCTACGGTTAACGTCCAATATTTAGGAAATAACTGTTTATATTGCGCAATATTAACATATAGCTGAACCTGAATGAGTCGGCGGGAACGTGTTACCCAGTGTAAAGGTAAGCCCAATTTAGTGTTTGTTTCATTACGTCGGTTAAGAGGGCTAAAAATCCTAGTTAACGTTAGCCATCTGGCTAAGTTGTACGGCGAACAGGCTAATGTTGAGCTAACGTAAAGTAAACTGCGTGCGAAAATGGGCTGTTATGTGTCTCCGTGGGTTTGGTATAGTTGTGTACCACGTGCGTAGAGTACTTTCTTTTTGCTAACGGAAATTTTACACGTTTCTGCTTTTGATATCTCACTGCTTCTGAAGCGAGAGCATAGAAGCGCGATAGGAAAATGTCGGAGCGAAACAGAGTGAGCTGGGTTAGCCTCAGCCAGCAAGGCTGTTGAGGGTTGGAGACGAGCTAGCTAGCTAGATTAAGCGCTGGGGAGGGGGAACATTGTGAGGGCAGCGAAGGGGCTGCAGTGGGCTTTTGTCTCGGGCTGTGCTCTGCTTTCGTGTTCAATATTGTCATTTAAATATGAACTTGAATATCATTTGTATTTACCCCAGAGTGCCTTCACATTACACATTGACTCATGTAAGTAATTTCGGGCAGCCGTTAATGACACTGTGGCTCATTATGTTTACTAACCGTTGCTAAGTTGAAATTTTAGCGCTCAGCAGCATACTGCTGCCTGTGCGTTCACAGCAAGCACGAGCGACATTTCCATGAAGTGGGCGGTGTTTTCTGCAATTATTTCATCAATAACAGTGTTAATTTACACCCAGTAGAGTTGTAGCAATGATGGGGATCGAATTTAGTGCAAATATTGTTATGTCTGCCGATTCTGAAAGCAACTAGCATAGCTTTAATAACCAGGAGCTTGCGCCTCCCAGCCTAAGGCTGTGACATCTTGGGGGTGTGTTGCCTGATACAAAAGCTGCCTGTTTTTAGATGGCTGTCCGTGCAACGACCGCTCGGAACCAACAGAACGTCAACCTCGAATATAAAATGCATAAATCCAAAGTGCTTTTTTGTACAAACGTCGGCTATAGAGCTTAAATAATGTTTATTTATCCCGTTCAAATATAAGCATGATAAGAACTGGTAGTACCCGTGTTCACAAGAGGATTTAGATGTTTTTTGTCATGAACATTTACTTGATTATATGAAATTATAAAATGTTGAGCATCATTATTTTTATGAAAAAAATGATTAAATAGAAAACAGCATAGTCCCTCCATTCACCTTGGGTTCTGAGAGGAGCAGCATTAGTCCTGAAAATATTTGTGGCTTTTCCTTGTTTAGGAGAAAGAAAGGGGTAGCTTGAGAGGGTAAGATCATGCCTGTATAGTCAGAGAAAAGGGGAAGTGGCAACCATTTTTCATGCGTTATCTTTTATAAAATAACCAATCTGTGCTCTCCCATTTCTGATCTCCCTTTTGTTGGCACAAGGGAACAGTCTGTCTTTGTGTTTCAGGGCACAATTTTAAAAATATTGATGAAAAAAAAAGATAGATTCTTGTCATCAGTATCTTGAAAATGCTATCATAGCTGACTCTTACATGATCCTTATTGTCTAAAGAACAAGCTTGCTTTGTTAACATCAAAAGTATTTCTAGACCCAAAATGCAATAATGATATAATCCACCTCATATTCTTCCTAAGACTTTTTATTAAAATAAGAGCTAGATAAATCAGCTTGTGAATCATAGTCTGCCACAGTAAGTGTTTGAATAAAACACTCCTCAATACCAAAATAAAATTATCTGTTTTGAGATGTGGCAGTCATGAAAACTTAACAGTTTTTGCCGTTTGCTATTGTAAATATCACTCTGCTCATTGTGTGCTGATCTAGTGGTTGCATCAGTCTGGGTTTTATCTTATTAGTCACCACATATTCCCACATGGTTTTAGGTATACTCACTTGGAAAGCTGTTTAGCTGGATTTTTCCCACAGAGATGAAGTGTCTTTCTGATTATAATTTGAGGCCAAAATTATATCTTTTCACCCTTTTGATTTTATTCACCTTTACTTTAAATGGACTAATGGATAAATGGTACTTATGTTTATGTATGTGTACTAAAGTTAACACAAATTGATATTAAAAATCAAGTCACAGTACTGTAAAAAGTTGTAATCTGACCCTCAGTGACCAGGAGATGAACAGTCAGTTGTGCTTTACAAATAGTGTGTTCCAATTGTTTTTAAAATGTAGTAGTTGAGCTCACACAAGAAGAAGCTTTGCTTGCCACATGGTGTCAACAGCTGTCAGGATGCCCCTTATAGAAAGTGAAATAGAATATGTGAGAGTAAGTGTTTAAATGTATAAAGTTGGCACTTCATCCATTATTCATTATTATTTTAGTAGTCTCTAGAAAGGGATGGCAATAAAACCAAAATGCTGGTACTGATAGCCCTCACAGTTCAGACACTACAGACACCCTCTCTTCATTATCAAAAGTATGTTTTCATGTTGTACTTGTCGGTAAACCTGTAGCATCTTTTCCACTGCATAATAAGGCTCAATTAAGCTCAGCTTGACTCTGTTTTGTTATGAGATTTATTTCTCCACTTGATTGTCCTCAGCAATCGGTAATCCTTCAATTTTTGTAGGATTCTTGCTGATGATATTGGTATCACTGCCTGAAAACGATATGCCAGTATGGTGAAATAGTGCAAAAAAGATAGTCATCATCCTTTGAGCACCAATTGTTTTTGCTGGCTTTTACTAAATACACACAAGTTAAGTGGATCTTGCTGCCATGATTATAGGCTGAAAAATAATCTGTTTCATAAATCCTGTTTATTTTGCATCAATTTTATTTTTAATTTTAAAATATAAAATCATTTTAACCATAGAGGAATTTTGAATTTTTTTATCGCTGCATTTTTAAACAGAAATAGCACTATAATTGACTAAAGAAATGACAAAAAAAATCTGTCCTTTTGAATTGGTGTCATTGTGCAAATCAATAACTAGTTGGAGTTTTTGTGACTGCTTTAATTATTATTCATATAAAACTAGGATTAACTTAAATACCCCACTCAGATGAAAATGTTTCTTAGCAGGCATTAACTAAAGTTTTATTGTCAGCATCTGTCATGCCTACTTTAAAAAATATATAGGTTAATTTATTTTCAGAGTTCATCTTATCCTTCATATGGCCTGGGAAAATCCATTTATTGTTGATTTTTATAAAGTTTAAATTAAAATGTATATGAAAATTACTCATGCAGTTCTATTAATATGTTAATTACAGTGCTTTAAATCTGAGTTACACCTGCTGAAGTCTACATGTTTCTGATGTTCTGTTAGTGTTCCACTCAGTGTTAAATGTTTACTTCACACAAACGGGATGAAGCGAAGATAACATTCACTATCTTGAAGCTCTAGATAGACTGAGAAATCTTCTACTGAGTGACTACATGATACTCTACTACTGTTTATGTTGTACATAATGCCAAAGGGTAACCACAACATCGCCAATTGTAAGTAACACTTTTATATTTAACTTCCAACCTACTCCATGTTTAGTTCAGAAACTCTTCACTGATAAGATATCCCCCTGTTTTTAATAGTTGAGTTTACTTCAGCATGTAGTGCTGTGTTTCACACTTTAACAGATACATTTTTGCAGTTAGGGGTTTCGTCGTCTTGGATTACTCCGTGGTCATCTTTGCTGTGATGATACTGGCCTCACACTTTAATTTCATTAATTTCATTGGAGGATAAAAATGTTAGCTGCTTGGTTCCTCTGTCATAGCAAAGCTAATGTAGCATAGTCTAAGAAGTTGTGCTGCTAACAGGCAGCTGGGCAGCTAAAGCACCACAGGTGGTCTTACATTGTTTTTATCCTGTGCAGTATGTGGCAAAAGTAATGTTCCACTATCTTATTTGCCAGTAAGAACAGAAATACTGCACTGTTGAGAGGCCTTTAGGACTAATTAAGCATGGCATTTTAAACAACGGATAACCATGGCATCATGTAATTGCCTCATCCCTACTTAATACAATGATTGTAGTAACTATCATTAGTAACATTGCAGTCAATAAAATACTTTTTGCAGAATGACCCTTGTCCCACATGTGACAGGACTGTGTGCCAAGTCAGTGGCTCAATGTTCTGGAATTTGTTGTGGTGGTGGTACAGTAAATTATAAAAAAATATGGTTCAGATCCTACTGCAGTGTCAGTTATCAGATCAATTTATGGTCCAAAAAAGTTTAAATTAATCCATTTTCACTTACTGTTATTATGGATTTTTTTTTCTTGTAATTTTGCAGCCATCTGAACCTGAAATCACCAGGGAGTGCTTTACAAGAAAATTTGCTCCAAAAATTAAATAGGTTACTACATGGATCTCATAAGAGACAGCTGTCATTGTTGAGTCTGCCTAGAGAGACTGATAGAATTGTATGTGTATCACTGATAAACCAAAGCGTATTATTGATCAGGAGTAATTTGGTGTGATTAGAATGGCATCACGTCCTTTCTTCGTTTTAAGTCCTTATTCGGATGCTCTCTGTCTTTCCCTCTTCTTCTTTGGCACCCTTGAAGTCATAAGTTTAAACATTTATATAATATTTAGTGGCCTCACTTCTGTGTTACCATCTGTCACTGTGGGATAAAAGGCTCCATCATGTTTAGGTATTGTAGAGGAATACCAAGTCACGCCTAAGCGATTACCAAAGTGAAACACTGAATGAAGTTAGAAAAGAACTACACTGAAGCCAAAATCTCTCATTGAGGCAAAGAGACTGAGGGTTGATTTACTGAAAAGCCAGTTTACAGTAAGAATTACTCAAGACTGCCTCAATGGGATTGTAGCCTGAACCGATAGTTGTAGGGGTTCAGGACCCCTCGATCCCAAAAATCTTTTGTTTTATATTGTGTAGTGTGTCTCATTGAACAACAATCAAGGACATGTCTGAGACGTCTCACAACCTCCCCACAGAAAGTTTAGCATTGTTTAATTTCTTCAGTGACATTTACCAATAACAGCATAGAGCGCTCTGCATGCACAGCAGTCACACATATATATAATGTATAAATTTTGATGTGTGCTGCTGACCTCTTGGCCAGGTCACCCTTCCTTGTAAAAGAGACCTCAATTAGAATGGGTCTTCATGTGGTTAAATTTAAAAAAGTAAATAAAGCAAAGTAAAAGAGGAGTGATGAAGTTGTTGCCATGAGATGGAACTATGAGACAGTGGAAAAGCTTGTTGAGCTCTGGCAACAGCATCCCTGCTTTTATGATGCCTTGTTGAGGGACTAGCAAACTAAAAAAAGAGAAATGTTGGAGAGAAATAGCAGACACAATCCACCACCGGGGGTGAGTAACTACTGTTTGCAGTAGCATCAAGCTAGTGTATCATTCCTTATAATGTCTGGATGGACAAACAAATATAGTACAGTAAATAAAGCATGTTTGTTTACAGTTATCTTTCCAGTTGTAGTCTAGTCCAGCCCCTCTTCCTTCTAACATTTTAGTCTTGAGGAGTGGTCAGATAGCACCATGTATCCTGACATGCCTGTCAGTCAAATCATTGCACAGATTTATGATTCTATAATCATCTGACCAGGCAGAGTGACCATCTTAACAGAAAAAAAATGCCTGGCCTTAACATTAATAGATTCAATGGCAACAAGGTAATCAGTTTGAGATCATAACTCTCTGACTTACTCATTGTGGGGCTGGGCGATATGGCCTAAAATATATAGGTTATCCCAATATATTTTTGCTAAATCCTGATACACGATATACATCGCGATATTTTGAAATGTCCTCCAAGTGGCTGTATAATGTTTAATTCAGCCCCAAATGGCACTAGTTTGGTGATTGAAATAGACTGTTCTGTTGGGTTTTTAATAAATTTGTATGCCAAAAGGGTAGAAATCAATATAAAGTTAAATTTAGCAGTTTTATTTTGAAAAGGACTTCATTCAAACTTTTACTAATAAATCTAAAATACTTGAATCATGAAATACTCTGTCTTTTACAGTGTATGGAAATTTCTGAAATGTTTTCTGTATCATGTTTACCATTGCTGATTATAAATTGATTATTTTCCTCATTAAGGGTGAAGCAAACCTTCACAAAACTCACCAATCCTGCATGCAGCTGATGGCCAAAACCCTGCAGTCTAGTCCACCATTCAAGCCAAAACCCTGCGGTCTAGTCCACCATTCAAGCCAAAACCCTGCGGTCTAGTCCACCATTCAAGCCAAAACCCTGCGGTCTAGTCCACCATTCAAGCCAAAACCCTGCGGTCTAGTCCACCATTCAAACCAAAACCCTGCGGCCTAGTCCACCATTCAAACCAAAACCCTGCGGTCCAGTCCACCATTCAAACCAAAACCCTGCGGCCTAGTCCACCATTCAAACCAAAACCCTGCGGTCCAGTCCAACATTCAAGCCAGAACCCTGCGGTCTAGTCCACCATTCAAGCCAGAACCCTGCAGTCTAGTCCACCATCCAGGCTCACAGCTTCGATTACGTTAGTCTTGTTATCTATGCTGATGAACACTGGACCATTTTCTGACAAGTTCATAACATGAGAGGGTCTTTAGAGCTTATTCAAGAAGCTCTCCTGTGTGATCACGGGGGAAAAGGTCGTTTTGAGGCAGGAACATTTTAACTTGTCGTTGTCTGTGTTTTGAGCTGTTAGACTGAGATAAGTCTCTGTAGTTGTGGAGGTGTAGATCACATTTGTCCTCTGCTGGGCTGTCTTCTCTCTGACATGTACGGCTCTGGCAGGGAGTTTTCAGAAAAATGTTCATGCCTGGGCAAATTCAACAACACTGGGCTCATGTCTTTAGCGATGTGTTGTACTACCGCCATTAACTCAGCATCATCTCACAGCATATTTTAATGATTACCGCGTGAGTTCAACCTCTTCCTTTTAGAGCTGAACGACTGCTGGATGACAGATCCAGTGCTGTTTCTCGTTGTCCGTCTAAGACCGCTGATAACTAACTGCTAACTTGCCATGCTGCTCTGTTTACCTCCTTACTTCCCCCATGCCTCTTTGTCCTCCGCTGATACAAAAACGCACATGTGTGGAGAAGAGTTTTCTGGATGGGCTCTCTGCTGTGAGAGATGCGTTCAGGGACAATGGGAGAAGCAAAACTCCAGTGAGAAATGCATGCTGACGGCTCACAACTTCTGCATAATTTATACTCGATCTTTGGGATATAGTCATTTTATACATTGTGCGTGGCAAAAGCCGCGATACATCAAGTATACTTGATATATCGCCCACCCCTAATTCACAGTGTATTTTTATTTATTTTAACAACTCAGATTGGTCTCACAAGCCAACAAAATACGATGAAAAAACACATTTTCAGTGGGAGGCAGGTCTGAACTCCATGCAGACCAGTCTAGTACCTACACTCTTTTACTGTGAAGCCATGCTGTTGAAACTTGAGCAGAATGTGGCTTGGTATTTCTGAAATAAGCAGAGACACCGCTTGCATATGTTGCTCCAAAACCTGAATGTACCCATCAGTATTAATGTTACCTACACAGATGTACAAGTTACCCATGCCATGGGCACTAAAGCCTTGTTTCTAGCATTCAACAGCTTTATGTCAGCTGAAAGTGCTTTTTAAAAAAATAACTACATATTAATAATGTTAACCGCTGTCAGTACAGATCATCAGCTGATGGAATACGTGTACAGAAATGTTTAGAGTTGTAATGGTACATTAATATGTGAATATATCTAGTCTAGAACAGTTTATACGACAAAATACAAAAGTTTAAGAGCTGTACTGTGAGAATTCGCCACATTAAAAATAATCTGATCTGGTTTCAAAATAGGCTGTAGCCTGAAGTTTAACGGGCACGTTCAACAACCACAAGTTACCTAAAGCAAGAGGTAGATGAATAACTAGATAGAGCACAGAGAATAAAGTGATCTAAGGCTTCATATTCACAAAACTTCAGCGTTAATTTCGTTTCACATCCATCGTGGATAGACCAGGCTGTGTGCCTTCTTAATATCAGGTTGAGATAAATGGCAGGAAACTTGATTGTGGTCAGATCTCAATATCCTCAGACTAGGAAACAGTTTGGATCTCTGTCTAGTCCAAATATCCTGATTAATGCCGACATTAGTCCGTTTTTCTCCCGTTTTCGCTGCTCCTGACAGAGACTTCAGAGACTGTTCTGCAGCCTGAAGCCGAACAGCTGTGTCGCGCGGACGTGACGTCAGTACAAACCCCTATTGTTGTGTGTGTAGCTCCACCTTTTTGGGACAGACAGGTAAGATTGGTACCCCTACGGAAGGGTGCTGAAAAGTGGGATGGTATGGGTTTTTGGAACCCTTTCCAACTTTTGCTCTATGGAAACACAAAAAATGCGTGCCATTCCACACTGAACTGAGCCAGGCCGCTTGGTGGAAACGACCTAGAATAAACCCCAAAGAGCATCACATATGCTGGCTTTTAAACTTTGTGTTGCTAACAATGTGGGTGATCCTTTTCTTCCTTAACCTGGAATACTCAACCCCAAAATAAACACAATTTCATGACAATTGAGTAAAAAAAGCGTTAGAAAAGGACCACTCTCCTATGCTGATTTAATTTAAACAGATTTACTTTGACCCTGAAAACGACCACAATACAACAAATTTTAACAGGGCACATTCAATTTTTTTTATTTTTACTTTTATTTTTTTTTAAGAAAATTGTTTTGATGTGAGAACTAAATTTTTAAAATAGGCCCACATTGCTGTAAAGGTGCACAGAACACATGCACAGGTGTACAAGAAAGGAACAACCTTACTGTCATCATAAGCCACGAACACCCTGCCGTATGTTGGTCTGACCGTGGAACACAGTGAACCGCAACTAAAAAAAACAGCAATAAAAGAAAAATAACAAAATGTACGCCCACCCTTCTCATATTGTATATGCAAGTATATTGTATTGCCGCCATTTGTCACACATGTTGTGTGAATCAGGCAATCGGCAAACAGAAAGCTTTGCTTAGAAGATGTTTTTGGTTTTATGGTCCCAGCACAGAGCTTTGACTCTGAGTTTGTGTGATACAATCAAGTTAACATATACAGACTACAGTAGGCTGTGGGATATAGTTACTAACTGAAAGCAGATTGTTACCACAAGTAACACATGCATACAACACCTGCTTCTAGGGGTGCACAAACCATCATGGTGAGGGGAGAAAATACTTTCATTTGCACTATCTGCACAAAGTTTGTTAACTTTTTTGATTATCTCAAGAGATAATGTCCTAAATGGTGTTTTGAGAATCAGACATGGACAAGAGATCAGACACAGTCCAGTCAGCAAAGGCAGATGTAATCCTGTTATACACGAAGGGAGACAGGGATTTCTGCGAGGTTCAGGCATCGATCACTATCGGAAAAATGTTTAAAGCAGCATGATCATTGATAGTGCATTTATTTACATGAACTCTATTTGAAGTGATCTCTTCCTGTACCTTTCTCTGTCATCGTTCAGTAGTAGGCAGGTGTGACTGTGATACTAACATCGCTGCGCTGTGTCCATTAAAACGTTTTCCTGACCCCATTTTGATTTGAAATAGAACATGGTCACCACTTGACTGCAAGGCCATGTACCACATAAATCAATCCCATTCTGGGTTATGTTTAAATTTACTCATTTTGTTATTTTTACCAGTCTATAAACAAAACTTCAGGAATTCTGTTATATACTGTATTACTGCATATGAAATGATTCCAGAGGCTACGTGTATAAAGCTGCAGCTGTATGAATTCTGCTTATAATCGGGGTGGGAATCACTAGTGGCCCGATGATACGATATTATCACAATACTTATGCCATGATTCGATATTATTGCGATTTTAAACATTTTGCAATACACAGAGTATTGCGTTACCATAAATTGCCATATATTGCTTTTGATACCATTTTTTTCAACTGTTAAGCTGATTTAGCATTAGTCCTGCCTACATTTTCATTGTATTGCCGCAGTGTTTTATTTTCATGCAGAGTTCTCCTTGCAAAACCCATGTGTGTTGTCTATGTTGATTGTGCACTGCTTGCACTCCTAATGTCCTTTTTCTGGTGCTGCCATATTTGTTGTACTAACTTTTTCCTGCTGCATGACCGTCACCTCTGCTGACCTCTGCTGACCTCACTGGACAAAGGGCACCACGGCAACATCAAGAGAACAGTAAAACAAATTATGCTATATATCCAGTATCATAGACTTCAGTTCATATTAGCAATTAATTTGGAAAAAATAAATAAATAAATAAAAGATACTTGGCAGAAGATACGATACAATGTATTGCCAACACAAAATATTGTGATACTATGCCGTATCGATTTTTTCCCCTCACCCGTATTATAGTCCATGTTTTAGAATAAATATAGCTGCAAAAAGTGTGCCTGCTGAACACTAAAATAGATTTAAGATACAAAGAATAACAGAACATACTTAGTTAAATGTGTTTGTAGTTCCTGAAGAAACACTGGTGACAACCTCTAAGTTCTCTGTAAAAGATGCTGGGAGCAGCAGTTTCTTTTCAAGTACCTGCACACTCTTAATTTCTCTCTCTCTTTGTTGGCAACAGCTTTGCAAAAAGATAACTGGACTAATGTAGCATACAAGCTAACCACAGCTAACGCTAACAGGCTAACTGCTGCTCATACAAGTGGACTATATAGGCTCTCTGCTACAAGCCCATTCACTAACTTCATTCAAGTACCTGCATTTCAGTGGACTCAAACACTTCATCCACTTTATGTAGATGGCAGCGGATGTCTTGAAGTCATTCTTTAACAAACTGAATGTTCATAACATAACCTATTAGCTCTTTTACAAGCTATCAAACTTGCTTAAAATGAGGCAGTTTTATGAAACTGATTGTATACAGATGTGCCAGCAACTGGCCACTGGCTATCCTCTTTAGAAAGGATGGAACAATTTGTTCATTTATTACCTGGCTCAGTCACAAAGAATGTCGGGGATGACAAAGTTAAAGCTTTATTTATACCCTTAAAGAACCAGGACTTTAAGACAACGAGGCATGCATCATCTCCCTCAGCTGCTCTCAGCATGTGTTTGCTTCCATTTTCTAAGTGGATGTGACGTCATGGTTATTAATCTTAGAAAAACGTTTTAAAACCGCCCAAAAACAAATTTACTTTTTTTTTTTTTTTTGGTCAAACATTTTTGGTCTTAACTTTGTTTGATTGGCCAAAGATTATCATAGATTACAGTTTGGGATGAATGTAGGTAATCTATGAGCACTAAGTAGAATGTTATTGGCTGCTTCTTTGTATGGTTGAAAGCATTTAATTTGTCCATCTTATAGTTTAATCAAAATAATAGGTGAAATATATACTGGACCTGAACAAAATAAAAAACTGTAATAATTTAGACAGGTTTAGACTGCTACATAAATAGATAATAAATAAATAATAAATTCTGGTACATATAGCACGATAGATTGCATCTTCATTGGGGGGAAAAAACCACTGTTTACTTGGGTCTGTACAATCTTCAGTTTTTTTTTGTATCTGGAAAACCAAGAATTGATGGAAAGGGTATCTCTACAGCACTGCTGTCCTTTGCTTTAGAAATGCTTTTGTATTTACTACCATCAGAGAACTGCAGGGTTTTCAATCTGAAGATGGTGCAGATTTGATTACCTTGGTTTTACAGTCCAAGTTTAGCAAAATTAAACAATAGAAATAAGTTCAATTGCATTCTAAAAGCCTAAGAGTTTTTTATGTTTTTTTGCTACTCCAGGATTAACCTTAAAACTGAAAATCTAATATTTTCCCCATCTGTCTCTGTAACATTCAGTGCTGGCATTTATTCTTTGATCTCATCAGGATGCTTTGAGTGACAAGTCCTGATGCATAAAATAGCACATTCTCTCTGATTTCTGCCAGATCATGAAATTCAGATGAGGGGAGGTTTGCCATCACATCAGTTTTATGTTATATGTGCAGTTTGGGCAAATAGGTCATAAAGCAAAGACAGACAAGAATGTGAAAGTGAAGCAGATTAATGAAAATTCTAAAGGGGCAGGTAATTAACTGTATAATGTAAATAAGAGATGCAAGATGTTAGATTTTTTTTTCACCAATATCAAATATGCAAATATTTCAAAATGCATTTTTGCTAATACAGATCCTCTTTAAAGAACACAAAGTGTCTAGTACTAGAATCAAGCTGTTCCTCTTATTTTGACACTTTGTTTGTTTTAGAATGGTACATAAAACAAGACGTACCATTTGATTCAACAGTAGATGTGTGTGTTTTTTTTAAATATAGACATTCAGCCACTAAAACAGCAATTCTGTGGATTACATGTATATTACAGGTAAAATGTCTCTAACAGTAAACACAAGATTCATCTGCCTTTTTTCAGAGCCACAACCAGCACTATAACACTTTGGTGATAGACATTGAGCTCTGCAGAGCACTACATGAAATTATGACTGTTTTTATTCTGCATGTACTTCTAAATTTACAAAATTTCACCTTATGAAATAACATGTTTGTGGGGTGGTGCACTAAGATAATCAAGGGAAAGTGCTTGAAATAACAAAACCTAAATTTTCAGTTCTCATACCACATTTTAAAGTTTTAGGTTGAATGCGCTTTAAACTGTGCAAACTTGATTTTACATTCACCAGATGATATATCAGCAACATCAGCTGAAATTTTCATTTCTGTTGATTTTGGTAATTTACTTTTAAGCCATTATCTGCCAGTTAGGGTTGAAATTATTTGTTGTAGTTGTGGATATACAATCACAAAATTAGTCACTAAAGGAGTTAATTGCGTGTTTGTTACATCATTGTGTGTGTTTTTCATCTTGCACTCATACCTTTGCTGAGGGTTGCAACTGCAGCGATTGTGATAAACAGGGAAGGAAATCATAGCAGAATTGCAGTGGTTAATGCCACACCATCACTAGAGGTTTTTTAGATGTATTCCATAATTTATGGCGGAGTTGATATTTTATGTTTGTGAGCCTAAGTAAGACAAAATCTTTTTAAATGGGGTGTGAATTTAATTTCTGTTAAGTTTACAATCTTGAGAGAAACAACTGGTCATTATTAACGCTCTGTTTTTCCTCCTTCTTAATGTAACTCAGGAATTAATCAAATCACAGGAACAGAGACATTAACTGTAGCTGTATTCTCTGTAACTCCTGAAGGAATTGTTAATTATCCATAAATAATTAAAATCAGTGACTGTTTCACTCAGCTAGAACTGTAAACCGTTTACCTGACTGCCTCTTTCCCTCTCTCTTCTTTATTAGTAGGTGCAAAGGGTTTCTAATATGTTTTATGTCAGCTATAAATACTGTTATTTCCTATAAAGTAATATGCCTGACTCAAGCTCAGACTTCTTAATCACACACTCGCCAAAATATTGAATTAAGCCTTAAGGTAGTGTACTACCCAGCCCATATGGTGGAAGCGAGTGAATCCATACAGATAAACAGATCCTACTTGGATGTAAGGTGGAGAGGAGTGTTAGAATGTTTTAAGGCTTTGTCTCCTGTAGCTTGAGTGTCTCAAGCTCAGAGAGAGACTAACAGATAGATAGATAGATGCTTTGTTAATCCCAAGGGAACTTCAGCCGCAGAGTGTTGGTCTGTGCCACTGTGTGCACACAGCACGACTCACATGCATGTTCAGGTTCACTGCTGAAATTGAAAATGTAATGCTTGTGGGGCAAATCAGTATGGCGGTAAAGATTTGACTATGGCGGAGTACCATATTGTAGGTAATTGACAGAAAACACTACAACAATCATGTTTTTTTTTGAAGGAGTTGTCAGAAGTACCACGTTTTTCATTGATTTAATTTAATTTTAGCACTGTTTTTACAGTCAGCCTCCCTGTCACTCTATATGGCAACTTCTCTGATCACATGAAACGTCACAGCCCACTTCTTTGAATCAACTTGGGCTTAAACCAAGCAAGTCATGAGTTATGACTGAGATGAAAATGAAATGAGTAAAGAAAAAGACTTCAGCTGACCTAGGGCTGTTGGTTCAGAGTAAAACTCATGACTTAACTTATCTGTTTGTAAGGCTAGTATTTGCAGCTGATCTATGACTTATATAGCCAGAATATTAGTTGTAGATATTGTTCATATCTGCTGATATGGATAATTAACTGTTAAGCTAAAATCTGCCATTAATGATAGCATGCTGATAATATTGTGCATCCCTAGTCTAAACAATCCAAACCATTCATTTAGCTACATTTTTAGTCTCTCCTCATTCTTTCCCTGAAAACATTGCATCTTTCTCTCCTCAAATTAATTTTCTCTGCTTTTTGCTTCTCTTTTGATCTCTTCTACTATTACAATAAACAGTTGGGCAAACTCTTATTATTAATTTTAAAATTGTATGTCATTTTTATTTATATGAACTAGGGATGGACAATATTGGATCTTTGCTGATATGCCGATATTAACAGATTCATTTTAGCCGATATTTAAATATGTTTTATATAACTAAAAATTCAGTCCTTTGAAAACAATTTAAGGTTTGAGGATGAAAAAAGAGACTTTTTTCTTAAAACGCACTTTAAAGTTTAAAGAATGAGGATGAATATAGTAAGAGATCTCAACTTACTTAGGCCTGTTGGTCCAGCCTTAAACTCCACCGATTTTTAAGTATATATGGCCATGTATTGCCACTGATTTCCTGAATTGATTTGATTCCGATTCTCAAGGCCTCGATTTGATTCGCTTCTTGATTCAATTCTATTCAATATTGAAAAATCCTATGTTGCTTCTACATTTAAGAGATTCTCAGAGAACTTAAGCTGGAAATAGTATAAAGTATGTTCCAACTAGGCACATAACTAAACATTTCAGGGTTTGCATCAAAAATTGACCCTAAGCTAGTAGTATTCCCGTCACTATTTTACCTCCATGTGACACATCCTGGATATGGTCTTTTTTGTTCAGTTTGCCTCTGTCTTTGTGGTGTTTAAATCCAAAATGCAGTCAGGTTTGGAGGTTCCTTCAGTGGAGCAGAGCTGCCAGGCTCCATCATGTTTGTTTTTACAGAGATAAGTCACTTATTGCATGTCCAAGTTGAAACCATTGTTGTTAAATTAATAAGAATAAGAATGAGTAAATTTGATAAATTTAACTAAATCTGATTAGTCCATTATAAATAATTACACGGAAGCTGAAATGTGGTAGTAGTAGTAATAGTCACATTTTCAGACATAGTGCATACAGTGTGGTGCTTTAATGTTTATCTGTCTACTGTCTGTGAGGTGTGTACTATAGACACACACCTATGCTCTTTTATTAAAAGGCCCACAGCGCTTATAAAAAGAAACATGCGTTATGTTATCTGTCATACTATGTGCATTGTATGTTGTTGTGAATGTTATATTTTGCTAACTTGATAGAAAATCCACATGAGATGCATATTTGTTACTCATCTCTCTAAATGACTGAGCACTCCGTCATTTCCCTGCTGTAAAGGCGGGGCCGTGCGTAATTTGCATGTGAAACGGAGGAGTAGGGGGTCATAAAATTAAGCACACTGTACGGAGCGGCATATACGGGGGTTTCACAAATCAGTCTGGGTTTACTCCTCTTAAACGTAGCATCTCACACGATCACTGTTGTGCGTGTGAGTCTGCCCGGTCTGTAGCAGCAGCGGCTTAAGTGCTCTCCACCTGTAGAGCTCCGCTGCTCGCGCTGCACCAGTGGAAGTTTTATGTTTGAGGAAGAGATATCCAGCTCGTATTAATAACGTGCCCAGATATCCAAAAATAGATGATTGGGCATGAGATTTAAACCTTGTATCAGTCTAAACGCTTTTAGAAGCCAGTGCCAGTCAACTTTCATGTTGCATGAGTGACGTAAGTCTGAGACTGGCAGTGCAAGGAGCCGACAGGAAAGAGAAAAGGCATTAAAAGATTGATCTTTGAATTTTATGGATCGATATCGGATTAAAAAAAAGGAATGGATCCAAATCGGAGAATCGATCTTTTGAACCCAGGCCTAACATATAGTTAGGATACTGGTCTAGTTGACTTAACCATTTGAGTATCCAGCAACCAGTTGACAATCTAAATATTTTTGTTGCATCCGTACTTCCTCTCGATTGTTTGTATGTTGATGAAATTGTGCATCTCTCTTTTAAATTTACTGTTTAAACATCGTCCTTACAACCTGATGTGCCATCAGACTAATGGATAGGTCTGTTATATTATTTTTGAGCCTTTCTAAGATTTACTCCGTCAGTGAAGGCTTTCATCGAGAGGACCTACTTCATATATAGCTTGAAAATCATACCATTGCCCCCATAGACTATGGAGGCCAAATTTAAGCCTCTTAGTTGGAGAAAAGCATGTTGAGCAAGGTACTTTTCAGCTCAATTATGTAAGAACGTATAGAATTCACTAGTATGCTGAAGGTGTGTCCTTTTCATGGAAGAAGTTTTTCTTAGTTTTCATCAGTAAGCTATTAAATGTTTCTTTTTTCTTTCAAAATAACATTTTTGTCCATCAAAAGACCTTTACCCTTGTTGACGTCTTATTTTTAATTACACATTAAATGCACAGTATGTTATCCAGGGGGTTTTTGTTCAATTCAGTAACAAAAAATGGCATGGAGAATAGCAGAAAATCATGGTAATGACCCTTAAGATAATAAAGTCATCCATACATTTGCATGTTTTGATGCACAATCAATGGTGTGGAATAGTTGTGATCATAAGTCAGCAGCATAAAATGATTGAGATACAGCAACGGGGTCGCAGTTTCCATTTTCCTATGTAGTAGTTATTGACATAGCATCCAGTGCTCCAAAGGCAACAACAAACTGGCCAGCACATCCAGTTACAACTCAAAAGAATTCAGGATTTCTCCGACTTCGAAAACTGTTGGAATATTTGAGTTTATATAAGTACTCCATTTAAAATATATATTACATGTAGTTATTTATAGATTAATTTAGACATAAGTGAAAAGATTGTACACATCATACCTTTAAGTAATATTAAAGAAAATTAAAGGCAACAGGATTAGAAACTGACCTTAAAAATCAGGTATAGGTGCAGTATTGCTGTGAATTCAGATGAATGAAATTTAAGTATTATGAAATTTAGCAGTCATCATTCTACTCCCAAAAGCAACAAAGGTCATGCCAGGTCTGTAATGAAGGGCATTTCCCCCAATTTGAGCCTCAGCTTGCTGAATATGTGTGTCCTTTTTCATGAAAAGGATGATTCCTCAAGGTGCTGTGTTGAAGACCTTTGTCACTGATGACATAGCTTAGTTGGTTATGACAAGTGTGGACTAATATTTTTTCTAGGCGGTCAGCTACATGTATATTATGACTTGAAATAAAACTCAAATGTTGACCTTTTGCATAATTCTGGAGAATGGTTCCTCATTTTTTGTTTTGAGTGATCACGTCAGGGCAGTATCTTTAGGGAAATCCCCCAGAACAGTCAGAGTTTTCATTTTGCTCACTTTCTCTGCTGTGGGAAGAGCAGTACCTCTTTGGCCCTTTTGTTGCCTACGTAACTTATAATCAAGTTATTTGTTTGAACCATTCTAAGATGATTGTGTTAAAAATAGAGTAACATTTAGCTAGGTTGTAATATTTGGGAAAATCCCCAAAACTGAGCTAAAAACCAGGGATCATCTGTTTCCTCTTTTGCAGGCAGCTTTAAACTCTGATACGCTGTATCACTTTCCTTTCAAGCTTAAAAACACATTTATTGAGTAGAAGTTCAAACAAGACTGTGAAAGCTCTTGTGCCGTTTATGATATGAAGTGCCTCCAGCCAGGCCTGGGCCTATCTGTGCTTCACTCCATCAGCCATGTATCTGCGTCTCCAAGAGGCCCAGCAAATGTGCATAAAGTGCATGTGTGTATGTCTTTGTGTGGAGAGGGTGGAGCCTGCTGATTACACAACATGTGCTAGCCTTTGCCAGCAGCTGAATGTGTGTGCAGTGCAGTGTTTTTGTTTGGTACGTTGGGTGCAGTATCTCGGTGTGTAACGGCTGATGCCTTTGATAATCTGCCATGTGCATTTGAACACTGAAAATTCGAGAGCCTGCGACCTTCCTGCAGAAGGATACAGCATGACAATGCAGAAAAAAAGGAGGAAGGGTTGTAATAACACAGCATACCAGTTTCTAAATACTTAATGAGCCCTTAAAGATTTCTTTTATGAATGAGCAGTGAGGGAGATACCAGCAGGGTAGTTTGATAGTTTAGTGGTAAAAAGACAATTTGGTTGTGGTTTTCATTCTTCATTACTGGGATGCTTCTGCTTGACTGATGAACAAGAAAGCATTCATATCTTGTTTACTGTAGCTCTTATAGTAACCATGCTGTCTAAGGGCAAAGCACCCTCCTGGTCCAAATTACGTTAATAATATATAGCCTATATATTTTTAAATCACAATACTATAAATTGGTTTGTTGCATCCCTCTTTCTGCAAAGGATTAAGCAGAGACAAACATTCTTAATTTGACCTTGATCTTTGCTGTGGAAACGTGATCAGATTTGGTGAATCATTGATGGTGACAGGAATTAAAATTCACAAAGCCTCTGTGCTGTGAGATCTTTGTTTTGTTTTATGTTAATAAAAGGAATTTTGATCTTAAAATAGCCACATCTATGAAAAGTGCAATATGAGATCCACTGTGTACAACAAAATCAAGTGGTAAACCCCCTTTTAAGACAGATAATTTTCACTTAATTAAAGAAAGAGTGCCCTTTAGATGGTTCTGAAAAAAAAACATTATATTTAGAGCTAGACATAACTGACAGGTTTTTTGATGAAGTGCTGAAAATGCATCAGCTCTAGAACATGAATATGGCTGGAGATAGTTGCTGCTAAGGAGTTTAGACCACTACATTTTTCTCTTTGTTAAATGTGGGTTATGAAATACTTAAGTAACTCTACGGTCTCATTTGGGCAGTACACACTGAAACATCTTAAAGAAGAAAAGTAATATGGCTGAGGGTAAAGAGGCCTCAAAACTGGAAGAGCAGACATTTTTTTAAACCGTTGCCTGGCCTGCTGGTGCAGACCCAGCCAGGGAAAAGTTGCAACACCACTGCCTGTTGACATTTGACATGAATAGTGCCGTGTTACTCCCACTGACCCATTTGGTTTGTCATCCCAATTGCAAAGAAAGAACTGTGTACCAACTCAAACTTTATTTTCAGGAACAGACATCTGAAGGACCAGCAAGGTGACCATCCGACTTCACCTGATGTGCTAGCCATAAGACACCATCAGATTAATTAGTATAAATGTTGTGGGGAATCTGTTGCAACTAAGGATCATTAATCAGAGCAGTGATTGAAAAAATGAATGACAAAGATGAAGTAAAAAAAAAAAAATAACAGCTGAAGTTCTAATATGTCTAAACATGTATTAATTCAGGACATGTGTTGTAAGGACACTGTGTAAAAGGCACTGAACAGAAGAAGGAGAAAAAGCAGGAAATGTGGCTCATATTTTGAACTAAAGAAAAGAAATTGTAAATAATCTTTTCCTACACCAGCCTCTTCTCATATGGTGCAGGCATTTCATTCTTTGTATTTAATGAAATGTATTTTATTAGAAGAATCCAATATCTTATATCTGAGACAGCAGTGTCAAATACAAGGAATATGATAGTGCTGGAGATAATATCCCCAGGTAGAACTAAAACTTGGTTAATTAATTGAAATTAGAAAAAAAATATTTTTAAGCATCCAAGCAATTTAATAACTTTGGGCAGTTGAGCTATTGGAATTGAAACAATCTGAGGAGGCCACCTTGGGCCCTGAAAAACTGATCAGTTTTCTTTGTATTCTGTCAACGTAATGACCAAGTGATCATAGTGTTTCCCATACAATAACAGTACTTTGGTAGTAGTGTTTACAATCCTGCCCTGCCTTGTTCTGTACATTGAATCTTTTGTGTTTCTCCTCTTTTGATGGTTGTATTCATCAGCAGTACGTTGTGTACAGATGGTCATATAACATAACCCACCTTCTGTAATGTTATGCTTGATAGTCCACAGTCATAGCATGTGAGCTGCCTAGGGGAAGGCTTATTGTTGTTGAATTGGTGTGTATCGCAACCATCACCCTAGAGAGCTAGAGTACAGGGTTATTTCTGCAGGAAGAAGCTGAAGAAAAATGAAACGGCAGCATATAGCACCTTATTTTTAACATGAGATAAGGCATGTCATTTGGTGCATTCACTAAAGTGAAACTTTATTAGGTGTCTCTCAAGCACAGGCAGATGGTGATTACATACACATGGTCTGAAGGTATGGGCTATATTGTGAGCTTTTTTTTTTTAAGAAGATTTTTTGATCTTATGCCTTTATTTGATAGGACAGCTGAAGAAAGACAGGAAACATGGGCAGAGACAGTGGGGGAAGACGTGCACCAAACATGCACTGTCTGACACTGAGAATCGATCCAGCAACCAGTGCATTGTGGAATATAACCACCGCACTTGGGCCGCTCTAACCAACTGAACTAAACCTTGACTTGATTTCAATTCACTTTGGTAGAGACAGGATGCATGCGGTCCTGACAGAATGTATGTTGAGAAATTACACACAAGTGGGTCTTGTTAATTGTTAAAGACTAAAGCAGTCACCTTACATATGTTTTTATCTTTAATTCTAAGTAGTTATTGTCTTGTAATCATGTGTTTGTATTTATTTTTATATTAAAAAAACACATAAGTACAGGCAAGTGCATGCTCATTAGCGCTGAGTCATTTGTTATTCAGTAGCCTACATCATAATGAAATTTGAATTATTTATTGTGCATCAAGAGTTGCTACTTTCATTTCTACGCTCAAGATTACCAGCTTGGATGAACTGACATCACTGATTTGGTTGATCTACAGCTAAAGTGCAGGATTTTTTTTTTCTTTTAATGACCAATTGATTGTTTGGTGACAGGGTGTAATTTTAGTTGTCAAGTTTTTTCTGTGGTTAACTACAATCCTAATATTTAGTGTAATGCATGTATGATCTGTATTACACTCATCAGCATGGAAGGGGGTTTCTTGCTCTTTTAATCAACTAATGTTGTGAGCATGCTATTTTTTGGTAATAATTTTTTGGGTGAGTGCAGTATTTTGACGTTCAGCTGGTAGTTGTTCATAATTAATGTGTACTGCACAGAGGCAGCTAATCAGTTCAGTGTGTTAAGTAAGACTATATGACTAAGTGGTGGGCAGTAGACCGGTATTAATACCGTCACCGGTAAAATTTCTGCCACAGAATGGATTTCTGCAACACCGTCATCACAGGTTTAAATGCATACACTGCTGTGATGCACGCGTGAGGCATATCCACTCCCACAGCTGGTGGAGCGAGTGATTTGTGACAGACAGCTCAAGCTGAGTCCAGTCATTAGCAAGTTTAGCTCTAGTATTACATGTAGCCAGGGGACTAACTGAACGTCACCCACTCTTGCCACTGTAAATAAGCATGGTTAGCAGGCAGAACATGTGTTCTTTTCCCTCCAAATTTGATGGCTGTACCACAACAGAGTCAGTGTGCCATCTCTGTCAGTCTGCCTTGGGCTTTAACACAAGCTAAGTGCAGCTTTGGCTGGTCTTGGTTTGTCTAGAGACTAGGACTGAACGATTTGGGAAAATAATCTAAAAAAAAATATGGCACTGGAATGATAGCATGATATGCAATGCATAGCAAAAAAATGTTCTTAACGGTATTTTGACACAAATTTCAGGTTAAAGAAATATAGCACCTTCTGCGATTTGAAAATTGCAGAAGGCCATATTGCGGTTTAATCTCATTTGTGATTAATTGCCTAGCCCTAGAGACCATATGCATCTCTACAACTTACAATGGCTTAAACAGCCATTTAAAGGTGTGTTTTAACTTATGACTTTCTTTTCTAAGTCCACAATGAGTCAAAGATCCACGCTGCAACGCTAAATGAGTTCAAAGAAGATGATTTACTCTAGTTGTATGAACTCACTGGTACGACAGCCAAAGCTAAGCTCAATCAATGCTAAATACACTACTTCCATGAAGCTCTTCACAATAAAAGACTGAGGCTGTTATTTTTCTAAAACGCCTTTATTGTCAACGCCCTCATCAGGACATGTGCTCAAGTCATTAGCAGCTTAACACAACTCAGCAGGAAAGATGAAAACGTGGAGTGCAGTTAGAAAGAAGATAGAGAGACATTAAAAAAAGAATATTTTCTCTGTTCTCCTGTATTTAGAATTAAATTGAATATTGTTTTAATGTTAGAAGGGGGTTTATAATACTTGAATTTTGATTTTAAAGCATAATCTCTTTTTAATTTTTAATATTGGGATATAATACAGTTACTGTCAAAGGCGAGAAAAATACTGTGATATCAGTTTTAGGCCATATCGCCCAGGCCTAATGTGACTTATCTACAGTGTCTTAAAAGCCCAATAGTAAACACACTGAAGTGAAACAGTGTCTGATCTTGATGCAGCATGACTTTATTTGCTCAGTAGGCTTTGTATTCCTCACAGCCTCAAGACTGCAATGCTGTGTCAACCTTTACACGCTGGCCTCGCCGTGGCTACTCTGGCGCTGCAAAGCTGTGGTTTTGGCACAGTTAGGGCAGCCATGTGTTTCAAGCCTGTGATCAGATTCACATCCCATCAGGCCTAATAGGACGTGGCAGGTGTGGATGGAGTCATGTCTTGAAAGTCATAATGAAAGCTGACACAGCGTTTCCCTCACAGTTTATTTTTCCTGCTAGATGCTCTTATGGGGGTGTCTTGAGACTGTGACACTATGTTGGTGCTGTATTGTTTTTTTATAGTCGTGTAGGTGGCCTCTGTGTCTCAAATGGCTCGAAAATAAATCCACAACTTGCTCTCTGTTGAGTTGAAGATCATTTCTTCTTTCAAGACATATATCAAAGCTTTCTTCAGGATGTGAAAGCATAGAAGTCATTGGCCATGAATATGGTAATGACTTGATAACAAAAAAGAAAAACAAACAAAAAAAAAAACCTAACTTTTTGTTCACTTAACACAAATGCTTTCACACAATAAGGTATTAATGTTTCCTTGAAAGTTCAACAGCATTAGGTCCCAAGTGTTTGGTTCAATCATGTGAGCCTGATGCTGAGTTTGAAATTAGAACGAGACCCACGCCTCAGTCCTAACCTTTGCTCTAATCCCTCCCCCAACCCTCCAGCCTCCCCTTTTAACCCATAATCAGCAGCAAAGGCCTCATTGTTCTTGTCCGTTTCTTGGGCATCTGATCATTAACCTACATTCAGAGCGGTGGCGGTAGGCTTCTTAAAGCTCTCAGGCTCTCTCAGCCAATTTAATGGGCGTGTTTTAGTGAGTCGAGCCTTTTTTTCCTGCCAGTAAAGTTAACCCTATTTGCGCCTCTCGCCTACAAACATAAGGGTATTTTATGAGCCATTTGATTGGTGTGCAAGCCATGCCCTGAGACTCTGCCTTATAAATTTAGTGCTATTTCTGTCTTTATTAAAGCTTTTAAGTGATGGATCAGGTTGTGAAACGATTCAGCACTCAGTCTTACATAAGAATATACACACATAAAGTACATTATGTCTGGGTCTTGCAAGAGCTTAATTCTTGGATTATTCTGAATTAAGTCAGAACATTTCTGCCCTTAAAGTAATTTTTGGTCAAGCTAGCATTTTATTCCCTTACTTGAAAACAGCTTCCCGTCAAATTGGCCTAGTTTTCACTACCAAATGAAAAAAAAATAGAACTGCAAAATTTGCTGGTGTCTTGAAAAAATGATATCACTCTATGTGAAACTCTGGAAGCAGTTACCTTGTGCTAGCTCATGTATTTACTCACCAGTGTTGGCAATGGTAGCCCAAGTTTTAACAGTGTGGGTGAGGTTCAACCAGAGCTGCTCTCAACCTCTTCCCAAGAACAAGGCCTGCCCATTTATGCAACTAAAATACTACTGCCATGAAGGCCAGACACTCTGGTTGGAGAGGCGTGTTTTGTCTGTCGGGGGTTAGAGTAGTAAGAGGTGAACAGATGCCTTGAGGCATCCAGTGTCACTTGCTGTTAGTTTGTCTGCCTCCAAATATGCCTTCAGTCTGGATGACCCTGTGACAGGAAAGAGGAGTGCTGTGCATGAAATTTAATGGCTCAGAATTTGGGAGACAGATAAGGGGAAGGGTTACATGATTGCTGACAGAAAATAGATGAGGCATATGGGTGTTTGCATCTATGATGGTAATTTGCAGCTTTGTGGTTTAGTTAATTGCTATGTACTGCTTAACATAACAACTGGCCTGCTTTAGTTGTCATGTATCATAATTATTATTGTCATTTACTTGTTTATTTATTTAACCAAACATTAATTCCACAATGATTTAGTACAGAATTTCTTTAATCACCCACAAATATTATATTTTTTATCTAGATAAATAAGTTCTCCATGAAAAATACCTTCATATGTTTTTTATGATGAGTTTCAGATATTGGAGGATTGTTAAAAAAAAAAAAAATCTAACAGAAAAAAATGTTTGTGACAGACTTCAACACATATAGTGTGAAGTATTGATATATTGCAGGCTCATAAATCTGTATTAAACATTAAAAATCAAAGCTGTTGTGATCATGTTGAAGATGGCTGGCTCTTTGCTGGGTATTGTTGCCTTTCTGTAGTCACAGTAATCGGGCCTTTGCGCCTGGCTTTGTCCTGCTCCTCATTAGGGAGTCAGAGGAGGAGGAGGAGACGAAGGCTGGGAGTGGATGTGCAGCTGAGAGAGACCTCCCCCATCATTTAGCCTGATGGCATACAGGACCACAACCACGTGACCGGCTGTTTACTGTCGCAGCAAGCGTAGTGCGTCTCCTTCAGTGCGTCACAGGATTGGCCCCCTTTTGTATGAAAAAAAAAAACAAAACAAGACTACAGCTTTAATGCAGGCTATGAATACTCTTGCTGATAATTCATGTGATTTGATTATTCAAAGGTTTTATATTTTAAACACAGTGATGTGTACACAGATAGTTACGAGTAGGTTCCTTTGTGTGTAGCCACATGAGATTTAAGGGGGAAATTCACATGTAATTTCCACATGTTTTGTGAGCGCTCACAGCAGGCATTACTCTGGAAGATGAAGCGGGGTAATGTCGCTGCTGTTGTTGCTGGTAGTGGTGGTGGCGGCGGCGGCGTACTCTGCGATCTGTGTGTCAGGCTCTGTGCTATTCTTAGCTCTCTTCCCTCCCTGTCCCATCCTGCAGTCTGTGGATCAGGTTACCGTGCTGTGTGCTCTCTTCATCTTTCCCTGCACCACCTCCTCCACCACCACCACAGCAAGCATACGCTTCACCAACCCCCCAGCCAGCACACATCCCCACACCAAACCCCCTCCTCCTCACCATCTCCTCAAACCCCCAAACCGCTACACTCACGCAAGGACACGCACTAAAGCAGCCGCTCTGCTGTCAGGGCCAACATGCTCCAGCACTACAGGGAAATGGTTGTTATTGTTGTTCGTCAGGAACCAGCGGAGTTAGAGTGCTGAAGCACCAGGTTATAAATAAATACAGAGACATCTGCTTCTCAGAAGGACCAGCGGTGCAGCCAGCACACTTAACTCGGGATTTCATGGACTCTGTTCAGTCAGCACAGATGAATATTTAGAATTCAGGCCCACATCTTTCTTACAAGTGGATTGCCATGTCCAGGTTGAGGGAGTTTAAGTTACAAACTCTGTTATTATCCCGGAAATGCATTAGATTTAGGGACTTTGTTACTGATGGTAATAAAACATGCCAATGTGTGTATATATCTAGATACCATGAATCATGAATTTCATAGTACTGTGTTATGGCACTATGAAGATCTTTTACTGTTGCAGTCCTCCTTTGTTAATGGTTTGATCTCTATAATATCAAAGAAATAGTAAATAATTGGATTACAAGTTCCCAAAAGGCAGTAAAAATCTCCCATGTCAATTTTTTTTGACGGATTGAGTATCAAATAGAGCTAGGCGATATGGCCTAAAAATTGATATGCGGATATATTTTTGCTATATCCTGATACATGACATACATTGCCATATTTTGAAATGGCCTCTCAGCAGCTGTATTTAATTAGGCTCCAAATGACACTAGTCTGGTGATGAAAAAAGACTGTTCTATTGAATTTTAATATAAATGTTTGCAGAAAGGGTAAAAATAAAGTCAAATTTAGCAGTTTTATTTTGAAAGGACTTCATTCAATCTTTTACTAATAAATCAAAAATACATAAATCGTGAAATACTCGGTATTTTACAATGTATAGAAAGTCCTGAAAATGTTTTCTGTTATGTTTACTATTGCTGATTGTAGAATAATTACCTTCCTCATTCAGGGTGAAGCAAACCTACACAGAACTCACCAATCCTGCATGCAGCCAAAGGCCAAAACCCTGCAGTCTAGTCCACCATTCAGGCTCACAGCTGTGATTATATTCGTCTGTTATCTTTGCTGATGAACACTGGAGTGGTTTCTGACAAGTTCATAGCATGAGAGCATCTTTAGATCTTATTCAAGAAGCTCTCCTGTGTGATCATGGAGGGAAAAAAAGCTTGTCTGGAGGTGGCAGGAACTTTTCAACTTCTCGTTGTCTGTGTTTTGAGCTGTTAGACTGAGATATAGCTCCGTAGTGGTGGAGGTGTGGATCACATTTGTCCGCTGCTGGGCCGTCTTCTCTTTGACACGTATGACTCTGGCAGGGAATTTTCAGAAAAATGTTTTGTGCCCAGGCAAATCACGTATTCTGGATGGAGTGTCTTTATGAGATTATTTAATCCTGGCTTTTCAACAACACTGAGCTCATGTCTTTAACGACGTGTTGTGTTACTGCCGCCGTTATCTTGGAGTCATCTTGCGGCGTATTTTAATGAATGCCGCGTTCTTAAAACTTCTTCCTTTTCAAAGTTAAATGACTTTTCAACGCTGCAGATCATGCGCTGTATCTCATTGTCCGTCTCAAAACACAGCTAACTCACTGCTAACTCGCCACGCAGCTCTGTGTAACTTACTCTCCCTTGCTTCTCTCGCCGCTGATACAAAAACGTGCATGTGCGGAGGAATTTTCTGGATGGGTGGGGGAGAGAGAGAGCTCTCTATTGTGAGAGATGCATTCAGGGACAATGGGAGAAGTGAAACTCCAGTGAGAAATTCACGCTGACGGCTCAAAGCTTCCACATAAGTTATACTTGATGTTCGCGATATAGTCATTTTATACATCGTGTGTGGCAAAAGCAGCGATACATCGAGTATACAAGATATGTCGTCCAGCCCTAGTATCAAACTAGTATTTCATGTTGTACATGAAAATCATAGTAGATCAGCAGTTTCTGAAATACTCAGAGCAGCCCTTCAGGAACCAAGAACCAGGTCATGTTCAAACTCAAATCCCCTATCCTTTGCATTCTGGTGCTCAGTTTGAACTTCAGCAAGTCGCTCTGACCACGTTTACATACCTAAATGCATTGAGTTGCTGCCATGTGATTGGCTAATTATCTGTATGTGTTGACAAACAGGTGTACCTAATAAAGTGGCTTGTGAGTGTATATTGGTCTATATTGGCGGTAAATATCAACCATATGTACTAATATTTTTATGGAGAACTTGTTTCTTGTTCATCCCAAAACTTAAGTGTTTTTCAAGCAAGAATTTTGAAGTCTGAACTAAAAAAAACATATTTGTGTTGGCTTGAATCAATTTTGAGATCTCAGAACATCTTATATCAGTATAAAATCCAATATTTTACATCCTTATTGTGTACCAATATATTTGGACTGTTGTCAAACCTAACAGCATTTAAGACGAGAATTTTTAAGGATGCACTTTGTTTGTATACACATTGATATTTTGATATTTGAGAAGATTATTGTCAGAGAATATCAGAACTACTAATTATCTGTAGCCCAAGAATATATATATATATATAATATAACTTTTTTTTTTCCCTTTTTTTTTCTCCTTCTGTTCTATAAACCTAGCCACAGAATTATTTATTGCTGATATCGAGGCTAAGAAAATTAGGCCGTCTTACTCTGATGTCATAGTTTGGGGCATTCTTCATTGGAATTGGGCAGAATAGATGATTGTTACTATCAGTTTTTTCAGTCAGTGGGATCCAGTTTCAAACTAATCTCAGATTTAGTCTCAGTAAATTGTCGTAGTCATCAAGGCAGGGTTTGATTTAGACTTGAAACAGCCCAAGGTTAATGGCAGAGCTTGCTGGGGCTTATGCAGCCCTGAGCTGCTTGTGAAACACAGCGACTGCCAAACTGGCGAGTGCCCAAATACCTCTGTAATTATAGTCACACCCTCCTCGCATCGTTTTTTGGGCTGGAGTGCGAGTCCTGTCAGCGTTTGTTTTCTGGTCTGGTCCTGGGCTGTCCATACCGCTTTAATACCCCCGATACACTAGCCTCTTTACACCAACGCGCTCTCTGCGGGCTGCTCACTTCTCCCTTTCAGCTGCCTGAATGACGATGCTGCTGAACACTGGCTATCTGCTGACTAATGATGGACCTCTCACTGGCCTCGGCTGAGCAGCAGGGCTGTGTGTTAGAAAAACGATACCTGTCAACACCGTGTTGTTACTCAGGATCAGCGCAGGCTGTAAATGTTACAGAAGAAACAAAATGCAGCATTTTTTCTGAGAAATAGTCTTTTTTTAAGATAATGTGGCTGTAAATAAGAGGTTCTGTTTGAAGGACAGCTTGACATGAATGTTTTTTTAAAAGGTGTCCTGCTGTCTAACGAATATTAAACCATTAAAATATTGTCTTAGTGTTAGTGTTACAGCCAAAACTTGATTAAAGATGATTAAGTGCATATTAAGCAACAGATATCCAGGGAAAAAACAAATGCTAACCTAACTTAGGATTTTTTTTACTATGCTGATGTTTTGCTTCATTCAACTGATGGTCAATAAGTAATAGAAATGGATCAAACTAATCTCAGGTCCCAGGTGAATAAGTTTTATGCCTTATTTAGAATTTGAAAACCTGCACTTATTTCATTAATACTTCTATGTTTGAAAAAAGGAATGGCACATAATCAACACAATTAAAAAACTGTCAATAAGAAAGAGTTTGCAGTTGTGATAGAAAAAAGACACGTTTAACCAGCTAGTTGCCTATATTTGTACATTTACTTATCACATGTTAATTGACAGAATATCATTTTGATGAAATTCTGAACCTTGCAAACATTAAAAATAGATCCATCTTAAATCCATCATAAATGCTAAATCAAATTGTTCACTTGACTATTAATTAATATATAATTGATGACCACAAAACAGGTTGCAACAGAACACTTTCCTGTTCACTTCTTAATGTGTGGCACAGCTGTAGATCTGTTAACCCCTCAGTCTTGGATGGCTGCTTAAACTTGTAAGAGTCACATAAATCCTTGATACACCGCATAATTGTTCCATGTCCAAAGGAGATGTGTAAGAAACGCCAGAATATGCTTGTTATCTTGATAACATTTCATAATTGAACGCCTGCAGTCATAATATGATCCCTTCAGGTACAGTGACACTACATTTCTGATTTAAACACAGGCATGGATTGATTACACTGTTGGTGACATTATTGTATTAGATTACTTTTGCTGTAGATAGGACTGACATGTTTGATTCTGAAGTATTGATTATGAAGTAGTATGCCTTGCTAAGGCTCTGTCTGTTGGAGGCTTTTTGCCTCAACTGTGATTCAAGAGTAACCACTTTTGTTTAAACAATCTCAAGGCATTCTTACATATTGGCATGGTGAGTGCAGCACCCCCTTGCTAACCTTAAAAGCTCTTCACATAAAGTAGTGTGGTGTGTAGCTTAGCCTCACAGGATTAATGCTGTGCTGTCCCTGCTGTAGCCACAGTGACCCAAATGTCAGGATGGCTGTCTGCATAGATAAACAAAACATGTAGATGAACTCTAGATCTTTGGTTCGATGGTTAAATTGATGTGCTTTTTAAAAAATATTGCAAGGAGAACTCAGAATTGAATCGAATTTTTAGAGTGTGTGAAATAATCAAATAACATCTATCCCTATCACTGCTCTGTTTTAGCACCCAGGCAGCAGCACTCGCTTTCATTTAGTTGCCTATTGCTGCATACTGTCTCTCTCTCTCTGCACACTTTGGGTAAAGATACCAATGTGTATCTGTTTTTTTTGTTTTTTTTGTTTTTTTTTTAATATAACTTTGGTACTTTTGTATGGACAAAATTTGGCTTTTGTGCTGTTGTGGCTGGTAGCTACTCAGCCTGAACCATCAGGCCTGAACATTTAGGATGCATGATATCGGATTTTTGCCAATATCCGATATGCCAATATTTTAAAACTCATTTTGCCTGATATCAATATTTAATTATTTTTTTCCACTGTAAAAACACCAATTCCATCTTGTACTACAAATATATCTTTTTTAAAATATTGGTAGTCTTTTTTTTAAGAAACAGACAAAACAATTGATTTTTATCAGAAATGAAGGATGTATTGTTTTTTTCAAATACAGTCATACACTAATGAAAAACTTACAGTTATGTCTTTGGGTTACATGTGCATTACATGCTACATGTATTTTTCACAGTACAGCCAAAGTTATCTGCATCTGTTAGGGTAATAAACAGCAGCAAAAAAACCCGCTGACACTGAGCTTCACGGTGCAAAAAAGAAATAGCATATGAATTTAGATTGATTCTCCTTATTACTCAGCCAGTTTGCAGGATGGCTCCCTGAGATACTCCGGACAAAGTGCTTTAGATAACAAAAACAACAACAAAAAGACTTAAAAAGATTCTTAAATGTCAAAAAAATCTAGCTATAGTTCAGAGCCTAAATATGCTTTTAAATTTTTGAGACTCAAGATGAACAAAAGAAATAAAACTTCAACTGAAGTAGTTCTCCTAATTCTGCTTTAAACAGAACAAACTAACTAAGCAACCAAATTTAATGGGCATTTCACTGTAAACAGCTCTGTAACAACACAGTGATACCCACATCTCCAATGCTGGAGACAGAGCACCTTCGTGCACAGCCAGAGTACTATCCATGGGAGACGCACAGAAGTCTGTTCATCCTTTTGCCATGTTTCACGCACGACATGCACATACTTTTTCTCTATTTTCCATATCCGAAACATGTTATCAAAAGCGGCTGCAACTGTGGCTTCTGAGTGAGCACTCCTGTGATGGCAGCACAGGCTTTTTAAGAGTGAAGTCCTCATCTCTCCACCAAGGCAGTGAGGCTCAACATGCTAACAGGACTGACACTTGTTGTCCATATATCTGTGGTGAAGCTAAGATGTTAAGCTTTAATGAGGAACTTCTCTACATGACAGGGAACACAGTTTTGCAGCTCAGGTAAGGCTATAAGTGCCTGCTAGGTATAACGTAGCTGGGCTTTAACTGCATCATTAGCCCACAGAAGCCCGTATATTCTACCACACTGAAAGACTGATTATCAAGAGCTATAAATTCAATTATTTTTTTCTGTGCAACTCCTTACCTTCGGGTGGTTGCTGCTGTATTTTTTAGCTTTGTCGAATGACTTAAGTAGAGGCGGTTGACGAGTTTTCCCTGATATGAAGTTTTGTCATTCTTTATCTGAAGAAAGTCCTTGTAGTCATCAGGGTGACAGTTTTTAAGATGCAAAATTAAAATGGTGGTGTTAAAGGCATGTTGTCGAGTCCTCCTCGCATCACATGTACTTCACAAGCGATGCAAATAGCTACTTTGCTGTCTTGTCCCACACCTCAAACTTATCCCACACAGCCAACATGTTGAGTTTGTTGTTTGCGCACGTCTGGCGTCATCGTGTGCACTTAATTATGGCGTCACATTGTCGGCTGTACAGATGGGCGTAAATGTTATTATCGGCAGATACTGATAATTAATTTTTTAAGCTGTTATTGGCTGATACCGGTATACTGCTGGTAATGTCGTGCATCTCTACTGAACATAAACATAATCAGTTAATTATTTTGCTTTCAGCATCAGGAAAGTTGTCAGTAAAGTAATGTAAATGGCAGGTTCAGAATTAGTTAACCTCATAAGAATACGTGGTTTCATCTATGGTTAATAGTTAACTGTTATTTCCATATGGAAATTAGATTATGAAAGCAGTTAACCTTCATTTGAGGGACTACAACCTGTTGGGAAAGGGTAAAGAAATTTCCTTATTTTATTTAATGATATAGCACTGAGCCCTGGTAAAGAAAGTCTTTATGGAAGAAATTTGTTCTCTAAAGAATATAAATGGCTTAGATTAAGCTGATCAAACTGATTTAACTAAAGTTGTAGTAGATGCCGATTGACTAAAGGGGCTGCCCCATTCATTTTAGGGGCTGCCTCACCAGTCATTAGTTCCTTATATGGTTTGCTATTTCAGTACTTTCAGTGGTACAAGAGGCCCTTTTTTGTAAAATCAGATACCAAACTGTTTGTGAAAGAGCATTTTAAAAAAAGAAACAGGGAAAGTGGGGCAAAAGTACACAAGAATAGGGTCTTGTGACTGAAAGCGGTGATCTTCATGTGACAAGATAACTGACACATGCCGTTTCTGCTTTGTGCGTACGTTCAGCTGTGTTAAACTTTCTCCACTCAGCATACGCCCACAGTGCCCCCAGTGACGCTGCTGCATGTGTTACTACACTTACAAAAACCACATCACAGAGGAGCTCGGTTAGACTGATGAGTAGACTATGGTGACAGCATGCAGGGGGATGTTTTCCTCTCAGAAACCTAAAGAGTCCCTAAAGCTGTGATTCATGCTGCCCTTTAAAGTTCTTTTCCTGCATGCTTTTCTTGAGCTTCGTGTAATGGAGTGAAAAGGAAATTTCAATGAAACCACCGATCAACAAACGTACATCCTGTAACAGAGCTGAGGTAAACTCTGAAGCAGTAATGTTTCAGTCCTCTTGGAGGTTATGTGACATTTCTTGACCTGTCTCTGTGATGCAAAGGTTTTCTGTAAGCCCAGCCTTTAACATTTTAAAAGAAGTGCCATTTAATTGTACCTGCATTTAAATGAGTCATCTCCTGTTATCCAAACACTGTCTGTTTACACTAAGCTTCAGTAACACCAGGCTAGCATACTAGCCTGTGACTGTGGTATGCCACTGTTAAAATCCTTCTCAATGCTGTTGTTTTGTTTCTCCAGGTGCATGATGAACCTACTGCGCTGTAGCTGTCACAGCTAGTCAGGTGCCGCACCATGGCCAAACCTGGGAGCGACAGAGATGGAGCCATGGTGGATAAGCAGGCAGGGAAGAAGGTATGTGAGCAGATGCACACAAAATAGCAACTCCATGTCTTTTCTGTTCATTTCCATGTTAAACAAGTACAATGACAGAGCAAAATTCTGCCCTGCACAAATCAAAGAGGAAAGAATAGTCAATTTCCACTGTTTGTATTGCATGCTTTTTTATACTTCCATCTGCTTGCAATCAACAGATAATTATCTAAAAGCTGACGTGTGAAAGGCTGTACTACAGGATTGTAAGAAACAAGTAGCTGAGTTGTAAAAATTTGCATTGAGCGAAAAACTAAGTCTTTAAGAACAAAAAATGATTTAAAGACACCAATATGAAAGGCATCACTTGGAGGTGTCAACAAGCTGCAGACCTAACATTCATTAATTTTGCCATGAAAGGGGTTAAAGCTGTGCTCAATAGGGTCACCTTTCTTGAAAATCCTTAGTCAAAGCTGGGGTGTAGCTATGCCATTGTTGACCATGCTGTTGTTGGCACTACATACTACATACTCTGTTCAAATGCCATTTGGCAGGTTGATTTTTTTATGTTCTGCTGCCATATTTCCTTCCAGTTTATTGGAATCCATACCAACTAAAATAAACCTATTTATGCTGGAGTTGATATTTTGAGTTGCAGACGATTATACATTTGATTATTTATTTTTGGGGGGCTCTCCTAAAAAACAGAATAGTTTAAGCTGTCTTCCTGCAGGACTGTTTCCACTGGGTTCATCAAAGCCCACAACATGCCCTGTCTGTGCAGCTGTAGTGCCATCTGTTTTCACCATGTGGAGTTTGCACTTCTGCTATCTACTGATACGCTACTTCTAAGGGTGTGAATCTCTCCTTCTCAAGACGATTTGATTCGATTCTCAATTCACAGACTACGATTCGATTCACTGACGATTCATTAAAATACAGAATGATTTGGTCCGATTCGACTCTGTACAATCTGATTATAGAATCAGAATAACTTTTTGCTTTAACACAAAATAGTAAGAAAGGGGAAAACAAGATCATTTCATAGTAATCTAAGTTTATTTGATCTTATTTAAACAACAGACTAAATGCCAGGCCTCCTGTGCAACCATTCTGAAATTATGTTTAAGAAAGTTTTCACCACACCCAGGTGTCTTACTTTGACATTAAATTGGGAGATAAATATTAAAATGATTTTGTACTGGTACATGTTTTTCCTTCTTTACTTGTAACTTACTTAGCATTATTAATCACATTAACAGTACAAACTAAACATCAAATTTTCCCAAGAAGCACAAATTAAAACGAATTTAAAGTCACAAGGAGATTTGGATTGACAGAGCTCTGTGTGTCTGCTAGTACAGGATAACAAGGGATTAAAGTAATATTGAAAAGAAGTCAAACTATAACAGCTTTCTGTACACTCACAATGTGAGTATTCAGTCTGCATGTCTTAAAAACTTCGTTTTTTCCTTTCTCTCTGTTTCTGACCATTCTTGAATTGATACACTAGAGAACAGCTGATCTCCAGCTCAGTGAAGTCCTCTCTGTTTAATATCATATCAGTGGGCTCAGATGTACTGATAATGTCACCAAATCAATCACTCTCAACAACACGTAACGGTTGTAAACCCAGTGAATAAAGGGGCTGTTGTTACAGTGATAATTGAAGACTTCTCCGAGTTTTAACTTTAAGTGTTTACGTTCAGGTGTGTTTGTGCTGCGTTTAGCGTTAGCATCTTAGCTAAACTTTAGCTCCGCCATCTCAACATGTGAGATTTATGACCTGCCGTAGTTCTTGATTGCTTTTCTCCAAAGCGTGCAGACGGGCAGACATTTCGAAAGTTATCCTTCGTTCAAATAAAGTCCACATGACTTTTCCTGAGGTGCAGAACTATAACTGAAAGATGTTTAGACAACGACCGGTGAAACACATACGGCGAACAGAACTGTCGTTTAAAAGGTTGCGCGAGATTACAGACACTGAGCCAGAGCATGGCAGAATGGGCTATGAAAACAAGTAGCAATCAATGAACCGATCTCTAACGTTAAAACCGGTCCAAAGACTGGTTTGTGCCGCATTTTTACCAGTCCAGGGCTCCGCAGACCGATGCACTCGGACTGCTGACATCAAGATTGGTTAAACGATCCATATCGGATTATCTTTACACCACTAGCTACTTCAGCTCATCATCAGCTACACCTCTCCCCATTCATTTTTTGTCCATAGTTGAGGTGGCTTTCAATCAAACAAGCACTCTACAAGATTTGTTTACTTCACTGTGTACCAGTGTGCTCTACAAATGCAAGACTATGACCTAACAAATGAGAAAAGCTGTTAAAAAGTGGTGCTACCCTGCACTCATCTGGTCTGTGTTGCTATGTATCTCTGTGAAGAGAGATTTGTTCAAAAAATAGTATCTCAATATTTTTTAGCTGAAAAGTGTTAAATGATTTATATCCCTTTTTGTCAAGGATAACGCATAGACGAGAATGTCATTCTTGAATATTAGAATACTCTTAGCTTGCTCAGTCTGCATGGTAAATTAAATAAGATTGTCAAATACTCATCATCAGATGCTGCATATCTTCTAATTTCAATTTTTAAGGGCACTTTGAGGACTTCTGGTCTGTTTTTGATAAAAGGATTGGACTTCATCAATGACCTTGGCAGCAGCAGTACTAACAGTTTCAATATTAAGGTCCATAACATTGGATTTATCAATCACGGTAAATTTTACCTGTAACTTGTATTGAACATTTAAGTTCTTTTTGTAAGTAATGCAGTTTTCAGAAAATATTTCACATCATCTTGACACTGTTGTCACAGTTTTAGATGGACACATCTTAGACCTTTACCCTCCTACAGTTTAAGTTCACTGTCCTCTGACAGCCAGACATGTTGACCTGCATTGTTGATCAGATGTGAGTCACCAAAAAACTAGCAATGAACAGTGCTTAATAAATTTATTAGACCAGCACCCAAAGTAAGGTTTATGCCACAGCTGCCCTAAATTAACAGCATTGGTAAAAATTGGTAAAACCAAAATCATTTTTTTATGTTTCTGCAATGGTTAATACACCAATATGTGGAAGCTCTTTAACCAAAATGATATTTTTTATGCCAAAATATAATTATTATTGTTATCCATGAATTTTCAAATTGACTGATTTACAAAAAAACTGAAAAAATAGTAAAGCACATTAATATTTCTTGATTAATATGTCAAATTATAGTCATTTACTTGCATTCCTGAACAGAAAAATTAGTTTTAGTTGTTGAATGTTGTGCTTGATTCATTTCTGACTTCTCAGAGAAGCCCAGTGAGCCAGCTCAAATTTGGGTATTAAAAGGTGAATTCAGTTTGAAATTCCTCATTCCTGTTCAAAATGGTAAAACATGGAGAGCTCACTGAAAATGAAAGAGTCCGCATTAAAGCACTTCATGATGCTGGATGGTCTCTGAGACAGGTGGTCTAATAAATTTGTTAAGCACTGTATATCTAGATGTGAGGAGACCACAGGTTCTCTGCCACAATTAGAGATGCACAGTATTATCAGCATAATATCTGTATCTGTAGATACTGATATGAAAAGTTTATTATCAGATGTAAACGTCTCTGCCAATATTCAACACCATTATATTGGCTGTGTACACTGGTCGTGTGTATGAATGACTTTGTGGAGTTTTAGCCAGGACCAACAGACCTACGTCAGCTGAAGTCTTTTCTTTGCTCACCCTCATTCCTTAAACTGTAAAGTGCGTTTTAAAGAACCATAGTTTTAACTTTGAACTACATTCATATATCAATACCGTGCATCCCTACCAGCCACAATATCCCTTTTACTATAAGGATTTTTGAGTGAATATTAATTCATGCTTTAATGTGCTTGTCTATCATAAAACTACAGCTGTGTTGTGTTTGAGTACAAGTTACTTTGTGAAATATGCAGTGTGTAAGTGAGACAGAGGCTGCAGTAGGTTTTTGAAGACCCTATGCCCCCTGTTGTTTTACTGACATTACTTATTGATCATTCTCTCTATACATGAGACACAATTTATGCCTGCTTTTTTATTTCTAAGGCTCAAGTGCTTCTCATCCTTACTCTCTTTTACTTTTAACACCACCAGACACTTGAGCTTTGCACAGCTGGCACATTGCTTCTCTGAGATCAAAGAGGAACCACACTGCAGACATTTTTCCCCCTGCCAGAAATGTATTTTACTGCACCAAAGTGCAGCTCACTGAAGTACTGGAACTAAAAAAAAGCTTTGTCTGCAGATCAGGGTGCAAGAACCCAGTAACTGGCATAGTAAGGCACTGTTATAGTACCTGATCCAGCAGATGCTGTCAGTGTGCTGGCTTGTGATGCACCACAGTATGTTTCTCCTCTCTTTCCCTGCAATCATCATGTTAACTCTGCATGAGACTTTCTGATTCATGTGAAAATGTGTATTTTAATTGATCTATGAACATAACAGTGGCTGCAAATGGGAGGGTTTAAATTTAACATCTTTGATCTTCATCTTTTTATGTGGTAGCTGTCTGGCCTTGCTGCTCAGTGAATTTATATATTTTGAATTAAGATTTAATTTAGTTTGACCACTAAAAGCTTCATATTTGAAGCTTTTATTTATTCATTCATGTATTCACTTGTTTTGAAGTTCTCAAGATTGGGGGTAAAGGAGGGCAGCTTGTTAATGTTTTGGTTTTAGTTGTACTAAGTATTTCTGTAGGGTTGAAACCATCCATGGTTTTCCTAGCTTAAACGGTGTTAAATGTTGGAATTCTTTAATATGCTGATCATTGTTTCCCAATTTCCATGTCCTCACATGTCGTGTTTAGCCCCCCAACCTTAAGATGTTCGTTTTTCTGCAAGAGAAGAAATACTAGAAAACACACATTAAGATACTTAAATACAGGAATTTGCTATTATTTCTCTTAAAAGATGGATTGAAACAGGCTACTTTTAAAAGGAGACTAGACAGTCAATCGATTAAATGTTGCAGGTTTTTATTTAATGCAGTTGTTGGAGTTTGACAAACGTTGAAATATTACATAACCCTTTGCCTTCCCTCGATATTTTTATCTATGTAGAAATGAAAACAAAACCAGTCACTCCTGATCCTTTAAACTTCAAAGATACCATGCCTTGACATTAAAGTTTAGTGAGTCATGCAGGCAGACTGCTGTCTGCAGGACCAAAACAATATGATGTAGTAACCCAACAATGCCTGTATTGTAATCAGCTTTCCTATGTTAGGTAAGCGTCTTGTTTTAGGAGTCTAGTCTCATCTGCATGCTAAGCTTATTGCCTTTGTTGTTGAGGTAGTTAACAGAGCTTCATTAATTAGGCCTCCTGCCTTTATTTACTGATAGATATGTAATATTTACACTCACACACATGCCTACAAATCTCCACACCTCTGCAGTTTTTAACATACCTGATTTTCATTTTATATTTCCTCTTCTTCACCTCTGACAGAGTAAAGACAAGTTGTCCCCTTTCACCAAAACTCCGAAGCTGGACCGGAGTGAACTGCTGGGGAAGGAAGGGAAAGCAAAGTCTTCTATGAAACGCAAGCTCTCCTTCACCTCAAGTCCACTCCGGACAGAGGAGCGGGACTCAGACACTGGTAAGAGCTGTTACTCCTTCCTTCTTTTTAGCAGCCATGCTTCTGGCTGGCTGCCATGTCCTCACACTGCCCCCTAGTGGCTGGTTGTTAAACATTTCTTTCAGGGACTGTCTTTAGGTGAAAGAGATCTTTATCAACTACGTAATTACTATGTTATGTGAGGGGTAATGAGGGGAATATGAAAAAGAGCAGATGTTTTTGGATTAAAATCACTTGTAGTCTTTCAAAAATTAGGGTCTCATAAGCACTGTAAGTTGAAACTAGTATGATCTGTTGTTTATCAAATTTACTCTTTTAATATATTTAGGACTGCAATTGACATTGCCAAGGCTTCTGGAAGAGATTCAGTAGATTTTCCCATCTAGCAGTCATAAAACAGAAAATGTTTTGGAACTACTGCGCTCCATCAAAGTGCATCTACCAAAAATATAAAGAGGATAAACAGAGGTGACAGAAATGTCACTTACAGTCAAAGAAACAAAGTTAAAGTTGGCGGAAATAAGTTGTTTTAAGAAAACTGCACCCAATCAAAGTATGTAAACTAGAGGGATTATTTTGCAACCTCCATTGTAGCCATTTCTGTGACCGCTGGATGTGACAACCAGCTGGATCATTCCAACTTTTCTTCTCTTTAGCAATTAGGATCCTAAAAACATGAATTGTGTTCTGAGTGTTAATGGACTGATATTACAATGGAATACAGGGGCGGCAAAGTCCATACAGAGAATCCTCCTAACATGGACTCAGGGTGTTTGTTTGTGTCTTTATTGTTTTTTTTTTTTTGGGGGGGGGCAGAAAAAGCACAGAAATATGAGATGCATATACATGATTACAGTAATTAAGAGTGGATGCTTCTCCTGTAAGACCTTTTCTCCATCCAAACAGTTTTGATAGAAGATTTATGCTGCAAAATTGAGCAACAAATCATGTTCTTCAATCAGTATTGTGTATCATAATAACACAAGCATTTGCAATAAAAACTTGGCCAAGTTTGAACTTTTTGCAATTTATTAGAAGAGGTAATTGTTGTAAACAGCCAGTGCTTTGCCCCTCAACATTGCTACATTTTACCCATTATAATTGTCATGCTTTGAAACTATTTTCATGCAATCAGTTGAAGCTTCTGTCTGATTAATTAGGACTAATTCAGTGGGTAAGAAATGCATTTGAAATATTTGCTATTTGCAGATTTTTTTGGATTCATAATAAACACATATTGTGTTGATAAAACACATATTGTTTAAAACATGAAAAACAAGAGAAAGATTTTAAAAAGATCAAGCTAATATGCCAGTTTAACTCCTGTTTCCACTTTATTATATACTTTATTTCAGCCCTGATGCTTCAAGTTAGTTTAAGATAAGCAAAAGGAATATAAAACAAAAGTAATATAATACTCTTTATGTCATTAATGCAATATTGAACAAAGTTATCCCTTATTCCCATATCAAATTGTGTCCGGTGCTACCTGCTGTGTTTGAGTTCTTGGTAACTGTCATCATGCTGAAGATCAAGTGCTTCACATTGTCAGTTTGAAGTCTTTAACTTTCCTCTCATACTTGTGTAAATAATCTGTTTTGTGTCTGTTATTTAGTCAGAATCTAAACTGCGTTTATGCCAGAATTGTGACCTAAAATAGGGTTAGTGTATCAGTCGGCTGTAATTACAATGTATGAACTTAAGTTAGAAGTTTTACAGACTGCTTGAGGTCCAGTAAGTTGGCCTTCATCTTTTCTGTAGAGTGGAATGATTTTCATTGTTTAGTGCTGCGTCATACTAACGGACAACAACCCTCAGTTTTATAAATACTCACTATAATTTATGTTGTACAGGTTATAAAACTAAACAAGCACAGAGATTGGCTTCTCCCTCAAAAAGCCTTTCTCTTGGCCTTTCTCATGTTCAGCAGGTTTAGGAAAAACAAAAGTAAAGACTCCATTGACCATCTTGGATCGCTTCTTCTCTCCTGTGTAACCATGACTCATAATCTGTGCGTGGAGAGCGAGTCTGCCTTTGTGCCTGTGTGTTTTTGAGTACATGTGAGATGAGGAGGGTGAGAGAGAGCATTAATGCAGTGCTTTCCCACCCTTCCACCCTCCCTTGCTCTCCCCTCCCCCTTCCTCTCCCCATCCTCTCTGCTTTGCACTGTAGATGACTCAGACCCAGGCCAGTCGAGTGAGACCTGGGGAGAGAGATTAGTGCCTCCCTGCAGGATATACGCAGGTAATCGCTGCAGCCCGATCCTCTGCCCCACGTTTCTTCTACAAGTAACGTCACCTACTTAAAGCCACTCTGCTGCTGTAAACACACATACACACATGCACGTGTGTGTGTTTTCGCCCTGCATCTGCCCCTGTTAGAGCTCACGCATGTCTGTGTTTGGTAGCAACCGACCGATGGAGGCTGGGGCCCGGAGGAGTGCCGTCTGCACTTGGCTGGCTTTTGAGAATGCTGTCTTATTTTTGTCCCCTTTTTTTCAAACCTCATGCTTGTCATCTGTTCCTCCTCGTGCCCAACAGATACAAGGGAGACGAAAACCGTGTCACTGTTACGATGAAAATGCAGCTTGGCTTCTTTTTTGGGCTGTTCCCTAAATTGATCTTTGGTTTTGTTGCAGATAAAGATGGACCAGACAAGAAGAAGATGAAAAAGGAGGGCGGAGGCAAGAAGTCCCAGGCCAACCTTTTGTTTGGGTATCCTCTGTCAGAGCGCAAACAGATGGCTCTCCTCATGCAGATGACTGCCAACAGTCCAGGTATGTGTGGCTGCACTCTCACCTTAAACACTTCTCTACAGGGTTCAGAGTCAGTTTATTGTTGGATGAGACATATGACAGCGACTGAAGCTGGCCAAACACTTGAAGATTTTTAAATCTTAACAGAATTTTTAAAATGAGCATGAGGTTTGAATAACTAAGGTAATAAAAAGCAGATATTAAGACTTATAATTAGACTTACAATCATCTGAACACACACTAGATGACTGGGCCAGATCGTTATAATAATTTCACAGTCACGGGATCTCACAGAAACTTGCAATCAAACGGGACTTTGGAAGAAAAACAAACACGAGGACAATTATCATCCTCAGCTGGCTTTCCTGGCTTGTGTTAAAGTTGAAATCCTGACTGAGATGAATTTATAGTTGTGTAAAAGTATTAACATCCACCTGGTGACTCTACCAGGTCTGCTTACTCTCACTGATTTTTGTAGATATTCAACCTAAAATCATGAACATCATGAATAATTTAACACACTTGAGGAGTACATTGACAAATTATCCTTTGTGACACAGTTCCACCACTGTTAGTGTGGGGGCAAATCTGGCTGAAAACCAGGTTTCAAGTTGTGGCCAGCAGGCTTGACCTCTAATTTGTAAAGACTATAGCAGGGTCTCACTTTTATGGTGCTTCTCAAAAGTCGAGGTTTCTGTTCTCTGTAGTTTTTTTATTTAATACAATACAATACAAGAACTTTATCCCCGAAGGAAGATTCAGTCGTCTGGGAGTCTCATCTGTTTACTTTAGAATTATAAAGTCTAATTGCTGATGGTATGAAAGATTTTCTAAATCTTTCTGTCCTGCAGCGCAGGGATAGGAGCCGTCCACCACCGTTGTTTCTTTGCTCATTGAGGGAGATATGAAGTGGATGATCCATGTTTCTCAGAATGGCCTCCACCTTGCTCAGTGCGCGTCTCTCTACCTCATCCTCCAATGAGTTCAATTTAATTCCGACCTCAGAGCCAGATTTTTTAACCAGTTTGTTCAGTTGTGTTAAAAACTGGTTAAAAAAATGATGATATGATATTGAATAATGATATTCTCATTAATTATGATGACAACTTTTTGTGAATTACAGGGTTTAAGTAGTTGGAAGATAAGGACAATTGGTACATACTATAAACAATCACAGGCACAAGTGAGTATAGGTTTCAGGTCTCCAGTAAAACCAGTGTCCCTGTGGTTGCTCACTTAAAAAAGGGAAAAGTCAAATTTTTGGAAAATATCATTCTTGTGTGCAAGAAGATTGATGAAGCTAGAGCCAGGAACATTTTAGTTAAGCATATATCCTGAAAAGGATGAGGGGAAAAACTGTGTTTGGACAATGAAATTTACCTGGCAGCACTTCTGAAACCACCAAAATTCAATTTGAATAACTTTTACTTTTTACTAAAACATAATAGAAAATACATTGTTATTTTATGCAGAAGTATTTGTTTGTTTGTTTTTTACTTGGACTGAGCAGGCTAGTCTTTTCTGTTCATTCTTTATGCATGTGATGTTGTTTGTGCATTCTGTAAGTCAGAGGTTGCGTTAACCGAATATTCTCCGTCATTGACGGGGTTTTTTGAAGGATGGCGGAGAATTTTGAAGGCTGTCCGTCATTTTGACAGACTGGAATGATGAGGATGAGCCTGCATTTCAGCGCACACGCACAGACAGATACATAGACCTTTTCCATTTTGCACACATGATCTATCGATGAGGTAAGGGTTAATCTATTAAAAAATCTTGTAGCCAGTGGGCTTTCTCACTGACCTCGACACCGCAGACTAGCAAAAGCGCATCGGTCTCTGTGCTGACAGCGCACTGAGAGGCTACTGCAGGAGTTTCAGTACGTTACAGAGGAATACAGATTGGCATGCAGAGTGTTAAGGCCTTTGCACAATGAGTCTGTTTTATGTTGTTCTAATCATGTCTGCACACTGATGCCGAAATTTATGTTTTTTGTCGTTCAGTTTTTTGGAACAGGTTCGATTTTATGTGAAATTTCGTATCAGTTTAAGTCATTTAAATGGGGGATTGATGAATCAAAACAGTGCCCACTGCTCCCCCCTCTCTCTCTTGCACCAAACCTCACTTTAAACACCAAAGTTTGCTTACTTATTATGTGAATATCAACCATGGAAATAACAGAGAGATGAGTGATTGATGGTTCAGATCAGTGCCTGTTGATTTATTCTCTCTTGCTCACTCACCCCTGCCCCCCATTCACTTCCCATCTCTCCCCTCTCTCGCACCGAAACCAGACTTTAAATACCGTAGTTTGCCCATTTATTGTGTGGATATCAACCATGGAAATATAACAGATGTAATATATAACTGCTCACAGGCCATAACAGGGACTGAATTAAAAAGTTGTTCTCCATCTCTCCAACTTGGCTCAGTGCTATGACGTATACGCGTGTGCTGTATGAAGCTCCCTGTCAGGATGGATGGATCCAGTGGGATTTTAAAGAAGTGACAGAGCCACAGGCACGCATACTTGCCACATTCTACGAATTTTCGCAGGCAAACACAAACACACCTGACTCAGTGTGCAAGATCAGAGTGCATCACGTTTTTCCAGATTAAGACTCCTGTGAAGCAGAAAAAAATGCGCACGGCTCCACGGTTCAGCCTTTAAAAAACTTATCAGCTATGGTCGTCAGACTACAACATCTTGACATTAAAAATATCCTCAAAACTGTACGTGATATCTTAAATGGTGCAGTTCATAGTTGCTTGCTTGAAGACAGGGATTTTTCCACCGTCGCTGCGTAAAAATGATGAGGAATAAATGCTGTGCTGCTGTGTTCATCTTTCTCTCAGTGCCATTAAAAATGAAAACCTCAAAGATTGTTCTTTAAATATAAGTTGGGAAAGACTGCTTCATTATTTAAACACTACTAATAAATTCATATTAAATTATATTATATTACAGATATTAAAGACAAAACTATGATGGATTGTGAAAATGGTATGACGGAATTTTTACGACCCTTTCCGTCAAAGTGACGGACAAAAAAAAAAAGTCAAGCGCAAGCTCTGCTGTACATAATTATGTTGAAAGAAAACAAAAAAATATATATTTCAGAAAGAAAGCATGATGTCATATGTTTCACAGTCTGCCTTTTGTGTGATTCAAGGGTTTGCATTGTGAGAACAGTCTATGAAATGTTGCCATATTAAGTACACACACATTTACCTTCCCTCTTAGTGAAAATATTCTTTTCTAATTTCAAGTACGTAATTACTTATTTCAGTAACCCATAGGGCCTTGATGGGTTATCTTTGTCTTATTCATCAAAATTAAATCTTAGTACTACCATGTCTTTTTTTTCAGCCTCAAATAACAGCAAGATTGATTGCTATAGACAGCATCAGCTTACTTAGAAAAAGGAAACTGGAGTATTATCCACATGCTGAACTTTGTGTAAAAATGTCAGGAGCACTGACACAAATGAGCACAGCCTTTTAAGTACCCATTAAATCAGCTTCTCTCTGTTTTTCAGTCCAGTCTCTTGCTCATTATTACGGGTAATTATCTCATCCTGTGACATGCTTCTGCTGCGAGCATCAATTAAGTCCTTTTCTCTCTGCCTGTGTCCAGACTCAACTCCCAGTCATCCCTCACAAACGACCCCTGTGCAAAAGAAAGTCCCCAGCAGCACCTCGTCTCGACAGAAGGACAAGGTCAACAAGAGGAACGAGCGAGGGGAGACTCCCCTTCACATGGCAGCCATCCGGGGAGACGCCAAACAAGTAAAAGAGCTCATTAGCCTGGGAGCTGATGTCAACGTCAAAGACTTTGCAGGTAAGACCACCTAGGAGGTGAATATTTAACAGCTTTCATTGTGCCTGCATGGTAGCTATTAGTAAAATGAAGTTGACTAACCAGAAAGATGTCAAATATGTGCCTGTTTTAACTCATATACACCTTTTTGTGTTGCTTTAACCTGTCTTTTTATTGTGTCTATCCAACTAGTCTTGATCTGGGATTTATTTTTTCTTTGTAAGACAGAAAATGACTGATGTAGTTTCCAAAATAACCTTCATGTGAAGTCATGTGAATGCTGAAAACTCTACATTGAGGTTTTGTTTCTTCACCAGGTTGGACGCCTCTTCATGAAGCCTGTAACCTTGGCTACTATGACGTGGCGAAGGTCTTAATAGCAGCGGGTGCAGAGGTGAACACGCAAGGTCTGGATGACGACACGCCACTCCATGATGCCTCAAGCAGTGGGCACAAAGATGTAGGAGCTTTTCTTAAAGTTTTCCTTGCCATGGTTATGTAGAATTCAGAGAAATTACACCTAATTTTGATTTAAGTCAAAATAAGTGTATTTACAGTATTCATACAACTGTAATTATTATTTTGAGTAATACAGAAATCAAACCAAAGTGAGAAAATATGTAGTTCGGAACTGATAGATCACTTTATCGGTTGTCAAATTTGAATTTAAAACTTCAGATGAGACATTGTAACAGATTTGACTGATGTTAGAATGATAAATTTGCAGCAGCTGATGTAGTTTCTTAATTAGCAATGTGCACAGAATTGTTTTCAACATTTTCCTGCCTCAATAGATGGGTTTCTCATGTAACTAAAAAAGGGAAAAAGATTAGAAAAGAGGCTGCACCAAATCAATTATCGTCATTAGTGTTTCAAAACATTAATTTTGTTCTGAAGTCATACTTAAAAAACATTTTTAAGAAATTGGGTGCTCTAAAGGAAAGAAGTTGTCGCTATTTGCCACAAAAGATCTATGCATGAAGTTTAGCACAAAGTTGTTTCACTATTTAACTCAGAGTAATTTCACACTGTAATTCTAACATAGGACTTCTTGTTCAGGCAGGTGTTTTTTTTTTTTGTTTGTTTTTTTTTGCAAGGTTGACATTTCTTTTGAAATTTGGCCTTCATCAGAATCTTGTGGAAACTGGTCACAGGCTTGAACTGACCATTATGCACAAAAGAACAACAATAAAACACCATATCCGGTCGATTCTGACCGTAACATGTTATATGCTTTAAAACAGTGGTCACTTATATCATGACTGCTTATGTTTTCATGTACAAACTTTCATATTTGAAAAACGTTCAATCTCAATCTCAATCTCATTATCGTCTAGAGGGTGAACCTGAGGAAGAATTCATCTGAAAATGGAAAATACATGCAGTACACTGGTCAGGGTCAAAAGACTGTATAAGAATCATTTAATTATAAAATACAACATGGATTATTTAAGTTAATATGTTAATATGCATTAATCATCAGTGATGGATGAAAATTTACATTGCAACATCTTTGTTCTTGCTGTAAACTTTTTTGTGTGATGGTTTAACAACCAGGCACTCACGGCCAATTTAAAGTCACCAGTTAACCTAACAAGCATGTCTTTGGTGGTGGGAGGAATGGAGTGATCCTGGAGAGAATCCATACATGCACAGGGCACAGGAAGGCCCTGACTGAGAAGCGAACCAGGAACCCTCTTGCTGTGTGTGCAGTGTTACTGCCTGCACCACCATGCAGCCCCAGATCTAAGTCATATGAGAAAAAACGCTAATAGGACAGCTAAAGAAAGATAGGAACTATGGAAAAAGAGAGGTGAAAAGCCCCCAAAATAATCTCAAAATAAACAAACAAGATTTGGGCCTCTTTTTTTCCTGCAGTGTGAACAAGTCACGACTGTCTACTACTTTTATGTTTGTTGTAAGGTTCTTAATCTGACTTCTTGTTACGTTGTATACAGATTGTGAAGCTGCTACTACGCCATGGTGGTAACGCCTTCCAAGCCAACAAGCGTGGGGAGCGTCCGGTGGACGTGGCGGACTCTCAGGAGCTGGAACAGTTACTAAAGGGAGAGTTGCCAATGTCGGACCAAGAAGACAGCTCATCAGGTATGCAGAGAGTGCTGTAGTGTTTGGCTGACCTCCCCTTTAAGGTCAAATATTAACACAGTAGCTGTGTCTTACTGGGCATCATTATCTTCTGCACTGCACAGCTATAGTACTGTGTGTTTACTCTAGATTTATGAAGCTGATCAGGCTTAAAGTTAAAGTGTCAAAACTGTGTTAAAGGTTATTCAAACATCTATGGTACTTGAGGAAAAACTTGCATTGTTGATATGTTGACCCTCTCAAAGAAAGAGACATGTAATTTTCAATAACTTCTTGTGTTTGTGTGGAAATCTCATAAATTTTTATTTTCTCTTTTCTTTGCAGAGTCTGATGACCCACCATCTGTAAACCCATCCAGCGTGGATGACAACATGGACGACTCTGATACTGAAAAAGACTCTGATGGTAAACCAGCCACAAAGTCTTCATCGTCCATGCCGGGGTTGGATGAGTATGAGTTCAAGGACGAAGAGGAGGAGGAGGATCTAAGTAAAGCCTTGAATGACAGACACATCCTCCGGAGGGAACTACGGCAGCGGGAGAAGGAGGACAAAGAGAGGAATCATGTGGCAGGAAAGCAAAGTGGCAAAGGGGACTCTTCCTCAAAGTCCAAAAAGCAGAAGACGTCTCGTGTCCACTGCAGCTCAGACTCCTCCAGCGATGAACTAGAGAGCCTTCCAGAGAAGAGGAACTCCCCCACCTGCTCTCAGAGTTCAGACAGCCTCAGGGCGGACACACGGTCTAAAAAGGAGAACGCAGAGCAGAAGGAGAAGGGCAAAGTGAAGAGGAAGAGCAAAAGCCAGAATAAAAACAAGGAAAACCAAGAGGACGGGAAGGAGAACAGCAAGACTTTAGTCCTCTCGCTAGCAACCGTGTCAGAGAGCACAGAAAAAGGTCGAGAGGAAGACTCCTTTAAGATGTCTTTCAGTCCGAAAGATGACTCATCCGTCCATCTCTTCCATTTGTCGTCCATAAAATCTCCAAAACTGAACCACAGCCTGACTGATAAACAAACACCACTCAAACAGGAAAATACTAAAATGTGCATTTCCATCAGTGACAGCTCATGTCCAGTGGACGGTGTCAAATTCAACCACTACACAGACGCAGACTACTGCACTGAAGGCTCCAGCACCAAAGGGTACAAGCACAAAGAAAAGAGCAAACATCAACAGAAAGACTCCAGTGTAGAGGGGGACGACGGCCACTCAAGCCCTTACAAAGACGGCAGCCTAGGAAACAGTGTGGACAGCACTGACGGTGCCTTACGGAAGACGGACTTAGACGGGAAAGTCATAAAGAAGCATAAACTAAAACACAAGGAGAAAGACAAACACAGGAGGGAATATGAGGCAGAGCGGAGCCGCCACAGGCAGAAGGAGGCCAGGAAAGACGGCCACAGGAATTTAGAGTTTGACAGAGAGTTCTGGAAAGAAAATTTTTTCAAAAGTGATGAGACAGATGAAGCTCTGCCAGTTAAAAAGGAAGGTGAAGACAATAACTTGCTGCAGAAAACTTCTGATTCGTCTCCTGTCAAAGATGAGAGAAACACAAAGGAAAAACACTCCAGCAGCAGGGAAAAGAGGCTGAGAGAGGAACGGGAAAAAGACAAGGCGGTGAAAAAAGAGCGGAAGGAGTCTGCTGGTAAAGAGGAGAAGGTAAAGGATTCAAAGCCAAGTGAGCGTGACGAGCGAGTAGACTGCCACGGCTCAGGGCGGATTCCTGAGGAGACTCTGCAGAGCAACAGCTTGAAAGAAGAAACAGAGGAGAAACCCATAAGTGGGATCACAGCTGATCAAGAACAGCTGGAGTCCTCTGAAAAAGGCTCACGCGAGAAAACTGACAAGAGGCTCCCAGGAAAGGAGAAAGATTCAGAAAAGATGGAGAAAAGGCATCCTGATAAAGACAAAAAGGTTAAAACTGAGCACCCAGACAAAGCTGACTCTCAGAATTCAGTGGATCGTTGGAAAGATAAAGAAAGAACAGGAGCAATTTCTTCCCATTCGCCTGCAGATAAGAACTACAAAGAGAATGAGAAGCTCAAGTCTTTATCCACAACAAAAAAGCACGAAGACAGCAGGAAAAATAAAGATAAGTTTGACAAACGGTCTGATAGGGAGAGGCCGGACAGAGAATATAATGTTGGGGATCACAGAGAAAAGGAACGCACAAACTCCGATAAGAAAGCAAAACCTTTGGAGAAGGCCACAGATCACAGTAAATCAGATCGCTTGAAAGAAAAGGACTGTGACAGGAAAAGGAGAGATAAAATTAAAGATGGAACTTCTTCCAGCTCTAATCTGAAGTTACTTTTAGAGGAGAAGAAGGGCTATCTGTCTGAGAGCAGCAAGTCCTTATCTGCTAAATCAAAGGAGGAAGTTATGAGAACGCCAGAGAAAGATCGTGACCGCAGAGACCGGGAGAGAGACTGGGATAAACACAAGGACAAGGATAAGGACCGGCACAAAGACCGCTCCCAGCAGGCCAAAATCAGCAAGGCCAAAGCCAATGAGATGGATGCAGATAAGGCCAAATCAAAAGCCTCTCCTGCAACACGGGACACAAAGCCCAAAGAGAAACGGCTCGTGAATGATGACCTGATGCAGACGAGCTTTGAGCGCATGCTCAGCTTGAAGGATCAGGAGATTGAGCAGTGGCATCGCAAACACCTGGAGAAAATCAAACAGAAAGAGCGGGAGAGGCTCAAACAGCGGCCTCTCGCAGATCCTGTAAAGTCTAAACCTAAAGACAGGACAAAGCCTGAACCGTGCCTGAGTAAAGAGCTCATGCGCTCTAAAAGCTCTGAAGCCTCCGACAGAGATAAACCTCTGAAGGACGGTACCAGTCCCAGAACAATGTCGCTCGATGGAAAGACTCTCCCTGCTATTGGTGCAAAGGTCATGTCTGCAGTGGAAAACTGTCTAAGCAGATCTCCGAGACCAGAGAGTGAACGCTTTGGCCTCATATCGCGGTCTGTGTCGTTGGTTTCTGTCGCCAGCTCTGAGGATTCCTGTCAGGCGACAATGCTAACACCCCGACATGTTGAATACGACTCTGACATGAACATGGAAGCCTCGGACTCTCAACCTGCATTCCTTCAGTCTTCCCTTGTCATCCAGGCCACGAGATCTCCATCAGTTCACGATAAAGAGTGCAACAGTCTTCCAGATGTGCCACAAAGTAATCGGACGCCGCTGCCTGGCAGACACGAATCTCCGTATCTCAGGGCTATTCTCGACGAGGACGCCAACTCAGTAACCGAAGGCAAAGCTGTAGAAAATCCTAAATCTATCCAGCAAGGTGAGGACGTGAGAACAAAAGAGACCCCAGCTGAAACAGAGGAGAGTCTTACAAGTCAACAAGTTGTGAATTCCGTTTCTGATCCAGTCATGGAGAGGGAAGGGAGCACGCCACAAATGTCGAATAAAGACCCCGAGAGTAAAAACCTGACAGAGAGTTGTAACTCTCAAACAGGATCGACTGAGCAGAAAACTCTCTCCTCCTCTGATCCGCCTCTTTCAAAGGACACTCAGAGTCTGACTGAAAACTCGCATGTTGAATGTAGTAACAAAGATTCTGATCAAACATCCATACCTTCATCTTCTGTATCCGCCGAGCCATCAGCGCCCACAAACACAAAAACCCTCCAGCAAAGGGAACCGCTTGCCGTTTCTGGGAATGAGAGCGTGCAGCAGACAGAAACAAGCAGCACACATGTTTCTGACCTTAAAGACAAACCTCTGGAGAGTGCTGATGGAGCAGAACAAGAGAATATGGAAACTGTTTCAGAAAGTGCCAGAGCAGAGGGTGTAGGAAGTCCTGTACCGTCCACCAGCTCATACATTCCTAGCTCCTCTGCAGGGGAGTCAGGCTGCAGCAAAGCAAACCCTGAGCCTGAGTGTCCTGTTGAGGAAATGGAGGTAGATAACAAAGACTGTAAGAAATCCAAACCTTCCAGTGATGCTGCAGGTTCATGTCCTGACTCTCAGGTGGAGAAGAGTGAAAGCAAGCCGCCTGCATCTTCACACAGTCCTGAACACAAGGCTGAAGAGACAACTGACGTCCTACAGAGTTTAGAGAGCGACAGCACTGCTGCTGTGTCTGCAACAACAGAGAGTTCATCAGCTGAGAGCAGCTCAGCCACAGACGGATCCTCAGAATCCAAAGCAGAGACGAGCGCAGAACCGATGGAGGTTACACCTGCCGAAGAGAAATCAGAGCCGTCTTCATCCGGAGAAGAGCAGGGCCAAAGCACCGTCCAACCAGCTGCTCAGACAGATTCTACGAGTGGCTCAGGGAGCTCCTCTCCTCAATCTGGAGACCGGGATTCTGACTCCTCGGGAGCTAAAGTGAAGGTTCGCTCCTCTGATGACGATATCGACATTCACGTGCCCCATCCACGCAAGAGGAAGATGCCCAAAGTTTCAAACTCCCAGACAAGCTCCACGGCTCAGCAAGAGAAAGACAGAGGGCAGCAGTCTCTGGCTGCCATCGTGGACTCTGTGAAGCTGGAGGAGATCGAGCCGTACCAGACGGAGAGAGCCAACCCGTACTACGAGTTCCTGCACATCAGGAAGAAGATCGAGGAGAAACGCAAAGTATTGTGCAGCGTCACACCTCAACCGCCGCAGTATTATGATGAATACGTGACCTTCAATGGATCCTACCTCTTAGATGGGAACCCACTCAGCAAACTCTGTATACCAACAGTGAGTTTAACTTTGCTTGAATCTAGCTGATTTTATTTTATTTTGAAGCAATATTTGGTTGTGAAAGAGTTAATGATATAAACAAAAAACACAGCAAAGTCACAGGCAACAATAAGAGACAACAAACATGATAACAATTTTAAAAATGTAGCCAGTGATAATTTATTATAGCTTAAGCGGGACAGTGGGACACACTTGTGCTTTGAAAGAGTGGAACTGGTTGAGTGGTATGTGGCTGTACGGACACCGCTTTATGGATTTCTGCAGGCTTTTTTATTTTGGCTCTGTGACACAACATATTGAATGAACACAAAGTAAGATAGTACATTTTGTTATTTTCAACTTTATGGTTCAAGCTGGAGATATATATCTAAATACTCCTGTATCTCCTGGCCAATTGTCCTCATTATATTCAAGATCCCTCTCCCAATGTTTCAACGACTTTAGTTGTGGTATAGTTGTTGTATTAATGTATGGATGCACAAATCCCCACAGCTCACCAAAACTTTGCCTATGCCTTGCCACACTATTTGAGAAGCACTGCATTATAATAACCTCCTGAGTGTATCCATATTTCTTTACATTCCACATATCAGGTAGTTGTGTTTGTCCTGATCTCAGTGATGTGCCCTCTAGTGGTATCCTTCAGTAACATGCGCCGTGTACGGCCAAGTGTAATTTCAAGAACACCTATGATGCAGTCAGCTGTATACGCAAACAGTTGGAAACAGCAAGTATATCCCCAGCCTAAGGCTGCCATGATCGTAGCAAATGTAAAACTTTATAACTGAATTCAGATCCTTTTTTCTCATTTGATCTTACATGCAGTAACAAAAAAGATCAACCAAAAGAATTAATATAAGATGTGATTGTACCATTGGAAAAAGCAAAATCCAAATGTTGATTGTTAGCTCTCCAAATTTGTATTTATTTCTAAAATCATCTGTTTCATTATGATGAGTTAAAAGCAATTTCAGAAATGTCTAAGCAGCAGTATATTTTCAGATTTTAATTGTGTTTTTTTTACAACTGAAAAAGTGAAAGCAGTCAAATCTTACAATCACAACCTGTTAAGAAGTCAAATATATAAGAACTTCTCTGCAGTGTAGATACAAGTAAACCCTGCTAGTTTGATTGTCTTCCACTGACCACTGTCCTCTTGATAACTCATAACAAAGTGTTTTAAACTGTCTCCTTGTTCTTTGTTTGAACAGATAACTCCACCTCCATCATTACCCGAGCAGCTGAAAGAAATGTTTAAACAACAAGAGGTCGTCCGCATGAAGCTACGACTACAACACAGCATTGAAAGGGTGAGTGGTTTCACTCTTGGACCTCTTTGTTATCGTTGGGTTGAGTACTTGACATTTTTAGTGCCACTTAGAGCTGCTGAAATGGATCAGAGTTTTAAAAAAATCCTTTTTATGGAGATCATGTTAACATTTTAGCTGTTCGTTTGTTCTTTAACAGGATTACAGATGTTTAGATGTTTGATTTACTGTATTAATTTGACTTTTTTAATTTTTCCCTTTAGGAAAAGCTAATTGTCTCAAATGAACAGGAGGTCTTAAGAGTCCATTACAGGGCAGCGAGGACACTGGCCAATCAGACTCTGCCTTTCAGCGCCTGTACAGTTTTATTGGACGCTGAAGTGTACAACATGCCTCAGGACGTTCAGGTAAGCGAGGTGGGACAATGAGAGTAGAGAAAGTTCGTCGCTCCTTAATGATTCGTATAAAACATGCAATATTTGAATGAGTTTTTCTGTTTGGTTTACAGGGCGATGACGGTAAAACATCCGTTAGAGATCGATTCAACGCTAGGCAGTTCATGTCGTGGTTACAAGATGTTGATGACAAATTTGATAAGCTGAAGGTAAGACAATTGTTTGGTCTGTTTTTTACTTCACACCTCCATTTAATCAAAGAAAAAAAATTGTAATCATGAAGTTTTCTTAGTTTCCTAGCACAAAACAGACAAAGAAATGGGCTGAACTTTTCTCGTTATTGTAGGCAACTGCAGCAAGGCATGTTGTGGTCTGTCCTATCAGTGTTACCAGCTGACTAAAAATTCTCCTGTTATCATGAGGGGAAAACTAAAGAAAAAAACTCAATTACACCATATGGACAAAAGTATTCGGCCACCTGGCCATTACACCAAAATCAACTGTAATGACACTGTACTCAAATACATGCACTTTGATATGGAGTTGGCCCCCCTTTGCAGTTATAACAGCCCCCACTCTTTTTGGAAGGCTTTCCACAAGGTTTTGGACTGTTTCTGTGGGAATTTATGCCCATTCATTCTGTAGAGCATTTATGAGATCAGGCACTGATGTTGGACAAGAAGGCCTGGCTCCCACTTCATCCCAAAGGTGCTCGATGGGGTTGAGGTCAGAGCTCTGTGTGGGTCAGTCATGTTCTTCCACACTGAACTCATCAAACCACGTCTTTATAGTCCTTGCTTTGTGCACTGGGGCACAGTCATGTTAGAATAGAAAATGGCTTTCCCCAATCTGTTGTCACAAAGTTGGAAGCATAGCATTGTCCAAAATGTCTTGGTATGTTAAATCATTCAGATTGGCCTTCACTGGAGATTAGGGGCCTAGCCCAAACCCTGAAAACCAGCCCCATACCATTGTCATTCCTCCACCAGACTTCACAGTTGGTACACTGCAGTCAGGCTGGTAATGTTCTCCCGGCATCTGCCAAACCCAAACTCGCCCATCTGAGTGCCAAACAGAGAACTGTGATTTGCTAAAAACCACGTTTCCACTGCTCCCTTGTCCAGTGTTGTAATGCTTTACACCACTCCATCCAATGCTTGGCATTGAATTGTTAGTGATGTGAGGCTTGCATGCAGCTGCTCAACCATAGAAACCTATGCCATGAAGCTCCGACCGTAGTTTTTTTGCTCACATTAATGCCAGCGGAGGTTCAGAATAGCATTGTGATGTTGCTGTTGTTCCTAAACGTATCCACTGTCTGATAAAGTCACCTAAAGTTGACAGTGGAATATCCAGCAGGGATGACATTTCATAAACAGTCTTATTGCAAAGATGGCATCCATCACAGTACCACACTTGAAGTCACTGAGCTCCTCAGAACCAGCCATGTTGTATCACAAACGTTTGCAAATAGAATCTGCATGGCTAGGTGCTCGGTTTTAGAGACATATGGTATTGATTGAAATACCTGAATTCAGTAATTCATAGGCGTGGCCAAATGCTTTTGAGATAAATCATGAGATAAATAAAATAATGAGATAAATAAATCTTTCAAAAAAGGTGAATCTGCCTTGTTATCGCAAAATAAAGAGAAAATAGCCAAGATCTCAAGAAAACATATAAAAAAAAAGTGCTTGTTATCAAAAAGGAAATGGAGTGGATGCAAGTGCACTGTAGGTCTCATGAACTATAAAGAAAGGCTAAGGAAGAATCTTTCTCAAAGTTTACCTGTTAGCTTTGGAGATGTTTTGAGTTAAGTTGTTTTTTTTCCTGCAGCAATGATGTGGACTTTTTTGTAGAAAGACCTCAGATTTTCCGAAACACTACCCTTTTCTTCCTTAAAAACAGATTTTCCTTTTGGCTAAGGCTCACCTCTTGATTGCCACACATCAGTGTTAGAAATAAAACTTGAACGTCCAGTAACTGGGCTGATAAATCTGCCCTTTGCTTTTCATCCCAGCTATGATCTCAGTCAGGTAGTACACCTAACCCTGTGACTGTCTGAGAGTGTTTGAGCAGAGAAACTAAACGTACAGAGTTTCAAGTCGAGTCTGGTTGCAGAGGATGTTTTAAACCTCAGACAGAGACAACTCAAAGCCTGTATTTATTTTCCACAAGAACTCATTAGACGGAGATCTTAACCGGGTCTGTTACAGTTTAAAGTTTCAAACAGTTTATTATGACAACTTTATTAACTAGAGACAAGATCACTGTGATGGTGAGGCAGGAAATGTTCTCTGTGAATGTAAACTGAGCTTCTGGTTCACCAAATACCAGGGATTATTGAGTTACCCTGTTATGCTTTTCTTTTGATTTCATCACATCATGGTTTGATATTTGTACTGGATATTTTTCAGCAGGACTCCTCAGAAGTGTCCAGATTTTTTAGATTCCTTTGACCAGAAAAAACATCAGTCCTGATGGTCTCACTTTTAATTTAATCAGTTTTACTGAAGATTTTCTGTCTCAAGTTAGAAGTCCTGCAGTTTTTGGAGCTTGTGGTATTTTGGTTTGTTTTGATTCTTATTCTGCCCCATTAGATTTTTGTGGTTTGTTTTTATTGAGGATAGTTTTATTAAAAATGCACTAAAAGTACATGTAAACAAACATTAGAGTTTTAGTTTCAATCACTATATTGGCTTCCCACAGTCCTAAAAACAAGATAATCATGAGTAAATGATAAGCATGCCACACGCGTCCTGGTAACTGCTTTGGGGTAAGAATGATAAATGCATGTGATACTGATGTAGTAAAGTCTGTAAGTAATCATGTGTAATAATCCTGATCGCAGTACCATTCAAAATAATTGTGGTAATGTTTTTTGCCATAATCCAACAGCTCTAATAAGCCGTATTCAAACTTCTTAAAAGCTTCCAAAATTTATTTTGGTGAACTTCATGTGTGAACGCAAACAGTAATTTTTCACTCTGACTTTACTCCAGAATCCCCCTGCTAGCCTCCTAGAATTTTAGCCCTTCTTCTCTACTTCATTGACTGACAGGCAAGCTGCAGGAAAATTTCCTGCCATGAGGGGCAAGTCCAGAAGTTACAGGGGTCTGTTGGCCTGAAAGTTTAGACTTTTTAAGCGGTCTCACATATGTAAAAAGCTGTTATGTCTTATTTGAAAGGGCTGTTTTTGCTGCTTTTTTCTGCAGACAATCAGTGAAGTTTTACACAGATAGAGTTGTCACAATACCAGAGTTGTAAACTTAGAAATAATACTAACAAAAACGAAATAACTGTTTGATAGCACTGCAACAAAATAGAGCCCTAGCTACTCAATAATGAGTAATTTCCTAATTTTAGTAACCAAAAATTGCATGCACACAGTCTAAGTTGCAAAAATACGTTGGCTGAGTTTTGGTACAGAAAAGTTGCAAATGTATTTGCACAAATGAATGTCTCCCTCCTCTGCTCTTTGTAAGGGTTACTTTTTTGTGTTTAAGACACTAGAAGGACTTGAGAAATGCCAGAGTTTAGTGATCTGTGAATTTGAGTGCATGACTGCTCCTCTCTTTTGCTTACTTCAGCACTTTTCAATACAACTGATCATCAAGACAGCTTTTTTTTGTTCTAAAACAAGTAGGAGCAAAACATTTCTCTAAGGATGCAATCATACTTGGCCCATGGTTCAAAACTGGTCTAGCCTCAGGATCCGCCACAAACTCCCCAGTGAGAAATCATGATCCAAGTGTCCAGTATTTTTCAACCAACAAGATTTATACAATTAAAAATCGTGTAATTTGGACCTCAGATGGAAGAGATGGCCAATCAAACATGATAAAATGCACCCCATAGACATGTTTACACATTTTTTTCGGCCAGGTAGATATTTTTGACTCACTTTGGGTTCTTTCCCTCACAGCCCTCTGCTTTAAATATTTCTTCAACAAGAAAACACAAGGAGGGAATTTCATATTTGGCCCGTCAGGTTTTTGTTCAGCAGTGTCAAGACTTTAAGCCTGTTGGTTGTTTTTGTACATTTTGTTACTATAAGAAACAGACGTTCGTGATCTAAATAATATCATCTGGTTATATGGTGTCATCCCTCTCATTTTTCTCTCCACAGACTTGTCTTCTGATGAGGCAGCAGCACGAGGCGGCCGCTCTGAACGCCGTGCAGCGCCTGGAGTGGCAGCTCAAACTGCAGGAGCTTGACCCGGCCACCTACAAGTCCACCAGCATCTTTGAGATCCCTGAGTTCTACATCCCACTCGTGGAGGTCAACGACGACTTCGACCTCACCCCCATATGAGCTGCAGGACAAAAGCGCTTAGCCACAGAGGCGGCCATGTTGGCGACCCAACACAGCCTGCACATTCGAGGAACGAGAGAGAAAAATGTGAAGCACTTAGAATGTGGCAGTTACACAGAAGAGCACTTAGAAAAGAGGTGATTTTACTCCAGAGCTCTTACAGTCCAAACCGGCTCGCCTACGACGAGGACAGACGGGTTCTCGCACAGAAAACGGGGTCCAGGCAGCGATGAAGCCCAGGAAACAGAGACCAAAAGGCGGACTGGGCGGCGCCGGGAGCTGCAACGATGAGCTGGGTGATGACGAAGACCAGCTGCTTCCGCTCGTCTTCACGCAGGGTCACACAAGTGAAAGATTTCAATGTTTTCAAAGTGAGTGTTCATACATTGTGTACAGACTGTGCTCTTAATTTTTTAACTTATTTTATACATAAACAATTGTGCATTTGTAAATAGTCATGTAATTATTGTTTTAAACTTGTAAAAACAAAAAATATTAGATATTTTGATTGTAAACTTGTTCTGTCTCATGTTTTAATGGACCAAAGTTGGTTTTTATATCGAGTCCTCTTCGTCCGTGATGTTCTTGTTGTTGTTGGCTTAAACTCTTAAGCATGTGTTGGCTTTTGTTGTGTTATTTTGTTTTTACTGTTTCTTCCTTCCTCATCTGGAGCTCCACGCCACAGCTAGTGTTTTCGACTTTGGCAATTAAATGCTGTGCATGCGTTGCGTTGTTTGTACTTTTTTCCTAAAAAGCTGTACTGTGGACTTAATTGTGAGGTTTACTGAAGTGTTCCAGCTTTTTTTGCGCCATTGTGTTACGTCCTATTTGCCGCCTCACTCCTCATGTGTCGTCCATTGTGTCTTGCGCACATTAAAGTCTGTTGTGGCTTCCAAGGAGAAAAAAAAACATACTTTTACAGTTTCAATGTGAGATCACAACAAAACCTATTTTTTCAACATAATGCCTTTTGAACGATAGTTCTAAAAAATGTCTATTTTAATATTTACTTGTTACATGACTTGTACATATTTGTAATATATAATTGAATAAATTTTATTTGTTGTGAAATTAAAAGTCTTGTTTGGTTTCATCAATCTTTTTATGTAAAAGATAGTGGATATATTGATTTGTCAGTTTATAACTGTTGGCTCTTGGAGCAGAGCGAGTATTTTTCAGTTATTCTGACACTTTTATTCAGTTTTATATTAAGGATCAAGGTTGTCTCTGTTAAACCGAAAGGACAGTTTGTTCTACAGCCAGAGCTTCTGACTGAGCTTCACACAAACGATAGACATAAAACCCAGAGACTGTCAGGAAGCACTGATTGAAAGAGCATGAACTAAAAATCTGTGTCATTTTACAATCAGGAGCAACTTTGAGGTTAGTTTCTCTGTTTTTAATAGATTACAAAGACTCTGCACGATTTCTTTGCTAATGTGTATAACTATACATGCAGACACAATACAAGACAAACATCTGTTATACTTAAAAATATGGATTTTCTGTAGCTCAGACCATTAAGACTTGAACTGGGAACCAAAGCGTCATTGGTCCAAGTTCGAGTGCAGACCCCAAAGAATGAAAACTGGTCTTGGTGACCAAATCTGTCCTTGGTGGCTGGAGAGGATTATTCTGAGCATCTTTGACAAAACCATCAACTTCTCAGACGTTCTTACATGTACATGCCCTCTCTCTGTTAATACATATGTGTGTATTACGGTCCTAGCTGTGCATTTCATGTTCAATAACAGTGTAAACTCTGAATTTGCCCTAGGGGATTAATGAAGTATATCTCTATAATATTTGAATTAATTAAACAGATAATAATCAACATAATAAACATGTAAATAAATATGACATTCAAATTCACTTTGAAACATCAGATGAAACCAGTTCTTTTGTTTCTTATAGAAATAAACCAGATTATTGTTAGAAGTACTCATAGACTGCAGCTCTCTCTGAAACCAGTTATTTTGTTTCATTTCTGAAAGCAACATTCTCTTCAGCCAGCAGATGTCGCTGTACACAGCACTGCACTAACAAGTCAACACTGGCACTGATGTAGCTGATAACAGGGATACAGTGTGGCTCTAAAAAGTCTACATACCCCTGTTAAGCCCTAAGAATTCTGGGTAAAATGAGTCAAAAACGCCCCTTCAAGGAATACCCAAATTAAACTGAATGCTGTGTTTGAACCATCTGGAGTACAAACACAAACAAGATGTGAGACTCACTGTAGCTGCTACTGGTATTGGGTAATACAAAATAAACAAGATTTTTTTCCCGTATCAGAATTTGTATTGTGAAACAGATGCCTGTAGCTAAGAGGTATTATCAGAAAAAACTCAACTGGACCACAGCATGAAGCCTTAGCTGGATCAGGTTCAAAGATGATAACAAAAGAACAGAAAATTAGGATTTTGCACCAGTTTTTATGAGGAAAGACCAGGTATTTCAAACAGGAGATTCCAAAAAGGATCAAAAATGGCAGACATTTTTTCTGTATAGCATTGCTAATAATTGCCAGGAAAAGTACATTATCACAGCAAATACAGTTGACTATTGAGAACAACAGCTAACTAATTACACAAAACCAGTCCATGAATTTTTAGGGATGTAATTTTATATTTATCATATCTATTATTACATATTTATCATATGTTTGACTGGATTTAGTTTTTAGAATGATCAGAAGAGTACAGGAGCGGGTCTAATGGTGAGCTGAGTCACTTTTATTGTTGTTTGTTTTGGCTGCTATGGTGCTTTTATACCAGAATGGTTAACACGGTCAGAATCCTGAGAAGAAGAGCTTTCTGCTGGCGTATAAATTGTAGTATACTTATGGACAGGCAGTTTGTAAGTGACTGAATAGAAGAGGATTTAAATTCATATACCAGCAAATTCATATACTCAAGGCTTAAAAGCAGGAAGATAATACAGTTACCAGGCAAACAATTTCTTTTTGTACTGTGACACAATGCATTTTAAAGATTGCCAGAGTTGTCGCCTCATAAGACACTACCTTTCAAAGCAAAAGTCATGTGTCAACAATATCCAGAAGCGCTGCTGACTTCTCAGCTGAGACAGACTGACAAGTGTTCTGTGGTCTGAGTCAAAGTTTAAAATTGTGTTGGGAAATAATAAAATCCTCCAGGCTAAAGAGGAAAAGGACCATCAGATTGTTATCAGTGCAAAGTTCAAAAGCCAGAATCTGTGATGTATGAGGGTGTATTAGTGCCCATGGCATGGGTCACGTGCACATCTGCAAAGGCACCATTAATACTGAGAGGTAGATAGAGGTTTTGGAGCAATAAATACTTCCATTCAGACGTCTTTTTTCAGGGACTTTACTTTTTAGTTCAGCAAGACAATGCCAAGCATTATTCTGTATGAATTACAACAGCATGGCTTCACAGTAAGAGAGTGTGCATTCATTGTTTATTGTTCATTAGGACCTTATTAGTGTTGGCTGCAGCTACTCTTTCTGAGGTCTGGAACATAAAAAAGTTTGCATACAAATAATCTATACTTATGTAAACTAGGCAGGCCAGCATGCAGTGCAGATCTGTGTCCAACTGAAAAGTATAGCGCTGAGTGTAAAATGCCACAACTGAAACCCTGCACTGTGTTGAATTCTACAATACTTCAACATTTAGTGTCTTCAGTCCCAAGTCTACAGAGTTAAGTCAGGAGATGCAACACTGTGGTAAACATGCTCCTGTCCCAACTTTTTTGAAGTGTGTTGCAGGCATCAATTTAGAACGTGTATATTTAAAAAAAACAAAAAAACAATAAAGTTTATCAGTTTCAAGCTTAAATGTCTTGTCTTTGTGCTGTATTTAACTGAAAATGGGCAGAAGAGGATTTGGAAATAAATGTTTTCTGTTTTATTCACATTTTACACAACATCCCAGCTTTTTTGGAATCGTAGCATTTTCTAACAAAAAAATGTCAGAAAATATGTAACTCAAAATAAATATTTGCCATACAGATATTTTTTTAAAATACTGTTTTTGTGGTAAACTTTAGCAGTGAGGATGGATAGGCGAATTAAATAACTATGTAGAAATGAGAAATCTTACCTCTCGTGGTCTTGTTTGGTTTTGTTGCCAATAAAGAGGCATCAGTTTAGTTTTCTTTGTTTTACTGCCTGCTAAAGACTTCAAGTTGATTTTCATATCATGTAGTCAGAATGATTACAAAACAAACCATATCTAACATATTTGTCTGACGAGACAGCTCTGTAGCTTCCACAATCTTTGCAGAAAAGAGTCCCTCCTCCTCTTTGATCTGATAGAAAGTCCTAAACTAGGAGTGTCTGTTCCTCTCTGACCTTCCTCCCCTGCGGGCTGGAAGTGCGGCCTGTTGTTGCAGACGCAGGAAAACACGTGTAAACAGCAGTGAGCCTCAATGGCCCATCAGAGGGGCTACAAATGAGCGCAGGGACGTCTCCCAGCGGGAGGTCTGCTGCACTCCTCAGCTTCCGAATCGCCCTTTTCTCACCTAATGAGCGCACTCCCAACTCCTCTGATAACACTGCAGACAAAGAGCTGTTTAATTGAGAGGGGGTGGCTTGGAAAGAGAATACCTGCTGGTGAAGAAAGAGTCAAACAGAGCTCACCTTAGCGTGCTAAAAGTGGTCAAGATTCGGGCTTAAACGCGGATTTTACGCACCAGACTTTTACGCACAGCATGATGGGGTTGTAAAAGTTCTCCTTGTTGTGTTTTATGGCACTGTGATGTGGATCATTCATGCCCGACACCCTGGGGATACTCAGCCGGTGCATGTGTGACCTGAGGCCCGGTGTTTCCCTCCTCAGATGTTGGGTAGAAAATGGAGTATGTGCCTTTAAGGCGCCCGACTGCCTGTCGCTTTCTGCAGCGGAGAGACTGACGCCCTCTGGACACAGTGGACACTTGAGCGGCGGCAGAACACCATCCTGGAGAAGTTCAAAGAGAAAACAGGCACACTCCCTCTGCTAGAGAAAACACAGGAACTATTTTACAGACTTCTGGTAAGTTTTTATCCCTCTTTATTCTTCATACTTCACTTTTCTCTGCGCGTGATCGTTTTTTGTCGCTGCGTGCGAGTGAAACAAAGTGCTGTTGGTTGTCGGCGATGAGAAGAAAAGAGGTGAAGAAACTGTGGGAGCTAATGTTCCTCACATGTTCTCCCTCTCTCTCTTATTCCTTCACGTGAAATGCTGGAGCAGTGAGCAAACAAAGTGTTGAAGAGTAAAAGAGAGAAACGGAGTGTTAACAGCAACACAACGTGACTATAAAGTAGGTGAAGGAGGCTGATGTTGCCAGATGTGAGTGTTGTTATCCCGCAGTAACGTGACTGTGTGCTGCCTTTGAATGAAATGTGACGCAGGCCTTTTACTAAAGTGATGCTAACATGTCAAAGTTTTGACTGTCTATGACTAAAAAGCGTCATGTTAAGTTTAAACACAGTTGTCCGCCACTTTCAGACTCATTTGTCGAAAGTTTGCACCTGAACATATGTTTTACTGTCATGGTGTAGGTTCTGAGTATCCTTAAATGCATGACTCAAACCAAAAGTGGCGATCAAATTAAGATCACATCACAAAGTTTGTCATTGTTTTAATTATGCAAAGTCTATTTTAATCCAAGAAAAGCTAAGAAATGTAACCCGTCTATGATCCATCCATGCCTGGCAGCTTTTTTCTTTTTGTTTATCTGCCTCTTGGTTAAAGAAAAAATGTAAAATCTGATCATGACATAGGAAATTACCAAGAGAAGTGGATGCATTTCCTATTTGAGTCTTAACTGTACCAGTAAAGCTGCTCCAACTTAAAAGAGAGTAACTTTTTTTTTTTGTCAAAATCAGAATCTGCTTCACCCAGGTACGTGGGCAAATGAAGTCAGGTGTTAAAAATCTTTGGTACTTTTGCTCCATATGTTTTGAAATAGTGCAATCTCTGTCATCACTGAACTTTTAAAAATATATGTCTTATATGAAAGGTGTACATCAGAGGTATGAATCCATCAAAAACTCATGCATACTGTCCAAATTGTACAAATGCAGTGGTAACCCTTTGACACTGAATTGTTTCCAATGCAGTTTCAACAATGTGCATGAGTTTGCTAACAATTTTTTAGAAGTGAGACAAGAAACATACCAAAGACCTGTGTTTTTTTTTTCTGCTGTGATATCAAGCAAATACCAATCAATCTTTATTTGTATTGTGCCAATTCATAACCACAGTTATCTCAAGAAACTTCAGAAGGAGGGTAGGTCTAGATTATCAACTGGTGGCTGGGGGGCCATATCAGGCACCCTGTAGCTTCCCATCCGGCCCCCAAAAGATGATTAAGTTCGGAAAATATACAGAGGATAAACGATTTTGTGTTTTTAAGGGTATATTTTGTATTCTGTCTCCACAGCTATTAAATCAACCCCAAAACAGAACAATATTCCTGATAAATTAAGCAAGAATGACTCAACATTCGATCCATTTTATAGAAATTCACCCTCCAGACATTCTTAGGAAATATGATAAACACATATTTAGCAATCCAGACCTGGTTAGATTGGTGTCAGCTTTACACTTAAAATGCATTGTTCCTGCTTGAGAATCAACACCAAAGGCCTGTTTCCTGCACATGTTTTTAACCAATCACAACACAGCATGTTGGTGTCAAACCTAGTGATAGACACCATGGCTGCAGTATGAGCAGTAGGAACTCATTTCACTGTTATTACCTTAAAATTACAAACATGGGAAAAATACAACTGCTAATACAGAAGTATGTTAATAAGAGCAAAATATTTCATGTTAGTTTAGTTAAAAGTTTGGCCCCGCTGTGTCTCTCAAGATAAAAGCTGGCCTTTGCACAAGTTTAGTTGATGACCCCTGGTCTAGAGTGTACTGTGTGATGTTTTTATTAATGGAGACCCAACATTATCCATCATAAGCTCTGCACTTATAGCAAAGTTACAGCAGCAAGGATAACCTTCTCTTTAAAATCTGCTCATCTGCTGGAGCTGTGTTGGGGCTGCAAAGGGATGGAAAAGGACAAGGATGTCAATATTGTTAGTTTGTCAAAGATTACATCAGAGGCATCTGGCTGCAGACCTCTATGGTGGGGCATTTTGGGTTATTCTGTTGCAGAGCTCTACAATGGGGTGGCGGGCAGTGACGTACTAACCCTTGTTGGGTTTTCCTTGGTTTGTGATGTGTTATTTTTTAATTTCACTTCCCTCCCCCTTACCCAGACCGTAACCTTTAAGGTTCAAGTGCCTAATCCCAACCCTCTTTGGGTTTTCCTTAGTTTGTGGTGTGTTGAGTTTAAATTTATACATTGACATTTATTTATGTTCTTTATGTGCTCTTGTGAAAATAACCTCTGACGGCTAACGGAAAATATCTGTCATTCAGTCAGTCATTCTGGTTCCTAGGGTAATGTGTGTCACTTCCTGCTCCAGGTCAGGGTCCCCCATTGTAGAGCCAGATCCTCTTTAAAAATTCTGGTAGTTTGATCTGTCATGTTTCCAATTTTTGAAAAGAAAACAATTTTCCACACGAAAAATCTTAGGATGTTTGATTTTATTTCTGTCCGTGTCATGGCGCCACAGTTGTACAATATTGTTAATGAACAAGCAAAAAATACAAACAACACTTAAAACAAGGCTAATTTGGACAAAGATTGCACAAAACATTCTTAAATTTCAAACTAGGCATACACAGATTATGAATGTTCTGGTCAATATCAAAACTGATGTCTAAAATAACAATTTAGCTGAATCTTGATACAGATGCTAATGTTTTTTCATTGCTTCTTTTGGTGTTAACATTCCCACATTGTGAACATTTTCTCTTATTTTTTACCATGGAAACAGATCAGCTTGTCCAGCATGTGACTTCATCTGTCCAGTAAAAAATATCTGAATTAAACTGATTTCACACCACAGATCAACACTGGTTCCTGATGCCTGTTCGCGCCACATTATCTGGCCGATGGCTGAGAGTTGTCAGCAGGACTGATGTTAAACCCATGATGTTTTTTAAAATTAAACCCCATATTTTTATTTAAAAATAATAGGCAGAGACAAAATATCAATCATTGAAACTGATAAATGGCTTTGATTTGAAAAATTAAATGCCCAATTTGATTTAAATGCTAACATAAGTCAAAATAGTTGGGACAGGGTCATGATCAGCATGCCATAGTATTCTTCTTCTCTTTTTTTAAAAACCCAAACATATTTGGGAACTCAGGAGACAAGTTTCCTTAATTTTAGGGGCAGTGTTTTCCTGCTTCATCTATGGGTTCAGCCTGTCAGGGTCTCCTTTGTTGAATTTTATAAATTTCAAGTGGTGGCAGCTGTATGTGTGCAACACCTTGAGTTTAAGAGAAATTTTCCAAAGGGAACCATGAAGTGTATCATATCATGTCATGTCAAACATTTTCAATAGTTGACAACTGGTGATGATCTATGCCTGAAAAAAGTAGCACAGTAACAGTGGACTTTTGTACTTCTGTTTTATAAAGTGTGGTAGTGTTTTTTTTTTTTTTTTTTTTTTACCCTTTATTACCCATGATGCATCGTCTGCAGCTTTTCCTCTAGTGAAATCACTGTGGTGGTTTTTATTTATTTGTCTCAGAGCTCCTGTCCCATGTCTCATGTTGTTGTAGGTGTTTCCAGTTGCCGTGCTGCAGGATGAGGCCCGGTCAGCTGATCCTCCCTGCCACCGCCGCTCTCCTCTTCCTCCTCTCGGGCCTGACTCTGACCTCCGGCTGCAACAAAGCCCTGTGTGCCAGCGACGTTAGCAAGTGTCTCATCCAGGTACAGAACATTCACCACAGGTTATCGGGGAAGGTTAGATGCTGAATATTCTGTTTAAATTGTCTTGCCTTTTTTCTTTAAGCCATTTCTGTGTAGCTTTCACTGTGTGCTTCGGGTCGTTGTCTAGCTGGGAAATAAATCTTCTCCCAAGCCGTAGTTCTCTTGCAGACTGAATAAGATTGTCTTCCAGGATTTTCCTATATTTTGCTGCATTTATTTTACTAACGAGGAGCATCCTCACAGCATGATGCTGCCACCACTGTGCTTCACAGTGGGGATGGTGTGTTTGGTGTCCGCTAAACATGGCATCTTGTCTGATGGCCAAAAAGCACCATTTTGGTTTCATCAGACCAGAAAACTTTCTTTCACTTGACCATGGAGTCTCCCACATGCCTTTTGGTGAACTCTAGTCCAGATTTAGTCAGAAGTTTCATCAACAGTGGCTTTCTCTTTGCCACTCTCCCATAAAGCTTGATTGGTGAAGAACCTGGACAACAGTTGTTGTGTGCAGAGTCTCTACTATCTCAGCTGCTGAATCTTGGAACTCTTTGACCATGATGATTGATGTATACACTTAAATAAAGGGTTAAACGCCTGTAGACATATTGAAAAAATTAATTAGTGAATTATTGTGTGCTGAAATGGCATACAATAATTAAAATTTGTGGCCTCCAGACATGGTAAAATAATTCGAGTTTGAGTTATGATGCTCCACTAAGAGCTCATGAAGTCCTGGTTGGTTTATGTCCTGTGGTTTTTGGCTTTGTTACTTGAAAACAGATGCTTGAAAATATGTTTTTTTTTTTAGCTAAATAGAGAAGGGCCTTGTGTTGGTCTTTACCTGAGGCCTGTAAATTACTAAACTCGTCCCTGCAGGGAGCTTAAATAGCATCAGATTAAATACATAAATGCAGTATAGAAATAAAATATGACACCACAAACTGTACAAAAGGTGCAGCTGAAGAGCTGTATGGTTGTTCACTTAAACTCCCAGAGTTGTTTACTTTGCTGTAGACCGAAGCTGGAAACTTCAGTGTGAGCACAGCCAAGTTTGAGCTTTTCATCCTGCAGTGTTACAGCTGTGAAGTGTAAACACAGACAGATATTTCTCCTGACCACAACACAAGTTGTCTTTAGCACGAATCCAGTCCAAGTTTACATCTGCAGTACAACTGTTTTAAATGTGTTTCAGTGCGATTTATGTTCAACGTAATATGACAGGACAGGCTCAAGCTGCAATAATACTGTTTAGGCGAAAACACATCTCAGCTGTTGCTGTGCCTTTAAGAGTCTCCACTAGTTATGTGCAAATGTTCGGCATAAAACAAATACCCAGCTGGAGCCAAAATCGAGTTAAAAATCTGCCGCGTGTCCAGGCTGAGGTGGAGATCTGGAGCGGAGAACAAAGATGGAATCTGTTGAGAAAAATGCAGATACATTCCTTGGATAAGCCGAGAGCAGTCTGCAGGGAAAGTTTTCACACAGTGATAAAAAGAGAAGCTGAGCTAACTGTACACACCTGTTGTCTACCTGAGAGACTCCTGCAGAGTCAGGGTGCAGTCCTGCAAGGCCTAGATGGCTTTTACTAGGCTTAAACACCATTATCCCTCCTCCTTAGTCCCCCGCTGGCCTTCAATCACAATGCTCCAGGCCTAACTCTACCTAAACATGATTACCCCTTTTTTTGTTTGTTTTTTTGTTTGTTTTTTCCATTATGAAAACTATGTTACATACAGACAACTACTCTACCAGTATTATGAAGTCCCAAATTAAAGAAGACAATTAAACAAATAAAAGGGACGTCAGGACACTCACATCACATGAATGAACTGAAGGAAAATACAAATTTCATCAGATCCAGAGTCTCACTAAACATATCAACTTTTTTCTGTTCCTTTTTTAACTGTCTGTTAGTCTAAGAGTCTTGATACAACGGTGTAAGTCCTTTTTTAAAAATTATGATTCTTTTTTCAGAAAGCTGAGTTCAATTTCTCTAGCCACATCCAGACCTGATTACTACAAGACCAATTGCATCAAGTAATTCTTTAAATAGAACCTGTCTGACAAAGTAAAGTAGACTAAAACATCTATTAAAGCAACACATCATGCTTTAATCTTACAAAACTGAAGAACAGACGAGAAACAAAGTCATTCACATCAATCAGTCTGAAAAGGGTTATAAAGTCACTCCAAGGCATTGGGTCTCCAGCGAACCACAGAGAGAGCCATTATCCACAAATGGAGAAAACTTGGGACAGTGGTTAGCTTTCCCTGGAGCAGATGGCTAACCAACATTACTCCAAAAGCGCATGGACAACTCATCCAGGAGGTCACAAAAGAACACAGAACAACATCAAAAGACCCAAGTTAAAAAATAGTTGCCCCCCTGAACCAAATAACTAGTTCTAGCAAGCGTTTGATATTGCTGTGGAGGAATTTTGGCCCACTCATCTTTGTAGAATTCCTTTAATAAAGTCACATTGATGAGTTTTTGAGCATGAACAGCCTGTTTAAGGTCATGCCATGGCATCTAAACCAGATTTAGGTCCGGGCTTTGACCTCAGACCATCACACTACCACCACCATGTTTGACTACTGATATGATGCTCTTTTAGTGAAATGCTGTGTTAATTTTATACTCGAAATAAAGGGATGCACACCTTTCAAAAAGTTTCAATTTTGTCTCATTAGTCCACAGACTACTTTCCTCAAAAGTCTTGGGGATGATCAAGAGTTTTTTGTTTTTTCAAATCTAAATGAGCCTTTGTGTTCTTTTTGGTCAGTAGTGGTTTTGGACTTGGAACTCTACCATGGATGCCATTTTTGACCAGTCCCTTTCTCATTGTTGAGCCATGAACACTGACCTTAATTGAGGCCAGTGAGGCCTGCAGGTCTTTAAAGGTAGTTCTGAGATCTTGTGTGACCTCCTGGATAATGACAATTTGCTCTTGAAGTAATTTTGCTTGGCCGGACACTCTTGGGAAGGTTCATCACTCGGGAAGTTTTCTCTATTTGTGGATAATAGCTCTCACATTGTTTAGTTGGAGTCCCAAAGCCTCAGGACTAGCTTTGTAACCCTTTCTAAACTTATAGATGTCAGTGACTTTGCGAATGTCTTTAGATCTAGTCATCATGTGTTTCTTTTTGAGATCTTTTAGCTTACTTCACTTTGTCAGACAGCTTCCATTTCAGTGATTTCTTGATAAAGAGATCTGGCAGTAATCTTACCTGGGTGTGGCTAGCGGAATTGAACCCAACTTTAAAAATGTAGTTAATCACAGTTAATTAACCTCTTCCATCCGTACCAAGGCCACTACTTATAAGAAGGAACTGAGAGGGCACACCTGCAGGTGTTGTGGGGGGTTTAGGTGATGGGACGGTGTAAGGTAGAGGGTCAAGTTTTGGCTGAGGCAGGGGTACAGGCATTGGATAGCCTGGCTCGAATCCGTCAGGGGATTAGTAAGGAGGCTGTGGGGGTATTCCATTCATCACAGGAGGCTGTGCAAATCCTGAACAAACAAACTGGGCTTTGGGGGTCAAACATGCTTGGGCATGGTACAGATTTCCCGGTGAAGAGCAGGCTCTTCTAGACCAAAGGATCATGGGGGAAACTGCTCACTAGTTCTGTGATTTATGTTAAGTTTTCTTGCTCTTGGCTACATTTTCAGCATCAACTTTGACTCTGACTTTGACTTTTGTTGACTCTCTCGCATCACTTTCCTTGTGTCACTTCTTCCCCCACGTCTGACATCCTCTGGGTGAGGAAAGGGGGGAGGGGGGAGTTCAGACGGGTCGGGTGGTACCCCGTAATTAACATAGATTCAGTCATGCATTCTGGTTATTTTGAGGGAAAACATGAGGAGAAGCGTTGGCTTGTCTTTCCACCACCTGTCAGGTCAGATTTGAGCTGCAGCCTGTCCTCTGTGACTGTTTTAGTGGCCCGGCCTCTCCCATTAACACGAGTAAAGCACTGTATTTAACCTCAGTGGCTGTTTCACCTGTTTGACCTCAGACACTGTGAGTAGACTGCAGGTCGATTCTTGTAGGTAGAGAGCAGAGACAGGAAGTTTGTTGCAAACAGAGACGTTTGTGTTGAAAGGAGTTGGAGTGGGCGTGGGTGGGATTGATGTCACAGATTTTAATGAGTGCTGAACAGTTGGTAATTAGTTGCATCACTGATCTCTTTGGGTCTTGAGCTGTTTTATAAACAAAACAAAGCAGTTTTAGGACAGGGCTTTGAGCTGTAAAACACCATGATGAACATTTTTTTCCACGTATTTCTACATTTTTAGGCTGACATCACAGACTGTGTAAAAAACTGACATATGGTCTCGGTCTGTGCAGTTTGACATGCTGTTGGAAATAAGTGTCTGACAAATCTTACTAAAACTGGACCTTTAAAATGCATCTTAACTAAAATACAGTAAAAAATACTAAAACTAAAGTCTCAAAGTTGAACTACCACTTCTTGATAATGCAGCTGTAGCCTGATTTACTCTTGCATGCTCCATCGTTGCCTTGCTGGGTTTGACCCAGTAGTCAGACAGCATCAATGCTAATAATATCTGGCGTCATCTACCTTCAGCTGTCACCATAAGCTGGAGGTATAGCGTTCATCTCATTGTACCAAAAGTAAAACAAAAGTGACATATGTAATGCACGGAGCTATGAAGTCTGTCCATGTTTTACCCATTTGGCATCCAACTGGTTGGCTGTTCATCCTAGTTGATTCTGAGGTGAGGCAGGGATGTGTTTAATCCCCTACCTTCTTAGTACCTGTATGGACTGGATAATGGGGTGGGTAACATGGGCAGTGAACTGCGGAGTGTCATTTGGTGATGTCCAGATCACTGATCTGGACTTTGCTAATGATGCTGTGATCCTTGCGGAGACTGTACATGTTCTTGTTGGGGCTCTTAACTTGCTGAGTGAGGAGGCTGAAGCGTTATGAAAAACATGTCTCCTGGACAAAACAAAGATCCAGGCATTGGGCTACACCTTGAATACTACCTTGGCAGCGTAATCCTTCGATCTGCAGACTTTGACTCATGCATGGGGCGATTGGTTGGCTGAGCAAGGCGGTGTGGCACTCCCGGTATCTGAGCATACGGATGTAAGTCTTTTGATCCTTGGACCTCCTGGTCTTCCTAGGCTCTTGTGAGGCCTCGACATTGACTAGTGGCCAGAGGTTTCTACTGGACTCCTTTGTGACAACTTCTTTTCAGCATATCTTTGGTTATCATTGGCAAGACTGTGCATCTAATACCAACATGCCCAGGAGAGTGAAGGTTGGAAGGGTCAGCTCCTTGATATGGGAGCAACAGCTGCACTTCCACAAGCATCTGCGTGCTTTCCCAGGCCTGATCCAGCTCACAACATCCTACGGCATATAAGGTGCCCGGGACCTGATGCGTTGGACCAGACATGGGGGTCTTCGCATGAGTTGTGCGGGGATCAGCTGTGAGGATACGTGAAGAAATGGGGCATGGGCTTGGTGGCCAGAGCAGTACAGGACCAAGGCTGAAATGACAAAGTGCCAAACCGGCATATGCTCCCATACCTGACCTGACCTGACAGTTAGCTAGGTCAGTAGGTAGCTAGGAGCTGTTCAGACCCCAAGTGTCGACTGTTAACATGTCTGCCATTACTTCTAATTTAATAAAATAAACAAATTGATGGATAGATGTTAACTTTATCATACCAACACTTAGACTTTTTACACTTAAAAAGTATTAATTCTTAATTTAATGATATAAGCTAAGAATTAAAGCCACTTAACAATGCAGTTGGCAGACAATTTACCTGTTAAAAACATGTTTTACTTTAATTTATCCTTTTCCCCCCCAAATACAATTAGAAATGGACAGAAAACCTTTTTATAAAGACAACTTCAACCAATAATACAGCCAAAAAATACTCTCAACAGAAAAGTGAAGACCTGCAGGCAAAACACTAGATAAAGAAGTTATATTTGCAAATTTATATTAAGTATAGATAGAGTCAATCCTTCCATTTTAAAAGGTTGAATCAGCAGTTAAAAAAAACAAATCTTTGCTCTGTAATTTCCTGATTTAGTTTACTGATCAACTTCATTTTCATTAAAACAGAAATTAATCAGTGGTTCCTGCACTGTGTCACTGGGTTTGCAGCTGGCCTTTTCAGCACAGTAGTTGCTCAGAGACAAAAAAAGGAAGAAATACTCTACATATTTTTTGCTTCTTATTTATTGGAAATGTCTTTTATCAGAACTTTAAACATCTCTAAGAGTTGCTTATTTTCAGCAAACATTTTTAGCATTTTTTGGCAGAAACTTGTCACTACCCAGCCACAAACTTCTCCTCTAGGGTTCAGTTTCTCCCAAATCCTCTTCTCATGCAATCAGCACCAGCACTTCTGCTGGCTCTGCTTGTTCCTCTTTACTTCCAGGTGGCTTATTTCTCCGGATGAATCATTGCTCTGGACAACAAAAGCTCTGTAGCTTCCGCGACCTCGCCAACACCGACTCGCTAGCTGTCAGAGGCGAGAGCGATGGCGAGAGAGCCATCAAGGAGAAACTCTGCCGCCTCAGCCGTTCGGCTGAAGCTCCGTGTTGTTGGTGATTAGTGAGATCTGCTGCCTGACGCTCACTTTTACGCTCTGCTGCCGTCTCAAGTCATTTGTCTGAATTCCCCCAAACCCCCTGAGGGTGGGAGAACATGAGAGGGGAGGCTGAGGTCAGGAGGAGGTGTGCGTGTCTGTGGGGGGAGGCTGGTTCAGAGAAGTATACAGTTGGGATTGAATCACAAGCCACAAGTGTGTGCAGAGCGGGCTGTTAAGCAGGGTGGGGCAGGAGATTTTAAAGTTAACACACAGCAGCAGGATGAAGCAGCGGCTTCACTTTCTCTCCTTTTTGTCCTGCTGCAGCAGTTCTTACTGACTGCAGTGGTTTTCTGTGATTGGCGAATTAAGCCAAGTGAACCCCTCGAAGTCACTCAGATAACCGCGTTCATATTAGGTAAGAAGGAAAGTGTAAATTGTGGAGCTGACATTTCAGATAGTTCAGAGTAACCTGTCAGTTTTACAACTGTTTATCTGGTGACATATCAAAAAAGTGACTTCATCTTGCAGCATTTACATCCAATAACTGTTTTTGATTTTATCTCTATGTACAGCACTTTGCCTGAAAGTGCTTTATAAATAAATGTATTTATTTATTTATCTTAAAGGGATTCCATTTATCATCAAAGAGGAGACTCTGCCACATTTGTCTGTTGAATGTTTGGCATTTTGTCTATAATGAAAAGCCATTGTTCTGAAACATTGGACTTTATGATCTAGCATTTGTTGTCTGGAGAACCTCATAAGTTGTTTTAAACACTGTTAGCATCTTAAAATGAAAACCTGTACTGAAGATCTTCTTCTAATTCACATGGCTGTTTCAATGCGCTGATATCAGCCAGAGAGCTGCTGCGCGGCTTTCTAAACTACAAACAATCTTTAAAATTAGAATTTTTCATATTTCAGTTTTATTTTTTACCCAAGCAAAGCACAAAGCCAAGTTGGAGCACACTGTGATTGGAGCCATCCGATGGGAGGATGAGGTTTGTCCATGGGATCCAGAATCCAAACATGTATGTCTGAAGTCAGTGCTGTATTACGTTTAACTTAGTCTTAACAATTTTAGATTTTTTTTCAGGTTTACCATCAGTGTTGGATTAATAATTCTATCTTAAGTTTAATTCTTTCTATCTATACAGCAGGGGTAACCTTGCAAAGCAGATGGATTCACCTGTTTACATGTTTCTTACCGGCGAATCCATCTTGCAAAGTTCCCGTCTGAACCGTTTGGGCCCAGTTAGAGTATCTATGAGTTTATTTGGCAGTATCGGCGCACCTCGCTTTGGGGCTACGACGTCATGTGTTTTGTTGCTCTGATTGGCCCGTAAAGATGTGACGGACTGAACGTTCATCCAATCACCCTCCTTTTTTTTTTTTTTTTTTTTCAAAGGCTCTGCCCTTTCCCAAACACCAGGGTGGAAAATAACAATCACATTTACTTAAGTCAGTGTAATTGTCATTTTTTTTTTGAGTACTTGTACTTTTATGTGTACATTTTGAAATCAGTACTCTTACTCCTACTGAAGTAAATCTTAACCAGAGTAACTGCACTTTTACTTGAGTACAATACTCTTGTACTTTTTTAGTCAGTGTTTTAGTTGTGTTTGATGTGAGACAAATTTGCACCACGAGTCCGACCAAGATCACCCTCATCTGTGAGTTGTTTTTCATCTTCTAGTGTTGTAGATGCACCTTTTGCTAGTCTGACCTCCTTGTGAATCACTGCAGCAACATGCTGTGTTCGTTCATGCTCACCTTTACCTGTTAAAACCTCCACAAAGTGCAGGAAGCTTCCATCAGCAACCGGCTTCAGTCACATCTTTGTTGCTTCCCATTCCTTTATGTAGCTGTGAAGCTGTTTCTATTTTACAAGTTTATCTGTACTTCTAACCCACATGCCAGTCGAAGAAAACAATCCAAAAATGAAACTCATCTCAGCAGAATTTGTAGCTTTTAATGGTGGCGCTATCGCTGGTGTACATGAGAGGGCGTCATGTCACTTGTGGGACAAGAATACGGGACATCCCAGCTGATAGGGGACAGTTGTAATTTATATAAGTTTGAACAAAGAAAAGCTAACTGTCAGGGCTCTGCTTGAAGTAGCGTATGTATGCTAGGCTAGTTTTTACATTTAAAGCTTAAGGACGTTCAGTTTATGACCTCAGAGGTTTTAGGCAGGTATTTCCATTTTTAACAGAAACAAAGAAACTAGCTGTCTCTCCTTGTTTCAGGTAGGCTATTAAGACTAAAATCCTCCAAGAGTTTTCTCTAAACAAGCTAGCTTTGCTGGTTTAGGTGTTGGTGCTAAAGTCGGCTAATCATCATCATCATCATTCATGATTCCCGCTCAAATATACATCTGCAAGATCTACTGGAAAGCTTTGACCCTATTCTCTCTATCATTTTTATTTCTTGGGGTAGAGGTGCATCAAAGCTGTTTCTCCCTGCTGAGTCATTCTGCTAAGCTAAGCTAGGCTAGGCTAACTACTTGGCTCTAGCTTGCTTTTTTGCTAATACCTCCTCTATTTCCACACTAAACATTTGAAAAGGCTGTTTTCTTTTGTCATATTTGTAAAATATGAGATATAAATTTTGTTTCCCCTGTGGCAGCTGTTTAGTTTTTTAAAATCTCACCTCAGAGGCCTGTGATTCCTGTGGGGTTCAGATCTTGATCAGAGGTTTTGGGATTGAGGAGCTGTGATTAAGTGAACTGTGTGTGGTTTTTCAGTTGTTGACTGGTGACTCACAGGAGAGTCTTTTATCATTGCCAGGACTGTTTACGTGTAGGAGACAGCTTCTGCAAAGACAGAAAGGAGGAGAGAGTCAAAAAAAGGAGGAAGGGAGGAGAAGAGTATCAAAGCAATGAGGGAGGAGAGAAAGAGAAGGAGGGAAGGAGGGGGAAAGTGTGTTTCTGGAGGGGGAGGAGGCCATGTTCTGTTCTCCAGGTGTTTTCTTCTCCCCCCCTCCTCCCTCGGTTTCTCCCCCCTGCCGCCTCCCTCATCGCGGTGACCTTGACGTAGAGGAATGTGCTCCCTGTTCTGTGTCAGGAGAGAACAGAGGGGGGAGAGAGGAGCTCCTCTGGCCCTGCTCCCACCTACTTTTTAATCCCACCTACACGTTTCAGTTTCCTTCTCTGACTTTATGTCCTCAGAGACGAGTTGGAGTTAAAGAATGAAGCTGTTTTTCATGGTTTAAGTGTCTGCAGACGACTTATGGGAGCAGCAGAGGTTTCATGTTTAGGGATGTTTGCAGGAGTTTGTGTTGTAATATTACCCTCCCTCCATAAAAAGCAACTTGAGAATTATTCAGCATGTGTTTTTTCTGCCAATCCTGTGTATAAAGAAGTGAACTAGACCCTTATTTAGAATTTTTTAGGAAAAAATAAACATCATAAAAGAATGGTATTAAACCAGTTATCATTCTTTTTATTCCCTGTTTTGGCTCCACCCTCGCCTCATTTGTTTGCCCATATTATGCTGTTTTCTTATTTTAGTATGTCTGGGAAGGCTTAGGAGCCAATTCTAGACTTCTGCGATATAAAGGATATAGAGGGTGTAATAAAAATACATAAACATTTAATATTGGCCCAATACTAACTTGCCAAGTTTGATTGGGTGTCCGTGTGGCTAATAGCCAAATGATCCAATACTGGGCCAACCTTTTCAGTTCAAGCTCCTCTGACGAGTTTTAAACTGGCTGTAAAAGTGGCTGGAGTTAATGCTAACACCTTTTGGTGACCTAATAATGCCAACCAGACTTTACGCATTTTTTCTAGTTATTGTCCATGCCAGGGTTGGTGTCAGGCATAGGCACTGAACTCTTAAAAATTCTTCCACAGCAAATGTCTATACCTATAACTGATGAGTTTGACTGTTAAAAAATGATTTTTTTTGTCCAAAAACACTTTATCCTGTTTTAGACTGGGTGCGTGTTCGCTGCATGGCGGCGACAGCACGTGTCAGCTCCAACTTGTGCCGTCACAACTTTCATGCCTGTTGTGTTTGTGCCGTGTGTTGGCTGCGTCTCCCTTGTGTCAAAGCTCTGGAGTTTATGAGTTTTACTCCCTATAAATCTCCCTACAAGTGACTTGATTCATTGCACAACTTAGCTGGAAATTTTTCAGAATAAGAGCCTTCTGAAAAATGATGAGTTTCTTCTCATAAATGCCAAACCATGATTTTACTTTGAAAAGCACTGTGTTTATCTTACCTGTGACATATTCTATGGACATGCATATCTGATTAAACAAGGTAAAGATAGCTCTCTATTGATCATTGTTTGATCTTTTCTGGCTGAGTGATGCACACTGCTTTGAGTAAAAATAGACAAGCTTCTACTCACAAGATTCTCTTCATGCAAGACTTTATAACATGGGGGTCAAGATGAAAATAACATCTGGACGTCTGCAAAGAGACAAAAAGGTACCACTTTGTCCACTGGGGATGCTAAATCAATGCAAACAAAAACAACCTCAGGAGCTTTAAATGTTATATTATTAGCTGTGCCAGTCTAATTTTAAAAGTCTGCAGAGCTCTAAGCAGCCTTCTATTGTAACAGTATGTTTGCAGCATGTCCCTCCGGTAGACAAAATTAATCTAAGTGCATCTTTTCACTTCTAAATCAACATCTCTTATTATGAGAGTTATTGCTGATGATCATTTTGCAGAAATGGTGAAATTGTAATTGACATGCAGTTGATATGCAACTGGCCACCAGTTGTTTTGGCCAAAACAAGCCGTATGTAAATTCCACAGCTATGGGGCTCTCAATCAAAACAATATCTCAGATAACAAGAGGAAATGTGCTGCTCAGCTCTACCTACCTCCAATGTTTACTTCTTGTTTTGAATTGAAGATTATTTTCATTTCATACGAAGATTTTTGTTTCAAAAATTAATTTTTCATAATGATGGAGGAAAGTGGCCTCCCTGGTTTGCACTGCATCACTCAGTGCAGAGCACTTTCAACAGCTTTTCTCCCTCTTTGACAGACATTCATCCATAAAAGGACAACAATGGATCACTGCATGGTTAATACATTGTATGGAAGGCAGTTTTTATTATGCAGGATCCTCAAATCGTAATAAGACTCATGCCATAGAGGTGAGAACAGCTGAGCTGCACTTCTGTACTTAACTTGCTTATGTCTACCCTAGGCCAAACTGTTATGGGGGGTTGACGAGGTGGAGGTGGGAGGATGAAGTTGCACATTTTGAGGGGAGTCTGTGTGACAGAACACACAGTTGATGGCAGAGAGTAATAGTGGTCTATGACAGGTTAGCGGCATAAAACATGAATGAAATAAAGCAACAACTTTACAGTAACATCCAGCTTTTTGACAGCAACCATGGACATGCCAGTCATGGTAGCCTCCATGACAAGACAATCCATATACAACAACAAAAAGGAAAATGAAGAATCTCTCAGACTTTGAAAACTGTGGTAGATACTTGAGGATATGTAAGTGATCAACTAAAGAAATAAATACAGCATCAGAGTAATCATTATTGGCCAGGACACTCTTGTAAATGGCATTCTGGATCTCAATGAGGTTCTCATGGTTAAATACATTTAAACAATTATATAATCAGTGAAGCTATTTTTTTTTTAAATAACTCAGAATATTGTTCCTTTAAAGTTAAAACGATAATCTTGGGTTATGACCTAGATGTTGTTCAATAGTTCTGACTGTCTTTGACTGTCAAAAGCAAGGACTAAACTTGAATTAACAGTGCTTGAGGTCATTTTACATTGTGTACATGTTGCTGATTACTCAAACTAAGTTCAACTACATTTTTACTGCAAGACTTTGGTTTTAGTGTTTTTTTGCTGCACTGTAATTTTTTACAGTTTTACTTCAGTCTTTCTATTCTTTATCCTCCACTGAGAAAAAGTACAAAAAATGACCCTGAAATGTGTGGTTGGAGAAAAAAGAGTGCAATAAACTAGAAACACACAATTCAAGTTGTAGTGTCACAGATTTGGACAAAGGTACAGAGAGTTAAATCATCACTGTCTACCTAACAGCTTAATTTACAGTGTAAAACCACTTAAGTACAAGATGTTAGAACTGCAAACAACGACATGCTGAAACCTGCAGGGTTCATACATGTAGATTCAGTAGAGGCGGTCTTAAATCCTTCACATTCATTACCGCATTGTGTGTAGACAGAGTTAACATACCTTGATAAATGCCACAGATGCCGTGTGCAGCAGACACTAGGTCTATCCTGTAACAGCTTGTGTGTGATAATAGTTACTGTACATGAAGCAAACCTGCTGTTTCTCTTTCTGTTGATGTTTTAATGGTACCTCTCCTGTTTGTTCAGCATGTTTGGTTCCATCTGCTCAGAGATTTTTAACTCTAATGTTGCCAGTGCAACTATATGACCTTTATCTTTTACACAGAAAATTAGTGTTATTTACTTTCTGTGTGATGGACAGCAGTGCTCCCCAGTTTGTCTTATATTAATTTTAAGTTTGTTTCCCAACACATTGACCAAAGTGTCTGAAACACTGAGTTGATTGGAACTCACCAGTTACTATAAGACAGTCATGTTTAAGCCCCAACATTTAGAGGCTAGGTCCAATTATTCTGTTAAAATTAGTGTCTGTTTGAAGGATGTTTGTTGTTGCTGTGTGGCCCTTAGACTCTGAAGGCCCAAACATACTCGGGCGGAACGTACGCGGAATGGACTCCGCGGAGGTCCGCGCTGACTCAAAGCAAACGTCCGCAAGGCCCGTGTGCGCAAAGTTCAAATTTTATGACTGCGCAGACTCCGCTCCGCGTACTGGTGTCACACAAAACACTGCTCGTCATGTATTTTTCACCGGCATTAAATGTGACAATGACCTGCATTTCGCACTTGTTTTTCCACGTCAATACTTCGCATGTCCTTCACCAACATGGCATACTCCCCTTCCTCATCTCTTGTGGCATTTAATGGCTGTACATACCACTGTCTCTTAATTTTATTGTTTTGCAAAGCCAGCAGGCAGAGCAGCTCCTCTTCCTCGTCGTCAGTGTAGGACGCCATGACAGAAAAATGTAAACATCGCGCAAGGATTGAGGGAAATGTAGGATTTCACGGAAGTTTTACAGGAAACTACTATGTGGCAATGCGCTCGACGATGGAAGCTCTGATGACTGCGGACATTCTGCGTGGAGTCTGCTCCGCTCAGAGTACGCTCGAGTATGTTCAGGCCTTTAGACTGCTCCTAGACTCATACACTTGGGACAAAGTGTTTTCTGTAGTTGTAATCTTGATGTTTATGTAACTCTTTGGACCACTCTATTTACATACATTTACACTGCTGTGAAGAAGTATTTGCCCCCATCCTGATGTCTTGTTTTTTTTGCACATTTGTCACACTGAAATGTTTCAGATCATCAAACAATTTTGAACAGCAACAAATGATGTTGTACTTTAAAGAAATTCAAGGAGGGATCAGAAATAAATTCATTGCTATCTATCAGTTTTGAAAAGGCTACAAAGCCATTTCTAAGGCTTTGGGACTCCAGCAACTCAACATGAGAGCCATTATCCACAAATGGAGAAAACCCTGAACAGTGGCGAACCTTCCCAGGAGTTGCTGGCTTTCCAAAATCAATCCAAGAGCGTGTTTACGACTCAACCAGGAGGTCTCAAAAGAACCCAAAACAAGATCTAAAGACCTGCAGGCCTCACTGGCTTTGGTTAAGGTCAGTGTTCATGACTCAACCATAAGAAAGACACTGGACAAAAATGGTATCCATCGGAGAGTTCCTAGGCTAAAACCACTGCTGACAAAAAGAGCACAAAGGCTCATCTCACATTTGATAAAAAACACCACATCCAAAAATGGAACTTTTTGGATTTGGTGCTTCCCGTTACATTGGGCATAAAATTTACACAGCATTTCATCAAAAGAGCAGCATACCAATAGTCAAACATGGTGGTGGTAGTGTGATGGTTTGGAGCTGCTTTGCTGCTTCAGGACCCGGACGGCTTGCCGTAATTGACGGAACCATAAATTCTCCTCTCTATCAGAAAATCCTGAGGGAAAGCCCAGCCATCAGTTTGTGACCTTAAGCTCAAGTGCTCTCGGGATATGCGGCAGGACAATGATCTGAAACACACCAGCAAGTCCAACTCTGGGTGGTTTAAAAATGGTTTTGGTGTGGCCTAGTCAAAGTCTGGACTTAAATCTGGTGGAGATGCTGTGGCATGACCTTAAAAAGGCTATTCATGCTCAAAATCCCCTCAATGTGGCTGAATTAAAACAATTCTGCACCACAGCATTTTAGTAACAGAAGAGAACCAGAGGTTATTGTCTGTCCTGTTTTTGTGTTACAGTTTCTGATTTGTGTGCGTTTGTTTTTTATGTGTCCTTCAGGAGCTGTGTCAGTGTCGTCCATCAGATGGGAACTGCTCGTGCTGTAAGGAGTGCATGCTGTGTCTGGGAAACCTTTGGGAAGAGTGCTGTGACTGTGTGGGTGAGTACACCGTCTCATGTTTAAGCTACATATTTTAAAGCTGACGGCATTTTAGTCAGCGTGCTATTTTAGACTTAAAGTGTAACTATTGGAGCACACAGAGCAGTCTGTAGTGCTGTGGGGATGGCATTTAATTGTGTTAAGCCCAAAAAAATGGACAGATTTCAAATTTACCTCGTTTTGTGTTGTAAAACAACATCACAGATGCCTGTGCAGAAATGATACAGTGATCAGAAACTGGGATCCTAGTTTTTTCATGTATACAGGGACATGAATAACCAGGTTTCTCTGTGCACATGTAAACACAGTATCCTGAATATGATAAAAACCGGGATATGACTCATAACTGGGATATTCAAGTCCATGTAAACGCAGTCATTGATTCATTCTTCCTATTTTGTCTCGTTTCCGTCTCGCTGTTTCCATCTTGCAGATTCAGTCTTGACTCTGTTATCATCTCCAAAGCTGGTACAGACTTTGTACCCCCGTTACGCCTCTGTAACATTCATACTGAAGGAAAAATGTCTCAGCAGACTTAGGGTGCTTTCACACTAGGGGCCCGGTCCCAGATCCGAGTGCACTTGAGCCCAACGTCCAGTTCATTTTGGTACTGTGAATGCAAACGAACCGCGCCTGGGCACCGGGCCCTGGACCACTTGGGGAGGTGGTCTCATGTGTGATTCAAGTGGACTCTGCCACTGTTTACCCCAGTACCCTCGTATTCAGATGTATGCTACTATGGATTAATTGCTTTGGACTAACTTTATTGTATTCAATATGGATTGCCATAATTTTATCTATCTATATGGGGGTTTCAAGTGGGGATGCACCGAAATGAAAATTCTTGGCCGAATCCGAAAACAGAAAATGAGGAAACAAAGGCCTAAAACAAAAAACTGAAACACTGAAAGAAATTATTATGCCAATTATTAGTAGCAGTGCACTTATGGCTATGACTGTGTACTAACCTCACTAAAATTAATTGCAACTGTATAAATTAATATTGGGGCTTCAGAGAATAAATCAATTACAAAATTATGTAAATATTTATTAAGCACTGACATTCCAACAGTGCAAAATATAAAATAAAATAAAATACAAAATAAAATGTTTAACTGGACCCCACTCATGTATACATTAAATCAGTGGTTCTCAACCTTTATTCAGTCATGTACCCCCCTTCAGTGTCTGACATTAACGGTTGCCCGAATGCCCGGGGCAACTTCAAAAAGCCGACGGGCAAGCAAAACTTGTAAGGCCTTACCCGATCGGGCAAGCACAACTCTGAGCTTTTTTATTTTCCGCTCTCGTTTCTGTTACTACGGAGCCCACGAGTAGCCAGATGCAGTTTGTCGCTGCCTCCATTGGCTGAGCGTGTCTGCTGACGTGCAGACAGCTGCACAAACTTTAAAAACATTTATGAAGGTAAACACTGTCATCAGTAAAGATTCATGGTAGGTCACATCAATAAATCTGTTACCCACATAAAGAAGACAGGCTTTAACTTCCAAATTTAAATGTTTATTATTTTAAATTCGTATTTTATTACCGTCGGATGCGCTCAACAGAGGGGTGTGTGTAAGAGAGGAGAGCAGAGGAAGTCCGTCGGTGGTGTATCTGTTCAGTTTGCTCATTCATTGAGGTGTGCTGCTGTGTTTTATCTGAAGTTTCCCATTTCCTCGTTTTAACTTTTTCTCCAGCCCAATCCTGCCGATGCTCTCTCACACTCATATTTTTTGACAATTATGCTGAGGCGCATCATCAAAGAGCATAACGCACACGGATCACACGTGGAGATAACGTAATATCTAGTGAAAGTTGTCCAAACGTGGGCGTTTTATTTGATCTTTAATGCACTAATGATCATAAATATTGTCAAAAGAGCAGAAATATAAAACCAAATCTCCAAAATGAGGCAGGGTGAAACGATGTGTCTGGAGAGCTGCAGGTGTGAGGCAAGGCTAGTTTTAGTCATTTGGAGGCCCAGGGCAAAGGCTCTCCCCCTTTTACTAAAGGATTAATAATGAGTGGAAAAAAAAATTAGAAAGCATCTCTTTTATGTTAATAAAGTCACAGAACTCCAGTAAATGCCCCAATGTGAGATATAAATACACAAATAATTCATCATTTTCTTTGAAAAGCATCTCCGAACTCAAATTAAGCACATTCTAATATCTTAAAAAATCTTTAGGCCAGGTGGAACTTTTATAACACTGGTGTTGGGCCAAAGATTGGTACCTCCAAAATGATCATTTTTCAGGGAATGAAAAGTTTATAATTGATAAAAATTATATAAATATTGTTTATAAAAACAAATTAAAATCATGAAAAATTGAGACAAAAGTTTTTAGCCTGATGTCAGTGATAGATAAAATAAATATATGCTCATTATCAATGACATTTTGGTTCTTCTGACTCTACACAGACACTTGTATCCCATTTAACCTCATAATTATCCACCAATCCACTGTTTTGTTTCATTTCAACGAAAGATTAACTGATCTATTATCTGCCTTACATTCCCAGTTTGAATTGTGGCTCTTGCTAAAGTATTTTTTAGACAATGTGGCTCTTTGGTAGAATAAGGTTGAGAACCACTGGTCTAACTGTTACAGTTACAGGGTGTAACTGTTGAATAGCACTTTAAAGGGGCACTATGTAGTTTTGAGGAAGACATTTTTAATCTAACAAGAAACTCCAGTTTAAAAACTTAAGAACCTTACACTCTATACGTAATTTTTTCATGCAAATTATTCACACAAAATATTTACATTTCGAACCTGTAGCAAAACAATGCAAGCTTCCAAACCAGCAACATCATTTCGCAGCGCGACATTGCTGCAGATATTTAAGTTTCGCTCCGACGAGCACACATGGTGGTGGTGCCGATTTTGAAGGCAGACAGAGAAACAAAAACGTCCTCCTCGCCAACGCCACCTGATATTTGTCCTCTTCTCATATCTGTCTGTATCAGTGCTTGTGTTTTTGCCTCTGTTTTAGCCTGGTAGAGAGGGAGACAGGCAGCAGGCAGCCCGACATGTCTATGTGAACGTAAATGCGCTACTCACACAACTGGGGATGTTTCTAAACTAACGGGACTTTGGTGAAATATTTACCAACACAGTCTCCTCTGACCTCAGACATACGACTTATAAATGCTCCTCTGACCAGTGTTGAACACAAACAGGTGAGCCAATCTGTGTGCTGTGGAGAGAGTTAACTCCTCTCACCGCGAGCCTCAGCTGCACCCTACTCTTACTGATCATATTTGACATAGAATGAATGAAAAGTCAGTCCCTCCTCTTACAAACTTGGCTGGCACAGTGAATGAAACCGTGAAACAAAATGGCACTGACAGCCGGCTGTGCGTAAAAGTGCTGCGCTACACATGGAGTGAAGGACAGAGAGGTACAATCCTCCTTTTATCTACCGCTCCAAAAAATATCAGTGTTTATCAGAGGACAGAGAAGACACACCGCAAACGTTCGCAGGCCGATGTGATTTTAGAATTTACTTAATATGTTCGCAAAATCGTGTCGCTCCTGACATGCAAAGAAAGGCGCTCTTTTCTTAAATAGCTGGCATGTATTTTTAAATCTCACGTACCCCCTGGCATGCATTCACGTACGCGTACCTCTGTTTGAGAACCACTTATCCAAGCGCGTGCTGGCCGCGGTTTTTGCTTACGTCATCACAGCATTGTGTTTCAGCCTTGTTGTTTCGTGATAAAAGTCTTTCGGCTGAAAACTGAAAATGCAATTTTGGGCCATTTTCAGCTGAAAATCTTTGGTGGCAGAATTTTCGCTGCATCCCTAGTTTCAAGCCATGCACCCTGTAGAAAGTCAAAGCATGCTGCTTGACTAACCCAGGAGCATCTTTTGAGCAGAGCCTTCTTGCCAAGTAAAACTGTTGATCCACTTTTTCAATTAAATGGTTAAATCTATGACGAGATTGGTCTTGACTGAAACATGAAACTTCTATGCTGAAGGTTATTTTACATTTTCCTTGACATGTACCAGTCAGCCAATTTCAAAAGATAGTTCATAAGTCAAGAAATTCCCAAAAGTGTTTAAATGCAACACTGTTAAACAACACTTGGCAAATACCTCGCCCCTTGAAGTCCAACACTCACACAGACCTTGTGTTATTTATTAGCTGCACTTATATATCATGGTTTTACTCCTCTAGGAGCTTAAAATGAACTTCACAGCCACAAACTGTGATCAAACTGTTATTGTAACATATTCATAAAAACACTGGCACTATAATCTACTTCCCTGCATGTGACATCTCTGATATGTTTCAGTCTTGTTAATCTCTCAGACACAGCACAGAGCACTTTCTCCCTGTAAAAATCCTCTGAAATCTGAGATTGTGGCTGTAATGCATGAGGCAGCAGTTGGTTGGGAGTGTTCCTGCTCTGATACAGGATGAGTGAGCGCTGAGTGAAGCCAGATACTGAAGGTGCCTCTGAGAAGTGACAGTGTGGAGGTTAATGTGAAGCAGAGCCCACAGGGCCTCACTGTGTCAGAGTGCAGGAAATTAAAGGAGAATTGACACTACTGAGTAGAACTTTCACATGTGGACAGGAAGTCTTGAGGTTTTCATGGAGATCAAAAAAGATGAGGAAGCCGGAAGAGGAAGGACAGAGAGGTCGACCTGCTGAAATTAACTCTGACTTTCAGACTCCTACTGAGGAGGGGCGGGGCTGTAAATCCAAAACAAGGGGATTTGTGAAGCAAAAATTTGGCTTGTTAAACCTTCACTTCATGTGTAGCCTGTGTTAAACCAGCAAGGGGGGGAGTTCTGAGGTCTGGAGTATGGATTTTAAGACCGGGCAAACATCAGTGCCATGAGATATCGTGTGTTTGGTCTGAAATGTATGACCTGGATTTTACATAGATGATATGACAATTCACCCATGGACACAGAAGCAAGACTGCCTTTGTCTTTTCTTTGCTGCTACTCTGCTTCATTTTTAGTCATCGTCTTATTCTGCAGGTTGTTTTTAATCCTTTTTGGGTCATCTTGTGTCTCTGGTTGGTTTACATCTTCTTCTGTGGTTTTGTTTGTTTTTTTTAATACTTTTTCCAAAAAGCTTTGCATGTTGATTTATGTATATTTTGTTGTGGTTTCTAATTTTATTGTTGTCATTTTACATGAACTTTTACAGATTTATGTTTCTGCTGTTCATCTTTTTGTGGTTGATTCTTATTGCACTTTAATATCCTTTTTCTATCAGTTTAGAGGTTGTTTTTAATTTTGATTTGACTCTTGTGTGTCTTGGTGATGATTTGCATGATATTTCCCTCATTTAGAAATGTCTTTTTGACACTTTGTGGGTTTTCCCTTAAGAAAGCGAGAAATAGATAAAGAAAGAAACAATCAAACCATTGTTGAGATTTCTCAACAGGTGTTAGTCAAAAAAAGACTGAATTAAAGCTTCAAGAACAAATAGCTGTATAAAAACGCACATTAAAGAAAGAAAAATATGTGTCTTTAAATGAAAGCCAAACACATGTCTGTGGAAAAGTACAGAATGATATGAAGGTAGAAATCCAGCCAGGTGGATCATTTAGTAATATGTATCAACCCCCCCAAAAAAAAACAGGTAAAATGCCACAGAAAATGGAATTCAAGTTAATTAATAGAGCACCATTTATACAAAGAACATCACCCTTAACTAGGTCCACATTTTCTCCTTAGGTTGTTTTCTTATATGAACTTAACCTTCTGACATCACCTGAAGGAGCAGTGCCTAAATTTGGGGAATATTAGCAACATCCAACTGTGGGATTCTTGATGCTGACGCTCACTACTGATAGTAACTGTGGCAAACAATGAATTTTTTTAAACGGGTTTCTGTCATTTGGTCCCCTCTGTGGTACTAACATGCAAGATGCAAGAATTCAAGATGGGAAACTCCATGGAGGAGACCCTCCCTATCCATGAATAAAAGTATAAACAATTGTATATATTCAAGTGATTAAACACTAATTTAGATATTTAGATTTATATTATGTTATATTTGTGCCAAGTTTGTTTCTGCTAAATGATACAAGGCTTGATATTACACACTGCACCTTTGAATTAAAAAAAAAATCAGATCATCAAAATATTTAGAATTGATTTGGTTGCTAATCTCTGGCATATTCAAAACTGGTTTTGAAAATTTCCCCCAGCCCTCATCATTTTTTGCATAGAAATAACTCCCTTTATGTATTTTGTTTCAAATTTTACATGAAATGGTGAGCTAAAATCCTAATAAATAAATACATAAATAAATAAATCAGACAAAACACAAACACTAAAAATGCATCAAGATCAATTTTGTTGCTAATCTCTTACATATCAAAAACTGGGATCAAAAACACCCCCAGTATTTTTTTATATTAATCAAAACTTTTTAAAGAGTAGAAATCCTGAAACTGTTTAAGTATTTGGTCATTTTGACGGGGTCTGAAGTAATGTGAAATAACCACATTGAAAACATTACAGACAGTTAGATTTCATAAATAAAACAGAATAAAGGCCAAAGGTCTAGTCTGGGATTTAATTATGTATCAACCTGTTTCAGAAGTAGTTACACGAACAGTGACTCCCTTTAGCTTCATTAGCTTTAGCTAAAGGTAACATAGCCACGCTACCTACATAATTAATGTAACTACTTTCTGTAGTAACAAGGGCTTTAGAAAACGTAGCTATAGCTAACATAGCTAAGTAGATAACGTAGCGAGGCTATATAGCTACATTAGCTACGCAGTTTATGCAGCTAACAGGCCTGAATTAGATTGTTTTCATGGAGGAAAAGTTTTTCCTATAAGCAGACAGTTAACTTGACTTCATTAAATGTTAATAATCAGTTTTTTTTAGGTCAGTTCTTTTAGCTTTTAACTTCTGGCATCCTAACCCTCACTTTAGCCCTAAACAGACATTTAATCCGATTTTATTTCTAAAGTTCTAGCATGTATTTCTGCACTGACAGAGACGGCATCTCACATCAACAGTATGAGAGACCAGCTGTCAGAGATATACGGGAACACAGCTAAAATGATTGCTAAATACAAACTAAGAAACAACTTGTGGAGAAAAAAGTCCACCACCAGAGGGGTTTAAGGTGCTAAAAAAAACACAAGATGAAGCTGAAAAATCACACATCATAATCCTATCCATACAGACAGCCTTTATTAGCTGCAGCATCTTTTGTTGTTGTATAGTAATGATGTATGGTTAAATTTCCACAGCGCACCTAGACTTGCCTTAGGGCTCACTATTGGAAAACCAGGGCTGTAGTCCAGTAGAATCTCACATCAGCTCTTCCAGACGGATACTGTTGTGAGTGCTGACAAAGAGACTTCATTAAAAGTCTTTCATGTGTAGCACAGATACAAATATCCCACATTGCTGCTGCTGCTGCTGCTGCACAGATGTTGAACTGGTGGAGATTTCCCCCTGAACAAAACTTTTACAACACACCAATGACAGCCTGTAGCTTTTAGCGAGTATATATTTCTCATTTATACGTTTTTATTTTTTCTTGGAGCACTACTTTGAGTAAGTTTCCACTCTAAACATGTTATCCATGCCAAACGCAGGCTGCTTTGAAGACTATCTGTGAGTGGTTAGAGCAGCCGAGCAGAGGACAGTTTGTATTTTGGGAGAAGAAGGAGGAGGAGGAGGAGGAGGAGGAGGGAGGACACGGGGAGGAGGACCCATGTGTACACTTTATCTAAAACAGCTGCTCTAACTCTGCTCTGAGCCTCCCTCTGTAATCCTATTCCTCTGTCAGACTCGGCTCCCCATTAAATGATTTACCCATTAGCTGTAATTCACTTTGACTCAATGAAAGGGTTAGAGAGATCCTATCTGAGGATGTGGGGACTTTGTCGAGTGATTACTACCGTATTTGGAAATGAAACGAAGTGTTCAGAGGATCTTAATTGAGATGAGATACTGTTGACAGCATTGCGGTTTCACTGAATTGCTCTTGTGAGTTGAAATCATGTGTGAAGCCATTTATCTGTTGAATGTGTGTATTGTTAGAAAAGGTGTGATTTACAGCTGATCTCCCTACTTCTCCAGGCGCTGTAGGAGTCAGTCAAACCGAATAAGTCCAGCCAAATGTAACCTTCAGAGACAAGACATGCAGTATTTTAAAAATATTTTCAGATATCCACCTTAGATTTTGGCATCCATGCTAGTCAAGGCTGCAGCACAGATGCAGTACTCCTGCCCTCACTGGTTTATCTGAATGTGAAACAAGTCAGCTCCAAAGAAATTAGACAAAGCTAAATTTTTATGAACAAAAACTTGAGTAAAAGCCCTAATGGAGGAGAGACAAATGAATATCTTTCCACCAAGTGGTCCGGTTTGGTTCATTAGGTGCAATTTGGCACTATAAACCCTGATCCTGCCAGCCAGTGTACATTGATGATTGCTCATAGTGATGTAAGTTGTGGCTCTTTTTTGAGATCTGGATCGTTTGGCTCAGCACAATAATATAAGTCGGCCTTTGAACTCCAAAGAGGCCCTTTGTTTGGGGCCATTTAAGATTTTAATGTCTGTTAAAAAATAACAAAAATGGAAAAAAAAAATACTGTCTCTCAAATGGGAGCACATTTATGACACAAAAAGGAGAAAACCTGCTCAAATCACTGCAAAATGTGATGTCTTTTTATGTTTATCCATTACTACCAATGTTGCATGTCAATTCTTTTGACCCATCGGTATGATAGGTATATTTGGAGAGAGAGCAAGTTCCAACACTTCCTTGCTGAATAAAACCTGGATTTTTGGACTTGTTTGAGCCCCTACAGTTTTTCTTCTGCATGTCTGTATACTATCTGAATCCCCCTGGCATTCCTTTATGCGCCATGAACCATGCCATCTTGCTGCGTAATTTTGGATGCCTTTCAGTGCTGCACCAAACAAGCTCTCATGTCATTGGACAGCCTGTGTCCAGAGCAGGATTAAATGTTCAGTTAAAGTACATGTTTACCATGGCTAGACAATTTTAACCATCTGATGAGAGCTGGAAGTGAAAATGCCACAGGATTAATAAACGATGTTCCGTTCAAACATCAGCAATCAAGACCACAATTTCACTTCTTGACGAAGTGAAATAGAATCATGGGTAAATTAATTCAGTGGGTAATAGTTTGGCATTATAATTTCATAATAATGAGAGGTTAAATCAGCCGTGAGATTAACCATGGCACACACTCTCCTGCATATTTTGCAGACTTTCTTTTACACACAGAGGATAAAAGGTGTTTTTTATCCAGTGAGCTGCTGGTTGTGGCTCAATCAAGGAAAGAAGCTTTATTTCTCACATTTGTTAAAGTCTGACTTTGCTAGAAACTGGTCAGAAATATGGATGGGACTGGGATCCTTTAGAGCGAGGTTGTATAGGAGCTGTACAAAGTTAAATTCTTCAGCTCTGATCAAATTTTTGTAACTTGTTGAAATACAGTGAGACAAAATATATAGCTCTCTCTCCATCTCTCTCGAAAAAATCCTGCTGTCTCTATCAGCCTCTCTCTGTAGGACAGTGTGTCTGTTGAGCATTCAGCTTCAGCCTGGTGTGCTCTGAAGCGGGTCCTTTTGTTGTTGCTTCACGTTACGTCACATCCCTGTGCTAGGGCTCCTTCATTTGCATTCATGCTGTGCCTAGGCCCACCTCGTCCTGCTGTGCCGGGGCCGTGAAGCGTGCTGTGCCCGAGCACGGAACAATTGCACTCACATTGGTCAAAAGTACTGGACTTTAGGCTCAAACAGCCCCAGGCACGGTACGGATGGCCTAGTGTGAGTGCGCTTTTAAACTGCTTTAGCCTCTTTGCTGCTCCATCTGCAACCCTCCTCCACCCCAGCTCCTCCTTTATTCTGCTTCTGACTTAACCAATGTCATTCTGTTGTAATTGATTCCTGCTTTTTGTTTGTTTTTTGTTTTTTTTTTACTGCTTCTGCTCCTCATCCTCAGGCTTTTCTGATGGGCATAGGAAGAGCTGTGGGCTGTTCCTGCTTAATGCTTTCCATGTAGGTTCCTGGAAGGACAGGAGGATGCCAGAGATGCCACACTATCAAACATAATTAATGACACTAAGTGCTAATAAATAACTGCTGATAAATAACTGTAAACCGGGTGTTTCTTGACAAAGTTGTCCTGATTGAACTCAAAAACAAATCAATCACTATGGCACAGGTGTAGTGGATCCTACAGAGGGTCAAAAAATGTCAATATCCAAGCAAAAAATATTTCACTTTTTGTCTAGTCAAGAACATTTGCTTCTAAACAAATCGGCATTCTCATGGTGTGCTCTTTGCCTTCCTGGTAAGAAACCATTCACCTTCCCCAGTGCCCAACCGCCTTATCTTATGCTCAAAATATCCATGTCATTCGCTGCCAAAACTATTGATTCTATCAAAATAAAACATTCTTAGAAACTTAAATATTTCAAACAATATCACCAGTGATACCAAACCCAATCCCTGAGTAGCTGCCCCTAACAAAACAATAAAAAAAAACAACTATCGACCTGCATGAAACAATGTGGATAGCTTCAACACCTCCCAAAAGACCCAATAAACCCAAATGAACTTTTGGGTTATGTCACAAGTAGCATTCCCTGTGGACAAAGTGTACATCTTATGTTTTTACCCTTCTCTTACTGTACATCTGTGAATGTATTTTATGACTGAAACTCTTGTTCCTCTTTGTTTTCAATTCAATCACATTTTTTACGGATGAAAATTTTAAAGGGCTGTGTCGGAAGCTTTCTGATTACCTCTTTATCTGATGTCTACCCATGGTCAGTGGTTTTAGGCATTGAAAATAACTGCATCAAAACAATCCATCAATTTGCTAATGGTCTGTAGAGCTTTGGTAGTTCATAAACATGCAACAGTGTTCAACTGAGCTGAAAAGCCACAAAAAAATACAGGCTAAGGTGAATGCAGAAATAGTCTATTTTATTAAGATGTAGTTGGCCAACAGTGGGTTATCCTACATTTTATTTTTTTATGCATCTTTCTTCTATCAGGGATGTGTAACCCGAAGAACTACAGCGACTCTCCGGCCACGTCGAAGAGCACAGTGGAGGAGCTGCACCGTCCGATCCCGTCGCTGTTCCGTGCCCTCACTGAAGGCGAAGCACCGATCAACATGATGGTGGTCTCTTTCCCTGTCGCTGAGGAGCTCTCCCACCACGAGAACCTGGTGTCTTTCCTGGAGTCCCTTGACAGTGCACACCAGAACGTCTCCGTGCCTGGAAACAGCATCCATGCCAGCTATGACAATCAAGGTAATTTCTAAACCTGAAGGGGTTTTAGATCACCTAGCTGTTAGGTTGCGGCCATTGCATGAAAGCAAGTCTTCCAAACTGGTAGCACAGGCTGGAATCTGTCTTGTTTTTATACTTGTCACTCCCTTTTCTCTCTCTCCCTGATATCCTATACTACCAACTGTCTTATTCTTTCTAATTAAAGGCAAAAGACCTAGAAAAGAATCTTAAACCTCAAGGATTATTTTGAATCACTATTTTCTGGCTTCTCAAATACTAAACAAACAAACTGACACAGTGATGATTTCTCTGATTTCCCTATATAGATTGGATGGCTGCAAGTCTCCCCTTCCTCTCCTATCCCTGTTTCTGACTGTACCCACTGTTCCCTTTTCTAACTTAAGGGGCATAAAATGGCCAAGACTTTATCTTTAGAAAAAAAAAAGAGCAGTCATACATGCAAGCATGATATAATATACATGGATACATTAAAAACATGAAGTTAAATAAGCAAATATTATAATAATATATTTTGAAATAAAGCAGCCTAAAGCTCTTACGACTTGGAAAAAAAACAGTTAATCAAAGACATAAACTGTCAAGCAAAAAGAGAAAAATATTTGCTTGTTGTTGAGATTATACAAATTTCTTTGTTAAATTGTCATAAAAGGAGTAACTATTTTTGAGTCTTAGACTGCTGGTCAGTCTCAACTCCGAAGAAATGTGTCTGGCTTTTTAAAAACATTTGGATAAAGGCTTTTCGTACAAGATAACAATGCTTTTCTTTAATAAGAAAAAACATTGTTTATCATTAGCCTTGAAAAGTTGCAGTCTCAAACTTTGAGGCACTTGTGTCACATTTCTAACTTTTGACTAAGTTACAGAGCTTAAGCAAAAATTGTGCATTTCTTACATGCTTTATTGCAACATAATTTTACTGTCCTGTCAGTTCCAGTCAGATTTTTCATTTGCCAGCATGCATGCTCACAAAGAACCATGGCATAATAAAATCAGGTCCGACCCAGAGCTGAAGCAGACTACAAAGTCTTGAATTGAGACCAGTTTGGGTTGGGTCACGTTTGCAGCGTGAGAGCTGCCAAAGACTTCCAGTTCATGGAATTAAACTGGGTCAAAGGGTTTTTCTTCTTCCATTTTTTAATTTTTGTTGTGACTGTTTTGGCTGCTGACCTCTCCTCATCCTCATGCTATAAAGACAGACTCCTATTAAGAGTGTTACCACAGAGCCGGGTCGTTAACTCATTAAGCTCACCCTAACATATGGTTGTACTTAGTTCAGCAAATAAATTTCACCCCTGAAGTAAAAGTAGGAACATTGAGGGTTAAAAGTAATTGCTCTAAAGCAGTGCTTGTTTTTCTAATCCACGTTTACTGGACTTCTGACTCATGTCGTTTTCTTCTTCTGTGCTTTTTTATTTCAGATGGCATGTGCACAGTGGTCTACTTTGATGACTGCGTGTCTATCCGACAGTGTAAACTGTACTGTGAGTCAATGGGAGGTTCCAAGTACCGCTGGTTTCACAACGCCTGCTGCCAGTGCATCGGACCTGAGTGCGTGGATTACGGCAGCAAGGCTGTGAAGTGCATGAACTGTCTCTTCTAAAGTGCTGGCACATGTTGGTACCAAATGTCTGGGTCTAACCAGAGGACTGAGGGCTGTGAGAGGAAACTATGACTGTTATGTGTTAGCATTCCTCACTTACCTTGTAAAATACTCCCTAAACTTTGACTTCTTCCCCTGCAAATTGTTTTTATTCTGCTGTTTGTTTCACTGTATATTTTTAGATATGTTTTCAATAGTGTTTTTTTTACTAGAGGTGTATATTAATAATGTATTTTTACAACTATGGTTGGCTAAATCCTAGTCTCATTACCAAATAAAGAAAAGTTTGGTGACATGAACTTCTTTTTGTCATAAAAAAGTGTTTGAAATTCAATTGTATTCTTTTTCTGTATTTTCTTTAAAAGTGTATAGTATGAGTGGAATAGTAAATGTTTGTCCTACTAGTTGCCGTCTCCTGCTCTAATCTTAGCCTTGTGTTGCCCCAGTCAGGAAACGCATCATTTCCTGGGGAAACAAAGTTGTTATTATACCATTCTGGTCCACAGGTGTTCAGTGCTCACTGACCGTCTCATGCAAGCGGAGGGGAAAGGGAACGTTTATTGATGCCAATCTCTCACCGCCACACACAAATGCTCTTTGTGATGCCAGTGCTTTTTCAAAAGGCAGCAGGGTGCCCTATCACTGATTCTGTTCCCAATTGGCATGCAACAGCAGTTTGCAATAGACTAATGCACCAGACTCACAATGAGAGCTTGTTTGTCTTTTTTATAATATTGAATCATGACCTCATTTTGCCATTGCAGCTGTGGGTTTTGAGCAGACGGTGCCAACCGAGATCAGAGGACTAATGTGTTTCATATGTCAGAATGACCACCAGTGCTCGGAGTTCAACCACAGCACTTGGGAAAGTACATATGATTCAGAACAGCAAGTGGTTTCAACAAATTTAGATCACAGTTGCTTTACCAAACTTTGTTTGACAGTTCTTCTTGTACACAGCCTTGTTTAACTTCAAACTTGTGGTTAAGCGCAAAATGATACCACAGCACACACAATTTCCAGTCATTTCACATCATTCTTGGCCAAGAAAACCTACATAATCTATACACTTGTGGTAACAGCCTCAAGCGACTAAAACGTCTGCGTGTAGACTACATTTCCCATTATGCAGTTCGTCTAGCGCGCAGGCGCAGTTACCTTTATTTAGTATACAGATATCCGGAAGCCCTACTCTGGAACTGACCGAACGGGATAGTACTTGGTAAAGTTTATTATCTTTTGTGTTTTGCTTATTCAACGACAGTACATTTAGCGCTAAATAGAGTTTAGTACATGAAGCTACCTATATATTTTATATTAGTTATCCTGGACCAAACAGCGGTTTAAATCATAACGGAAAGGCTAGCTAATCAGCTAGTTTAGCAGCTAGCTGAACTAACGTTAGCATATGGGCCCCCCTCCATTCAGAGGAAAGCTTCTTCTTTTGACAGTCTAAATGTTAAAATCCCGAAATACATCAGCGCGTATACTAACGTTAGTCTGATAAATATCGACCTAACGAAGTGTGAATGGTTTGTAATCTGCTATTTTCCTTCTGGAAACAGAAAAAGGCAAGAAAACAGAGAGGATAATCTGTTCTCAGGGTCTAAAGATTAGGATGTCAGACAGACAAACAGGCTGTATTAATAGATTTTGTGCTCGGAGTGTTTCCAGGGCAGTTCAAGTAATAATACGGCTGCTGTAGTTCATAATTGTTCATATCTGCCTTTACAGTATAGCGACGTTAACTAAAAATAGCACACAAACTCACCTCTGGACTTCATCTTAAGTTTTGCTACAGATCATCAACCTGCTGTAATTTTGATGAACTTCTTACAACGACAGATACTTAGACTGAGTTTATCGTCTTAAACTTATCTGCATTTTTGCCGAGATTATGCAAATGAACCAGCTTCCTTAAATTTGTACGACCTGATGGCTTAGCAGTTCCGCTGTATGCCTATGTTACTACACTAAACACAAACCCAGCAGTGCTAAACGACTGTCTAAGCCTTGAGTCTATCATATGAAAAGATTTGTACTGATCTACAGTCATTAGGGTTGTGTTTGTACAAAATCACCGTCTCTATGGTTTGTAAAATATAGTTGATAGATTTAGCATGTGTGGAGCAGAGCATAGAGGACATGATTGTTCATATAGCAGAGCCCCATCTTGTGGGAGGACATCATTGTTGCAGTTGTTCAGATTGTACAGTCATCATAAAATAATCAGGATTTAGAGATCACGAAGCAGGAAAGAACCACAGCTTATTTCAATGTGCTTTAACTTTATGTATATAATGTTGTAAGGGTTTGAACCATTCAGTAGGTTTGCTAAAGTAGGCGGTTTCATTTGACGTTGAGGTTTTCAGAAGTTTCAAAATGTTATCACATTGCTAAAAAAGGAAATTTGTATTTCAGCCTAGAGTTAGTGTTTAGGACAAATTCAGTCAATCAGACTGTTTTGTTTTGGATGTGTAAAATAACTGTTTCTGTCAAAACCATAGACCTTAATTTCCATTTGATTATGTCGATTATGGTGCTGTCAGTGCTATACTATGGTTTTACAGTTGCAATTGATACAGTGTTGCTTTTGCTCTAACTGAGAGCCACACAAACTGAAAATATGCAATTTTGATCTTAAAAGAAGATAAATTGGTTGTGATTGAGAATGAATGAATTCGCCAGGCAGAGTTGGATAGATCCTTAACAATCCCCCCAAAACTGTAATATTATTCAGTTTTTAAGTTAAAAAGTAAAAATAGAGATGCAAGTTGTAAAACTCATTTAACTGCATAAACTGCTGTCTGTGTGACCTGCTCTACACAGAATCAAAAACAAAGTCCTTAAAGTAACCGATTTCGTCATTGATGTGAAAATGGAAGTACATTGTGAGCCAAAAGAATAACTGAAGAATCATTCACAATTTGAGATGATGTATGCACTTTTGTTCTGTATTATTATTCTAATTTTGTCTCTGCAGGTGTGATGGAGAGGTGATGTGCCAGACAGAGAAGTGAAAAGGCCACAGCAGCCATGACTGAGTGCTTCCTGCCCCCCAGCAGCAGCCCTGCAGAGCAGCGCAGGGCTGAGCACACAGGGGGAGTGGCCCGCACCCCCAGCTCCGAGGAGATAAGTCCCACAAAGTTCCCAGGCTTGTACCGCACCGGGGAGCCATCGCCGCCTCATGATGGTCACCACCATGAGCCCCCTGATGCTTATGTGTCAGATGATGACAAAGAGCACAGCAAGAAGAAGAACAAGTTCAAGAAGAAGGAGAAAAGGAGTAAGAACTTATAATTTAATGTATCATTAACAGCTATAATATACTGTAAAGATTAACAGTTTGGAAAAATTTATTTGCATGGTGTTGTGGGGCTCTACTAACTTTTGTAGTTCTTGGAACTATTTTGAAACAAAAAAAAAAATCAGGCTGGAATATTATATTAATATTTAAAGCCTGTTATCAAAAAGTTGAATTCAATAACGGACATCACTGCTGAGTTTTGATTTGCGCTACTTTTTTACATTTTTATGTTGCCTTAAGTTGTAAGCAATTTACCTGATAATATCATTCAATTTCATGGAAAAACAGCGCTGTTGGACAGCATGAATTGAGCATGAATTGACTAAATGGTAGCATCTGGATCATTTGTTTCTGCCGTAGGGCCTAACAAAGTTCATGGTTAAGTATTGCTGGGGAAACAAAGTTGTTATCACTGACATGCTCAAACCATGTTTTAGAGTTTCTCTTAGGCTCCAGAGCATTAAATGCTATTTTCATGGGGATTATCAATGAAAAGGAAAATGTAGAATAGACCAAACAAAACAACAATACAGTGAGATATCAGTATCCTTACTTGTGTGATGCAGTCATTGAAATATTGGCGTTACATATACTTTAATTTATAAAATGGAACTCTAAACAGATTCCTTTGGTCATACTTCATGGCTCCTCATGGTGGGGCTTATGAAATGAATGACAGTGGGTCCGTTCAAAAGGTCTTTTCCTATCCACTTTTCCTTAACCCCAGTGAAAAACGTCACAGGGTCAAGGAAAGGTGGAAGTAAGAGGACAGGAAGGGAGAACAGCGGTGATAAGGGAATCCGACCGCACTTTCCTTTGGAGGATGTTAGGGACGTAACGTGTTATTTGTGTAAAAACTACAATTTAACGTTGATGAACTACGAAATTCGCGCCTACCACTCGATTCTATCTCCTTGTTTTTATGAGCAGCGAATGAAACGTGAAAACCTTGGTGATAAATATAAGCTCATTAAGATTTTTATATGCTAAAGTCTCTTCAGGATGAAGTGTGACTGTGAACATCTGGAACAGCAGAAACTTTTCTCTTAATCCAAACTGTCTGCAAAGTCAATACAACTAGATGAATAATATTCAAGTCCTTTTATTTCACAATAATATAGTTTTTTTTTATTCCCTACCTATCTATTTTCTTTAATTTTCTTTCTGCTCATTATGTTTCACTGTTTAAAAGGCTAGTAAAGTTACAGTCAAGGTGATCGCTTGTTTTGATGAGCATTCAACAGGTGTGTCACTTTAAATGAAGTTTACGCAAAGAATTGTAGGTCATCTCTCCTTTGGTAAAGGATGGATGGTCCAGTGTTTCCTAGGATTCCTTTTCATTTGGAGAATTCGAACAGCCTTTATCATGGCCAAATACTTCCGGGTCGCTTCACTCAGATAGGAACCTTCCTGAGCAAAATGGACTGTTTGAACGGGCCCACAGACTCTGACAAAGAAGTTGTCAGGGTAATAATGTAAAATGAGAAAAATATCAGTCAACCCCATAACCTCTTTGCGTGTATGTGTATGTGTATCTCGTTAGCAGCAGAATGCTACAGGAGGAGAGGCTGAGAGCAGATTTTTCACTGGTTATCAATCTTGGATGGAATTCTTTGGGATGAAAAATATAAAAGATTTAGAGCACAAAGAATGTTTGTAATGAGTTTTCAACAAATTTGCAGAACTATTATGGAGAGTTATGTGATGGCCTCAGGGTGGGATTCATCTGCATTCATTTTTGAATAACATTGAGGATGCACAAAATCAGATTTTTATGATATTCAATATACTGATATTTCCAAATTAATTGTAGCCAATACTTACGTTGATACGGATACATAAATGCAAGTCAGACCTAAAACTTAAGTCCCCAAAACATAATATAAAGTTTTAGGGTGAACAAAGAAGCAAACGTCAGTCCTTAAAAGCACTTGTAAATTTAAGGAATGAGGATGTTCAAATAGAAACACTTCAGCTGAGGTAGGTCTGTAGGTTTTGTTTATAATTACAAAAAGTCATTTCTTCATAAGAATCAAGCTAGCCTCAGCTGATATTTAAATCTGATATATGCTGATATTTACAGCCAGTATATTCATGTAAGTTTTAATATCTGCTGATACTGATTATTGACTTTTTAAATAAAATATCATGCATCCTTTTTAATGTCATTATTTCTGTGATTAGTAATTCGCTGGACTTTTTTGACAGCATGACTTTTATATCCTTCAGTTAACCAGATATGATGTTTAATTATATGATTGTTTTGCAATGTATCAGTTAGTGCAGAATCTCTATCTTTATACGATTGCCATCTTAGGTCATTTATCACACCTTGTTGTATCATTTCAAGTTGTGAGTTACTCTATGATTCCCTGTAGAATATGTTTGTCCTTATACTTTTACACACTGGAGATGCTAAGTATATGAATGATATCAATATCAATGATATCAGGTTTTAGAGATGCAGGATATTATCAGCATGATATCAGAATCAGCAAATATTAGCACAGAAAGTCAATTAGTGGTATCAGAAGTTATGAAGATTTCTGCAGATATTTATGACTGATACATTAGCAGAGGTGAAAAAGTTAACAACTATTATACTCAAAAGTACAGTTACTCTGGTTAAAATGTACTCAAGTAAAACTAAATAAAAAAATATTTAATTTAAAGTTAACTTAAGCACTGAGTAGCTACTATAGGAGATGCAGAGTGAAATATGATCTTCTCTTATTGGCAATAACAGCAAGAGATTAGATCTTCAACCAGGTGGCTCAAGTAAAGTCACATCTTTATAATAAAGTTAAATAGACAGCAAAAATGGCACTGTCGATTAAACTTATATACAGTTAGATGTAACACTTTAAAAGTGTCTATATTGGTCCACTCTACATGTGGTTAAACTCTTGAAAATCTGTGGCAATGTGGGTCTCATCTGAGCAAAGCAGAGAGTCAAGCTCATAGCAAGGCAATGCATGCAGATGAAGAATATGCTATGTGTGCTTTATGAACACCAAAAGTCACAGTTGGGAGCTCTAACTCAGTTGATAAGCTCACACATGGTGCAAACGTGTCTCACATCAACAACAACAACAACCACCTGAGGCATGAGCAAAGGAACCCCAGCAGGGTTCACTGTACAACAGGCAACATCTAAACACAACTGACCACATGTAAGAGACATCTTAACACTTTGCTGGAGGGCATGATGGGGAACAACAGTTGTTTTCGTTGTGATGTGGAATCATTCTCTCACTATATGCTACTGTGTAGTCAACAGAAGTGGAAAAAGAACAAGTACATTGTACTTAAGTAAAAGTACGAATACTTTTGGTTAAAACTTGAGTAGAAGTAAGTACTGATTTCAAAATGTACTCAAAAAAGTCCAAATACCCTAAAAAATACTCAACTACAGTAATTTGAATAAATGTAATTAGTTACTTTCCACCCCTGTGTATTGATTGTAAATACTGGCCTATGTTGTCTGTGAATACTGTGTATGTGAAGAACTTGCAGAGTTTTAGGTTGAACTTTGAAGTGTCATCTAAGAACTTAAGTTTTAGGTCTGGACTACATTTACATGAATATAGGTATCAGCTAAAATGACTTTGTGAATATCAGCCTTTCAGATATTGACAAAATTCCACTATTGCCCATCTCTATTTAGTTTTATACCAGTTAAGAACTAAATAACCATTTCATGTTACTAAAGGCTTCCAAGGTAGTACACATGTAGTTAAGAGATAAAAAGAGCTCAATACTTTCCCATCCGGTTGGCTGTTGCTGCCTGCAGCGGTGAGAAATGTTCCTGTTCTGAGAGCATTTGTCACTGAGCGGTTGTCAGGCTCATTGTCCACATTGTATCAGCTTTTTCCATTTCTGTATTTAGCTCTTACACTGGGGGTACAGTGGGAGAGAGGAAGAGATGGACAGTTTCAGAGCACACCCAGAGAGCTTGGTGAAGGTGTGTCTCGAGCAGCAGTGTGATAGAGAGACGAGAAAACCCAGAGTGAAGATAATTAGAGGAGACAAAAACTACGTAGAGGCCTTTTAACAGTCTTTGTGACCACGTTGTAGCTGTTTGTGCTGAGCTGAAATATCTTAATTGAAGCTGTTCTTGAGAGGAGATGCGCAAGGTGCAGTGGGAGCTATGCTAAATCAGAGGCTGACCTCTTTTCCAAGTCCCCGTTCTCCCCCTCCTTTGCTGTCTTCTCTCTCTCACACATCTCTCTTCCTGTATCTATTTCCCTGCTTTAATGACTCTGTCGTAGGAGGAGGAGGATAAGAAAACAGGGGTGTCTCTCCTCAGATGTAACCCTATTTCTGCCTGATCCTGCTCCGTATTTACCTTCACAGCGGAGGGCTACGCAGCCTTCCAGGAAGACAGTTCAGCTGACGAAGCAGAGAGCCCATCTAAGATGAAGCGCTCCAAAGGAATCCATGTGTTCAAGAAGCCCAGCTTCTCCAAGAAGAAGGAAAAGGACTTCAAGGTGAAGGAAAAGGGCCCCAAGGAAGAAAAGGCCAAGGATAAGAAATCTAAAGACCTGACGGCTGCAGATGTGGTCAAACAGTGGAAGGAGAAGAAGAAGAAGAAGAAACCGACAACAGAGGCAGAGCCCGTTCCAGTGGAGACCCCTACATTTAGGCCCATCTTTGGAGCTCCTCTGGCTGAGGCAGTCAAGAGGACAGCTCTGTATGATGGCATCCAGCTGCCAGCCATCTTCAGAGAATGTGTGGACTACATTGAAAACTATGGCATGAAGTGTGAAGGCATCTACCGAGTCTCAGGTAAGGATACTGTGACATAACTTTGAAAAATGCAAAGAAAATGCAACTAGTACACAAACATATCTCTGTCTTTGTTGATTAAATAACTTTTTCTCCTTTAGGTATGAAGTCAAAGGTGGATGAATTAAAAGCAGCATATGATCGCGAAGAGTGCCCCTGCCTGGAGGAGTACGACCCCCACACGGTCGCCAGTCTCCTGAAGCAATACCTCCGCGAGCTACCGGAGAACCTGCTGGGCCGGGATCTGGCTCAGCGCTTCGAGGATGCCTGTGGTCGCCAGGTGGAGGCTGAGAAGGTGACTGAGTTCCAGAGGCTGCTGGCTGAGGTTCCCGCAGAGAGCCGACTAGTTCTCTCTTGGCTCATCACGCACATGGACCACGTCATCAGCAGGGAGGCTGACACAAAGATGAATATTCAGAACATCTCCATCGTCCTCAACCCAACCATACAGGTTAGAGGGGGGGCAGCAGGATAAGAAATTTATGATTGATTAGAAAACATGGGAACTAAATTGGAAAAAAGTAAAGTAAATGAATAAAAATGCAGCAGTGAGCAGGAAACTAAACATCAAATAGAAAAATGGGCTCAGACTCAAGTGTACCTCAAAGATAAGAAACATCCCCCTAGCAACAAACCCACCAAGTTTTTATTGGATCAAACAGTCAGTTCATCTCTGAAACTCTGGCCCAGTTTAGTGAAACTAATTTGTTCCCATAGGGGACATCTCTGCTGCTGCTCCACTTTTCTCAGTCTACCACAGCAGTAGCCACAACACTGTTAAATAAACACTTCTTCCAATTAATGAGTTGAGCCTGGGGTCACTTTAATCAGGCTGAGTAAACATGCTGGAATTTGTTTTGTGGAGAAGGTGGCACAAAGACAACTCAGATTTATACTATAGACTAATAAATCAAATTCAAACACTATCTCATGTGCACCAGATTGGGCAAAGCTCTACAGCTGCATGCTTTGTGTTCACTGATTCTTTTTCCCTTTGTGTTCAGATTGGGAACCGTGTACTTTACATGTTCTTCACACACGTGAGGGAGCTGTTTGGAGACGTAGTCCTGAAGCCAGTGGTTCGGCCGCTACGTTGGTCCAACATGGCAACAATGCCGGCGCTGCCCGAGACTGCTGAAAGCATCAAGGAAGAGATCAGAAGACAGGTGAGTTCAGACCCTCGAGGGGTGATTTCATCAGTTTGATCAATGAAGTATCAGGCAGAATTAATTAAGGAAAAAATGAGGAATAGCCCACCGTTTTGGGAAAATACCTGCTTGTTTGTATCCTGTTTAAGGGAGAGTTTCTACTCCTATCTGTCTTTTCAATGTAAAATGAAGCCTGATGCAAAACATAAACTATATGTTTATAAAACTGCAATTTAGCATTTTCACTCAGTGGTTTATGTTTGAATTAAAATGATATGAATGAAATGATTTAAGGTTTAGAGGTGCTCTTATGTAGACGTTGTCTTGTTTGTTTTCAGTACTCTTACTATGCTTAATTTGCTGAAAAATGACAAATATCTTCCTGGTCTAGCCTTTATACTGTTAAGATTTCCTTTTCTCTTTTATCTATCAGTGTAAGACTGATAGTGATTTCTTGGTAACATCTGAAGTAGGTATCAAAGTTGCACATACAAATATTTAGTGATGAAGCAGGAGTTCAAAATAAGCTGATTATGTTCTTTAACATTGTTTCTTCTTCTTGGCACATTTTTATCTTTGCCTCTATTTCTTGGTGTGCCAGATCTTAATATAATCACCTGTAACAAGACGTTCTTGCCATTTATTTGATTTGCTCTAGTACATCACATTTCAGAATATAAAAAGCTTCAGGCTTTTAACCCTTTAATAGAATTTCCAGCTTTTTGTTAGAAACTGTATGAAGATGAGTGCTAATCCTTTTCATAAGGAATAATGCATGTTCAATTAGATGTTTGCATATTAAAAGGAGGTGCATATTTCAACTATAATTGAGACTGTATAACCTTTCTCTTGAATTGGTTTCTGCACCTTTATTTCTTACATATTTTGATATTTATAGATTACAGATTCCTCTAATGGCTGTTTGTTCAACTCCTGCACTCAGCTTTAGTTGTTGTGGAAAATTTATTACATCAGAGATAAAACAAAAAAGTGTTTGTTTTTTAGGAGTTCCTGCTGAACTGTCTGCACAGGGACCTGCAGGCGGGGGTGAAGAATCTATCCAAAGAGGAGCGATTGTGGGAGGTGCAGAGAATCCTGACTGCTCTTAAACGTAAACTAAGGGAGGCTAAACGTCAAGTAAGTTCTGTCTGGATACCACAAATACTTGCATTTGTGTGTGATGCTCTTCTTTACAGCTACTCCTGCTCTAGTGTGTAATTCTACACAGATTTATATAGTATCAGTGGGATTAAATTAAGAATATCAAACCACATAATACAACAAGTACAACATCAATAAACTCTGATCTTCATTACAACCACAGAAATCAAGTAACACCTCTCTGTTGCTGTCTGAACTAAGATTGACAGTAAAAGGTTCCCTATTGTTGTTCTATCTTTTAGGAGTGTGAGAGCAAGATAGCCCAGGAGATTGCAAGCCTCTCAAAGGAAGATGTTTCAAAGGAGGAAATGACAGAAAATGAAGAGGAAGTCATTAATCTCCTCTTAGCACAGGTGAGTCATCCAAAGAAACAGAAATATTCCAAATCGTCGGCTTTAAAGAACATAATATCCTTTGAAAGGTTTCCAAAAGATTTAAGCTGTAAAAAATACTGAAGTGTTAGAAATTGCCATGCCTGTCCCTGTGATATGGAATTGTCGTTATTTACGGTCTTTTTTTTCAGGAAAATGAGATCCTAACGGAGCAGGAGGAGCTGATCTCTCTTGAGCAGGTGCTTCGTAGACAGATCGCAACTGAGAAGGAAGAAATCGAGAGACTGCGAGGAGAGATTGCAGACATACAGAGGTAAGAGAAAACAAATACGTCATGGTTGTTAAGATGTTGTAATAAGATATACTATTGTATTTAAGGTCTTAAATGTAACACAGCATTGTGTTCTTCAGTCGGCAGCAGGGTCGCAGTGAGACAGAAGAATATTCATCAGACAGTGAAAGTGAGAGTGAAGATGAGGAGGAGCTGCAGATGATCCTGGAAGACCTGCAGAAGCAAAATGAAGAATTGGAGGTGAGAATGAGTTCAGAGCTCAGAAGTGTGCACAAAAGTTACAGTAAAGCAGTAATAGAGCAAGAAAATTCTTTATTTGCAAGCTCACTATGACAATGCTCAAACAAAAAAGAAAAAAACATTTTTTAGATAAAATCAAGCAAGTCAAAAATAGAGTTTAAGACATAAACCATAAAATTGTGCATACTTTAGTTATGTAGGTAAACTAAAAAAGAGTAGTTATAGACTTGTGAAAGGTCATGACAAAAGCAGTAATATAGAGAGGTAATTTACATGATTATGAATTGACAGTCTTTGATAAACAGCTGGTAACAAGAAGTATACCAGTATTAAAAAGATAAATATTAGGGATGCAACTGATGCACAGACTTTAACATCAGTGTTTGCCAATAGCCACCCTTTTGACAAACGTTGGTCTTCTGTAAAATAATGTTGCATGAAAAGAGATCAGAAACCATTTTTTATCTGTTGTGTCTTAACAATTTTATGCTGCAATCTGGTATACCTAACTGCTTAATCAAGTGAGAGATTTTTCACTGCTTACAAGAACTCATGCCAGAGAAACTCTTATCTATCTACATAGTCAAACTCCAGTGAAAATAATGGCGTATTTGGGGTGTTGCATCAAAATAAGTGATATTTGCTGTAATTTTTACAATCAGTTCATTTCTAATAATACAATTAGAGAAATGTAAGCTTGCAGTGACCAGTAAATTATAGTAGCATCAGTATTATACCAGTAAAATCAATAAAAAAGAGCAGATATTCTAATTCCAGAGCTACTGTAATATCCGGAATATAAATCGCCTTGCTATGTAAGCCACAGTGTGTGTTTTGGAGTCTCTCAAAGGAAAAGACAGTTTGCATTGTCCTCTTGGATGATGATTTCTATTTCTGTCAGCAAAGTCCACAACATGCTGTTTCCATACAGTTCTATTGCTATTTGAGATTACTACTTGAATACCATCTATTTTTGCCTTATGGAGTTTGCTCATCTACTAGCTGTAAAACGGTAACTGAGCTCCCAGCCTGTGGTGATTGCTGTGGGTGATTGTTGTGAGGCAGACTTACAGCCTGTGAGCTGAACTGTCCTCCTCTGTTTATCATTTGTTTCCATTAACTATGTAGTCTTTTCACTCAAACCAAACTCCAGAAGGGTTATTTACTTAACAGAAAAATCCTCCACTGCAGGATTATGGCCTAACAAGGGAGAAGCAATAGTTAAAAAAGGGAACCAATCCCAGCTAGTCTGTCTGCATGGCTTTGCTTCACAGCTTGTTGTCAGCTGAGAAGCAAAAGCTTTTAAGACACACATATGGGAGCGGGTTTTCAATCATGTTAGGTTGCCTGCAGTGGGAGATGGTGGCAGCTGCACTTGTGATCACAGCAGCACACATCAGCATATATATGGGAATACTGTTTGTTTGGGTATGTGGGACACAGCCAGTTTTTAGAAGAAGAAATGGGTATTAAAAGTGCATCTACACAGCGGGGTTTACCATATCTCTATACTCTTCAGACTCTTTTTTTTTTTTGTACTAAAAATGAGGTACCTCATGATATTTAATTTCACTGGAATTCTTCTTTATAATGTTACATTTACAACTGTAAAAGTCTTCATACTGGTTGTTTTGGATCGTTCCATTACACAAATTTTTTCCTTTAGTTTGAATAAAGTTTGTGTAGTTCTGAAAAAGTCTGCAAGTATACATGGGGGTATTGCTTGTGTCTTTATATTCAGATGGAGGATTTTAGATGTTGTTTTCCTTCTAATAAAGTTTAAAGTGTATGGGCATGAGCACACAAAAAATGGTTCTATTGACTGTAAATGCTGCCATGGATGAACTAGTGGTTTTTACAAGCTCCGTCTGTGTCTTTTTCCTCTGTAGAACAAAAACACCCACCTGAACCAGGCCATCCACGAGGAGCAGGAGGCCATCTTGGAGCTCCGCGTTCAGCTTCGCCTCCTGCAGAGCCACAAAATGCAGCAAGAACTGACCGTCCAGCCGCCGGCCGAGCAGGCCCCACCCACTCAGCCGAGCCCGGAGCCCCGCAGTGAGGAGCAAACCAAACGCTCTGTCACTGCTGCAGCTGTAAATGCAGACGCCACAGCTGCTTCTGTCGCTGCCAACGGAAAGGCAGCTAAGGATCCATCAAAACCTTCACCAAACAAAGACAGGAGAGACACCAACATGTGAGAAGTCTTCTCTCAGTGATGTATTTGTTGGCTCTGTGCTGCTGTACGTCAGTTGTCCTGTAGTGTCACTCATTTTCCACTGGAGATTAGACTTTGCTGGAGTTCACTGGGAAAATCAGCTTTACATTCAAATCGCTTGATTCCAATTTGTAAACAAAAATAATCAACATAGAGTAGCTGCTGTAGTGGACAACTGGCTACTGTTGAGAGACCAGGGGGACCATATTATCAAATCCACAGTGCCAAGCCTGTATGAAGGAAGAATAGGGGTGAAAAAGAGAAATGAAGGGATTGCTAGAGCAGGTAAGAGGATGGAAGTGAGCGTAAGAGATGGGGGCCATGTCTGTATACAAGCTAGAATTATTTTTTACTGGTTAAGTCTCAAAAAGGAGACCAGATGCTTTAATCTCAGTCCCTGTATCTCAATATGCTCATTCCTTAGATGCAACGCTGACATGTTTGGATAGAGACCTCTGTGCCATAACTGAAGATGCCGGACTGGACACGATTCCCCTTTAGAACCACTAACACAAGAAGCTCTTTGAATAATGAAGAATTTATGATTGGTCTAGCTATATATTATATATTTAAATGGTATTCTGAAGAATACTGATGACTATCTAGAAATCCATTGATTTTAAATGACAGCTTTTTAGTAATATATGAATATATGTATAAATATATTGTAGATGCTTTCTTTTCTTTGAACAACAAATGCACGTAAACGCAGTGGCGTTGTACCTCGCCAACTGACGGAAGTGGATGGAAACATAAATGAACAACAAATATGAATAAAACATCTTGGAGACAGTATTGTTACAGCCACTCTTTGACTTTTTTTGTAGTGCAATCATCTTCTCTGTTACTCTGCACAAACAAGATACGACTTTCCTCTGATTTCACAATGGAGTAAAAAATCTTTAGAGATGGTTTATGTCACCAAAATGTGTGAAGATACTTGTTAAGTTTTGTTTTTACTCTTGATATGTGGAGTTATTGCTCTTGTCATCAGATTGAAAGTGAGTAAAGTCAATCATTACATTTCACAGCTGATATGCGACTGTAGCAAAGTGCTGTCATGGATGATCATAATTGATATTTAAAGCAAAGGCATGGCCTGGCTCACTTACGGATTCTGTACAATATTGTAAAATTGCAAACGTACTGGGTTTTTTTCAGCTCGTGTTTTGTCATATGTTTCTTTTTTTTTTAATTATTATTGACCTGTGTGTAGTATGCTAGTGTGACTGCCCCTGCTTTGGTCACGGGCAAATCAAAGCAATCTCATCAGGACTCATGATTCAACATGTTCTTATTAATCCTGTGACTGAAACAGATAAGTGTTATATTGGGCTCAGAAGCTTCTCATGAGGTTATTTTCATATTGTTCAAAGCTTTTGTAGCTTATCATTGCAGACAGAATAATGCTGTGAAGAATAAAGTGCCCAAAAAATAAACATCATGTGTCTTTCTCTAACATACAGTTTGAATGTTTTACCTTATAACTGAACTATGTTGGCTGGACGTGTGGGCTAAATTTAGTTCCTCTATTTTCCATTACACATTTTTTGAATACTTTCCTCTCTACCCGCCCTGTGAGGCAGGAATTAAAAAACAAAATCTATTTTGAAAAGGCAATGTATGTTAATGTTGAGTTCGTAACCAAATTGTAAGTACCTTAGAAAACAGAAGAGCCGCTCTACTGTCTTTTTGTCACTTTTTTTATTGGTTTCCGATTTGGAAAGTAGTCAAGTAGAGCAAAAACAGAGGGAAGAAAACAGGATATAGATAAAATTGGTTTCAAAATTAAGGTATGCTTTTATTTTACCAATCCAACTTGTCAGTAATATTTCCTTTCAGTTGATTTTCAGGGTTTTTTTTCCAATTTATAATAACTCGGGCTTTGTGGGAATTTGCCAGTTTATAAGTTACGAATTCAATTTTAACGCTCATTATAGGAGTAAAAGAAACAAGTGCCTGCGAATAATACTGGTCATTGATCGATCTTTTACTTTCAAAGTAAATACATTAATACTCAGTTATAGCTAGGCTCCAAAATACTTTTTTAAACCGAATGTATGAAAAGATTTTCGTATTGGGTAATGATCAAATACACATACATCGGTTAATTCCTAAACTTTTTAAATGCTAGATTTTACGTCACCAGTTGAGAGCGGTTTTAATTTTATTAATGGACAAAAAACTTGTATTGAAAACTATGCAAGAAAATTTAAGATTATTAATGGAACCATATTTAACGTGATATTTCAAATGAAACCAGATTTATTTACTCAAACTAGCCTATTTTTTGTCTTTTTTTATTGGGGTAATAGAATGAGCTGATTTTATTTTGAAAGTGGCTGTCGGAAGCAGAATTCGTCCCATGCGTAGCTTGACTTTATTGTAAGGGAGATGGTCTGCTTGTCTGTCTCAGGGGCTGGGTTTCTCTTTTATCCAACAAGAGGAAAAAAGATAGTTTCAAGCATGACGAGACAAAGACACTGAGAGAAATCTGACAGATGATGATTTAAAAACTTTCAGAACTTGCCATGGCCATAAGGGAGCTTAAAGTTTGTCTTTTAGGGGTAAGTGGCAGATGTTTTTGTTGATCCTATTTGGGGGAAAATTCCTCCAGTCTGCAGGGTTTGGAACTAAACGACAACATTTTAACATTAACGACACTAACAACGCTTAACCGCTTCAGCTGTTACGGAAACTTTGCAAATGTCGATTAATTTTCCACTTTATCGTGTTGCTTTTCGTTAGAAAACTTGAAAATTCAATAACGGTTGATAGCTAGTTGAGTGAAAAACTAATGGGCCGGTGGGCGTAGCATATTTTAACATTTAACCGTCGTGTACGTCTTCCGTGTTCTAATTTCAACCGGCTAAACTGAACATTACAGCTTATTTTATCGTCCAGTTATGTTGAAACGGCTGTGTCAGTTTATCGTTCATTACGTCATCATCAGGTCAACCGCTACGTACAAGCCGTTAGATTTCCTGCTGCGTTAGCAAAACGCAGACGGTACCAGAGTTACTAAGGGGCGTTTTGACCGCAAAAATATAGTTTATCTGTGGAGTGAAACGGAACTAGAGCTTTTTGTGACCTAAAAATTTGTTTGACAAGCTTGTGCATTCTGCTTGGAGCTACTGACATGCTCACCAAGCACTTTTACAGGCAAATTAGGTTAACTAAAGGCTGTTCTTACTTCTCAGTCTTTTGTAACCCCTCTGGTTTGATGCATACCAGACCGTTTTCATGGTTGAAGCGGTGTTAAACCATGGTAAGAGCTATTATTATGACTGAATCACCAGAAAGCCATGGAGGCCATTGAGGCCCTGGGTTCTGTTGTTTCAGCTTCTTTAGTCAGTGGGAAATTGCAGTAGGTTGTAGAATATTTGAACTAACAAGAACCTTTTTATGAGTTCTGCATGTGACCGGACATTTGCCTTGTCAATAGTGATCAATAGTGACTCTGTCTGTGTTGTCACAGTGTTGTAACTGACTGATTCATATATTTCTGTTTATAGGACACTGGAGTTGGGAAATCTAGCATCGTTTGCCGATTCGTCCAGGATCATTTTGACCACAACATAAGTCCAACAATAGGGTAAGAGCAGTCACAGAAAATGGTGTAAAAGAAACAGATACATTCATCAAACTAAGGTTCAGCATCAGGCTTGATGATTTACTCATTGCTATACTTCTTATTAAAGCCCAAACTGTATTTCCAGTGTGATTCAGCAAAAATCTTATTCAGTTTATCATGCTTTTCCCAGACACCATAGAAACTGAAATTTTTTTTAGAACATAATGTGCAGAAAACAGTGCTCTGAGTGATTTATAGTGTCATCATGTGGTTTCTTTAGTAGTATGTCCTCTGACCCTTCACTCCTGACATGGCTTGCAGCATATATAGTACAGCCATCCCACACTTCACTTCTATATTTATGCCCCATATTCTCCAACATAGCTACTTGTTTAAGAAGCACCCTTCTAAGCATTATGAATTGGGGCTGAACGATTTGCAAAAATAATTTAATTGCAATTTTTGTCCCCCAATATTGCGAGTGCAATTTAATATTCTATTATTATAAGGTTCCTCATGTGTATTTTTCAACAAACTCAAGCAATAAATCATTCTCAGGAATACGCTCATCATACATTTAACCATTTTGTTGCGAAGTGGATAAAGAGTTTTACTTGGTGGAGAAGGCTCTGCTCTAAAGATGCTCTCTGGGTTAGTCAAGCAGCTGCTTTGACTTTCCAGGGAGCGCATGCCTAGAACCCCCATATGAACAGAACCTTTTATGACAATGTGCATTAAAAACAATGAAATTATTTCAGAAGCAATTAATCTGTAATATCATGAATCTGAATAAGAGGGTGCAACAATCTTTAAACTACAAAGGAGGAGGCTGAGGTGGAGGAGGTGAAGCTTTGCTTGCAGCAGTGTGGTGCATCAGCATTAATGCTGATATTTAAATGGACCGCAATGTGTTGACACTTGAATGTTCACATAATGTGCATAAAATCTCTGCTGCTGCAAAAAAATAATAGATCAAAATAGTATTTTGATAGATTTCAAGTTAAGAAAAAATATTGCAACCTCTGTGATTTGTAAATTGAAGCAGGTCATATTGCAATTTAATCAAATTAGTGATTAATTGCCCAGCCCTATTATGAATAAGAATTTTTTTCCTGTTGAAAAGGATATCACTGCTTTAAAAATGTGATATAAAAATAGGATATAATTGGCAGAGTGGCATCATGAATGGTTATTTGTAACACATGCATTGACTTGTGACTTCGTGAGGCAGTCAGAATAGCTCAAATTAAGCCCCAAAGTAGTGCCATTTACATTTGACTATAGTCTAGGTCAGTTGTTCCCAACCCTTTTCCTGTAGGGCCCCCCTACTCATATTTAAGAAAAACTGAGGCCCCCCAAGACCCACTTGGAAAACTTAAAAATCAATTCTAATTGTTTTTACCGACAGAATTCCAACACAGGAGGCACAGACACTTGTTCTTGACAAAAGATCTATTTATTAACTAAATTATTATTACAACGGTGTATTAGGGCCACTCTAGAAAAAATAAACAGAGAATCTGTTAATTTTCAAGAAAAAATTGAAATTCTCAAGTTTAAAAAGTCTCTGATTCAGCAGAAAAAAATGTTGAAAGTCGTAAATGTATGTGAGCAAAACATTTTTTTTAAGATTATAAAGTCAAAACAGTCCAACAACTGTTTGGTTTCTTGTAAATTTTGACTTTACATTGTCAATGTCAACATTTAAGACTTTTAAACTAACAAATGCCTTTTTTATTTCTAGTCATGAATTAACAAACTTTTAAATTCTGAAATTCTGAGTTTATTTTCTTGTAAATATACAAATTTGTAATCTCAAAAATGTCAAAGATTTTCAGGGTTTTTTGCCCCAAAATTAACAGATCCTCTGTATGTTTAAAAATATTTTTGGTGGCTCTTGAACGCTGTCATACATTTTGTTTCTTACCATGATTTAAAAAGAATATATTGCTGCTGTCCACCAAAACCTAGCCTTGCAAAGCAGATGGATACGCCCGTTTCCGTGTTTCTCACTGGCAAATCCATCTTGCAAAGCCCCTGTCTGAACGTTTGGGCCCGGTTAGAAAGTGACAGGACCAATCAGCAATGAGGGGCAGTACTTTCAGGTGTGGTGGAGTCGTGATGTAAGCTAGCAGCAACAAGAGGCCAGTGCAATTATGGCAGAACAGATTAGTGTGGATGCTGCCAAAGCGCAAGTTCTATCAGAACTTAACATTTCTTTGTTAAAAGAAGAACAAAGAACAGCAGTGAGTTGTTTTCTTTTCAAAAACAACAAAAGTCGTGTACTGACATGTCTACAGTCGCCATGGTTCATGACATATGGTTCTAGTTTACTCCTTCGGTAGGGGGCGCAGCTCAGTGGCGGCTATGTCACGTGTTTTGTTGCTCTGATTGGCCCGTTAAGATGTGACAGACAGAATGTTCATCCAGTCACCCTCCAGTTTTTTTTTTCAAAGGCTCTGCCCTTTCCCAAACGCTGTCTATGAGTAGTGAGTGGTGCTAGGTTAGCAAAAACCATGTATCATCATTTTCCATAAATCGGTGCTATTAGTCACCCTTTACATGTGTCAGTAGGTTTAACCAATTTAGAGCAATAAATAGTGCTGCCTATGACCATTCAGTTTTTTTAACTAACATTATACAGCTTTTTTTCATTCCCTGAAAAGTGGGGATTTTGTGGATAGGAGGTTTTAGCCTGAAGTCAGCGATATGAACATCAAAGTTTGACAATGTCAGAGCAGACAGGGAACTGCCCCCCTCCAACTTTGCTTACCTATTCAAGTGTTGAGAGTCTAACATGCTATAAAATGATACCGGGTACAGCATCTGCAATATTTTTGAGAACATGTAGAAGTACTCAGGTGTGGTATTGACGCTGATCACCAATACTGGTATAGGTATGGGTGCATCCCTAATTTTATAGATATACCATTGATATTTGCTTATCTGTTTTATTAAACTCTACCATATTAGGGCATTAAATTTTTGTGAAGTTATAATACAGTGTAAAAAAAGTCCTGTAGTTATTCCCTCAAGGGTCATTTTCATTGATAGTTATAAGAACATCTTAACTGTTTCATGGTGCATTCACTGAAACAGCAGTAACTGATGCTGTTGTGGCCTAACCCATCACTGCATTAGTACCTTAAAGCAGCATGGGTTTAGTGTATGTCATGTGTATCCTCTTTACTTGTACTCATTTGTTTCCTGTGGCCGATAAATATCACACTTAAAAAACTTTGTTGTGAAAATTTTTTGTTCATTCACAGAGCATCATTCCTCACTAAAACAGTACCATGTGGAAACGAACTACATAAATTTCTGATCTGGGATACGGCCGGACAGGAGAGGGTGAGTACACACACAACGGGAATTCCTCATTCGTTGAGAAGTTAATTTTCCATTACATTTTGTATCAGGAAGCTTTCAGTGACACAATCATTTCTCTGTTAGCAGTCCTCATGACTTAGAGTTATTAATAGGTGTGAAATAGGATGATTCACTCATAGCATAGTGAGCTGAGTGGACATTCTTACAGTATGAAAAAAAAAGAACGAGAGCAAACTTTGGCTATTCGAATGAGTGGAAGTTCTACCTTTAAAGCTCTGTTGCCAGAGTTTGGTGTTCTCTTGATTGCTAATGTAAAGCTTAAAACTCCTGAGCGTACAGTTTAAACAAAAGTCAGAAAAAACACCAAACATCTAAGGTCTTTTAGGTGTTTGTTGAGGAGAAGTATGGCATGAAACCCTCAAAATTAAAGCTCCTCTGTAAACTTCTGACCAGCAGTGTTTCTATGGAGAAATGTTTTGCAGGGATAATGTGGTACATTTCTGCTGACTACAGTGGATGGTTATATATACCATCAGTAGGGGTTTTGTGGTAACGTGCAGGAAAGGTACAAAGTAGGGAAAAGAGAGGGAGAATGCAAGACCATGTTTTCAGTGGAAGTTACTAAACATTCAAGCATCGATTTTAGTGAAGAAATATACCTTTTGGAATTAAATGCACACTCTATGTTAGGATACAAATACATAGAAAACAACACTAGGTTCAGGAAAAACTTTTTAGCGTGCACTTATATTCATTTTGTACATTTTTATATTTCCCCGCATGAGTGAGTGTGGTTGCAACACATTCAACAGACACTCCCATATTATCATAGAGCAGACATTGCAGCTTAAGTCTTCATGACTGGGTTCCAATAAAACAAAAAAAAGGTTTTAAAAACTATTTATTTTTTTTATAAATGTACAAACAGCTTAGCTTCCTCTTGTGTGCCATGCTGGCTTAATACACACCAGACAGGTTCCTTAGATCATCAAATAAAGGAATAAAGATCTCCTCACCGTACCTAAAATTAACTCCAGATTAGCTCATGATGCATTGAGTCATTATGATCCCACTCTGGAATTCTTTACCACAGGAATCAAGGTCTGCTACAAAATGTGTCCTCTTTTTAATTCAGACTTCTTTTGGCAAAAGCTTCTGGCTAAATCTTCAATAATTAGAGTACATTTTACACTATATTTGGGATTATTTTGATCCCTATTTGAGTCACCTCACAGTAAGAAGGTTCCTGGTTTGAATCCCAGTTTGATAGGGCTTTTCTGTGTGGAGTTGGCATATACTTCCTGTCCATGCTTTGGTTTTCTCTTGGTATTCCAACGTCCTCCCACAGTCCAAAAACATGCTGTTGGTGACTCCAAATTGTACATAGATGTGAGTCTGAGCCTGGATGGATGTTTGTTTCTACAAGATACAAGTTACAGTGTCATTTAGCAGACAGTTTTTGGCAAAAGCATTGTAGATCTGGGACAGTTTTTCCTGGCATTAAGGACCTTGCCCAAGGGCCCACACTGAATATAAATTGTGCTATGACTGTGATTAACCCCCCCCACACACACACACACACACGCACACAATTTGTCATGTTGCAGCCTGGTGCTACAGTCATTTTTGTTTATTCTCGTTAATCTACACCCAGTACCCCATCATGACAAAGTGAAACAGAATTTGAAGAATTTTTGCAAAGTTATGAAAAAATATCACATTGACATTAGTATTGAGACCCTTACAACAACACTTGAAATTTAGCTCTGGTGCCTCTCAGCTCTCTGAATCGTTGCTAGGATGTCTCTACACTTTGATTGGAGGCCATTTGTGGTTAATTAAATTGACGGCATAATTTAGAGAGGCATACCCCTCTCTACAGAAGCCTCACAGCTGACAATTCATATCAGAGCAAAAACCCAGTCATGAGGTCAAAAGAACAGCCTGCAGGGCTCAGAGACAGGGTTGTTGCAAGGCACAGATCTTGTGAAGGCTACAAAAAATTGTACTGCACTGAAGGTTCCCCTAGAGCAAAGTGGCCTCCATAATTCTCAGATGAAAGACGTTTGGCACAACCAGGACTCTCCCAAGAGCTGTTTGTCCGGCCAAACTGAGCAATCAGGAGAGAAGAGCCTTAGTAAAAGAAGGGACCAAGAAGGACAACCACCCTGCCATAACACCCAGTGATGGATGTCCTTTTGGAACTTTGTCACATCTCTTCACCAGATATCTGGAGCTCAGTCAGAGTAACCATCGGGATCTTGGTCACCTCTCTTACCAAGACACTTCTCCCCAATTGCTCAGTTTGGCTGGACTGGCCACCAGTCCAGTGTGTACCCCGGCTCTCGCCATATGAAAGCTGTGATCGTCTCCAGCTCCCTGCAACCCCAATTTTGATAAGCGGTGTAGATAATGGATAATGGAAGTATTTATCCCCTCTCATTTTTGTTGTGTTGATGTCTAATTTGACATGTTTTTAAAAATGACAGGTTTTTTTTTCCATTTCTAAAATTTGGCCCGGTGGCTGAAAATACATTTTTCATAAAAGACATTTTTTTTAATGCTTTAAACATTTCAAGCAGTAAGAACTGAAGTAACCCTTCTAGTGATGTCAGAGTAGTTGAAACTTGTAAGGAAGGAACTTTTCCATTGGCCACTCATCACTAAAGAATGCATGGTAATAGTCTACTCACAGTCCAGTACAGTGTACTAGTCCTTTATGTGCTTATATATTTTGAGAGTTTAATGTTCCAGATTTTGTTCATATTACATATTCAGACACTGCTAATGGAGAACTTTTAAGCACAAGTGATGCTTTGCAGTTGAGAATCTATATGACTAATCATATTCACGCTTTTCATATTTTTTCTGTTTTAGTTCCACTCATTAGCTCCTATGTACTACAGAGGATCGGCAGCTGCTGTCATAGTCTATGACATTACTAAACTGGTAAGAGCAATCTAACATTTTTTCCTATAAAGATAAGCAAATCTACATTTACAGAAAAAAAATTAATAACCCTTTCTGCCTCCCTTCATAAATGCTGAAGGGCTCACAATACCCTCCACCTTCATTGTCCCAGAAGAGCTGCTGTTTTGTTCAGTAAATCCATTTTTTGTTTAATGTGTGTAACTGAAGAAGCTGTTTGCCTGATGTAAAATGTAATTACTTTTTCATCACTCTGGGATGCTGCTCTTGAATGCCCTACAAATGTCATTCTTTCCTGGTCTGTTAATGGAAACTTGTCTGAAATACACCATCTAATGTGATGAATAATATGTGACACAAGCTGTAATAAATATGCTACCCATAAGATACGATCCCTGTGTGGACAGTGCTTTGTATATTCTTTCTGTCCAGGACTCATTCCAGACACTGAAGAAGTGGGTGAAGGAGCTGAAAGAGCACGGTCCTGAGGACATTGTTGTAGCCATCGCAGGGAACAAGAATGATTTAGGAGACATCAGGTGAGATAATGCATCTTTTCTGTCCTTTTTGACTATAAATAAAATGCCTCTAAGTATCATTATAGGCATTATATCAATGAAAAGTGACTACATTGAATAACTAGTGGAAAAATTAAATCTCATCAACCTAGTGCATCTGCATCTCTTCACTATGAAACAGTAACCCCTTTTAGTACTTTCTAAATAGCAAATAATCACTGCTTCAACAAAGAAGTTAGGATGTTTATTGACTATGAAAAAGATTTTTATCATCTTTAAAGGCTTCAACTGAAAGGTTGTTTTTTAAAGTCCCCTAATGCTCATCCCCTATCCAATACTTTAAATTTTTACAACTTCCAGTTCTGCACTGATTAGAAACATGCAGTATGATATATGATCGGGTTGGAAAAACACTGATCTAGCACTATCTTGTCCTGACTCGTGTGATGCAGTTTTAAAATTGCAGGTGCCAAATATCGATTTTGAATAAAAGAATATGGTGTGTTGGCTCTCTACTTCATAACTTCTCACAGCGGGTTTTATGACCTGAATTTGGGTAACATGAACAGGAGTTAATTGCCCAAATAAAAAGCTGACACTAAGATAAAAGAAGAAGAAGACAACAGTAGGGTAATGTTTCACAGCTGTGTAAAGTATGGAGAGATGAGACATATGGTTAAACTGGGGCTAAATTGCAGGATCAGATGTGATGTATCCTTTTTGTGGTCTAGTATCATGCATTGAAGGATATCAGCAGTGGTATACTCAGGTATATGGAGTATACAGTAGGCCTGGGCGATATGGCCTAAAAATCATACCATGGTATTATTCTTGCCTTTGACGATAATGGTATTATATCACGGTATTACAAAATTAAAAATAGAGAATGCTTTTTAATTCAAATTCAAGTGTTATTGACCCCCTTCTCCCCTTAAAACAAGCCTTTGATGGCATACTCAATTTATCTCTAAGTATAGGAACACAGAAAACATGTTTTTTTTTTTTCAAGTCTCTCTAGGTTTACTTCTGTCTAACTGCACTCCAAGTTTTGCATTTCATCTCTAACCTGATGAGGTGTGTTACGCTGATAATGACTTGAACACATTTCCTAGTGAAGGCGTTGACAGTAAAAGCGTTTCAGAAAAATAACAGCCGCAGACTTTTATTTTGAAGAGCTTGACGGAAGTATTGTGTTTAGCATTGAGTTAGCTTAGCTTTGGCTGCTGAACCGGGGAGTACGGCTAGTTTGCAGAAGCTTTTCTGACCTCATTTAACATCGCAGCCTGTATCTTTGACTCACTGTGGACTTAGAAAAGAAAGTCATAAGTTAAAAGAGACTTTTAAACGGTTGTTTATGCCATTGTAAGAGGAAGAGCTGCAGCACTGGGCTCTGAGACCAGCCAAAGCAGCACTTAGCTTGTGTTACAGCCCCAGGCAGACTGACAGAGACAGCACACTGACTTAGTTGCGGTACAGCCGTCAGACTTTGTGAGGAAAAACAGGTGTTTTTGCCTGCTAACTCACACTGAGGCAGATACAATGACGTCATTAACAAGTGTTATCGTGATTGGTCGGTAGAGTCCAAATCTCTACTGTAGGCCAAATTTATATCATTTATACTGTCTACCGCATATACCGCGCACCCCTAGTATACAGTATCTATTGATTTTCTTAGTCACCATAGAGTTTAAGTAATCCCACTTCTCAGTCCCCTCTAATGTACATCAATTCCTAGGATAGGAAAGGTATGACCTGGCTTACTCTGCCTCTAGTACATTTTGTTGCCTTGGTTAGTTGCTTAGGCTGGCCACACACTAGACGATTTTTAAATCTTAAACTATTTTAAAAATGTCGGAGACCACAGATATAAGGACAGTTTCAAACGATTTTTCATCTTTAATCATCTGCACGCACACACTAGACAAGTCAGCCAGACTGTCAGATCACTGGAGACCCCACGCCTGCTGACCTGCCAGCGACCTTGCGTGATCATGTGACTTCAGAAAAAAACAAATACAGATGTCTGTCAATATACCCTCTTGCTGTCTCTCCACAACAGGCTGTCCTGGTATGCATTACAGGTGCAGCAAAAATCCTAAAACAAGGGAAAGACTCAGGATGAAAATCCTGGCTTGAATGAAGCTACAGTTGTGTTTATGGTTATGAGCGATAAGGGGCAGTACTTTCGGTGTGGCGGAGTCGTGACATAAGCCAGCAGCAACAAGAGGCTGGTGCCATTATGGCGGAAGACATTAGCGTGGATGCTGCTAAAGCGCCAGTTTTATCAGAACTTGACGACATTTCTTTGTTAAAAGAAGAACAAAGAACAACAGTGAGTTGTTTTCAAAAACGACAAGATGTGACAGACACAACGCTCATCCAGTCACCCTCTGAGTTTTTTTCAAAGGCTCTGCCCTTTCCCAAATGCTGTATATTGAAGGTTTTCCAGATGGATGTGTGAAACAAATCCATCTGGCGTATCAGGTTAAATTGCTAACACATATTTGCTCAAAGCAGGATATTTTGTGAAATTAAAATCATGCAGTGAATTTCTGAAGTGATTGAATCTACCTTCCCTTGAACTTTTCACATGGAAACTTAAGTCTGATAAACACTCCTGTCCCTTCTATCCGCTGTGAGCGTCGGCAGGGCATGTGGTGCCATACCAGCTAATACATGACAAATTCAAGGTTGCAGCAGCTAAATTTGTCAGAAGAAAAAATATTCTCAATAGATATCAAGTCAAAGTTTATTTATATAGGATATTTAAAACAACCTGAGTTAACCAAAGTGCTGCACAGGCTTAAAATACTACGCTAGTGTGTTGAGGACTATAGCCTCTGACAATGCAACGGTGCATGCTCTAAAGCTAAACTGGGGTCCCTGTTTTCAGTAGTAATGAGTTTCAACACAAATCTTTGGTCTGAACTAGGGACAACAATGCAAAAACTGTGTAAGTACATCTTTAATGCTTCTTGACACATCTTAAATGATATTCCTGGAATCAGTGGGTGTTATGGGTTTTTGAACATCATTTACTCTCATCCTGGGGACCTAGCTGAGGCTGATCAGGCCCCAGCTTATGTCCAGATGGCTAGCTAGCTACTCTGCCTCCCATGGCTCTCCTCTCTTGAGCCACAGCCATCTTGAGGCTCTCCCTGCCACTTCGGTGGTGTTGCAGATGGCTTTTTTCTTCCTCACTCCTTTGATCCACAACAAACTGAAGGCTCTGGACAGGGATAAGGCTTTAAAGCCCCTGCATCAGGCCTCTATTGGTAGACGCTTTGCTCTCCATCTGGCTTGTTGACAACTGCTGACTAGTCCCTCTTGCTTGGCAAGTTTCCTTTCAAAGGCCTCTTCCAAGTGGTCTTCCCAAGTGACTGTTAGAACCACTTGTTTGTTTGGTTGTGGACAGAACTAGTGGTGCTACTTTCTATAACTTGCTTCCCTCATTATAATTTCATATGGATCCCTACTGCTTGAAGTGCTAATGGTTAAAGTCAAGTGTCAACGTGCAATAACAAAAGGCCATTTTTAGGTGTAACTAATGTTCTAGAGCAGCCTACAACACAGACCATCTGCTGGATGTGTTTGCTAAAAATGTGGGGCATGAGTGAATGGTATACCCACTTCTGCAGGCACCACTACATCACTGCCTATCGGTTCTTACCATGCAGTTCCCACCCACTATATAACATACTGTGTATTTGTCCTTGTTTGACTATATGAAAGCTTAAGAAGCACCTCAACATTAATAAAGGAGTGTTATTTTTCCTTTTGCCCTTGCTGGCCTTCATAAATTTTCCTCTTGTTATATCCAAAAACAAAGCGACGGTTTCGTAAACAGATTTTGTTTAAAAATTTTCATCTGTTTTGTTTTGGTCGTCTCTATGAAAGGTGAAACCACACTTGTACAAAACAGGAGACACAATAAAGTTTGTTTAAAGACTCTTCATGAAAAATGACATGGTCTTAGCATAGGATCATACTCTGCTCCTCCTCCAGTCCTAATCTTCTCCAGCTGCCTTTAAGAGCAAACTCATCAGAGATGGAATGGGTGAAATTCATTGATGTAATGTTTGATTTGCTATGGGACTGTGGTTAAGAAGTTAATGTCCTCCCCTTACTGAAGAGTTTTTTCCTTTCTTTTTATAGGGAAGTTCCAATGAAGGAAGCAAAGGAGTTTGCTGAATCAATTGCCGCTATTTTCATCGAGACTAGTGCCAGAAATGCTGTCAATGTAGAGGAGCTTTTTCAGAAAATCAGTAAGTTTCATGGCTTCTTTTTCATCATGTTGTGTCTCCTTTATGTTCTCTATTGCACCGGATTTTAGTAAAGTAAAAGATGTGGAAATCATTGAAATTATTGAATTACCCAGAGTAATATCAGAAAGATCAGTTGTATGCCTTTGTGCAGATCATTGCTGACAATTGCTCATTTTCATCCCTCGCTTTTAAGATTTCTATGAATCACACGACCACAGAAACCACCTCAGCCCTTCTTCCTTATCCACCACTGTACTTTAACTGTCACTCAGAGACACTGATGTTTTGTCAGCACCTCATCATAATTATCTGTGTGTAATACTGTTCAAGACTTCTGCACTGCCAACATTAGCATGTTTGACCATGAAAGCAGACCACACATACACGCAGTACTAGTTGCCCTCTAACCTCATGCTAGAGTCTGTCCAACAGCTGACTTCTTCTGCCCAATAAAAAAAACGTCCTCTGAATCAGCATTAACCAAAGTTCAATCCAAAAGGGGTGACTGGACTTGATTGAAGCCTTTTGGAGGAGAGGGGAAGCATCCTCATGAACTTCAGTCAAGTCCAGTTGCCTCCTTTGGACCATGTTTTGGATAACCATGACCTGGATGAATGAGAACCTACACAGATAAATCAGCATTAAGATAGCCTATACTGGCCTATTAGCATTAAACTAACAAGAAAAAAGCAGGTCCTTATTGGTTACTGATAGGCACAAGCAACATTATTTGCTGATAGTACAATTCATTGGTGAACCCCTGCATAAAATAATTTTATTGCTGCTAGGAATTGTAGTCAAACCTGTGTGCTGCCAAATGCAAGTAAGTAGTCATAATACAACCTTAATTATGCTGTGAAAATTAAATGTGCCATGGAGTCTGGAAGTTACCCTGTGCTGTGTCTTTAGGTAAACAGATTCCCCCCCTGGACAACCCTGAGGTGGAAAGCAATGAGTCCTTTAAACTCACCCGGCAGCCCACTCCATCTACCAGGAGATGCTGCTAGTACCGGCCATGTCTGATGTGATTACCTCCTTCAGCACCAGGGACCCCACAGCACAGCACACCGTCCACAATGAACCCAGTGTCTCACTGCAGGGAAAAGAGCAAACAGTGGGCAGACAGAGGTTAGCTTGCACGTGTGGTCACCTGCAATATGAAACAAAGAAAGTACCATCAGTATCACGTGTATCATTGCACATTAATGTCATTTTAGTGTAGTAGTCTTAACCCAGATCAGGTCATAAGCCTGCAGTTTGTTGCCATCAGGTGGAGGTTTGGTGAACTACACCAAGATTTCTGTCTGCAGTATAATTCATTGCTCTTTAAGAAAGTGTGGTTTTATACCATAATTTAGAAACGTTAAAATTCAGCACACATTAACAGCTAGTGATCTGATATATGCTCATGTGCATTTTTAAACAGGTTTGAATGCAAACACATTTCATTGCACTGTCTCTTTAAAGGCACACATTAAATGGTAGGTTTTTTTACTATTATTTTTTAAGGCTACACTTCTCATGGAGCTCTTATGTACATGTATGTATCACTCATGTTTAGAGTATTTGATGAAAGGTTGTTGAGTCTAAACTTAAGAAAAGAATTCAGTTCTTTATCTTAAATGCAGCACCTTTACATTCCTTTGCATCATGTGTTTTCAAGCACATTTGCTGTTTAATGGTTGAACTGTAATAATGAATATGTAACAGCTGAGAGGCCTAAATCGCAATTTAGGTGTGACACCCTGATCGGAAACACTGTGACCAATACTGGAGATGTTTACAAGGTGTTTTGTAAAAGTTGTTTTTCTACATGCTGAAGAGTATTGTCACATATTTCAACACAGGGAATGACTGAATACAACTGCCAGACATATAGTTTTATTTCTTTTTAAAACATTTGTACTGTTTCATAACCAAGTCCCTGATTTGACAGTATTTGCTTTTTAAGGTGCCTTTTTCCAGTTGAAAGCAATTTGCACACTACACATGGGTCTTAGCTGTCTCGTGTTTTTGCAGGAGAACTGTAAACATCTGGGACTGAGAAAACTAAAAGTCATAGTCATTTGTTCTTTGGTTAATGAAAAATCTTCAGGAAAAAGGAAGTGCAGTATGACTAATGTTTTAGCTACATCCTGCTAACAGTGCTATTAGTGAGGGAATGTTGTGAAATTCTGGGAATGAGACATTTCTTCACCAATGTGTTCATGAAGGTCTGATAACACATGAAAAAGATGTAAATCTACTCCTGTAGAAACATTTGTGTGAGCTGCTTTAAAGTTGGAGTAGCTGCAACCTTAATGCTGAAAACTTATTAACACTTACCTTTGCCTTTTGAGGGGTCGAAATACAGGTTTTTTTTTCAGTATTCTGAGGCCCGGTTCACACTTAGGAAGGTATTTTTGAAAACTGATGTTTGTATTGCATTTTGACTTTCTATACACATGCAATAACATTTTGGGTCACCGAAAATCAGAGGTGGAAAATGTACAAGACTCTTGTACTCAAGTAAAAGTACAGTTACTTTGGTTAAAATGAGGGATCCACAGATACCCATACCACTATCGGGTATTGGTGCCGATAACAGACCTAAGTGCTCGTTCTCATAAAATATTGATCCATCATTTTAAAGCATTAAGTTAGCCTCTCATTATGTGAGTATGTAGTCAAAGATGGAGCCATGTCTGCAGTTTGGTGACATTTTAACAGAAACAACAATCACAAAAGCAGAGAAGAATGAAAAAATGATGGAAACTGTCAGAATAATAAGAGCAATTATGGTATTGCAAAGTACTCATTTTTGTACTCAGTATTGGTGAATATTCAAATATAAACCCTTGTGCTAATACTTGGTCTAGGAAAATGTGATATTGGCGCCTCAATCTATCTTATCCCGTTCGGGGGTGTCGGGGGCTGGCGCCTATCCCAGCTGTCATTGGGTGAGAGGCAGGGTACATCCTGGACTCATCGCCAGTCATTTGCAGGGCTGGTATTGGTGCATCCCTAGTTAAAATATATTTGAGTAGAAGTAAAATTACAGGTCAATAAATCTATTCAAATAAAAGTAAAAAGTGTTTAATTTAAAGTTTACTTAAAAGTACTGAGTAGCTACAGAGAAATATTAGAGTAGAATATGTTATTTCATTATTGGCAGTAACAACATAAGCATATGAATCTCCAACCAGGGTGTTCAGGTAAAGTGACACCTGAGAGCACCTGATCATCATGTGAAGTCAAAGCCAAACAGCTAGCCAATTTCACATGTTGTTGGCAGAAAGCTACAGCCTCCTCATTTTGATGCTTTTTAAATACAAGTACAATTATTTCCCAGAAAAACATACTGAAGTATACGTAAAATGACTGATTTTAAAATGTACTCAAAAATACAAGTACCCTAAAATTACTCAAATAAAGTAATTTGAGTAAATGTCATTAGTTACTTTCCACCCCTGCTGAAAATTCCCTTTTTTTTTTAAACTTCCAGGGTGCCAATTTTTAGAAACTCTGCTCACATCATTTGTGTAGTTTTTTGTTCTGTTTAACTTTATTTAACAAGGAAAACCTGAGATTAATTTTCTCTTTTTCAAAAGTGTCCTGGACAAGACATGCAGTATCATTATTAACAAAGTTACAGCCAGAGAATGAACAGCCATACATGCAAGCACAACAACACACTAGAAAACATTAAATAACAAAATAGGCAAATATTTTCCAAATATGTGTTATGAGACACCTTTATGACCACATTTGTGAAGAAAAACAAGAAATGTATTCCCAGACTCGTCAAATATCAGATAATATTCAATGACTGTCTGTTTGATTAGGGCATAATGCTGTTATAGTCATTTTATACAAAACTTAAACCTGATCAGTTTTAGCTTCAAAAAATTAGAAAGTCATAACAAATTAAAAAAGCCTTAGGCTAAGTTAGGTAAACCAATGTGATGTACAGTGCTTAACAAATTTATTAGACCACCACCCAAAGTAAGGTTTATGCCACAGCTGCCCCAAATTAACAGCATTGGTAATTACCAAAATCATTTTTTATGTTTCTGCAATGGTTAATACACCAATATGTAGAAGCTCTTTGACCCAAATGATATTTTTAATGCTAAAATATAATTATTATTGTTATCCAAGAATTTTCAAATTTACTGATTTACAAAAAAACTGAAAAATAGTAAAGCACATTATTATTTCTTGATTAATATGTCAAACTATAGTTATTTACTTGCATTCCTGAACGGAAAAAATTAGTTTTAGTGGTTGAATGTTATGTTTGATTAATTTCTGACTTCTCAGAGAAGCCCAGTGAGCTGGCTCAAATTTGGGTATAAAAAGGCGAATTCATTTTAAAATTCCTCATTCCTGTTCAAAATGGTAAAACATGGAGAGCTCACTGAAAATGAAAGAGTCCGCATTAAAGCACTTCATGATGCTGGATGGTCTTTGAGACAAATATGACAGGTGGTCTAATAAATTTGTTAGGCACTGTATATTTTAAGCTGCTTTATCTCTTGAAGTAGTGCCCTTGGATCTGACCACTAACAAATGATTTATTAGCACTTCTGTAAAACTTTAAAGCAGTGTTAATTGGGAGTAATTGTTGTTACAGTGCAGCTTAATTTTTTATGAGACATTACAACAGACAAGAGAGCTGACTAACAGCGGTTTCCTGTGTAACAGTATTTCTAGTTGGTTCTGCATCTTCATTACTTAAAAAAAATAACATCTTTACTTCAGGGAAGTGAGGTTAAATAAAAGAGAGCTGTTGAAAAAAGTTGAATTTAACAAACATGTATTACACAACAATGACATTTACGTCATTATTTTCAATGCAATTATAGTCTCATTGTACAACATGTACTGTGTTTTATCCAGAAAGTAGCCCAAAATTCCCCTCATAAGTTCAGTCTTGTTTACTCAAAACACCCAATGTTTTACTAAATCCTGAGTTTGAGGGGGAAAATGTGTGTCACATGTAATCACTAAGGATATTTTACATAAACCAAATGACAGACATATGACTGCCATCTTCCACTTAAATATAAAACTGTGACCTCAGATTGAGAGCTGAAAGTGAATTACAATCTTGGTGGGTTTGGCTCAGTGGGCCAAATGTGTAGTAGGTCACAGCATTGATGATAGACATTTTAAAAAAAATGTAGGTTTTCTTATGTCATTTGGCATGACCTTGATACATAAGATAATCTCATATGAGCAAAGAAATTGTGTTACAGGCCACGTCTCACTTTGAAATGAGATTGAATACTTTTGGGTTTTCCCACTCAAGTGCCTTTTTTATATTTTTCTGAAGCATTGTACAATATGAAGTAAAAATGCTTACTGTTAGTGTATTTCATTAATTATGGGACTGATTCAGATCAGACTAGTTGTATGCAGTAACATTTGAAAATATCTGTAAACATCCACATACTGTATGCATAAGTCATGCTTCCCTGTATCCTCTGTAGGTCAGATTAACTTTGTATATTAATCAATGTAATAAACTAGTGATTATTCTATTTCCTGATCTTTTCTTGTTTTTATTTCACCCACTGTGTGCTCTGAAATATGAAAGGCCCTACAAGGACGTGCAACCATACAATTTATTTTGCTCAGTTTTCCCATGATAACGAGTAAATTCCAAATAAGTTGGAGCGCTGTGTAAGCTGCAAAACAAAGCCGAATGCAATGATTTGCAAATCTTTTACTTCCATATTTTATTTACAATAGAGCATAAACAATCATTTGATTAAAAAGTTAAGCTCATTTTGAATGTAGTGGCAGCAGCACATCTCAGAAAAGTAGGGATGGGACAACAAAAAGCTGGAAAAGTAAATGATACTAATGTAAAAAAACAACTGGAGGAGCATATTTCAACTGATTAAGTTCATTTGTAACAGGTCAGTAGCATGACTGGGTATTAAAGGCACTTTTTAGAGAGGCTCTCTTTCAAAAGTAAAGATGGCCAGAAGTTAGCTACAAAGTGGAACAATTAAAAAGAAATATTCCCCATGATAAAACTGTGAAGGCTTTGACCATCCCAGCATCTACAGTACATAATATCATCAAAATACTCTGAGAATCTGGAGAAATCTCTGTGCGCAAGGGACAAGGCCACAAGTCAGTATTGGATGCTTGTGATCTTCGGACACTCAGGCAGCACTGCATCAAAAGTACATAATGATTCTGTAACGAAAATTACTGCATGGACTCGGGAACACTTCCAGAAGTCATTGTCTGCTAACAGTCCACTGTGCCATCCACAAATGCAAGTTAAAGCTGTATCATGAAAAGAAGAAGCCATATCAGAACATAATCTAGAAACGTCTCAGGGCCAACGCTCATTTAAAATGAACTGAGGTAAACTGGAAAACTGTTCTGTGGACAGATGAATCAAAATTTGAAATCTTTTGGATTCCACAGACGTCTTGCTTTCCAGACAAAAGGGCAGCTTACACATCTGGAAAGGCACTATCAGTGCTGAAAAGTATAAAGAGGATTTAGAGCAACATATGCTCCCATCCAGACAACGTCTCTTTCAGGGAAAGCCTTGCATAGTTCAGCAAGACAGTTTAAACCACATACCACACCGATCACAACAGCATGGCTTCACAGTAGAAGAGTCAAGGTGCTGAACTGGCCTGCCAGCAGTCTAGACCTTTCACCAATAGAAAACAATTGGCACTCTTAGCAAAAAGAAACAGCGAAGATGACCCAGGACTGTTGAGCAGCTAGAGTCCTATATCAGACAAGAATGGGACAACAATCCTCTTCTAAAACCCTAGTAACTGGTTTCCTCACTTCCCAGATGCTCACAGACTGTTGTTAAAAGAAGTGAGGATGCTGTGGCTGCCATCAAATTTGAAATGAGCTTACATTTTTCATCCAGTGGTGAATTGTTTCAGTTTCAGCATCTGATATGTTATTTATGTTCTACTGATGAACATATGATCTATGAAATATGGGTTTAGGAGGATTGCAAATGGTTGAATTCTGTTTTCATTTACATTTTACACAGTGCTCCAACTTTTTTGGAATTGTGGCTGTACATTCAGTGATTTATCTTTCAAAGGTTGGTGGATGGCATCCAGCCCAATGAGCTAGAAAAGAGGAAACTCGATAACAAAAGGTCATGGCTTGGATTAACCTCCTGACGCTGTGAAAACATGATCTGGATCTCAACTGAGCTATGTTGACACCTAGAAACCTAAACTCAGAGAGGAAATGACCGATGGCACAGTGCAGAACAGTGCTTCTCAACTGGTCCAGCTTTATGCAGGACCCACCACCTCGTCCTCAATGAGAAAACACAATCCAAATCTAGAAAAAGTTTAACCACTCTGCAGTTTGGACCTTAAAAGGAACAAAACATGGTTGAACAAATGAGCAAAACACAACAAATGTGTTTAAAAAGTTTATCACGGCCTAGTGGCCTAGTGGTTTGAGGCACGCCCCGTGTACGCCGGGTTTGAATCTGGCCTGTGGCATTTTCCTCCACTGTCAATAAAGGCATATAAAGCCCAAAAATAAATCTTTAAAAGAACAAGGTTTATCATTACTGAAGCCATGGAAGCACATGCATTTATATGTTTTATTTTACTCTGTTCTGCATGTGAATTTTGGTAAAGGATCTCAAAAAATGAGAAATCCAGTGGTGTTATCCCAAGATAACATGATGTATAAGTTGGGATCTTTTCTTTCTTTAAGATACATTTTTGGGGGTATTTTATGCCTTTATTAGAGATGAAGACAGTGGATAGAGCCAGAAAAAGGGAAGAAAGAGTGGGGGAGAGAGATGGCAGGCCACGAACCAGACATGAACCTGTGCCATTTGCACACATGGAGCACGACCAAACAGCTAGGCCATCTGTAACTCCATAAGTAACTTTTAAATTTTGTATGTTAATGATATTGTAAAAGTTTCCTAAATTGCTCAAGTGTAATCTGTTCGCAGACCATACTACGTTTCTTAATTTAACACAGGTGTTAGAGGTGGTTAAAAAAGAACTGAAAAAATGAAACAATGGTTTGATGTCAATAAATTATAAATGAATCAAGATAAAACATATGATTGTCAGTAACAGAGAGGAAAGTATAAATGATTCAATTTACTTGGGGGGTATTGAAATTCATAGAGTAAAGGAAACAAAAATGTTTAAGTGCTATGATCGATGAAAAGCTGAACTGGAAATCACATATAAATTACTTTAAGGGGAAAATATGTAAACAATTGCTCTGTTATAGAAAATAAAGGTTTTATTAGATAATAAAGCATTTTACCTTTTATATAAGTCATTAATTGTCCCATATCTGACCTGCTGTGTTGAAGTTTGGGGTATTGCATGTAAAGCATCTACTCAACCAATTTTTATTTTTCAAAAAAGAGCTGTAAGAATTATCAGTGGAAGTCAATATAGGGATCCATCAAACCCGTTATTTATTCAGGTAAAACTGTTGAAATTCATGAATTAGTTGATTATTATTAGTATTCTGCAAATTATGTATAAAGTTCATAAGAAATTATTGTCAGACAACATCCAGCAAAGATTTGAAAAAAAGAGAAAGTTGCTGTAATTAAAAAATAGCAGAGATCTCTGCTCCTTTTCATTCAAAGTGGAAGATTTTACGTTTGATATGAATTGTTTTGTTTTATTAAATGAAATAATAAATAAGTCGAAATCTTAAGAAAACAACCAAGATTTACCTATAATCACAGAAAGGTGTTATAGAGTAAAATGTATGGTTCATGTCTTCCAATGGCTTCCATACATAATGGGCTTTTTGCCGCAATTTATTTGCCAGGCACAAATTCCTTATCCGCTTTTGGGTCCCATCAACCAGTTGAAAACCACCAGTATAGACGTGGTTTTAATCAAGTCCCAAAAAGCCAAAAAACATGCAGCAACAGTTGGTCCACATTAGTAGAAATTAAAATTTCTTTACTCTATTTTGACTCCTCTTGAAGAAATTCCATCTTCAGAAAACTGTTACCCTCTCATGACTTCATCATCTTTAACTTCCTATAAGAAATGCTGAATAGACATTTAATGTATTTTCCCTTGATTCTTTACAATTGTATCATTCTATTTTGCAGACATAAACTTCATAAAGTCTCTTAAAAAGCCGTACACATCACAAGAGTGTTGCATTCCAGTCCTCAGTTCACAGCAGTGGATTACTCCTTCAGCAGCTTACATTGAGTGGATGGGGGGGGGGCACATCTTGCCACGAAGATGGATTTAACCATAGCCTCAGTGGTCAATGGTCTCTCAGACAGTAAAAGGGGGTATTTATAGTTCAAACTGTATGAAAAATCAGGATTTTACTCGATAATCGTGTGTTACAGAGTGGAATCTGGACAAATGTGAAAGTGATCCTGCAGCTGAAACACTGGGAGCCTGGACACTGTGTAGATGTTAAAAAACAAAGTTTTTATCCCTAAAAGCTAATCATTCAAAGTTATAAATTATTTCAATACTTATCCTTAAAGTTCCCAGAAGACAGCCCATCTAAAATAAAATAAAAATGTTGATTTGTTTAGTAAAATTTGGTATCTGAATAACATGAAATGACTGACAAAAGTTGCTTTTATTAGATGGTTGAGAATAACTGAAGTATGTAAGTACAGAGGTGTGAAAAGGTATTTGCCCCCTTTCTGATTTCTTTCTTTCTTTTTTTTTTTTGCATATTTGTCACACTTACATATTTACATATGTCATATTTACACACTTACTTGATGTTTCAAATCATCAAACAAATTATAGTATTAGACAAAAATAACCCAAGTAAATACAAAATACAATTTTTAAATGATGACTTCATTTATTAATGAAAAACATCCAAATCTACCTGGCCCTATGTGGAAAAAGCGAAACCATGAATAAGCTATGATTAAACACACTTTTTGGAAAGCTGAGCTCAGTTTCATTAGCCACACCCAGACCCGGTTACTGCCAGACCTGTTGGATCAAGAAATCCCTTAAATAGAACCTGTCTGACAAAGTGAAGTCGACTAAAAGATCTCAAAAAGCAACACATCATGCTGCAAGCTAAAGACATTCAAGAACAGATGAGAAGTCATTGCCATCTATCAATATGGAGAGGGTTATAAAGCCATTTCTAAGGCTTGGTGACTCTAGCAAACCACAGTGAGAGCCATTATCCACAAATAGAGAAAACTTTGGTACCTAAGTAGCTTTTCTGATGAGCACAAAAGCTGAAAAAAAGGAAATAATTGTGTTGATGCACAAGGATTCTTCTATGCTATTTGTAATAATTCAAGTTATCTTTAATGAGTAATATTTAAAAAAAATTATTTAGAATCTTTTGTGTGTTCAAAATTACCAGCATTTCATGTAAAGTGTAAGAATGAATTAAAAGTGAAAGGTAATAATTCTTAGATGTTTAGCCAAATGAATTTCCTTGTGTATGACAGAGACCTGAAAGTGATTATGTATACCTTCAATATTGGCTAATTAACATTCAGGGTTGCACACGCCTTTTAGTGAAAGAGGTATTTTTTTACGAAATATTTTACAGAAGTTCTGTTATTGTTGTAAGAATCTTTATTGAATTAGCGGTGCAAGGCTCTGTCTGTTCTGTGGTTGTCCAAATAGATTTCCTTTATATTAACTAACATTTTGATTAAAAACGTATTAAACTTGTCTGGACCCATTTTCTGATATTTTTTTTTCCAATTAAACAGATTTTTGACAGTAATGTATCACTTTTTTGTGTCTATCTTTTTTTGGTGGTGGTGGTTGTGGTGGTTGTGGTGGGTGGTTGTGGTGGGTGGTTGTGGTGGGTGGGGGGGTGGGGGGGGCCTTGACAGACTTATTTAGAAATAATAAAGTCAAGCTGTGTAGCCATGTTTTGTTGGAGAAAGATTATGTTGTGTGATGTAATTCTCTGATTTTGTTTGTGATACAAAATTTTAAGAGAACAAGCCAAGTCTACTGCCACAAGGTAGAAAGAAGACAATTGCCTTGGACTAGTGATGTCGTGGTCCATGTAGGTATGTGGGCCTTCCCTTTATTTAGACATGGGTATATTTTCTATGAAGACTAAGAAATAAGAGGGTATACTCCAGTGATCATCAACTGGCACCCCGGGGACCATATCAGGCCCCCTGTAGCTTCCCATCCGGCCCCCAAAAGATGATTAAATACAGAAAATATGCAGAGGATAAAAGATTTTGTGGGTTTTAGTGGTATATTTTGTATTCTGTCTCCACAGCTATTAAATCAACCCCAAAAACAGATCAATATTCCTGATCATTTAAGCAAGAATGACTCAACATTTGATCCATTTTATAGAAACTAGCTCTCCTGACATTCTTAGGAAATATGATGCATGATAAACCCATATTCAGCAATCCAGACCTGGTTAAATCTGCGTCAGCTTTCCACTTGAAATGCGTTTTTCCTGCTTGAGAATCAACACAAAAGGCCTGTTTCCTGCACGTGTTTTTAACCAATCATGACACAGCATATTAGTACAAAACCTAGTGATGGACACCATGGCAGGCCCAGATATGTGGCCTATGTAGGTGGCTGCAGTATGAGCAGTAGGAACTCCACACGGAAAAAATACTAATACTAATACAGAAGTATGTTAATAAGAGCAAAATATTTCATATTAGATTAGTTTAGTTAAAAGCTGGGCCCCGCAGTGTCTTTCAAGACAAAAGCTGGCCCTTGCACTGGTTTAGTTGATGACCCCAGGTATACCCCAAACTACACCACTGCCTGGGACCTTGTTCTCCAAATGACTCCAAATAGGTGTGCACCATTTGTAAGGTATACATTAAAAATTATTTTATTTGACTAAACTTATTATATAGAGCATTGATAAGTTGCCCAGAGTAATCAAAATGGAATTTGAAAATGAAAATTAAGAATTTCTGTCTTTGAAAACTAGAAAATATTTCAGACACTGTTGGACTTCAGTTTTAAAATATATAACATAGTACTCACAGGAATGAGTACTTTTAAAAAATTATATAGATGTTTCAGTGCAGAAATTGTACATATGATGGGCTATGTTTAACTGCAAAGGGATGCTTCATAAAAAAAATCCTCATTGTCTATAACTACTGTTACCAAAATGGAGAAGCTAATAATATTATTATTTGCCTGGGGCCGCCAAATTATTAAAACCGCCCCTGACAGGTAATGTGTAACAATTTCGAGAGGGTTCCCCAAGAGTTGATAATTTTCTTTTGCTCTAGAGTCGTTTACTCTTATTTTTTGGGGGGTATTTTTTACTCGTAATATCAATGTCATTTATATGAAGAGTTCCCATAGATCTTGGAATCCCATCTTGTTTTTTACTCAGACTTCTTGGTACAACTAGTTCACAGGACCATAATCACATCAGTTGCAGTGCCACGAGGGCGCGCAACAGGGTTGTGCGCTCGCGCGTTCAAGTATTTGTACCCACATGCTCGTGCTCAGAGCTCAGTCAGCATTTGACTCAGTAGTGGCAGCAGGGGATCTAGGATTTCCACTTGTCAGTTATACTCCCAGATACCGAAATCAAGTGCATCCCCTCAGCTAAAATGTCAAAGTTGGATCAGGTCCTTATTCTTGACCCTCCCGCCGACCTCAGATTTAAAGGTAGGTGAACACAACAGTTCTTGACGTGTAAAATATCCTGCTAATTGTGGTGGTGGAGAATTACCTGACTGGGAAGGTTTCACACTCCCTCCAGCGAATTTCATTGCTAGCGAGCTAGCTAGCATTCACCGCCATTTTAAGTTAGCCAGGGACAGACGGGCCGCTAAATCCTCGCTCTGGAGTGACGTGGATTGCCGGCGTGGCGTGCATGTTGACCGCCTGCCATTCATGACCAGCTACCTGACAACTCCCGGCTATGAAGTGGAAGAATTTGTGGCAGCTGTCAGTAGTTATAAATTGAATTTAAATAAGCATACAACTTAGCATTTTTACCAGTGATATGACTTTATTAGCAACATGGGCTACCTACTATGATGTTGCTAGTAGTGTTAGCAACAGCAAACTGTTGTTTCCTTGGGGCTCAGCCTATTCCCTGAAATGCTTACAACCCGGACGTAATATGGGAAGGAAATTAACTTTCTTGGCGACGAATGTAGCATCAAACCTGACACACCTCTGACAGACTGTTCCCTGTATGAGGCTTTTGAAGTAACTGACAGTGGCAATGGAAACTTTAACAACCTACAGACACAGTTTTAGGAACATTTGGTCCATCCCTTCAAGCTAACTCCAGTAACCAGTTAGCATTATATGCTCTGTGAAAAATGTTGACGGACAACATTGTTCACACACCCCGTTCACATGAAACCAAACTAATCCACTCTTAAGATATCGCTGATTGCTCTGGTCACTATGATAAGGTTCAATGATGTGTCAGTAAACCGTTGGCTAATCACAGCTAGGCTAGCTTGCTAATGCAAAAGTTGATATGCATCTACATTGATAGCTACATTCCTGTACTAAATAGGCTGGTTTTGCATTGTGTAGACCCCTCAACGTTGTCCCATCTCCTTAGATAGTCTTTAATCAAGTTAAGGCTGGCTACTTTGTCTGATTTCAACTGTTGATTTTGTAACTGAATGGCCATTACTAGTGACAGAGATATCAGCCAACAATATAACTGTATTATGCTTACATAGGTAAAAGTTTAAGTGCAGATCTGCAAAGGCAGTGCCATTATGTCCCTGCAGTTTATAATGACTTTAATTCATTCTGAGCCAGATGAGGTTGCCAAAAATGTTGGGTACTTTTTGTACCACATGATTTTAAAGCAACAGTAAAGTAAATGTACTGTTCAGTAGTATTGAGAATTACCTAAGCTTTAAAATACTGTTTATTTGATTGATTGATTTTAATTTATTTATGTTTCATGAACAAAAAAGTGCCCAAATTTGTGGGTTTTAAGACACTAGAAATACTATAGATGTTCCAAAACTTCAAGTTAACACAAGCAAGTGCAAAGTTGCATGTCCCTTTTCAAGCTCAGTATTAACAAAAACATTCTGCCTTTTCAACAGGCTTGTAGATGTAATCTGATATTATAAAAAGTTTCCTTTTCTGAAGCAAAATTCAAGTTTTTCTACGTTATTCTCTGTCTAAAGATTCCAAACGTTTTCCTACAAGGTGATGTTTTTCTTTAGCTGTATCTCCTTTATATTTTTGAGTGTTCTTGTAACTCTTCATATCAATGCCATATTTAAAAAGAATTCCTATAGTTCCCAAACCTCATGGGTTTTTAAGACACCAGAAATACCACTGAGGTGTTCCAAACATTAAATTTATAACAAGCAATTACAAAGTTGCATGTTCCTTATTCAGCTCAGAATTAAAAAAAAAAAAAAGCTTCTGTCTTTTCTCCCAAGCTTGCTGATATAATCTGATTTATAAAAAGGTTCCCTCTCTGAATCAAAATTCAAGTTTTTCATAACCGGCTCACCAAAAAGTCAGCATTAATCAGAGATATTTTCCTCAAAATTAGATTACATAAGTGAGCATAAATTGTACCATTAAAAAAAAAAAGAATCTTGTTCTCAGTGTACCCAAAGTCACAGAACAGACAAACACCGACCTCCTCTGCAGTGGCATTAAATTTGCCAGTTTTAGGCTGTTTGGAAAGAAAAATGTGTTTGAGAGGAGGGCTAATATAATTTGTTATATTGAAGGGAATCGCCATTTTTGCGACATTATCATTTTAAATATGGAAAGTTGGACTTTTTTTGCAAACTATTCCAGAAAATAATGACGCTTGAATGTTGTATGATGCCGAGAACATAACATCTCCACTGCAAAAACTGTATTAAATTGTTATTTTGACTTTTCAACTTAAGGAAATGCTGCACCTTCTGCATTTTGAAAATTGCTCTTGGCCATATTGTGATCTGATTTAAATGTTCATTAATTGCTAGACCTTATTCAAGAGAAATTTATCTACCAAAAATTGCAGACAAGCTTCTGCACACCAGAACTTTGACTTTGTATTTTTTAGGGATGCAGATACCCAATACCAGTACCTGATATGCACAAGGGATGCACAACATTAGAGGCGTGATATTAGTTTAAACACTGAAATGGAAATATTGGTAGATATGAATATTTCGATACTTACAACCAGTATTTTGGCTATAAAAATCTGTCTATCCACTGTAAATATTGGCTGTACAAGCAATTAAGTCAGTAGAGTGGGTTCATCATCCATCGTTTAAGATCTGAAATGTGTTCATTTGTTCCCCCTCAAATTTTAAAATGTGTGTTTTAAGGGCAGGGGTTTTAGGTCTAAACTACCCTTTTAAGATCCGTCCAATATCATGTATCTCTTTTCCGCGCCATTACCAAGCCTCATTACTCGTACTCATACTTATCAGACATTGCAGATAATGTACTCTATCATTTTAATGCATGCTGTCACCCTGAAAAAGTGTCAGAAAAGTATTTTTTAGGGATGCAGATACCCAATACCAGTACCTGATATGCACAAGGGATGCACAACATTAGAGGCGTGATATTAGTTTAAACACTGAAATGGAAATATTGGTAGATATGAATATTTCGATACTTACAACCAGTATTTTGGCTATAAAAATCTGTCTATCCACTGTAAATATTGGCTGTACAAGCAATTAAGTCAGTAGAGTGGGTTCATCATCCATCGTTTAAGATCTGAAATGTGTTCATTTGTTCCCCCTCAAATTTTAAAATGTGTGTTTTAAGGGCAGGGGTTTTAGGTCTAAACTACCCTTTTAAGATCCGTCCAATATCATGTATCTCTTTTCCGCGCCATTACCAAGCCTCATTACTCGTACTCATACTTATCAGACATTGCAGATAATGTACTCTATCATTTTAATGCATGCTGTCACCCTGAAAAAGTGTCAGAAAAGTTATGGTTTTGTTAAAAATTAGAATTTTTGCAATTTAGACAGTTTGCAGGTGTTCATCTGCAGTTTTGGATAACAGGGAACAAGAACTTATCTACCATTAGATACCTAGAACTTCTGTTGCAGTTATGCCGAAATAATATCAATATTGTTTTTACTAGTATCACATCAAAGTTTAAATTCTGGTATCATGACAAGCCAAAAGGCTGGATCATTTATTTCTTACAACTGTTCCATTTCTTTGTCTCTGTCTCTGCTACAAACAATACTGTCAATGAGGCACTGTATTATTGTTGCTGAATGCACCACTGTCAGAAAACCAAGAATCTTTTCGGCCATTGTCCTCTTATCTGAAAGACTGATTGTTTGTTAGGGCTAGGTATGAGTTGATACTACTGATTTTAGCCTGGACTTGACAGGATTGTCTGAAAGGTCAGCAGTTCAAATACCAGACCAGCTGTGTAGCTTTGGACTGAGAAAAGTCACTGAGACGTATGTTTAACTAATGTCATGGTGCTGAGGTGTACTGTGTTGGATGGATTTTTCATGTTTTAAAATGCCATTACACTGTTCAGATCCTGTACCTGATAATACCACACGGTGGGAACAAGCAGGAATGCCCATGTTGAACTCACAACCCGTGATCATTCCCTTAAACTGTGAAACTTTTTCTTTTGCAAAAAATCTGAAAAAGATGTTTGCAAAGTGCACAAGTTGTTGCAATTCCAGAAAGTTAAAACTAAAACAGCTGTGCTTAAAGAGATTTTGTCACTGTAAGTTGGAGGATTGACAGGGTTTTTTTTTTTTTTTTGAGTGAAATTGTCTCAAAAGTAGTTTGTGGCAGGTAAGTAATGCAATAAGGTTTAACTTCTTATGCAAAATAGTTTAAATACTGCCTGTTTTTTACGAATAGATAAACTTATCACATTGAGAGTCATTAGATGATCCTGGGTTTTAAGTTTGTCCTTTAACTGAACCCTTAATTGATATTTTTGTTCTGACTGATGTTGGAGCCATGGTCCTGATCATAATCTGATCACGAACCTCCTCTCTGAACCTGATTAAGAAATCTGCTCTAATTGGACTTATTTTGTTTACTGAACAGTCACAGGTTCTACATTTTCTGCCAACATATAACATCCATTTTACATTGGAATAGATTCAAGGCTATATTGAAGATGATGCTTGCACTGGAGTGGAGATAATTTATCGATCATATTTCTAACTAACAGTCAGTGCTGTTAATATCACTCTGGCTATAGAGCATGAGTAATCTAAGGGATGGGATATGGTTTAAATCGAACTCGGTAAGACGCAAATTTATTTGTAGTTAATTTTATCTGGACCACAATCAGCAGCTGACTTAAAGCTGCACCTGTACTGCATCTTGCAGGGTGGGTCTGAAGTGTTATGCAAGGGTTTGTTTTTGTGCCTTGACCCAGACTAATTGTTTACCTACAGTATGAATCAGCATGAAAATTACCGTTTAATTGAGCAAATCTATTTCAAAATGCTTCAATAGAAAAGAAAAAGGGTTCTCAACTGTGAAGATTTCAGGTGAAAAACTGTGTAAAATGAAACTGTTCCTGTCTGTCTTTGAGAAGCAATACGAGGAGCAGGAAGATGACCACTGCTCCTTTACTGTCACCGAGGCCGAGCTAAATCGGTCTACGTGTATCTGAGAGCTGGTCTGTTTTAGAGCCTCTGCTGGGATTCCTCCAGCAAGCTAGAGGGGGCAGCCCTCCTTTTCCTTGGCTGGTATTTTTAGAATAGGACTGGCCTGGGGGACCCTAACTCAGCATACATGCACTGAGATGAGAGAGATGGTGCTAACGCTGCTTGAGCAAAAGGTGGCATCTCAGAGTTGAGCAGTGGATGCAGGATATGTGGGTGTTTCTCTGATGCACACAACTTCTTTCTAGTGTTTCATCCATTTCTGTCTTGGTTCTAGTATTGCTCACAGCGAGGAAAACCTACATAGTGAAGAATTTATCTTAGTCAACCTTGTATTCCTTTTTTGCTGATGCAGTTGTTCAGTTGTCTTAGGGCTGCTTGTGTTTATTGGGTCTGTGTGTGAGAGAAGGGCTTGATAACTATCCTGAGTCAGGGTTTTTTACCTCCTTGAGGAGTGCTGCTGCTCTCGATTATTTCTTATGTTTGGTGCATTAGCCTAAAGTTTTGTTTTGTTTCTCAGAGGACTTAAGAAACAGAGTCAAGGTATAATTACAGGCTGCTATGGGTCTATTGGAGATGGAAAAGTGCAACCCTTAGCCTATATGATATACAATATGCAGTCTTTTAAAAACTATTACAGAACAATGCCTAGGATGAAGGCTAGTCTAACAGCCTAAACTCTTGACTTCATATTTTAAATACTCCAAGCACTGTAAAGCATCAGATCTGACCAGGGTTGTCATGATATCGTAATCTTAAACTTTAATTTCGTTCATGAATAATCATAGCGGTGGATCAGGAGACTGTGAGCCTGATTTTGTCATTATTAGCTTTGCTTTTTGGTTCTGGCAAACTTTCTGCAGTTTCCAATGCCTGCTGAATCAGCACACACACTAATGCCCATGGCTAAGGTTAGTGGCTACTGCTGCTTCATTTTAACGTCGTTAGGATGATGACTTTTATGTGACTTGTAAGATCCGTTGAGTTAAAACTCGACTTTTTTCCGCTCGGGATCTTTGTGGGGCAAATTTTACAAACACTGTTGTGTTATCCTCCCCGTAAATACTGAATAACTCCACCATGATGTTAGCCTCTTAGCACTGGGGCTGCTTTTGCTTCTTCTCTGGTACTTTACAGTAGGTCACGTACCGTGGCACCACCTATTGTTTCAGAATGTCTTGTGAGAAAGAAAAAAATGGCTTTTATTGGTTAATATTTTGTTATCGGGATAATAGAAATATGTAAAATATATGCAATATCGACAGTAATTTATCAGTACTGATAATTATCTTGCATCTCCACCAAAAACCTATTGAAAAATCCCAGTGGCTGATACTCGTGTGGAGAAGTTAAGGTTGCTAATAATGAAACTGATGACTGGAGGAAAGCTCACATTAAGTTTTGGAAGGACAAGGCACCACTGAAGCATTGGCATTTATCAAGCCAGATTGAAAGCTACCATCATGGCTAACAACAGCTATGAGAGTGGAAAAGATGTATGAGGGAAGAGCAGCATGTTGAGTGACAGGAACAATGATTCCTGAGCAGATACGTTATGTTACTGTTAGCTATTTATTCTTAGAGTAGTGTGGTTTGGTCCGTGGAGGAGTTTACAGCAATGGCTGAATAAAAGTTTGGACTTTCTCGTTCGTACTACGATGCTCTGTGTGGATGTTTTTCCCTAATATTTACAGTTAACATGAAAACTGGGATTTGTAGTATTAGTAAGCAGCACGCCACAAAAATGGGAATCGGCAGGTCTGTATATTTTATTTGTTTACACTATTTATGATTAATCCCATGCCTATTTTAATACTATTGCAACAAAAAGACAAGTCCTATGCATTTATATTGATGTTAAACCCATGATTGCACTTCTTTGTATGGCATAAAACTCAATAAACAATATTGTGGAAAAAAAGACAAGTCCTATGCACATATTGGATAATTTGTTCAAATCACAAAGAATGCAGGCAAACTCGTGTAAACTGTCTAAAAGGAAAAATTTAATTATGCTAGCTGCATTTTAGTACAGAAATGTTCCAACGCTATTTGTGCTATTAAGACAGAGCTCTCTCTTTCTCTTGCAGCAGCTTTTGGTTACATGTTAAACGTTGTGCAGGCTTCGTGTAACTGCCACCAGTGTTTTAGTTGTTCTCAAAAGTATGTCAAAAGTAGCTCATAATGATGATGATCCCTCTCGCTGCAGTGGGCAGTTGAATGCTGTTCTTCTTGTTTTGTCTATTTTACTGATACACAGTGTAGTATATCAAACTCTGTCTTCTCTTAGCTGCATCCGCCTTTCTCTTTACATGACACATACATGCTTCAGGCATGCAGGGGGCGGGGTTGACACACAAACAGGCAGGCAGGCAGGCAGGCAGGCACCCATTTAAAACTGATGATTGATTTTTTTGTAAACATGGCCCACAACTTTCTAATCAGAAATTTCATTCTAATCAAAAATAAAAAAGTAGCCGATTGTAGTTAAATGACTAGTTGGCTTTTTGACTAAAAGTTTTACTTACAGAAAGGAAATATCCTTCCCGTGATTTGCTTTGCTATATCAGACAGCTCACAGCTGATGCTAATCCACAGAGAAAAGTTCTGTAGTTTTTACAGCCACACAATTACCCCCAAAATATTTGCTATCACAGTGGAAACTTTTTCTGTCCTAAATCTATAACACTATTTTTTTTGTAATTCATGCTGATAAGACTCTAATCGAATCTTTCTCTAATCAGATAAGTGTCAGGTATGTCCAGAGTTGGTTATGAATGTTTGTAATCAGACATAACAATCTGGGGCCTTTCATTTACTACAGCTAATCATATCTACATACCTTCATTTCTCACTCGTTCAAAACATCTGATATATAATTATATCAACTCAAAAAGTGGTCTTGCATGACCACTGTAAAATTGCTGTCCATAGACATAGTTGCCAATAATAAGAAAATAAGGAAGCATCCATCTTGACCAGCAATAATCATGGTATGTAAGATTTTCATGACTGTGTAATTTTTCTATTACAATAACTGTAACCAACACGATTACCTTGAGTTTTCTACCACTGACCTTTTAAAAAGCTACAAAGTAAAAGCCAAGAGGTTGGACACAAACAAATATCATATGATGCGGTCTCTGTGCCTGGGACAAAAGGTTTTTCCGGTTTGTAGGAATGTCTTTGTGAGGCACCTGTGCTGAAAACAACACCCGACTCATCACTGGAACATGTTAGCTTTAGCCGGGTGGAGCCACTCCAGTCTGGTCCTGTAGTGCTTGTTATCTTTCTTAGGGCTGGGCGTGAAGGAAGACGAATGTAGGCTCTGTGTATTCAGAGATGAATAATTCAACATGCTTTTTTTGTTTATTATGCCTTTATTGACAGAAGTGGACAAGGAATAGCGTCAGAAACGGGGATGAGAGAGAGCAGGGGAGAGACGTGTGGGAAAGGAGCCATAGGCTGAACTTGAACCAAGACCGTCTGCATACATGAGATCTCAAATCATAATTATTTTGGCACTTTAGTCCTTGATCTGGTAATTGGTAAAAGGACCTGAGCTTGTGTGGCACTTCTCTGGTTTTCTGATTACTCAAAGTGCTTTTTACACTGCAGACCACACTGAACCACCAACAACATATTCACGCACTAGCACAGCGCTACAGAGAGTGCTATGTAGGGCATCCATCAGTACTAGATAGGGATGCACAGATGCATCAGTTCAACATTGGCGTTGGCAGATATCAGCCATGTTTACAGAAGTTGGCCATCAGACAAATTTAGTGAACAGATTGGAGGTTTCTGTATTTCTGTTTTGTCCAATCAGTTTTCACGCTGGTATGTGCTGCTGAATCAAATAAAAGATTTTTATACATGACAAATTGATATGATTTCATAGTCAAATGTAAGCAAAAATGTTGGCATACTTGGAGTGCGACACAAAAGAATGATGAAAAAGCACCAACTAAATTGAACCTACACTAGTTTTCAAAATCAGTGACCACACAACCGCATCTCCAGTATGTAGCTGACACAGCATGGGGAGCAATTTGAGGCTCATTGTCTTGCCTGCAGACACTTTGACATGTGACTTCAGAAGCTGGAGATAGAGCCCCAACCCTCCTACTGAGAGATGACCTGACCCTACCTCTGAACCACAGCAACCCCATTAGACGGCTTACACCATTTGTTTAGCCCTAAACATTGTGGTGCAAGCTTTCAGTAAACTGTAAACCGCCCACTTTAATGGGTCATTGTTGGGTCACTCAGAGGGCTTGGAAAGCGAGGCTGAGAATTTGTCTCCCTCCAGAATGGGACACTGCAGCCTCACTCACTCAAATGAAGTGTTTGTTTGCCTCCCAAAATTTTATGTTTGTTTTACTAGTTAAACCATACAGGGTGTGAAACTTTCAATAACTCACCTGTTAAAATGAGGAGAGATGATTTACATCAATAGGAGTGTTGATTGTGAGCGACAAAGGGGTGCTGAAAGCTGTCGGCAAGGTGTCTATGTAATTAATTTAGTCGCTGGCTAAACTTAACCCTGTAGACATTCTTTTGTGGAAATTATTCTATGAAAATATAAGCACATGGCTATCTGTTTAAGTGGCATATACCTACAAAAAGCAATTTTGCGTGGATATAAGCATGCTGTCTCTTGATTTTGGCTTCATCTCAGGTGTGCCTTAGACAAGAAACATTTGAAAATCACTGCTCTACACTACCCTCCACCATTTCTACAAAATACAATCATTCTGGCCATAAGAAAATAACAAGGTAAAGCTTCACAAGGCAATGGCATCTGACATATTAATGGACATCTGCAGTTATCATGTCCAATATTTATACAGTCTGTAATACAATAAACACGCGCTTGGCAAATATCTCTGACACTGACATTAATTCTGTTGGTTATATTGCCAGTTTGGGCATTAAAACAAGTTCTTGATGGGTGACAGCTGAGCAGTGCATCTGGCCAAAGTAGACCTCAGCCGCGGCAATGCTATTTATGTCTAACCAGGTATCATGGGACATATTTTTCCCAGTCTAATTGTGCTGAATCAAATTTTGGGTACTTCTGGCTCGGCTTCAAGTTTTGTTTAAGACGAATTATGGCTTTACAACGCTGGATACTGCTCATGGTAAGGGCCCTAATTTGGAGCAAGCACTGTCACAAGATGAAGGGCTAACTGTTGATTTCCTGATACACCTTGGCTTGAGTTTGTATGAAAACAAAACACGAACCATGGTTGGAAAACAGGGAAATTAGCGGTCTGCTATAAATTAGCTGTCTGCCAGGAAAAAAGGTGAAATTGGGGTAGTTTTGTCTGCTGCTGCATGTCTAAACAGCAATTTAAAAGTAACTAAAAATCTTCTGTAATCCTCCAGCTATTTAAACTGTAGCCATTAAAGTCCTTTTTTTTTTTTTACACTAACTAATAATTAGTTTGCTATTTACTTACACGAGTACATATGGTATTAAGGTTGGCAAAATGTCCTATGCTACTGTATATCATAGTAATGCCACATTTTAAACATCACAATCTCCTTTACTTTAATGATGAATTGTATTTGAAAGTTCCCAAACCTTCAGTAAGTCAGTCAATAATTTTTTCTGTTTGTGGAAAATAAAGCATTAGACCTTTAGTCATTTTATAACCAAAAGCTACTGTGAGTTAAATAGAGAGCACGGTCTTAATTTTGCAAATTTGTTGTCAGTGTTTGGTATCAAAATGTTGCCAACTTTTTTGACATGGTGCATGACTTGGCTTAATTTCTTGATAATAAAAAAATGACATCAGCCCAAATTCAGTGCACAGGACTTGTAGTTCTTGTGTCCCCATGCCCTGATGGGTATCACTGTGTTTTTATGGTTTGTTTTTTTTCCTAATCTTGTATCCTGATCATCCTAACTGGTAATCCATTAAAATACAGACTGCTATCTCCTAATCTGCCCCCTGTTTTAGGGTTAGGTGAGGTAAAACTATATTGCAGCTCTGCTTTAAGCCAGGAAACTCACTATTCAATTAGTCTTCTTAATTATGGGGGCTAATTTAGTTGCAGCTGTCTGAAGTTTTTTCAACCAGTCCCCTCAGAAGTTTCTTTTTAAACTCTTGCACAAAAACACCACAAGGTCTCTCAGTTTACACTGTCATAGTGAACATGCCCCATATTCAAAATTCTGGCAGTAGCAGATGATTTCATTTTTTATTTCTCCCAAAGTTGTTCTGTGGTGAACTTTGTTCTGTATGCGCTGCCAGAAAAATGTTCTTTTAGTGGTTAATCAGAAAAAGACAGCTGAAGGAGAGGACTGAACCTCTTAGTGTCTGGTTTTGACAAATATGGACAGCCTTCAATCATGTTTGTAATTTTGCAGTTGTGCTGTGGTTGGCATATGCACAGAAGACAAGTATGCTCCAAAATGCAGAAATAGTAATGCACTTTTTTGTGTTCTGTCTTTTTCAGGTCCTTTCACAGATGTAGTTACCACGAACCTCAAATTGAAGAACCCTTCTGACAAAAGAGTGTGTTTCAAAGTGAAGACAACTGCACCTCGCAGGTACTGTGTACGGCCAAACAGCGGCGTCATCGATGCAGGAGCAACTGTCATTATCTCTGGTGAGTTTTCATTTATTTATTCCTTTTTTTTGTTTAGATTGGTGGACAAAATTTCCTTTGGCCCAAAAATTCAAAAAATGTCATTTTTTTTGTTTTGAAAGCCAGTGGGGAGTCTTAAAGGGAAACTAGGTCAGGGAGATAGAGCGTGATTTGGTTGTAGGTCAACAAGGCAACATGCAAAATCGAAGCTGAGGTGTTGAAACGGCAAGCTGTGACTTTAGGAAGCAGCTTTTACCCGAACAGGTCAACCCCAAGCCGCGTTTCAGTCATAGCCTATGCAGTACACTGGATGTAGAAAAGATTACATTTTGCCATCTTTTATCAGTTACTTGCATACATACACTCTTTTCATACATAACATTTTTACAGTATTCACTTGGCCTGTGTAATACTGCCAGTAGCAGATGGCATCCAGTAGATTTGCTAGCAGATGAATTTTGTTAACCCAAAGCTGAGATGCAACTTGTAAAGAAAAGTTTCATTTTCATAAAGCAGGAAATTGCAGTGCTAAATATGGCTGCAAATTACTTTTGTTTAGCCAACAAATAATCTTCAAATTATTTCATCTACAAAGCAAGTCTATGAAATGCCAAAAAGTAATGACAATATCCAGCCAGCAGCCATGTGCAACCTCTTCATTTTTATTCTAGCAATAGCCTAAACTTGAAATAGCCCTCAATAATATCATAAACAGAAAAATCTGCGAATGACTACTTTTCAGGATCTCAAAACGTCAAATATTTTTCTTGAAAAAATGACTTAATTGTTAGATTTGCATTAGTTTAATTAAACAAAGTGAACGCTTATGATTTGAGGACCTTTACCTCTAAAGCTTTGTATTAACAAACTTTGACATTATTTCAGTCTTACATCCATCACTGATTAACGGGACTGATTTGTACTTTCAGGCTTTGCTTTGCGTGCTTGAAATCATGTCCATAAAAGTGTCATGAAACTTGATTTATGACCACATATCAAAGTCCACAGTCCACTGTGTCTGTAGAAAACAGTATGGATCTCTGTCAAGTTCAAATATCCCTAATTTCAGTGGATATTATACACCCCACCCCCATCAGATCTCATCAGACCAAAGAACTTTCTTCCATTTGACCGTAGAGTCTCCTACATGCCTTTTAGTAAACTCTTTTTGACTGGCTTTCTCTGGCTGTCATAAAGCTTTGAATGGAGAAGAACTGTTACTTGTATGCAGAATCTCTCCCATCTCAGCTGCTGAAGCTTGTAGCTCCTTCAGAATAGTCATAAGTGTCTTGGTGGTCTCCGTCACTTGTCTCCTTCTTGCACAGTCATTTAGTTTGTGACGATGGCCTGATCTGGGCAGATTTACACATGTGCCATATTCCTTCCATTTCTTGATGATGGATTTAACGGAACCTCCGGGGGGATGTTCAGTCCCATGGGATTTTTTTGTATCCTTCCCTTGAGTTATACTTTCAATAGTCTTTTCTTTGAGTTGCTTGGAGTGTTCTTTTGTCCTCATGGTGTCATGGTAGCCAGGAATAGTGATTAACCAGTGACTGGATCTTCCAGACACAGGTGTCTTTATGCTACAATCACTTGGAACACATTCACTGCACTCAGGTGATCCCCATTTCACTAAATGTGAGACTACTAGGACCAATTGGCTGGACCTCTGTTGAATCAGGTCAGTCACTTTCAATGGGGTGAATAATGCAGTCACTTATCTTACATTACATATTTTATTTAATTGACATTACTTTGTAGAAATCTGTTTTCACTTTGATGTGTAAGAAGGTTTTTTTTAATTAAAAAAGCTAGATTACATTGACCATGATTGATTTACAAAATCAGTAAAACATCCAAGGGGGTGAATACTTTTTATAGGCACTATAAATGCATTTACTTGAAATAGTTTGCAGATGCAAAATAACCTGTGGGAAAAACGAGAAACGTTCTGACAAAGATGGATGAGTGTAAATTATATTTAGAGCATTAAATTCAGGAAAATGTGATTATTTTTGTGTAATGGTGTAACCAGAGACTGGGATTTATTGTGCTGAAGATTGTGGCAGTCCTGTGTGTGGGTATAGATATCATGCATATTTGATTTAACAATGTTCTTCTGTTTTTTTTACAGTCATGCTACAGCCCTTTGACTATGACCCCAATGAGAAAAGTAAACACAAATTCATGGTGCAGACAATTTTTGCCCCACCAAATGTTTCGGATATGGATTCATTGGTGAGTAATCCACTTTGACTTTCATTTATAGTTGGGCAATAGAACTGGTTCTTGGATAGATACTTGGCAATGATTTTTCATCAGTGGCAGCTTTTTGAAGCAAGTAATGGAGCAAATCCGGGCTGGATGTTCACATGATCTTGTGCACTGGTTCCTAACCTGGGGTCAGGGACCCCCTAGGGAGGTGTGAGGCTTTATCTGCTCTGAGGTTGTCAAAATTAGATTTGCCTGGAGTGACTAAAACCATAGTAAAGTTACAAAGTTTTAAAATCAATCTAATTCTTTATAGTCATTAAGTTATATGAAATTAACACTATTTTTTAAGTTGCGCTCGATTAACCCGGGCTTGTATTTTACAAAGGCCTGCAACTGTTCATTGTAAGGCTTTAATTTTTCTAGAAGTAAGTAAAGGGAAGTTCACCTTTTACAGTGTAAGGGAAGTGGAATTTCCATTAAGAGAAATGTCATGAAATATTATTGTAGGTGTAGGTTTCTGTACTTCATTCACAGAGTCCGTCTAAAATTACTGTAACATGGTCTAGTTTGCAGGATTGTAGAATTACATTAACCCTAATAAAGGATTTTAGCCATATTACCTATTTCTAATGTGTTAAAGGTAAGACTACACTAGTGTTGTTGTGATACCAAAATTTTAACATCGATACCGATGACAGGTTTAGTATCATGATATTCGATACTAGAAAGGTGCTTGAAACTGAAACGATACTACTCAACACCAAGTGGATGAGAAGCATAAAACAAAACACATAATATTAGTTAACAGTTATTAGAAATTCTATTTTTATGTTCAAATGTAATTGGTCTTTGTGTGTAGAGTTGAAGTAGCATTTCAGGTTTAAATACTTGATCACAGAATTTAACGATTTTCACAATGCATCTAAGAATTGATTTTCTTTCCTCCCTCTAGTGTTGATGTCTGCCACCCTATACCCTGCCATGTCTGTGGGTCACATCGTAGCACAAGTTTATGCCTCTGTTGTTGCCTAACCTTAAAAAGTGACTTGGGATGCACAGTATTGGATTTTTCTCGACATCGATACTGATATTTAAATTTTGTCATGACTTAAAACTTCAGGTGTTAAAACACAATTTGAAGTTTGAGGATGAACACATTAACAAATTTCAATCCTTAGAACACACTTTAAAGTGTAAGGAATAATGATGATGAATAAAAAGAGTTCACCTGACGTAGGTCTGCTGGTCCAGCCTAAAACTCCACTAACTTATTTGTTTGTATGGCAGATATTTACAGCTGATATGGGCAGATTTTTATGGCCTAAAATATTGTTGTGAACACCGCATATCATAATAGTCTGACCTTGGCTTTATAACTGTTAGCACTTAATTCAATACTTGTTGAGGCATGTGCAGTTTCAGTGTTTTGGAGTCCACACATTAGCAGTATTGATCCATTTATGTAAACGCTTTATTCAGACATTTGCTCTCATACCTGTAAAACACTATAAAACAGATTCATACATTTTCTTGTGTAACAAGCCCATTTCCTTTGGTTCATCTGTGTGGGTCCCTCGGTGTTTGCCATGTTACTCAGCCTGCCTCCACAAAACAAACATCCCAACCAGTCACTGCGCTGACAGTCATCTGAAGCAAAGACTCATCCCTTTCAGTTAGTTATTTCTATCAGATTATTAGAGAAAATAGGTCAGCTGATTTCTATCCTGATTTCAATGTGTTCAGGTATCTGTTGGTGATTTGTGTCAATGGTGTCACTTTTCATCATTGTTTTTAAGGAAATTTAGAAAAGCTGGATTCACTTTTGTCCAACACTGCCTCATGTTATAGAGTATTAACAGTAAAATGATGAACTCAGAAGTTCCTGAATGTATGCTGCACGCCTAAAATTACAAGTATGAAAGGCTATAAATAAGTTAAAATATTAATATGAATATAAAGAACCTTTTTAGGCAGAGAATTCAAATTTTAACATCTAGATTTTGCTTGGACTTTGGTGTCTGTTTCTCTTTAAGCCTGTTTACACTTTTGTTGCTTAAATACATTGCAAAGCTTTGCTTTATTTTGCCAGTATGGCCTTGTCATAAAAAAGGCCTGTATTCTCCAGTTTTCCACCAGAGGGCAGCAACACCTTTCTCACCCAGTAAAACATCGACATACCATGCATCTGTGTTCATGAACTGACTTGTCCTTAGTCAGAAACTAAATCCAGGAAGTAGCTGTATGAAGTTGTGATGGCAAACTGTAGATGCATTAAGTTGTTGTTTTATATCAGACAGTGTAGTTTCATGACATTATTCAGCTATGAAAAGAAGAATCTGTTTTATTAATTTTTTTAACAAGCACTGATTAAAAGCTGAATGTGTAGAAATCACTAAATAAATCCTTCAGGTGTCAAAAATGTATCTAACTTAATGGGCGTATGATTGCAGACCCTAAAGCGGATGCAAAAACTGTATCCCTGTGAATCCCCAAATGAAGTTGCGCATGTTTTAGGTTTACATCATATCTGTGGATTTGAGGCTACATTGCATGCGAAAAGTATAAAGTGGGTTATGTTTGCATGTGTGGATAAAATCAAGCTGTCCTCAGTCTGAGTGGATGAATAACATTCCTCCTTTTTTCTGTAACTCCACCAGTGGAAAGATGCAAAACCTGAGGATCTCATGGATTCCAAGCTGAGATGTGTCTTCGAACTGCCTTCTGAAAACGATAAAGTGGTAAGAGACACTGTTGCACCTAAAATAATCTTTTTCTAACTCAGTCTACATTCTGTTCTCTGACTGGGCAAGAGGCATTTCACAAGCGCTGATATATATATATATATATATATATATATATATATATATAACAACATTACTCGAGCTTTTTACTGTGTTTATCTCTCCCCCTTACACTGTACCCTAACAGCATGCAAGCATCACATGCTAGCTTGTGCTGCACAATTTGATAATGTGCCAATGCAAATATACTGGACAGTATTGCATTTTGCAATTACGCCATAATACTTAAGTGGTATCATGAATCTGTTCGCTTGGATATCAAGGAAAAAGCAGAGAATAATGATAATCTTGAAGTATGTATTTTTTAAACTCGGCACATACAAATATTAAGTAGCATAAACAAAACAAAACCTGAAGTTCGTACAGTACTGCTTTTAAAATAACTGAAGATTTTGCCAAAAATAAAAAAGTTACATCTACAAAGTGTAGTAGTAGTAGTACTATCGTAGAGAGAGGACTTTCTGCAGGTATTTTTGTAAACCTTTCAAGTACTACTGCATTTATTTAATTGCACAGTCAGACATCTCAATTGTGATTGCCATTATATTAATTGTGCCGCACTAAAACTCGCTGTCCACATTACATCTGTTAAAAATGCAATTCTCTGCCCAATGAACTGCAGACTCCCTGTGTTAATAGTGTAACATTTACTGCTTTTATTTTGAGTGCAGATAAACAGAGCTGTAGTGCTTTGGGTTGACGTGCCATTAAAAGCTTTTGGCTGAATAGTTTTGCTTCCATGTTGACCAAGTCAGAGCATAGTACATTTAAAAAACACAGATAGGGATATTAGTAACGCTTATGATGTCTTGTCACCTACATTTTTTTGTCTCACTGTAAGCGACTGAGAAGAAAATAGGAGTGGTGTGACTGCGGACAGTATTGCCCAGATGCTGTCAGGACACTACAATAGAAATGAAGCTAATTTTGTTGCTGATGTGTGTTTAGCTTATTTATGTATTAGCTTGCCCATAAGTTACATTTTAATCATTCAATACTTAGGTGCATTTTTCACAAGGAAAGGGTAAAAACGAAATACAGAATTGTGCAGGTGGGGAAGGAAACCCAAGGAGGGCTTATAGTTATATCTCACCATATTATAATGCAATCAAAACCAGTGTGAAAAAGAGACAAGGATGTGAAGAAGAGAGAATAAATACAGGAACATAAAGAAAATTATTTAAAGCTATGGGTTAAAGTGGTGACAATGTTAGCTAGATGTTCTGAGCATAGTATGTTCACTCTACATCAGCCAGACTTTTATTTTACTCACTATTTGATGGATTAAAACATAATTAAAAATTAATAAAACCATGCAGCTGTTGGTGGAAATCATTTGTAGGTTAATAACATAAATCTGTTGTTTATTTATTGTTTTAAAAGCAATACCACACTTATATTTGACATGTTTGACTGAATATCAACAGGGCCATTATCCTGACACTCGTCTCGTCTTGTGCCTACGACTGATTCACAATGGTGCTAATATTCAGTATAACATCGCTCCTTTTGGCATGTTGGTGCTCAGTTAAACTGCAGTTATTTCTTTTCGTAATTGACAAAAGAGGTGGATTTTGTTTGCAGAGTGTTGTTCCCATGTGACAAAAATGATGATTGTGTCATGTCCAGTGCAGGTACAATAGTTTACATACAAGAAGTTTTATTTTAAAATGCCTTCCTCCAACAATGAGCATCGAATTGTCATTTTCTCACTTAATAAATTTTTAATATTTTCCTCCAAATTACTGCTGTAGGTCTTAATTGACATTTTTTACCATCAGTTGAACAAATCATTCTGGAGTACTGTGTTTGTCAGAGGTTCCATGCAGGGATGAATTTTAGAGTGGAGATGGTTGCTAAAACACAGCAGCCATAAAAAAGATAATCAAAAAGGCAGCGTGTTTCACATGTTTCATGGTTAGAACAAACAAAGCAGCTCAAATAAAAATAGCTTTTAAACTACAGGCTACGAGGGCAATGAAAACTCACACTGTATTGTTTGTAAATGCTCTGTTGTGGGATGTATAAATTCTCAGCGTGCATTTCATTCTGCTGAAGAACAAGAACCACAGCCGTCCATGCCTCTGCAGTGGGTTTTGCATTTTAGCAGCTAGCACCAGCTTTGTTAGCCGCCTACAACAAGCCCAGTGGTCTCGTGTGAATACCAAATGCAGCTGCTGTGAAGCAGTTTCAAGGTGAGAGTGGAGCTTTGAAAGATGACGAGTTTGTGTGATGCAAGTGTTTGCATACTCGGTCAATCTATAGAAATTCACAGGAAGGTATCAACATTATCATGCTTTGTTTTGTCAATCACAACTATCCCCGCACAGAAAGAGTGTGGAAAAACCCAGCTCTCTATAAGCTGTATAAGAATAAGATTTGTTGTAGCTTCTGTTATGGATTACCTTGGTTGGTTCTCCCTAAATGGGTGCCTCTACGAACACTGAGCCCGTATTAATGATCCCTCAGTGTAATCAGGATTTACATACAGTAAGCAGTGCTTCTGGATAGCTCTGCAGGCTCTCAGTTCAGGCGAAAACACCACAAAGCCTGCCAGATTTAGCTTAATGCTAAGACGCTACAGTGTGGATATGTAGACCACTGAGTCAGCACAGTATCTGCTCTCTGCTTTGGCATGTGCAGCACGAAAATTATGTGCAATATTTAAAGTATGCCACCCTGTAGGATGGATATATAGAGGAAGGTGTAATCTTATAACGCTGGAATGCATACAGGGTTTAGGATCAGCATTTTTGTTATGTGTAAGAATAGCTTGGTATCAATGCTTCCATGCTTTTAGTCAATGGACACACATGTAAAGTGTCTGTCTAGTTTTTTGACCTCTTTAAGCCCTTACAGTTACATGCCTGTTTACCTCATATTTATATGAGGTCAGACTGCACAGGGGAGAGAGATAGTAATCAGGATCTTGCCAAATAACCTACACATTTAGACTGAATTAGTGGATGATCATGCAAGCTAATGTAATGTTCAGCATCGTTTTTAGAAAACTGGCAAGTATTAGAAGCTTTTAAAATAACCAAAAGCATAATACACGCTTAATTGCAACAGAACAAAAGATCTACTCATCTGTTGAAAGTCCAAACAAAGACACATAAGGGAGAATAAGTTAGACAAAGGGATTTTTGTTTCATTCTAGTCTTCAAATGACGTTGAAACTGGTAAGATTGCTCATTTATTTTTCCTCCTTCTTGGCCAGAATGTTACTAGTTTAGTTCTAAAGTGTCTAAATGGAAAATTCAATTTAAACATTTTGTATGGGGCAGCACACTCATAACACTTGAGAAGAAATTTTTTACTTCATTAAGTTTCTCTGGGTTAAACAGAAGTTGAACAAAAATAAAACATATTTCCAAGCTAAATTTGTCATAGGAAACATATTTTACAAGGATTTATTCCTTGGCTCAAAACAGTGTGGCTCCAGAAGTAAAAGTCCTATTCATATTCTTCAGAAAATAAATGTTATTGTTAGCAGTTATGTCATTACTATCAAAAGTAGATCAAAAGGTGCATCAGTGAATATTGTATATCACCAAAGACCTACAGCCACTTTCACGCTGGAGCCAAAGTATTATTATAGAGTTTTCAGCCTTGTGCACACCTATGGCACTTTTTTCAATTTTTGTTTAATTAATTAATACAAACCTTTTTTTTTCAAGTCTTCATTTGTGTTGTTGTCTTATCGTTTTTTTTGATACCATTATAAATACTGTACCATGAACTTTTTTCTGAAGTGTTATTGTACCATAAAATGTTGACACCAATACATTTCTATTAGATTACAGTTATAAACAAGGTTACTGGTTGATTTTACATCTGCATCTCATCTGTTTATCTAACTTATGCATTATTAACACTTGGAGCTTTGAAAAACAAGCAATAAAGAAACACAACTGAGTAGAAAATGTATAAAATACTTACATTTTTATATTTGTAAGAACAACATCCATCCATCCATCCATTTTCTATACCGCTTATCTCATTGGAGGTCATGGAGGGGGGGTGGGGGGTGGCCGGAGCCTATCCCAGCTGTCATTGGGCAAGAGACAGAATACCCTAGGCCGGTCGCCAGTCAATCACAGCAATATAAAATAATATATTTGATTTGATTTGATCAGTGTCAGATTGACCTGTCTGATTAGTGGGGTCCACTGTTACCATTGAAATGTTTATTACAAACATCCGCTGTTGATTATGACTTAACCTACTGTGATATTATTGAAAGGTATATATGCAAACTGTGCTACATTGAACCATTATCTGTATAAAATCCATGATAAAGATAAATAATGAAAGAAGGTCCATGTTCATTTTGGTAGTTTGAAAGGATGTCATTATCAATAAAGGAATCACAACTGTATGTGGAATGTGGAGTTGCTTTACCCACTGACAACTACAACTAGGGGCGCGCGATAAGATGATCTCAGATCGTGAAGAAATAGAATGTATTGGCGATCTGCTTAATCTGTTTTATCGTAGGATCGGCTCTACTACTTCATGCTCTTTGCTCTCTCCCTCCTCCCCTTCTGCTCCCTGATGCAGTGGAGACTCACGCTGTGAGTGAAAGTGAAACTTAAGATTTAGTTCTCATGATGATTTCTGACTCTTATACGAAGCTTCGTCTTGTTTTTCTGAACCATCAGTGTGCAAAAGTATATTTATGTGCACAATCTGCACAAAGCTTATCAACGTTTTTTTGATGAGCTCTAAAGACAGTATCCTCCGGTCTGCCGTCCGCATGCCGCGGTCAGCGGGGTAAAGTGTGTCTGAGGCAGAAAGCCTGCTGTTGTAACTGTTACAGCCGACGTTGTTTTGCTTTCAATTAATATTTTCTGAGTTATTTACAAGCCTTTCCACCTGGCAAGTAAATGTCAGGATAATGCAGTCACTGGTGAAACGTTATAATATCAGCGTTTTTTTACGGAGGGAGGTGGTGATGTCTGCGAGGTCCAGATATGGATCACTATTAGAAAATGTTTTAAACAGTAAAATCATTGATTTACATGCATTTCTTTGGCCTGCATTCATACTGCTGCAGCACATCATCCTGCCTTTCCTCCTCTTCTCTCCTTCATTGTAGAAGCAGACGTGTCACATGTTTACGTCACTGCTTATCTCAGCCTTATTTAGAGCAGTAAATCAATGTATTCATGACCTTTTTAAATAAAAATCTAAATTGCGTTAAAATAACATACAGTCACTACTTAACTGCAAAACCACGTCTCAAAAATTCATCAAATTTGTGTCATATTTATGTTTTTTTTATTTGGCAGTCTGTAAACAATGCTGAAGTAAATGTGATGTTAAATTGCATACTGTATGAACAGGCTTCTAGTTTAAAGCTTCAGCTGCAGGAATTCTTTCTAAATACAGAAAAATCAGAGAAAAGGTTGTTTTTTCTGGTCACTAACTTGCAAATTTGTCTTAAAAATTTAATGAAAAAAATCATGATAAAATCAAGATTGTCATCTGGCCATAAAAAAAAAATTGTGATATGATTTTTTTTTCCATATTGCCCACCCCTACTGACAACTATCTTACAGTCTTAAACCCAGTCTTTTCCCCTGTATTTGAAAGCCATATTTGTGCCAAATCAAATTATTGATAGTCACAAGTATTCAGGTAGCTGGCTGGTTTTGTTCCCAGATTTAACATGTAGATATAACCATTTTATGAAATGTCAGTGTAGGATTTGACTGTAGAAATTTTCTTCTGGAACCAGAGCTGAGTGATTGGGCTCTGTTGAGCTACATGATGCAGACTAAAAATAATTCCAAATTATTTCATATCATGCCAAGTTTTCCATTTCTAATGGATTTTTGTGGCTAATTTTGGCTGCTTCTTAGCAAGTGTTTCAGACTGCTGCTTTTCTACTTTTAAGGCATCAAAATAAATAAAGCATTCATGAACTGTAGTTATGTCTGATCCAGGCTCACACCCTCTTCACTGTGTTGAATGAGCTTTAGTTATGATGGAGCTTACAATGTTTGCTGTAAAGCTTGTTTTTTATGGTTTGGGTCTTGGTTTGTTCCTTCATACATTCCTAATCTGAATTGTTCTGATAGTGACCGTTCCATCACTGTTTATTTATAGTCAGCTCTAAATACAGTTGTTGTATTATCATTACAAAGCCCTCCGTTTCTCCATGGTGTCATGTTGTCTGTCCCACAAAACAAAGCCACATCAAGCAGGCCCTCTGGAGGGATGCATTTCCTCCCTGGTCTCTTTGATGCTGTGTACGTCTGGGCCTCGGACAAGGCGGCCTTTCTCTGGCTTTGTCCCCCGTCTAGAGGCTAACCTCCATACTTAGCTCAAGGCATGCTGGATCTCACTTTAGTGGTTCTCTCTCTTTCTGTCTCTCCATGCTGGGCAGAATGACGTGGAGGCAACCAAAGCGGCCCCGGTCATGAACTCCGTAAAGGCCGAACCATCACCGGTGCCTGTCACTGCCTCACCAGACGATTCGGAGATGAAGAAAGTTCTGGAGAAGTGCAAGAGGCTTCAAGCTGAGATGAACAAGCTGGCTGAGGAGAACCGGCAATTAAAGGTTAGAGGTGTTGATCAGTTATATTATTGATGTTGCTGAACATTGTGGTACTAATACACTTACAGTATGGAGATCAAGACTAAGAGAACATGCTGTTTACTGAAGAAACGATCACACCCTGAACCAACTCAGAGGGAAATGGCAAGGGAACACTGTTTCCATGCTCTTACGCATTTATGCCACAAAACAGCAACATTTTTCCTCAAGGAAAAACAAAATTAGGTCAAAACATTAAAAACAAACCAAGGAAATAATTTTTCAAATGGTTTTATGCAAGTATTCAAACAACAAGAAGTGCCAACAGTGTATTTTATGTGAAGACGTTTTAGTAAGAGTTTTAGACGCAGTTATACTTCAATACAAAGCAACGACAGTCTTACTCTGCCCTTTTGAAAAACTCTGTCATTGCCCGTAATAAAGCATTATTTTAAAAAAAGTTTCTCTTTTAAAGTTTACTACAGAATATAAATTTGATTTATTTAATTTTTTCTCCAGCAACCTTGAAGAACACATTTGTCCTAAAAGTATCCCATCATCAGTCTCAAGTCTAAGAAGCTCCTCTTATTGCTGAGCTGATATTTAATTTGTGCTTTGAAGGATGTAAGATCTCTCCCTCTAGGTAAAGTGGCATATCCACTTCAGTACACCTGCCAAAAGAAAACAACAAATGTCAAAGGTAGAGCTCAGCTGATATATAAAATAACGAATATTTTAGAGCACATATGGAGGCATCGTGTCATATCCTTCAGCCTTTATATTCACAGTTGTGATATGAAAACGGTTTTACAACATAAAATCCTAGGGGATCAGCTGTAAGCTGATTCTAGCTGCCACACAAACAATATAAAAGTGGCAGGGGCATCTTCCACCGTAATTTCCACTTTGACAGCTTCTGTCTGGATGGCTGTTGCTCAGTGTTTATGCATAAAAAATAGAAGACTCGATTCGATTCAGATTCACAAGGTCCATGTAGGGATATTTTAGCTAGAAAACTTATTTTGCTTTGATATGAAGGAGATTCTCCCAGAGCTAAAGTTAGAATTTGTATAAGGAACCTTCCAATCAAGCACATAATTTAAACTAGAGCCTTGCATGGGACTCTTGTCTTAATCCTACACCCGCTGGATTTCTGACCATTACTGCTCACTCCCGCAGCGCGTGCCATCCACTCCCGTCTGTACCTGCAACAGGTGTGTCAAATTCTGCCCGCGTCCCACATGGATTCTGACAATCCATGTGTAATATTCATAACTAGAAAAGCACTCAGAGAGCGCAGACCTCCGCCATTAGATCTATCTCTGAATAGTGGAGAATCCTTTTAAAAAATTCCTGGATCCGTCCCCTTGTGCCCCCCACCACGGCAATTGCAGATTACTCCCTCCCCGATGGGGTGGAAACACGGTGAGGCAAAGTATTGGATTTGCTACGGGTGCCAACAGATGCACCCATGGTCTCACCGGACGACTGGAAGTCATGGCAGAGGGTGAATACTCCTCTATTCCTCCCAGCATTGTGAGTATTCTCGCTACAATTTGCTGGCTTTCTGTTACGCTCCGACTTGTCTCCTCGATGGGCGTGCATCTTTCAAACTCTATAAACTCCAAAACTTTTAATAGAAACACAACCAAAATGCTGCTGGGCTTGAAGTTACTCATGTCTGCCATCTCCTGGTGTAAAGTGGGAACAGCGCAGACTTCCGCCATTAGCCCTATCTCCCAATAGTACAGAATCCTTTAAAAAATTCCTGGATCCAGATGGTGATCCGGATCAGTCCCAAAATCTAATCAGTTCTTCCTTATGCCATTTCTGACATTTCCTGAAAATTTCATCAAAATTCATCCACAACTTTTTGAGTTTGGTTGCTAACAAATGAACAAACAAACAACCCCACCCGTTCTCATAACCTCCTTGGCGAAGGTAATAAGAGACAGTATGTTTGATTAAAGGCAATAATAATGAAACAACCATGACCTCGTCATGCGTAATGGTGCCTCACATGGATAATAAAGAAGCTGGGAGTCTCAGACGGATTCAACTCCTGGTTATGGCTTAGTAATGGCAATTTAAGAGTAATATTTACCAATATACATTATATATCAGCATTTTGCTGAAAACGCCCTGCCAGAGTCGTACACATTACAGAAACTGTTACAAACACTGACAGCGAGGAGTTAAAATGTTCCTGCCTCCAGACAAACCCCCATGAGAGATTGTATAAATACAGGGTGATAATACTTGGTCTGAAAATACCATGCCTGTGCTGATCAGGATCAGGAATAAAATAATTGATGCGTCTTCATCAACAGGAGGTACCATGAGTGATGCAAGTCCATCATAAGCACTTTAAATCTGATGAATATACTGCACATGTGAGGGCGACAACCCTTTGGTAGTTTTCTTTAATTTGTCATGATGAACTGAAATAAATCATATATTTGCAATCATATGAATCATAAAACTGAGTGAAATTTAATTTGATAACCGTGTCTGTTTCTTCTCCTCTGTTCCAGGATGAAGGTCTTAGAATGAGAAAGGTACCCCGTTCAGACCACATGACAACAAACTCAACCAGCCTCCTCGGCCGAGAAGCCAGCACCGCCTCCCTGCCCTCCCTCCTTGTCGTCATAGCAGCCATCTTCATCGGATTCTTCCTAGGGAAGTTCATCTTGTAGACTGGGAGATGCATGCCAGCCGTATCCCCACTCCCCCCTCCTGCTCCCCCCTCTCCCCCTTCGACTCCGGAATAAAAACAGGCCTGGAAAAACCGAGAAGTCTTTCTGTTGACTTTGCCATATCATTGGTAGTGTGGCCGACAGTGAACACATCTGTACAGCATCATTCGAAGGCGTCGCCCTTTTTACAGTCTCACACGGTTAGTACACACAGAGAGTTGAGAAAAGAAAGGCGACACACAAGTGATTGCTCCCCCTTCTCTTTTTTTTGTTTTCTTTATTTTTTGTGATGGCTGGATTATACAGATTATATGCCGGGACAATGAAAGTTGTATACTATCAGTCAATGGAAGTTGCACCTAGAGTGAACCATGGGCAAAGAGGCAGACATAAAGATTAGATTTTTCTTTCTCAGTCACTCTCTCTGTTGTTTTTAATAGGAATTGAATTGATTGTTAGGTGTCTTGTAAATGTTGTTTTAAATCCTTTTAAACATAAAAAGGACAGACTTCCATCATAACAACCTTGCTACCTGTTGCTGGATTGCCTCTGAAGTAAATTTGTTCAGTTTGTAATTTCTACTTCTTCTTGTCTTGGAATGTTCACGTCCAGCTGGGGATTATAGGTGCCTCCTTCTTGTACATTTCTGTCCTTTTCCTTTTCTTCACACACCAATACAGACTTTATATTATTATTATTATTATTACTATTATGATTATGATGATTATTACTATTATTATTATTATTATTATTATTATTATTATTATACAAATCATATATTCCTTGAGGCAAATATTGACTGAAATAAGGTCTCCATTCTTAAAAATCCTGTCCCATGGTATTAAGCATTGAAAAAATAAAAATGAAAAAATGTGGTTTCGATAGCCGTCTTTTCCTGTCTCTCCCATTCATGATACACCCTCAAACATTCATTATTTATGCCTGCTGTCTTCCCATGCCAAGTTTTCTGTCTGTTTTGCTGCCAACAGTATATATTAGATACTTTTTTCCCTGTCTGCAAGGACAAAGTACAATATGAGCTAACCACGTGTTTTAATTACACTTGACATTTCATCTATTATTGTTTGGCTGTCAGTTCTGAGCTGCCAAGACTCAAAGAAAGAACAAGAAAATGCCGCAAACATCCGCTCAATCATGAGCTCAAAATTAAGAAAGCTCTGTTTAAATTTGTTTTCTTCAATGCTTTATTAACTTTATCAATCAAAGCGAAGTTTGGACCTCTTTAAAACTGATGTGGTTTCTAAATTAGAGAGAGGCGCTCTGCTGGTTTCATTGAGAAAGAATAGCCTTGCTTTCTTTTTATTTTGGGGGTTGTTCTGCTGAGGTATTAAAGTACATTTTTGGTACATTAGGCATTCTGTATGGCATGAACCTTTGTAGTAATTTGGCCCCAAACTTCATTCGTTTCAGACTGACGTCTAAAAACACAGGACTGTCTTTACAAGACGCTTATTTTCTCCAGAAGTGAAACCTGCAATCATTTCATTAAAGCGTGGAGTAAGATGATTCATACTGACTCCTGCAGGACGGAGTAGCGTGGGAAAAAAGACCACTGGATATTTTTTTCCTATTTGGCAGGAGAGAGAGAAGGAGAATAACATGTTACGTTTTACAGCGACTACACGGCGACAGCAACAAAAGCTGAATGTTAAACAGATATAAATATGATAAAATAAAGGAGTTGCGATTAGATGGTCACATCTTAAATCTGTAAAACCTGAAACAGGATAATGTCAACATCAGATATAAATGGAATGATAATCAGAAATGTTGGTATAGAAATGTCACATGAAGAAAAACGTTTTACTGAGAAGTTTTCAGCTTTAAATCCTTCATAGAGTAGACTTGAGTAAGACTGTTAATTGTAAGGATTTGTTTAAAGAATTTGCTTTTATAATTGGCTTGAAAAGCATTTGGTAAAAGTGAAATATCTGTTTTTTATACCTTTAAATTTTAAGCATGAACTTCAGAGCTTATTGGTCTGTCCATTAAAGGACATGCATGTCTACATGTTCTTTTTCCTCTGTTTCTGGTGTTAATTGGTCATTTTTGGTTGTTTACTCACTAGATCAGCCCAACTGTGTCTTAATGCTGCATAGATTTCCTTTATCAATTTCAGCAGCTTTACTAAAATCTCAAGAAAGTAACCATGTTCAGGAAACCAGTGTTTGTACATGGGGGAGACAGACATGACAAGTCTAAGGATGCCCAAATTACCTACAGAGGCTGTTGTCCTTGAAACAGACAGCCCAGGTTCTCGTCCAAGCTGTGGCTCCTTCCCAGCATTTCATTCTCTATTTTCTCTCCTCCTTGTTTTCGACTCTATCCACTGTCCTCTCCAATAAGACATAAAAGATCAAAAACAAAACTTAAAAAGGAGCGAGTCAAAAAATAGGGATGCACAACATTTGATTTTTGCCTATATTTTTAGATTAATTTCAGCCGATACAAATATTTAAATGTAGTTAGACATAAAACTTTGGTCCTTAAAACACTTTAAAGTTTAAGAAATCACGATGAATAAAGAAAAAGACTTCAGTTGAAAACTCTGCTAACTTATTTGTTAATATAATATTTAAAGCTGATATAGGCAGATTTTTACTGCCTAAATTTGGCAGAATTTTTCATTCCTGCCAACACTGATATCTTAGGATAATATCATGTAATCGAGAATAAACAGAGTATGTATATAACAGAGTAAAATAAAAGTTTACATGTATGTCTGCTTGAGGCATCCGTAGATCAAAAGTTCTGTTGGAATAATTTCCTTTAAAATTGTTTTTATTAATATCAAGAACTACAACAATTACCATGTGGAGCCTTAGATAAGTAGTATGTGATTGACTCTTTCATTTGAAGGCCTATTTTTCTGGTTTCCTATGAAAAGGTTTTTCAGTTTTTTGTTGTGCCCCAAACTATACCATAATCTTGATATTCAGTTTTAGGGATACAACAGGCTGTAACCTTCATGGATGAAAAATAAGTGGTGGAAAGAGTACAAGATTACCATTCTCTAGTAAAAGCACACTTAAGTTAAAATTGACTTAGGTAGAAATAAAAGTAAAAAGTCATTTAAAACTTTAATTACTGAGTAGCTACTTATGATATCTAAGGGGATCTGACTGTAAAAATGTTAATTTCTTGATGTGCAATAACAAACAAATATCTGCAGGCTCCCCTCTAGGTGAAATGCAACGACTGTTTTGTATTTAATGTGGGATTATTCCCTCACTGTTTGCTAATGAGTGTCGTTTAATCAAAGCTGTTGGCAAGTTTCATTTCTTTGACAGAAAGCACTCCAAAAAGTACAAATACACAAAAGCTACTTGATTTGAGTACAGCCAGGTCTTAAACTGATTTGTGTAGAAGTTGATGCCTTACAGGCACCCACTGGATAGGGGATGATTGTTTTATAACTTGGATGTGACCATCCATGTTATAAAAACATGATTTGAAAAGGATATGAGCTAAATATAAATAGGGGCATGGCTAATATGACTACAAGCCAGTATGGTGTCTGTTGGTCTTTGTCAGGAGGTTCAAGGCACGCCTCACCTCCACCTCTTTGTACGTTATGAGGTTGACCAAAGAAAGTTTGAAACAGTGTTTAAATATGGCAGCCATCACAGATTGGCTTTAAAAGACGGTTTCAGCAACCAAATTATGTCACTCAGACTTCATTTAACACTTCCTATACTCTATTAGCTATACAAGACTTAATACACTTAAGATTTTTACTAACATCAAAATCAAAAACCTGTTAAACCTCTGATAGAAGTAAGAATGTCTTACATTTTCAGTTGCAGCTCCAGCACAGCATTGGTCCAGACTTGTTTTGATCACCACAATTCTGTTTGTTAATCTGGTTTTATTTAGTGAAATTTTGCAGTGTGAACACTTTATATTCAGAATGTAAAAGTTTGACTGTATGTAGTTTATTCTAGGTCACTGAGGTTTTGTAACATTATAAGCATTTCTTTCTCAGCTGCAGTAAAGCAGAACAACACAGGTTATATATGCTTTGTTGTGAATCAGTTATTTTAACCCACACAGCTGCCTCCTCTCATACTTTGCTGCTCTAAAACACATGTATATAAGTAAAGCCAACTTTTTCTAGTCCTGTTGTATTTTCCGCCTTCATAACATACTTACCAAGTACATTAAAAATAAGGCAATGTGAAATCATTTACAAAGGAGTTCACTTTTTCACTGTTCATTTTTTGGTGTGCACCATGTGTGAATCTGCCATAATAACAATGTACTCATATGAAAATAATATTCACAATAAAGACTGAAGAGTATCAAAGATTTAATCTTATACATGTATCCAGTTACAAAGACATTTCCTGAAGATTTGTACATGTTCTTTAGTCAAACATCTGCAGTCAGTGATTATAAACAGGAAGGAGCTGGAGGAGATTACAGAGGTAAGATGATGATGTGATGCTGCTGCTGAAGACAATCTGATGGCACTGGTTCTCTGGAGGCATGATAAGATTTAGTGTTTGCTTTGTTGGTTTGCTTTTCGTACCATTCACAGAAGAAAAGTACAAAAAAAAAAAGAACAGAAGAGAGAAGTCAAGAAGACAGGGAAATAAAAGAGCAAGGATATTCGGCCTGAAGATCAAACTTCTTAACTTTCTTAAAAGATATGCTCAGAAGTTTTTAAACTCAAGGCAACAGAAATTAAAGCCGTTGAGTCCAACATGAATCCTGTTGGACTATGGGGGCAGAAATGTTATTAACTACAATAATTTCACGTCTCCATGTTGGTCAAGGCATTATGTTTTCAGGTTGTCTGTCCATTCATCTGGGCAATTCTTGTTAACACAATACCTAAAGAAGCTTTCACGTTTTAGCAAACTGTGGACAAATGTTCTCCCTGACCCAAGGATGAATTGATTACATTTGGAGGTCATAGGTCAAGGATACTAGGCCTCATGTTCATCCCTTGTTTTACAGGCCATTCTTAAGAGCAGTATCTTAAAGGTGCAGTGTGTAAAATTGGGACTATCAACATCTAACACTTCAATTCTGGAGTGTGATGTTCATTTCTCTGGTGATAACTGTGGGAACCAGTGAAGTTTAAAAATCAATACATGCTTAACTGTTATTTGGTTCCTTCTATGGTGCCATAGAAACAGGCAAAGTGCAAAAATCCAAGATGGCAGCGTCCTTGGAGGGGACCCTCCCTATGTATGAATAAAAGGCTTATTCTGACTTAATTTAAAACATAAATTTTAAAAAATGTGTTATCAGATGTCAACACTAATTTAGATCAATCTACTTATAAATGTTATGTTTCATTTTAACCAAGCTTGTTTTGCTAAATGCTAATAGGCTAAATATTACACACTGCACCTTTAAGAGCATTTTCAAGGATTTTTTTCATCCTGACACAAGGATGAACTGAATACATTATAGAAGTCAAAGGTAATAGGGCTTGTGCACGTCCCTTGTTTGTCAAAAATGCTTAAAGGTGGTGGTTCTCAACTGGTCTTACATCAGGACTAGGGGTGGAAATGATGATTTTTTTTTTAATATTGATGCCCATATTGTTCAGAGTACTTACTGAAACAACTATTGATACTGTTGTTTTGTTTGGTGTAGTAACAAAGTGATAATACATTTAGAATAGGAGTGGTATAAACTAAGTAGAGCTTGTTTTGAAAAGTTTTGATGAATATTATCTACTTAATAGTAATGAAATAAAAATACAATCCTCATCTTCACAACTGCATGTACTGAAGTGTCCAAAAACTGAACTAAGCACAGCGGATAGAATCAGAAACAGGGATGAGAGAGTGGTGGAGACATCAGAGAAAAAAAATTTCATTGCAGGCATTCAATGGCCCCTCCCCTATTGTGGACCTTGGTAATCAGTACCCTCCCCCCACTCATCCTACGCCCATGGAGCCACAGGCTGGACTTCAACCTGGGCCGTCCATGCACATGGGGTGTGACCTGACCACCAGGATACCTGAGCACCCAAAAATGAAATGAATGAGAAATGGGGCAGTTTGGACTTGGGATGAAACAAAGACATGTGCTTCAAAATGAAAGCATTTCAAACTTTCCACATTTTTCTGGCACACATTATGACACTGAAAATGGCTTCACAACTCACTTTTGGGTCCCGATCCACCAGTTGAGAAGCAAGGCTTTACGGGATTTTTTCTTCAAACTTTGCACAAATGTCTGCCAAGACTCAAGGATTAACTTAGATTAGATTTTAGAGGTCAAGGGTTAATGTCACTATGATGTGTAACATTTATACCACAGAAGACACCCTAGCTCTCTTCCTGACCAACAACTTTACTTTCACTGTCTGGCATTTGACAATTATAATTGCCTCATCATTTTTCAAAAGTTAATGAAAATGTACCAACCCCTTTATTAGGTACACCTTTTAATTAATGCAAATGTCTAATCAGGTAATCACATGTCAGCAGCCAGTGCACTTCGACATGTAGACATGGTCAAGACCATGTGATGAAGTTCAAACTGCAGCATCCGAGAAGAAAGGTGATAAAAGTGACTGAATGAACCACTGCACAAGTGCTCTAGGAAATGGGTGGCACATTTGCATGGCTTGTGTTAATCAGACAATGCATGGTTGCATGTAAACAAGAGTAAAAGTGGAGCATTTATTTTCACTTTGTAAACAGCTTACAAGGCCAGTATATTTGCTTATTCTCCAGGTGCAGCCTCCTGATCAGAGCATGAAAAAGCAGTCCTGATTGGAGCCATTTCTCCCTGTAAATATGAAGATATTTGGTCAGTGATGCGAAAATGTATCTCCAAAGAGTGTACGGTTGATAATAGACCTGCAGATTAATAGGTTTTATTAAGTCCAGGTAAAGGTTTATGTCTAAATGTGGAGATGATGATAAAACTGGTTGTTTTCATACAATAAGGCAACATTTCAAAGAAATGGTTCCCTTTTCCTGTAAACAGTGACTTTCCACAAGCGCCTCTCCTTCAACAGGGAGCTTCTTGTCAAGAGTTCATCGTCTTTTGGCAGCACCAAGTAAAGACTTGATGATTTTAGGTAAATATGTTGTATAAAACATCCTTTCAGGTCCGTCTTATATATCGACATCTTTGTGTATTTGTGGAAACGCAGGCTGGTTTGTCTTTGGTTCCACTTTAAAGTGCAGTTTCTGTGGTGCAGCAGTGTCAAGTCTTTGGTAGATCAGAGAAGTTTCAGAGGATCGTAGGCACCAGTTTTCATCCTCTATCACATCCCAGGAGTCTTATCTTTCTGTTCTTCCTGTTTCAAATCAAACTTGTCTTTAAGTAGAAAAACTTCTCTCTAGCTTTGCCAGCAGAGAAGCAAAGATGTGACAAATGCAATGGCAGTAAACATGAGGTGTTTGTGGCTGCCACTGTGCCATCCTGTGCAGTCATTGTGGTGAGAGTGAGACCTGTCGCCACCGTCTGCTCTGCTGAAGTCAGAGACGTGGCTGTTGGCTGAACACTGAACGAGCGGCATCTGGTACGACGTGGCCCGCTTCTCCGGCTGGTTCGGGCTGGAGCCGTCACTGGGACGCTGGCCGTTGTAGAGCAGGTAGCGTCCGTGTGCGTCCTGCTCCATACGGAAGAGTTCGTACTCCGTGTGCGGAAGACGGATGCCCAACGCAACGCATCCATTTGTCACTGTGACGTCCTGCTCAACCCCAACCTGCCACGAGCCCTGAACCCCACACTCGTTACCGTTGAAGACATTGAGAAGGGAAGTGGTGGCTAAGTCCATGGGGGTTACTCTCATGTGGTTCACTGGAGGAGGAAAGGCGAGAAAGTTTGTTAGATTGAGTAACTTCTTTAAGAATAACAACAGGGATCTAAAAAAAATCCTGTTTGACCCACAGAGTAATGATATAATTTTCAGAGGTTAATATCAGACTCTTGATGAGTCACTTAAGCAATCAGTTTCTAACCAATCAAAAACTGAAGACTCAGAAAACAAGTATTTACTTCTGTTGAAAAAATCCAGAAGAAGAAAAATTCAGATATCTTAGAATAATCCCCTTTTTATGTATGTTTTTGCATCAGCCAGTTACCTTTGAAGACAAAGTCGGTCCCTCCCATGACTCTGGTGGAGTGAAGCCCCCTGCTGTAGCGTCCCCGGGCGTAAATTGTGAAGGTGGGGTGTTTACAGACGGGGTCAGAGTAGTGGTAGTAGTGACCTTCCCAGGTGTGGTTCTTATCGTGGAAGATGAAGTGCCGGGTGAGGAAAAGGACCTCAGGACGGACCTCACAGCGCTGACTCACCCACTGACCGTACAGCCCCACGGTCAGGTCGGCCCGCGGAGGCAGGATGGGAGGGTGGAGCTCGTCTGAGCGGAAGATGATGCGACAGGCAATGCAACTGTGGTCGTGGTTCTGGAGACGAACAGAGGGACAGTATGTAACGAAAAAAGTCATCTAGTTTCTTTACAGTTAATGAAGATGCTTCTCTTTTGACATTTTCATGAGGGATAAGGGACAACTTAAGGCTTTATTTTACAGTAAATACATTCTGAAACTCATTGATTAAACTGCTGATTCTGGCAGATGCTTTGTAGGATTTGAAGTGTTTTTAATAAACTATCAAAAAAGAAAATTCATTATATACATAGAAAATACTGCTATTTAAACCCTGTACACAACACTTTCTAGGTTCTTCAGCAGCATTGGAAAGAAATTGATACCAAAAAATATGGCTGTCAGCTTTAATGCATCATTCACCATGAGGTTAAGATTCATTAGGTAGTAAAGAGGTTCCTATGTCATTTTTGGGTCCTGATACAGAGTGTTGGGTTTCGGCTGGTGCTGGGTATTGATCTGACATAGGCATTAACTTTCTTTACCAACTGTGCTGTGGAAAAATGACAAATTATTTTAGCCCTACAGTGACCTCAGAGCAGGACTCAACTACAGAAATGTAATGTACAGCCTCTCTGTGACACTTAAGAGCTGTTTTTGCTGCTGATTATTGTGAATTTTAAGGCCAGATATTAAAATAAATGTGACACAGTAAATCAGTACACATCCGCTCCTTAATTTCACATTTCTGTTTAAATAAACTAACCAACAGCTCAGTGGACAAGTCAAAAGTCATGCACCTTGTTATTGAACATTTACCTTTTTACCATTCCCTTATTTCTTTTACAATCCACAACAAGTTGGTTTAGTTCATGTCATAATTTCTTATCTATATGATACTCCTTATTTTTCTTTCAAAATAAAATCAGGTCTGTATCCAAACAGGAAGTCCATTATGATTAGACAGTTCAGAAATCCAAATTCAAACAAAACTGTTTTAAATGCAAAATAGTGTAAGTGTAAAATGCAACAAAAAGAAAATTATGTGTATTTAAAAGCTTTACTTAAAGTGTAAGAGGTAAAAGTAAAATGTACAAAAGCCCTGACAGGAAGTTTCTTTATATGTTATTTTTCTCAGTTTAAACCATCATAAAAGTGAGTTGATTTTCTGTCATATTCTCAAGATTTTGAGTTGATAACGAATGCAATCACTTGACAACAAGATTAGTGTCAGTATTGATAAAAAGCCCAAATTTACTGGGAAATAGAGTAGAAATGTATAATTTACAGATGTTATTATTGTAGGGATATAGTGCATCTGATTATCTTTATTTTAGCTCCATGCTTGATAGGCATATGGATACAAACAACCTTCAGTCTGTACTCTGTTTTCATTTCAGCTTTAATTTTACATTTTTTTGGAAGCTTTAGATCCAGACCAAATGTTGCAATACCACCAGTTACAGTGGGGGGCAGCATTGGTCAATGCAGCCAACTATTCACACAAAACCCGCAAAACGCCAGCATGGCAAATGGACTTGAGTTTGTATAGCATCATCTGACTACTAAGTGCTTTTTCACCGCAGGTCACCGCTACCCACTCATACCCTTTCACACTATTCACACACTGATGGCAGAGGTTGTTATGGAGAATGGCCTAATTAGTAGAGGTGTAATGATCCATCAATATATGTATTGATACATCAATTGGTTGTTTAATGATCCAACCGTATTGATGGAAAGTCAAAAACATTGATGTTGGGGGCGCAGATGGCCTAGTGGTTTAAGGCACGCGCCACGGACGGCCTGGGTTCAAATCCAGCCTGGGGCCATTTACTGAATATCTCAACCCCGTTCTTGTCCCTGTTTCCGACTCTATCCATTGTCCTCCTCTATCAATTATAGGCACAAAAATGCCCCCCCAAAAATCAACGCTGTATTGAGGCTTCAAGCAAATGAAACTAAAATTTCCCCACACAATGTTGACAGTTTCTGCCCCAGGCAGCGTCCTAAACTAGCTAGCAGCAAGCTAGCTAACTGGCGGCAGTGGCTTAAAGCTGAGGGAGAGGATATCCTCTCCTCTCTCAGCTGTGTGGACATGATTCAGACCAACACTACTGCAGGACGGTTCCCTACCCTTAGTGTGTTGATTACGTCTACGTCTTCATCCGTACACAACCACTGAATGAGATCGTTCATGTATAATAAGAACAGTCAACTCATTATGGCTGAGGTCACGTGAGCGTTGTCTGATGCTGCAGACTCCATATAAATAGAGTGAGGGGAAAGTCCGCTGCTGCATGTCCTCTTTGATACAATGACTTTATTTTGCCATGTCACGTTAGATTTATAATAAAAATTAGCAGGACATCTGTTCTTTATACCCCCACCCCCACTCTTGTTATGAGGCTGCTCATCACAGGAGTGTCTTTAAAACTCACTATAAGATCATATGCCACATATTTAACCTTTTTAAAATCCCATAATGTACAAATAAACTACAAATGAGCTATCTGCCGCATTAATAGGTTCCTGTTAAAGTATGAAGGGCTGATATAGAGCAGAAATATCTGTTGAAGTCCACACGTGTTTAAATAAGTTAAAGAAAAAAATCTCAAATTGGAAAACAGGACAAAAATGTTGATAATTATTATAAAGGGTTGCAGAAAAAGTCCATATTGGAGCTTTTGAGTGATCTGAAGGTGTGTGGAAATAAGGATGTTTATTTTAAATCAACATATACATGATGTTAGCTGACGTCTTTGGGAGAACACGCCCTTGATAGGATGATTTATTCCAATGTCCACTACTTTGTAAAATTTTATTGTGTGGGACACTTTTTATAGATTAAAGGAGCATAGATGAGCCTTTAGGGCTTCAACAAGAAAGAAAGCTACTCTAACCATTTTAATGTTGATTCACAGACTAACCTTCGACAGAATTCTGTGAATTTGGTGATGCTGTTTGATAAGAGTTGTATATCACAAATGTAATTTTGTAATAATGATACAAATGAACTTTTTCCTGCAATAATCAATCAGCTGTTTGACTCTTCTTTCTTCCCAAACTCAGAGCTGAAGTTCCAGCTCAGTTTCATCATAGTGAAAACTGTTTTGTAAAAACTGTCATTGCTGAGAGCTTTTTCAATCCATCTTCTGTATATTTCGTCATGAACTCCAAATAAAGTGACTCCTGGCGTCTGTTGGGAGGTGAAGGAGGAAAAACTATTTCCTTTAGTCTCTGCAGCGCTGGAAGCCAGACTAGCTTCCAGCATTTTCTCAGGCTGATCACATCATTTCACTGTGAAACACAGATGTCTGCTCAAACAAGAGCTGTGACAAAACATCACACAGCGAACAGCGAGAGGATCTTTCATTCTGCTCACAAACAACAGCAGGACTCCTTTTATTCACCCGTATAAACTTACAAGTTCTTGTTTTGGTCTATGTAAATGACCATTAATCTTGTACAGGATGTGATCACAGCATCCAGACAGGACAGATGTGGGTTTCTGGCAGAGGAAAGGCAGGAAGCATTCATACTGTACTGCACAAAATCTCCCAAACAGTCAAAAACTCCAGGGAGGCAGTGGAGTTTTTGCTATTTGAGGGTGGTCAGAATTTAAGACCTAAACTCCCTAAAACAGTCACTCTTTTCCCAGACAACACTCAGTCCTCAGGAGATTTACAGGGAGTTAGAAGAATAAAGCGACAAAGAAAATCTAGAAAAACAGCAGTATCACTCCGTGGTCAAGATGAGATAATCCCAGTGCAGCTTCATAAGCGCCTAAGAATGAGAGGTTAATGGGAGAACTGGAGCAAAGCCTCCTGTGAGTCCAAACTCTGAATGAGAGCAGAGATCCATTTGTGTTAATGAGAGAGAATACTGTATACATGTAAGGAAGGGAAGAAGAAATAAATACAGCATGCAGAGAAATAAATATGCATATGTATTTTAGCATATGTTTAAGATGGAATAAGAAAGACTGCAGTCTGTGGGAGAGTTTATGTTCCAGGTGTGGAGAACATGTTCCAGATCTGCAGAAACTTAAAGCTCATAAAACATATGCAGGCTGACGGAGCCAAAAAAAAAGACATTCCCCAACCATGAACATGCCCCCTATCTATAGGTACTGAACTAGGGGTGGGACAAAATATCAATACAAGAAATTTGTGTCCTTGGTAATCTGTGCAATATTAGTTTTGGACAAGATACTTTTAAAATAGATTTCCCTGACAGTTTTACTTACTGTGTTTCTATTCTCATGTTGGTCAAAAAAGCAGTTGACAGCGGGACTAAAGGAGAAGATAACAGAGGTGTAATATCTGACAGCAGTGATGAGATGTTAAAGGTTGAAGCTTGAGAAGAGGTGAGCTGAAAACTACATGTATTGTTTTTTTTTGTGAGGCAAAGTTGCAAATTCCCCAAAAATTATTGGAATGTTGTGCAAAATATGTATAAACAGTTTACAGTGATTTACAAACTCTTTAAACATACATTCAAATGAATACAGCAAAAAGAGAATATTTAATGATCAAACTAATAATCTTGTTAGTTTTTTGGAAAATGTAGACTTCACATTCTGAATTTTAATGCATTCTCAAAAAAAATTGGGACATTAGCAAAAAAAGACTGAGAAAGTTATGTAATTAAAAAAACAAAACAAAACAAAAAAAACCTGGAACACTCCAAAGGTCAGTAGGTTAATCGGTAGCAAGTGACAGTACAATGATTGGGGATAAAAGGAGCCCCCAGGAAAGGCTCAGACATTCAGTCTACTATGTCAGAGTTTCTCCACTTTATGAAAGATTTAAGCAAATAGTCCAACTGTTTATGAGCAGGCTGACTAAAGAGACCCCGTCTTGCAGGCCACCACAGAGAGACACCACCTGTCAGGATGGAAATACATGCCAAAACTTTCAAAATAAACTTCCAGTTAGGGTTACGGTAAGAGTAAGGGTAAAGGTAAGGATGTCAGAAGTTAAACGTAAAGAAACCCGACCTGCAAAACCTGATTACAAAACATTTAATAAAGCAGAGTAAAAAGTCTGCTTATGGGAAAAATCTGTTTATATTTAAACAATAAAAAAACACTCTGATGCAGTTAGCTAAAGCTATCAAGCTGTGTTAGCTACATAAGTTTGGTAGGTAATGTAGCTACATAGTCAATGTAGCTAAAGCTACAGCTAGCAAAGAATCGTCATTTAAAAAAATAAAGTTAAGTTTGCAAAATTAATGAAGCTATGTTGGTTTTAGCTATTTTAGCTTTAGCTATGCATCTCTGTTACCTAAATAGCTAATGTAGCTACTTTAGCGTTTGCTGAAGCTCACGTTGCTAAAGCTAAATCTAAAGCTAACATGAGCACATTGGCTTACATAGTAGCGTGTACAACAAAGCTAGCCTAGCTATGTTAGCTTTAGCTAAGGCTAATGAAGCTAAAAAGAGTCACCGTAAGAAATCAAGCACTGCTGAGCAACTTGAGAGGAACATCAAGAACGAATGGGAAATCATTCTACCCTCAATACTTAAACTATTCATGTCTCAAGTCCCCAGATGCTTACAGAGCAGTGTTAATTTTGGTAGCTATTCTGAAATTAGTCTCTAGATTGAAAAACTTTAGTTTTAGTCCCATTTGAGTTATTTTTAACTTTGTAGTTTAAGTCAACAAAAACTCATTTTAGTCCAGTCTAGTAAATAAAAGTCCTATTCTTTTAAATAATTAAATGAGCCAAATTTAGCCAAAATTAAAAAATAAATAAATAAATAAATTGTTAATCATTAATAATGATCCTTCAATGCTTTAACTGATTTACATGGATGAAAATATTGACATAACTTGCATGCAAAGTTAAGAAATGTCGATTTTGAACATCCAACAGTCCAGCACTAACTTGTTGGTCTTGTTTTAGTCTTCTTGATGACAAAGAAACTTGCTTTTCATTGGAGTTTTATTATCAAAGATGTTTATTTAGCTAGTCTTAGTCTATGCTTTCTCTCAAAAAAAGGGTAGATGACTAAAATTTGTAGTCATAGTTTTAGTCAGCAAAACTAAAATGGTTACAGTGTTGTTAGAAGGAAAGGTGATGTAGCACAGCAGTAAACATGCTCCTGTATGAATGTCTTATTGAATGGGTTGCAGGCTTCATATTCAGAGCAAAAATCACATATCTATTCCATTCAGATGCTCAGTTTGAATCTCGAGTCTTAACCATGTCAACATGCCTAAATACACTGGTTGCAGCCATGTGATTGCAGCATTGCATATTTGCATTAATGAGCAGTTGAACAGGTGTACCTAAAAAAGTGACTGGTGAGTGCATGCTGTAATTTTCTCTGTGCTTTTGTAATTGATTCATTAGTCTTCCTGTGAACATTATAGGCATAAAGAAAAGAAGACCTTTAGTCAGAGTGGTTGCAATGTTTCAGTTAAGATATCCCAGACATAGCTTAAAGTCTGAATATGCAGCCTGACAGGCAAAACCCAGGGTTAAAAATGTCTTACAGCCCCTTGTGATGAAACTCACTGCTCTTAGTGAACAGTAATAACTGAAGGTGACTCAGACGAGCATGTCAACGTTTTATCAGCTCCTGTTTCTCTCCTCTGGGCTGTAACGATGAGAAAGTATGATAACAAAGCTCAGAGAGAGTTTAGTGAGAAAACTGGCCCCATCTACAGCAGAAATCACACCCTTTAGTTGAACATATAAAAGTTTAATATGTTGTTCTGTGATCAGGCAGTAATCACTACAGCTGAGAGTTGGAGCAGATTCAGACGCCTCAGGCCAGCTTCACACAAACTGATATCTGCTCTGTTATTTGCAGGTGGCAAATAAAAGTTTTACAGATGTTGTGACTCCACTCTGATCATGAAAACACAAATAAGAAGTTGAGAAGAAAGTTTATAGTTTTTTCACACAGTTCTTGAAGTTCGACAAAATTCACAGACCTAAAGCTGAACCATGAAAACAAAGAGTTTAGGCACAGGCTTTGACTCAAAGGTTCACTGTACAACTTCAGCTCTTAGACTGAGAATTGTCAGTCTTTGCTTTTTGTTTAAAAAAAGGATTTCATCAAGAGCTAAAGAAGCTGGCTTTTATCATTATGAGGCTGCTCTATCAGACCTTTCAGACCAACATGTTTGAGCCTCCAGGGCCAGAATCAGATTCAGAGCCATATGACACTCAAGAAGTTTACATGCAGTAAGAAAAAGATAAAAATATAGAAACTAAATCTGGACTTTAATATAGGTTAATGAGCATGATTGCATGAATGCATGAATATTTTGTATAGCAGAAGTTAAGATCCATAAGGCAGATGGATAACATTCACTAAATTTCAGAACCAGAAACTACTTTTATTGCCAATTTTTACACGTACAAGAAATTTTAGTTTGTGTTGCTGTGCATCACAATTAACATAGAAGAAGATGAATAAGGGAAAGAGGCTTGTTAGGACCTTGTTAGGTCTACAGGAGGAAGATCCATAGTAACTTGTTGAAAGGGGGCTTATCATGAGTCTAGTTAAATATCCTGAGCGAGTCACAACAGTGGCTTAACTTAATTATAAAAAAAAAAAAAAAAAAAAAAAAAAAGAATAGTGGCCACTGCAGAGGTGGCTACTGGTAAAAAAATGTAGAACTGCTTTTCCTCATCCTTAAAAAATGGAACCAATGAAGCCAGGAAAGTGCACTTGCAGGATGAAGACACAGCTAACTAGCAAAGCTACAGACTAGGGACACTCTGATGTTGTCTGTCAGTAAATGATGTGGCATGATCAGAAATCAGAAGCTGATGTTTATCTGCCTTGTTCAATCAATTTTGTAATGGTATCTAATTAATCTGACTGCAGTTTCCAAGAGGACTTCTGCCTTGTATTTGGCAAAAGATGTCATCTGTTGGATGCACTTTAATCTGTCTTTAAAGGTCCAACAAGAGAGAAAATGTTGGTAGAGTAAGAGTCTTACACCAAAATAGGTAATGAAAAAAAACATTGGTATTGGCATCAACAACATTTTTTGATGGTACCGTGACTACGTTATGAGACTCTTGTCCCGTCTTAGTCTACAGAGTGGGCACACCACAAGTGTGATCAGATAGCTCATTGTTTGCCGACGTCACCACAGAAAGTTCACAGGTGGTCACGGGGGGAAGGGTCAAAGAATCATAGCTGCAACAGAAGCAGTCTTTTGGTCTTGGAAGAAAGAAACAAAAAAGAAACAAGTATGGACTCTTCCCACTTATCAAGAGGAGGACAATATGGACTGGCTATCCTTGAAATTAAACTTGGATTATGAATGTGACATAACGTAAAAGGGAATCAGTGTACGTACGAATAAATCCTCTGGAGGGAGAAAAAGGACTTGTTTGCTTGTTTGATGCCACTCTGGTAAATGATAATGCAAATGCTGTCCTATTGGAAGGCGTCAGACTAAAAATGACCTCAGGTCAGGGTGTCCAACTTGCTGACAACGTAAGAAAAATGCTGACATGCTAGTCTTGTTGAACTGTGGTTGTGGTCCATCTTGGACTAGTCATTAATTGTGCCACACTACAAGAGCGGTTGCCGTTCCTGATGCTCATGATCGGGCCTGAGTTTTGACGATGCGACTTTGGAGTCAGGCCAAAATCTGGCTGGATTTGTGTCGTCTGAGCTGGCCTTAAACTGAGTCCAGGAATTGGTCTAGTAGCTGAAGAGATGCCGTGCCATTGGCGCCTCTTCAGCTTAATTTAGAGATAAATAACATACATCTTTTTATTACATAAAGACATACATCTTATTGCTTGAAGTAGTTTAAAATCAAGTGAGAGAATCAAAGATGCGACAAAGCCCAGAGCTTTAAATGACTGGTCCTGAATAACTACAAATTAAAGACCCCTGTATGTTGAGCCCAACATTAAGCCCCGTCCAAAAAGACTAGAACCTAAAAATGATGGAAAAACTTTATGTGTAAATCCAAAATTCAGTCTAATGTAGTTCTCTACTTTTTTCTCGAATGTTTACAGCTTCTGATTTTGGTTTCTCAGAATTTAAATTAGACTGCCAAAAAATTTTATTCTTTTGAGACTGCCAAAAAAAACCCAAACAATATCAGAGGTGTATTTCTTTCAAAAAAAGCCAAACCTTTGCAGGCTTTTTCCAATAAAGTGTAAGAAAATAATTTCAGAACAAGAAAACCATCTTAGATCTCTGGGAGAATATGAAAACAAGGAAATGAGGAGGATATTACTTCCATTGCTTCATAAAAATTACATTTATCCATTTTAGTTTTTACAACTCTATTTGGCAGGATCATTCGTCTGAACTGACGTCAAAATGAGGTACAATCCAAACCACAGTGGATCAAGGAGAATCAGAATTTCAGTTTGCTTGGCAGCCATATTTTATTCCATCATTCTGGAGAAAAACCACCAAAATTCATGGAAGATGATGTCCACAAAGTATTGTTTAATGAGGAAAAGGAGCTACACCAGTCCTTTAGGGTCCTGCTTTAGGGACTTATTTCTTGGTAAAATATCAATGATCCACTGCTAACTTTTAAAGTTTTCTGTAATTTAAGATAGACCCACATGCTATCTTATATACTCCAGCTTTAGAGGTTATTTTGAGCTCACTAGAACAAACTCAGAAAAGCACATACTTCACCACAAATAAGCCTCTTCATGTAAAAACCTCACAACCACAGAAACAGTTTACCAACAACAACAATATAAAAAACAGATCACTGCCTAACAAGCACCATTATCAAGTGGTCTTTAGTCTGCCTCCATGACGTAAAGAGCAAACCAGGCGACAGAAAAATGAAGAAAGCAGAAAAAAACAACCCTTCAAAACAGAGTCTGCTGATCTGCTTGCATCACCACCGGGATCCACCCAATAACCACAAATGAACACGCTGGCACCAGCAAGTGTTCTGGACTGGGACCAGCTTGGGGTAAAACACTCAACATTAATGGATTGGATAGTCACCCTGGCAGTATAAAAACCTCCAAAAAGAAACCATTACAACCTCCAAGGGTGGTTGTTTTAGTGCGCTCTGTGTGGGAGGGAGTGAGGTATTTTCTACCGCTGTTACACAAAAAAAGCTTGATAGTTGATGACAAATTGTGCCTTAAATATACCAGAATTTAAATTAGGCCAACATGAATCATTTTCAGAGGCACCCATTATGTAAACATAAGTTAGGGCAGAAGGATTTTTGACTTAAAAGTGTCAGTCTAAAACCTGTCTCGCACCAAAAGATTCCTATAATCTTCACCGATGTTGATAAAGTGAGAGACCCCACACACATATTAACTAAAATTAAACTATGTTGTTTCTTCAGTGTGTAGACAGCAACAATATGAGCATGTGAATCTTGCAAAATCACTCACACTCAAATGTGAGGGAGGCAGTAAGCTCCACAATGTCCAAACCCCAGCCATTATAAAAATGTTAAATTCAGCATTATCATTGATTTCCATGCATTTAGTTACATGCAGTCAACTTGAAGTGATCCCAGTCTGCTTATGAATGTTTTCCTGACCCTTTTGTGAATAAAAATCAATATCATATTAAAATTAGGGCTGTCAAAAGATTAAAATTTTTAATGCAGATTAATCTCAGAATTTCTGGAGGTAACCTTTATTCACATTTTAAAAATCCACAATTTTCCATTTTAATCTGTTATTTGTTCATCTGTTTGGATACAGACCTGCTTTTATAGGGATCGAAGATTATGACATGAACTTAAATCACAGAAAAAGGAACTTGTCATGGATGGAAAAGGATATAAAGGCACAGTAAAGAGTAAATGTTTGATAACACAAGGTGCAGATGACTTTTGACTTGTCTACTGAGCTGTCAGTGAAGTTTTTTTTACAGTGAAATGAGATATTAATGGGCAGTGGTGGTCTAATGGTCAATCCCATTTTTACCCCTTAGCCCATATCTTAGCCTACCCCTTGGTTTTGCTCATTCACGTCAGGTGAAGGGGTGTCCCAATTCTTTTTTGTAATCAAGGGCTAGGGCTAAGGGCTGCATAGCTCTTGAAACAAAGACTTTCAAGACCACACTTGAAACCAAGGGGTATGATGACTTTCCCACCATGCACTGTGTTCGCTTGCGAAATGGCACAACAGACTGCAAATGAGGCGTGTAAACGTAAATATTTGCAGCCTTTATAAATAATTATAGAAAATATGACAGTTGTATTTTGTCACATATTCAATCTTTAGCTATTAGCGATGGGAGTTTATTGTATTTTCGGTATGTACCCATTTAAACGAGGGCTATTAACTGTTTAAATAAATGGTGAAGATCAACACATGAACGAGACGGTTGAAGCTCTGATTACGCAATGTGTGATGATGAACAGCAATCAAGTGGTGTCTCATTTCTTAAGGGAAGGTTTTCACCCCCACCCCATACCACTCAAGGGGCAAGGGGAAGGGGCAGATGAAGGGGGAGGGCTAAGGGGAAGGGTTAAGGGGTAGAAATGGGATACTTTACATCACCGTGGTTGCATGGAGACGCTGACGTCACAACTGAAAAAAAAATGCACTTATTATGGATCTTCCTGTGCCTACAAAGAAAGCCTGAGGCAGGGAGAGAAGCAGCAATACATCCAGAGCAGAGCTGGCTTTAGGGACAAAAGCATAACACTGTTAAGTCAGAAGCAGCATAAAAGAGGAGCTGGGGTGGAGGAGGGTTGAAAAAAGCAGCTTGCAGAGGGAGCAGTAAAGCATAGTTTTAATAGGTTAAATATGGCAGCATGAGTGCAACTAGCCAATAGCATGCCTAGAGCGAATCAGCTGGCCGTCAGCTGATGAGGACTTGTTTGAGATCAGCTGATCACAAAAACATATGGCAGCGCTCGACTCTGTGACCTGCCTCAACTAATGCAGTATACTTGATTTCAGTTTTACTGCTTTAAATTGTAATTATCAACCTTTATTCTGAACTTTTATTCTCCCTATTTAATATTGTGAATTGTTTTAAAATGACCTCTAAGGTGTAAGGTGATGTATTATTTCATCATATTTACTCTCTCAGTCAGGTCGCTGATGTTTGTTGTTTGATTTGTCAATTTAGATCTGATGTCAGTGATGATGATTGGTTGGTTGCAGGTGTGTAGACACATTTTTAAGATGTCCTGAAAACTGTCTGAAGACGGTCAAATACTGAAATGGTGCAAATAAATGACTCTTTTAAGAGTTGGACAATGTGCAAGATTATTCTTGGATGTTTTTATCAAACACATTGCCTTCCTAAATACCCGACATTTATCTGGAAAAATATTTTGGAAAATTAGGAATCAATTGTAAGTTAAAATGCATGCACACATATCAGTTCTAGGTAAACAAATAAACCCTGCTAAATTTGACTGATTCGATAGCACCAAAATGGTGCCAAGTAAAGAGCTCTTTTGAAACTGAATGAGATACTTTCATTGCTGAACTGAGCCAAATGATCTGAATAGCTAAAAAGAGCAATAATTCTCCCTACAATAGGCCACACTGCCACCTGCATGAGGTCTCAGTACAAAGCTAAGTAGACAGACCAGCAGCTATGCCAGCTGCTATGATAAAAAAAAAAGTATGATTGGTATATTTATTGGCTAATCTGACTTACCTGCGGCAAAAAACTATTTGTGTGGCTTTATACTGCTGCAGGAAAGAGAGATTTGTTGAGGGATTTTGGTGGACTGACCCTTTAATACAGCGCTGTCATCATCTTTGACTCCTAACTGTAACTTTGGAAATGCAGGGCTCGTCAAACACCCCCCTTCCTCTTTTATTCAGAACAATACTGAGGCGAGCACATGCAACACTTTGATTTGAGCCTCAGGCATGCATGAAATCAGACCTGGTATGTGCTGGCTGGAATAATTCATACAGCCACATGAATCCGAATTCTAGGAATACCACATGTTGATCGCTCCCGGAGATAGGCCTGGTTTCACATTGCTGCTCTGTGGGCCAGAGGGGCTTATGGAGAGCAGCTCTGGTCATTACAAAGACAAAGGGGTGATGTCTGATCACAGCTCCTCGCTCCGACCTCTGTTTACTTTCTGATCAGAAACACGGAGCCCCATCATCCCCGCACACATGCATGTTTATTTAGACAGCGGAGCAGAGCAGGATTTCACTGTAATCTCTGTGGAGGGTGACAGTGAAAACATCACTCTAGGGTTTCACTCCACGGGGAAGCTGCTGCTCAGCAGTGTAAATAGAGAAATTACATCTGTAAGCTCAGAGGAGGAATGAAAGAGCTCTTTCGTAACACCAGATTTAAGAGATGAAATCAGCATGTACACAGTTTCAGGTTTCTACCAATGCAAATGTTTGGTGTACAAAGGGCAAAATTGTTAACATACACACTGATCCCAAACCAGATTTTTGTAAAAGAAGTAGAATACGTATTGTTCCACTGTTTGTTGCCATGAACAGGTGGATTTTCCTGTCTCCAAAATATTTACTCTCAATTTCTTCGGCATTGTTTAGCATATTTCTGATCTTTAAACCTTCACTGATTCCTCACAAACAAAACACAAAGATTTAAACTTACATGCTCTTCAACATGTTTGCTCACAGCCTTTGTGAGCCAAGCGTCAGATAAACACTTGTACAAAAACACTGCTCTTACAGTCAGGTCATGCTGTTTTTAGTGTGTGGTCTTTGGCCGCGTGGATGCTCGACACAGTGGTGGGAGAGTTCAGAAACAGTCCTGCAGAGTGCTTAGTGCTCAGAGCAGACAAAATATTTCCTCCCTCCTGATCAGACATTCCAACGGATTTCGTGATTTTAAAGAGTTTCATCCTGGTTTAATGTAGCGCCTCCTACAAGTAAGTCTGTCTGCAAACTTCTTAGTTAAAAGTGGCAGCATCTGGGTTAAGAAGCCGCACTGAAGTTGTACTTAGAGATCATCATTTTTAATCAAAGGCAGTTCAGGACAGTTCAAAAAGTCTTGTCCTTTCACATGCATGACGTGCACCCAGGCAACGCTTATGTCACTTTAGGCGAGAGGTAAATATGCAGCCCATCCTCGAGAAATAGCATATAAACAACATGTCAAAAGCAAAAAGTAACCAGGCTTTTGTGTGCTTAAATCATCAACATTATTTTAGTCTCATATTGTCAAATGCTGGCCTTTTGTAATGGCATTAACAAATAATGCATATAAAGGTGTTAAGATAAAAAGTTAAATATTCTGTAATATATATGCACAAAAACTCAAATAACCTGATTGAAAAGTCTGCACAGCAGAGGCAGGACAACATGCACAGCAGTTTTATTCCAAATGAGCTCCACTCAGCTCCCTAACATCAACAAATGCAGAGAAAATTCTGCACAAAAAAGCATGTATAACGTGTGCGCACTCACAACTACAGGTGAATTAAAGCCTGACTTTTAGTAGTTTACACGGTGACATTACCTGTCCGTTCATGGTATATAATTCAATTTTCTGAGCTAGTTAGTGCTCTATGGCGACCATAGCAAGTCCATTAAGTCTCTCTTGTTTCTTTTCACAGTACAGATTTTTTTGAGATGTGAAAAACTGCAGTCTTGCTGCAGCTATTTTAATTTTATGTTTCTTGAGCAGCAATGACCTGCTGTTAGACTTGACAATGGTTAGGAAAGCACGCTAGCTTCTGATCTGGTGTTGCAGCTGGTAGGGACAAGGGTAAGATTAGAGTTTAGTGAGCTCATCAGTGACAAATCTAGTGAACCAAAAATTGACCACCTTGTAAAAATGAACCTACCTTGAAGTGTTATGTGACACTGCCTGCCCAGGCTTTAGACAAAGGCTTTTTTATTCTTAAAAACTTCTCTCTTTGTTGTTGAATTCATTTCTCCTTTAGTGTTTTAACTTTTTGTAATTGCATCCAGATAGTTTAGGACATTTGGACATGCTGCTGTGCTGGCATATTCTCAAACTAAGTTTGTGTCAACAGACTGGGCTGTTTTTGGCTCCTTACAGTTGGGGTGGGATGCGGGGGTTGAATGAGACTGCAAGTGTGAATTGATTGACATATTTATCAGTGATTCACTGTGCTTAAACAGTACGGGCAGAATCATACTTGGTTATTCTGAGAAGTTTCTCATGCATATTGCTTCTCCTTATTTGCTTTTATATCTCCCTACTAATGTTTTTATTTCTGCAGTGTTTGTGTTTCTTTTCTGTGTTTTAGTCGATGTGCAGCAGTTTGGTAAACGTTAATGTTTTTGTGCTATATAAAGTGGATTGTACTGGATGTTTTGCCCACCCTGCCATGATGCCAATCTAAGTAATTGCCTATTTTGCTTATACGGATGTGAAGACAATAAAAAAAATCTCACAAAGGCAAAGATGAGGCCCTTAAAACTACGGGGCATCCTCTGCCTTGCAGGGGCCACTGGGATACACTTTACAGGCCAGGGCCAATGTTTATATCTGTTGTCCAGTCAATTTAATGATGTTGTTTAGTACACCCAACTGCATAATCAAATAAGAGATTTTTTCACTGGGTAGAAGACTTGATGGACAAACTCTGATCTGTTTTCATGGTCAAACATGAGAGAAAATGTTGGCATGATGTGAAAAAACATGTCAGTGTCAGAGTCAATTACTAATATTTACATTAATTTTGCATTAATTTAGCATTTATTTTTTTTACAGTTGGTGCATCTCTCCTCAGGGGCTTACCTTGGCATTTTGCAGGGCAGTCTGGTAGCTTGACGGTTTGTAGTACAGCCTCTGTGATGGCTCTGTGTGGATGTCGCCCAGAAACAGCTCCTCCACCAGGTGATCCAGGTTGTGATGCAGGTACTGCTTCTCCACCCTCAGCAGCTGCAGCTCATGCATAGCAAAGTTCAGCTCCCTGGAGCAGTCATAGCCTCCCTCCTCACTCCACAGCTCGTAGATCACGTTAGGCTCCCAGGGGCCCTTCACGGCCCCTCTGCAGCTACGGTTGAGCCTCTGGCTGAGCTCTTTGGCCACTGTGGCTGTGTGACAAACCATCTGGACTCTGTGGAGGTGGTACTCGGCCTCAGTGCCGCCTCGGATGATCCAGGAGGCCTGTCGTAGACGCAGACGACCCCGGATCACCAGCGTGTAGGAGGGTCTGGTGCAGTGGTTGTCCTCATAGTAGAACTGGTGAGCCTGGAAGGTGTTGTTGGAGTAAAACCTGTAGGAGCGTGTCAGGAACTCCGGGCCAGGTCTCACCTCACAGCTGCAGCAGAAAACAGAGAATAAGTCAAATTCGGCAAATTTCCAAATGTGCAGTTTAAAGAAGAGTGTTTAATGTTGCAGAAAGCGTTAATTGTATTTTTCTTTTGTATTGGCCTCTGTATATTCCAGTGCAAAAGGCTTTCAGACTCTCTTGTGACATGTGCATGTTTTAACATGTGCACATACAAAAAGAACATTTGCCTTAAGTGCAGAGAAAACCTGGAATTTCCACTACAGTCTTCTTTAATCCTCTGACTTAAGGTGGCTTCAGCTTAATTCAGATCTAATTTGTTGTCTTTCATGGCCTTAAAAGTAAGTTTGAGATCAGCCTGTCAACTTCCCTTTAGGCAGCCATTTCTTCAAGTTCAATCTGCTCTCGTAGAAACATGTATTTGCAGGGATTGGAAATCTCAGTTTCATTACTTTAAAATTTTAATCCACATATTTTTGTGGATAAGTTTAGGTATGTTTGTTTTGGAGCGCAGATGTCAGCAGGGGGATCAAACATGTTGCATTCAAAGAAAATCTGAAAATTAAGAGTTATGATTCGGACCAGTGCTGGGGGTAAAGTTTTTTGAAATTACATGTTAACAACTGTGATTGCATTTTTGTTGCAATGCGGGGGGACTGGAGCCTATCCCTGCTGACACTGGGTGAGAGGCAGGGTACACCCTGGACTGGCTGCCAGTCAATCGCAGGGCTGACATAGAGAGACAGACAACCAGGCACGCTCACATTCACACCTACCAACAATTTTAGAGTCACCAATTTACCTAATGAGTGTGTTTTAGGTGGTTGGAGGAAGCCGGAGTACCCGGAGAGAACCCATCCATGCACGGGGAGAACATGCAAACTCCGCACAGAAAGGTCCTGCCTGGGAAGCGGACCAGGGACCTTCTTGCTGTGAGGCAACAGCGCTAACCCCTGCACCGCCATGCAGCCCAGTTATTTTAATATGTAACAAATAAGTTAAAAGTAACATTGCCTAATGTTGATTATGACTAATACAAGGCTTAGATTTTTTACAGGCTGTATTTTAAGACAAGTAAACACATATTTTTCCAATTAGAACTGTGAATTTTTCATTTTAGATGGGGGTAAAGGTGTGTGGAAGATGACCATGATGCACAGCAGAAATATATCAACCAAATGATTAAAAAAAAAATAAACTTGAAAAAAAAAAACTTTAAAGGCAAATCTGTGACATATTTTAGGAATGCAAAGGCATTAATCTGTTATCACTACTCTGAATTACTCTATGAAGCCATTTTGTGTATTAGAAATGCCGTTTCTTCTGTAATTTGAAGCAAAAATTGCAGCTTATCACGAAAGAACAGCAGCCTCATCTCTTAAACATACATAAGGAGGAGTGCTAAAAGCTTTTTCAGACATTATCCTTGGAATACTTTTTTTTGTTTGATTGTTGAAGAAAATTGGATAATTGCATCAGTTTTGTGTTTACTTGTTGAAATAGATGCATCAGTACACACAAGTCCCTGCCTGTTTACCTGGTGGACACCCAGTGACCCTCCACGTTTGGAGGCATCTGCACAGTGATTCTGGCTCCATTGTGAAGGTGCTTCAACATGTGCTGGCACTGCGAGTCTTTGACCAACCGGCCGAAGGTTTTCTCCATAGAGAGACGGCTGGACCGACTGTCTGAGTGGTGGAGAGACGAACATTTAGCCCACCCTGCAGGGAAAAACGGAAAATTAAGATCACAATAGTTCCATATAAGGCTTATAAAACCTGCTGTTCGTAATGACTGTTTTACTCTGGTAATTCCACAGACACAAGATCTCAAAGAATCTTTCGCTCTAGCATTAGATGAAAAAAAAAATGTTGAGGACAGTTGATGTTGTCGACTGACTGTCCTGGAATGCAATCGGTTTTGCAGCCAAAAAAAAAAAAAAGAAAAAAGAAAGAAAGAAAACAAAAAAGAGTATGAGTGAAACCCATGCAGAAAAAATTGTACAGTCAAGTTAGTGTTTGCCAACATGTCAAGGTACCAAACATCTGGAATAGGAAGCTTCCTGGCCTGCTTGCTCTTTATGTCCTTTGTAGGTATTCTATCAGACTGCTTGATCTGGAATCATAAATATGAAAATGTCTGATATTAGCCCTGCCATTGACTTGACCAGCCCAGGGTGTACCCCACCTGTTGTCCAATGACAGCCCCAGCTCCCCATGACCCTGAGCAGAATAAGTGTTGGAGAAAATGGATGGATGTTTGATATTCATGATTACAGATGAGAGGAGCTCTGAATTTATCAGGACTATTACAATAATCTGCGAACACTTAAGGGTTATTTACACAAAATATCAGTTGCAACAAATCTCTATTATAGCTATGATTTCAGGCCCAAAATCAAGGCTTTAAATGCAGATCTTGCAGATTGCATCATTTCAACACATGGTTAGATTTTAAGGAGTTGCACGTTGGCTTTGTGTGTAGGCCTCTGCGTAGGCTACACAGTCTTACGGCATAAGCTACGGCGCAGATCTAATGCAGAAGCAGGCTTCAGGATGCCTTTAGATCACTGCCCTATGGAGGTCTCTTGGTATGAACTACTGGGAAGAGACCCTTAGGTGGACCCAGAACTTGCAAGAGGGATTATGTGTTCCATCGGACCTTGAACTGGGGATGAGGAGCTGGGATGTTGCCGAGGTGTGGGATGTCCAGGTGTACTTGCTTGGCATGCTGTCACTGAAACTTCACCCTGGATGGGAAAATTGCTGCTTAAAATGGACCACTTTGTCCAGAGGGGGCTCCAAATTAAACTCATGGGAGCTTAAGTATTTAGGTGGATTATTTTAAAGATATATTTTTATGCCTTTACTGATAGTGGAGGACAGTGGATAGAATCAGACACAGGGATGAGAGAGTAGGGCTTTCCCCCCATCTTAGCCAAATAGTAGACCATAGTTGGCAACTTTTGTTAAAGTGGGTGGAACTGGTGAGTAAATTTCATTCATTAACAGAAGAGTTTATCTTTTTTATCCTCTTCCCTTAGAATAAAACAGCTGATTTTCCCTGAAAAAAAATGGCAATTCCCGAAAGGTTTCCAAAGTTTTCATTCATGCTGGGAAAATTAAATTAAAAATAAAGTGTATGACACACATATTTCTCTTATCATATGTCTTTATCTAATCATGCTTTGTTCAATCTGAGGCCCAAACTGCAACATTCTCCATTTCATACATTTGTAACGTTGAACTTTCTTTTTTAAGTTTTGGGTCACAATTTCTCATAAAAAGGTGGTGATGTGTCCTGATGTCCAACCAGTTGAGAACCAGTGTCCAAACCATTTAAATAAGATGGCTTTTTCTCTTAGATCTTTAAATCCTCATAAACTGAGCCAAAAGGCTTTTAGGGAAACCAATAAGAAAGTTTAATGACACAAAGATCAAAAAGGAAAATAAGTTATCTTGTTAGTTTGAAGTTCCCCCTCATGTTTTTACTCTACTTATTCAATCATCCGAGCCTCTTTGAAGCTCTTACAGGGTTTTATTGAGTCATTTTAACTCACGTCATCACTGGAGGATTACAGGGCTTTATCAGTGACCTGCAACACCTGGTGTGAGTGCAGACTTTATGGGTTAATATGAGCGGATCATGTGATGAAAAGGTAAAGCTTAGATGTACATGTTAGAGAACGGATTCATAGCTATCTGCAGCATCTACAGAAACTAAAGCAAACCTTGAAATCAATCTACAAACAAAGATAAAAGGACAAGAGCAGTATTGACTTTTACAATCTCCAAGTTCCCACCCTGTCCGCGTACTCTCGATGCATCATATGAAACAACAATACCTTCAACAATCGTCTGAGCTTAAGAGGATGTAAGATCGGAAATGAAAGCATTTTCAAAGCCTGAAGCCAAACAAAAGCCTCAAAGCTCACATTCCAGCGGGGGTTGACTCCATATAAGACTCTAATATCATCAAAATCTACCTTGAAATATGAAGACTTTCCCTAGAGTTCCTTCTTTCTGACCTGACTTGCCTGGCAATATTGTTTAACGCCTTGGTATGCCTCTGTGGTTGCCTGTGTGCTTTTATTCAAAACCAGTAAGAGAAACAACAAACGTGATTAAAACACAGCAACAGCTCCATGAAGAACAAAGCTCCACACAGTTGTTTTACACCACATGAGGCCGCTCTCATGTGTATGCACGAGTGCAGGTTTTTGTGTAGATGACCACATCAGAACAACACTGGATGGAGGGGAGACCCGATCCCCCGGCTCAGCTGGTGGCATTAGTAACGCTGCTCTGCTGGCTGAGGCGGCGCTCAAAATCAAAGAGGAGACTTCACAGTTTGCTTTATGTAATAAGTGTGCACGTTTGTATGAGAGTATAGTGGTCTTTTTTGCACCTGCATTTACAACTGAACCACCGCAAAATCCTGAGCTGCTACAAACAGCTTCATCTTCAGTGATTACAGTAGAAACAACAAAGACGTGAGCATGTGTTCACTTTAAAAGGAACCCTGCTGACACCCTGAATACAAACACGTTTTAAACCACACTGTGGCTTTCATGCCTTGGGTTTATTAGCAGGTGAATGTCAGGGGAAGACACATTAAGACACACATGCACGCCATATTATCATTCCTAGGGAATAGGCTGTTAGCAATCGAGTGATTTTGAATCTCTGTTGGGGGGGGGGGGGTCAGGAAGGGGGGGAACAGGCATGGTAATGGAAGGAAATGGAGGGGAGTTTCAACTTTACAGCTCTAAATGGACCTGTATGCTAAAAATGTCTACATGCATTGAGTACGATCCCTAAACTTCATAAAAAAGTGACTTTTACCATAGTTTAACTAATTTACCTAGCATGTAAGAGAACAATATCACAAATTACTCAGTCCTGCAGACCTCCTAGCGTCGTCAATCCAGATAAAATGAGACACGGAGCAAAGAGGCTGGTTGAGACCCTTTAACACATTTTTAGAAATCTTAATTTTGTAGCAAATATGCTTTAAATTGCCACTGTAATATTCTACCAACTAAATAAACCTTGTAAGGTTAAAAGACAGTAATGAGCTGTTAAAAAACAAAACTGTTCTAAGAAACGGCTCTTTAATGTTAGCCACTGAAGCTAGCTCCTGTTTGAGTGCCAGTTTCCTTTCCTCCATCCTTTATTGTTATTTAATCCACATTTGAAAAGCCAAATTGGTTTTAGACTGAGTTTTATTATTATTATTATTATTATTCCTCCTGCCTGCTGCAGTTTCTTTGTGAGTTTTTAAAACTTTTTTCTATTTTTTTGCCTGAATATTTCATTACTTTCAGGACACAAAAATTGCATCAGGGTTAAGAATGTTTATATTTTCACACTCTTTATGCTTGGCAGAGTGGTTAACAGCTGAAAACCCAGCCTTATTCTCTTTGTAGAAATCCCCACTCGCCTCCCAAGGGGAGTTCTCCACTGCTGCATGACGTCATCTGCAAAGAACATATAAACAAGCAAAAATACAAAATAAAGGCATTTTTCACAAAAGACAAAAATTGAGAAGTTCAAACTACGGCAGCAACCGATGGTTAAAGTTACAATTTAATAATCTTTTGATTTTAATCTCGATTAATGATCTGTTGACTGTTTAATGTAGTGTCAGAAATTAGTTAAAAAGTTCATTCTGTGTTTTTAAAAGTCAAATGCTGTCCTGAAATGACTTGCTAAATTCAAGAGACTTACAATACACACACAGAATGCACAGCCCAATCCAGATATTGTGATTTAACTAAAAATATTTTCAGTAGTGGGGGGTCAGTATTTTAATACAGATAACATATTTTTTTTGTGTTATAGAGCTTTTGTGATACCATACGGCACCAAAAATTGACCTCCTGGACACCAAAACTAGTCAATTTAACCTCCAGTTTCCAAATGGTCTCCAGAACCAGATCACAAAAGTTGTCTTAAGATGGACATCACCAGGCTAAAGAAAACCTGGGAGGCCTAAAAGCACTTGGCGCAGAACTGTGCCACAGGAGCTGGAACAGATGAACCTGTCATGCGAAGAGGTGCAACATGCTGCAAAGGACAGAATACAATGGAGAAAGCTCATTAAAGCCTTATGTCCCATAGGGGACGAAGAGGAGTAAGTAAGTAATTAAGTTCCAAATGGTCTGCCTGCACCAGGATCTTGGCGTGCAGCACTTTTCTTGGACTGAAGGCGAATGACCTCACATACTGAAAGCATGCCTGGAGCGCAGCGCAACCCTAAAGACTTTAGAGACTCGTGATCACAAGACAGGAGATGTAATATACAACCAGAGAATTATGTAGCCTTCCTGGGGTGATTTGCTTCATTTCAACATGATTCCATGATTTTTGTTGTCAACAAAAGATGTGTGGTTTCATGAAATATTATGTGGTTTTCCACCTCAAAAGTTAACTTTACCTGGTCAGTGGCACCGTAGTAGATCTGTGACCCACTGACCTCTGGATGACCTGTTGCGTGTGCCACAGGATGAAATGTGATGTTGATATAGTGATGATTTACTCTCCAAAGTCCGTGCATTCTGTATTTTTTATGTTTTCTGGCTGTTTTGATCAATCTGCTCTATGTGGACTGTTGCGGTTTGGCAGCGGCCTGGTACATATCTCCAGTGAAACAGAGCGGAGTGGTGCTTTTGGGACATGCCAGGGATGGACTGGAGCACAGACAGTGAAACTGCAAAGACTGACAAGAAAGGGAGTGATTTGCTCTGCAATGCTTTTTACAAGCAGATTGCAGCACAGTCCACAGTATCAGTATGTTTCATTCTAGCATTAAGAAAAGTCCGGTAACTAACCGAACATCACCATAGTAACTAACGTGCATCACAGTAAACAGGTAGAGGACGGAGTCTTTTCCTCTCCTTTTTGATGTCTGTATTAACTACAGCTGAAGGATTTGGAAAAATAATCTAGTTGCGATTTTTTTCCCCCCAATATTGCGATTGCAATTAAACATGCAATCTTTTCTTTTTTTAGTTCCTAATTTTTTGTGTTCTCAACAAACAAGCAATAAATCATTCTGATTTAACCAACACAATATTACATAGATTTAAACTGTTCTAGATGTTAGGTTGAGATTAGATTACGCAGAAACGTGAATTACATATTTTTATTTATCTACTTCAACCACATGAGTGAACTGATTCATTTCACACACAGCCATGTAAGCCATTATCATCACAACTTGGGCTAAAAGATTCTGAAAAATACATAATTGTGAATTTTTTGACTCATATTTCAGATTCAATTTGAGTTTCTGTATTGAAGGAAATGATCTTATTTTGGAATTCTTATTTTTCATTTAAAAATACAAAAATAAGACAAGAGAGTATTCATAAACTGGTATTTTCAAACACTTGCAGATAAAAAAAATATTGCAGCAGCCACAATTTGAAAATTGCAGTAGTCCATATTGCAATCCAATCAAAAACTAAATCAATTGCCCAGCCCTAGTATTAACAGCAATGTAGTGAGTGTACTCGCATTGCATAGAGTCTCCGTTGGCCTGTTTGGAGCCACAGGTCCATTTTTTAATACTCTTATTTAATACCAAGGGCCAGTAAAATACTGTGATCTAAACTTCAAGCCATATCAGCACAGAAAAAGAAGTATCCACAACAAAACACATGAAAAAGAAATGTTAGCTTCACTAGCAAGAGCAGCAGAGCTACAAAACCCACCAGCTTCTTTAGGTCTCCATCACAACACAACAGTCAAACTGTCCATAACCACAAGTTTGTTATTCAAACAGATGCAAGAATCATTCCTGCTGTGGTCTGTATCAGTCTAAGGGATCTTCGTTGTGTTTTCAGTAAGTTTACCATGTGGTTTTATTAGCATGAGTGGCACAATGTCAAAACTATGCAAGTCTGCCGCACGTTGTGGCTCCGGACTCCATCAACAGAACATGTCAGTGCCTATCCCAGGGGTATCTTGGCTTCCTTTTTGTTCAATGGTGGAAAAAAGAGACATGTCAGCCATCTTTATATGAAGTCACTGAACTGAATAAATGTCTTAAGGAATACTTGGATACATACAAATGTTTTTTCAAGATATTTTCTGTGAATGCTCATACCTTCAGCTCCCTGTGCGTCAAAGACGTCCCACTTGATTTAAAACAACTGAAGCTAAACTTCTTAAGACTCTAATCTGTGAAAAGCTTGCATCAAATTCAAGAAAAACACGTCTGGCATGCAGCTAAATGTGCGGTTCTGCAAGCAGATGTAAGATTGAAGTCGGACTGTGCAGCAGCAAAAACACCTGATCTGAAGATTTATTGAAAATCATTTTATGCTTTCTGAAAAGATTTTACAATAAATGACACAATGGCTTCATCTAGTGTCTTTTTAAACAGTTACTGAGTCTTTTATCAAGTTTTCATCCATCAAAGCAGACCACAAACACCAAATGGAAAACATGCTTTTAGGGAGGCAATGAGGAAAGGATTAAAAGGAGATCATGTGTTTGTAAAATGAGTTCTCAGGAGGAGTAGTAAAAAAGAGATTAAAGTTAGAATAGCAGGAGTTTTTCCAGTATCTTTAAAATCAAAACTCAATCCTCATTACAGCAGAGTGACTGGATTCAAACTCTCTCCTGTCCATCAGTGCTGCCGCTGTGTTCCCAAACTGCTGCTCTCTATCTAAATCAAAGCACCCACAAAACTCCCAGAGCCCTGAACCACAGAGAACATTTCCAGTTGGCCCACTCCCACCAGTGAGGTCACAGCACTGGGACCCCAGACGAGCAGAGAGACTCCACGACGTTTATGGGAAGAGAAAAATCTAGAAGTACCAGAGCAGAGAGAGACAAAGGGCTGTTCTTTGTGTTATCTTTGACTGTGGCTGTGAACATGTGGACTCAGAGTGGGTGGACGAACACCAGACAACACTCAAAAAGCTCAACTTTAAACCCACTGAATGTAAAGGTGTAAGGTAAATATGGTTGCATAGTTTTAAAGGAAGTACTGCTGCTTGAAGAAAATGCTCTCTCATTTGCATTGATGAGAATACTGCTTCCTTTATGGCCTTGACTTCCAAAACACTGTATGGTGGTTAAATGAGGGCAGATCTGATGATAAATACAGAACAAATCAGTCTAAAACACTGTTCAGTGTTTGCAAAAAGTCAGGGAAATGGTCAACCTGAACCCACAGACCTCCAGGAATGGATGAAGACAGTTACTGGAAAAGATTATGCTCTCTCTACGACTTAAAGGAACAAGCTCTGCAGCGCCCAGCGGAGGAGGAGGCTACCTTAAAAACTCTTTAAATTCTGGGTTTTGGACTGTAAATACGACTATTTGTGAGCTAAACTGTCCCACTAGCAATTCTCTTCTACTGTTTCTGTTTATTTGTGCTAAATGGAACAATAATTATTTAATTGCAAAAAATGGCAAAATGGGCTAAAAGTGGCAGAAATGGATTGAGATTTTGGGTAAAAAGGGTAGTAAAAGGAGATTAAGATTGAAAAAAATGGCAGAAAATGGTATAAAGAGTTAAGAGAAGAAAGTGGCAAACAACATAAACGGTTATTTCACATAGTTAAATGTGTGTAAAAGTGGCAAAAAAGGGTTACAGTGCAAAATGGGGCAAGAGCAAGTGGATATGGTGAAAAGCTGTTAAACAGTGGCAAAACTGGGTTTAACCTTGCAAAATGGGCAAAAAGTTGCAAAAAAGAGTTATAGATGCAAAAATGGTAACAAAAAGTGGCATAGATCAATTAAAGTTTGGCAAAAAAAAGTGTTGAAAAGAAGTTAAAATGGCAAAAATTGAAAGTGGCAGTTATAGGGTTACAAAAACAACTGGGAATCAGTGAAAAGCAGTTAGGAGTCAGAAGTGGGTAGTTACGGTAGTTAATATGGGTTAAAAAGTGGCCAAAATAGGGTTATAAAAAGGGGCAAAAACAAGAAGGACAATGGTGAAAAGCGGTTAAAAAGTGGGAAAAATGGATGAAAGTTCCAAAATGGGCAAAAGTGGCAAAAATGGCAAAGGCAAAAAAAGGAATGAAAGTGGCAAAAATTGGTTATAAAAAAGCAAAAAGGGTCAGAAATAGGTGGGATACGGTGAAAAACGGTTAACAAGAGTCAAGCATGGCCTAAAATCGCCAGATAAAGTAGGAAAAAAAGGTTTAAAAATGACTAAAAAAGGCATTTAAAGTGCAACAAGGGGCAAAAGTAAGTCCAGAATGACAAAAAGTCGTTTGAAAAAAGGTGGCAAAACAGTTGCAAAAATAGCCAGATAAAGTATTAAAAAAAGGGCAAAACTGAAACGGGGATGAAAAGATGTAATGTAGTTTTAAAAAGGCACAAATGAATCACTTCATCATCAGAACCACATAATGGCTTGACACTTACCAGCTCCAAAATGAGGGAATTGTTAGCCAGGATGATCAATGCTACTCATCCAACACACAGGGATTGATATCATCAATAAACCACCACTAGGGAGGGCCCACTCTCTGGGTGTTTCAGGGGTCCAGCCAATTCTGTGGGCAGGCCTGTTTGTCTGTTGTATTTAATCAATTTAAAGCTGGTATCTAGTAAACCTAAATGCTGAATCATAAAAGGGTTTTTTTTACTCAGCAGAGGCAGGACTCACCTGTTGACCAAACTGGTCTTATTAATGGTCAAACAGCAGAGAATGGGGACACACCAAAAGTCTGACATCTAATGAAGTGATGAAAAACACTGGTATCAGGATCAGCAGTCAGCTAAATGTTATTTCAAACATCTTTATCACTATACGCCCAAATTTGCACAGTCTGTGTGTCAAAGTTTGCATCTTTTTAATGTCTCTTTATAAACATGTAAAAAGAGGAGATGACAGAGAAGTGCACACATCCATTAACCCGTTAATTTGGGGGAATTTGGCTGCAAGTGCTCAAACATGCTGCTAACCATAAAAATTAGATTTTGTGTAAGTGTAACAGGTTTAAGAGTCACTGTAATGGACTCTACATAGAGTATGTTGATGGTGACACTTTCCTGAAAACAAAAAGGCTACAAAATGACTTCAGTTTCATCCTCTAGGAAACATCACTTTTTGTAACAACTGTCATTTCCTTCCTGTGTGTTTTTTCCCGAGTTATTTCAGCCAAAGTAAAAAATGTCAGCCTCATGGTGGCTTCAGAAAAACTTCAGATGGTCACCACCATCATGATGATTATCATGCATCATTTGTTTCTTTCCTCTGCTGGTTTGGTTGAACTTGTGACCTCCCTTTATTTCTCTTGTTGTAGTTTCTCAAAACTTTTTTGACGTGATTTCTCAGTATTTTACTCTTCATATGAAATTCTTTGTAATTTGTCTAACCAACGCCTCAACAATTACAGCACTTACAACTTGGCTTCTTTGGTGAAACAAACCTCATGAGCCCATTTCTCACCAGTGAAATATTTAACTTTATTTTTATGTTCCAGTTTTAAGTGAGCCTGTACGAGATTGGTTTAAAACACTGGTAAGCCCATATGCACCAGTGATGCATGATATAGGAAAAAGGTTAAAGAGGCCAAAACTTGCAAATCAGTAAACATGGCAAAAATGGGTTAAAGTGGCAAAAAATGTTGCAAAAATGGTCAGATAAAGAGGCCAAAAGTAGCTACTCTGTACTTTGAACAATCTTTTTACTTTTGCTTGTGCAGATTTAAAGGCCAGTACTCTTACTCGAGTACAATAGTCTTATGCTTTTTCCATCTCTGCTTGTACTTTAGGGATCTTTTCCGCTGGTACCTCTAATGCAGGGGTGTGAAACTGGAGGCCCAGGGGCCCTTGGCCTACAAGATAACAAATTTGTATTATAACTGGCTCATCAGTCTGAGGTCTGAAGATTACCTCCTAAACATAACCTAAATAATTTAGAACATCCTTGTTCAGTCACAAGCATTTGTGAAAGTAAAGAGTAAAAATAAAAGTTGGGAATGTAGGAAGATTAATTTGCGTTTTCATTTCATATTTTCAATTTTGCATCTCACAATTACAACTGAAACTTAGGAATTTGACTTTTTATTGCATATTTTGACTGTTTAGATGAATGATTTTGAATTTCATCTTATATTTTGACCTTTTTCAACTCCTAAATTTAAGTTTTAATGCCGTATTTTGACATTTTAGACACAATTTGAAATTCAAAGTCATATTTTGACCATAAAAAAAGCATAATTCTTACTTTGTATCTCATATATTGGCCTTTTAAAAACACTGTTTTTGACTTTCATTTTTGTGTTTTGACCTTTTGAACTTGTAAGTTGGACTTTTTTGTCTCAGATTTGGACTTTCAATAATCTCAAAATCATTTATCATCAGTGCTAAGCTTTTTTGCCCCCATAACTAATTTGAATGTTGACTCTCTTTGGCTCTCAGGTCAGACCTAAACTCAGAATCTGGCCTTGCACTGATTGAGTTTACACACCTGCTCTAATGTAATATTTATTATCTTTGATGCATTTTTTTCATTTACATTTCATTTCAAAGATAAAAAGCTAGACAATGACATAAACAAATCCTGCCATACAATCCAAATACAGACAACAGTCTATAATACATCTAGCTTACTACTGCCACTGAGAGTTGAGGCCACACTCTCCATTAATAGCAAGTCTAAAAAGTCCATGAGCCAGTTATTTATGTTATAGCAGTCTGGTCTGCGAGTCTTCCACTTCACAAGTATTGTTTTATCCTCTTTGAAGATTAAAAAAGCTAAGGCAGCAATGTGCTGTGTAGTTCTTGATTTGTAATGTCCATCATGTTTCCAAGCAAGCACACATCAGGACGTTTATGTATAAGAACATCCATTAACACTTGGAGAGCATAGATTACCTGCGTGAAGAATTTTCCTACCAAGACAAGACCACAATAGATGTAAAGTGTGCCAATCACATGAAAGCATGCCAGCACAAATCAGAAGTGTTGGGGCTCATGGGGTCATGTATGCTCTGTGTATGATCTTCATTTATCTGACACTGTACCTATTATTTTTAGTAGGGCTGGGAAATTAATTGAAAATTAGATTAAATCAAAATATGGCCTGCCGCAATTATCAAATCTCAGAAGGTGCAATATTTCTTATACCTGAAATTTGTGTAGAAATGCCAGTTTAAAACTTTTTTTTGCAGCAGAGATGTCATGCATTACTTACTATGCAATCATTCAAGTGCATTTTTTTAAGAATAGTCTACAAACAATCCTACTTTCTTCATTTTTGTTCTTTTTTCTTATTAACAATTCATATCAAATTTGCAATACACGTCAAAATCATGGGGTTATATTTTCAAAACTGTTCAGCAGCTGTTCAAGCTAATATTATGTTGGTTGTGATATAGAACGATTTATTGCTTGTATTTGTTGGAAAATACATAGGATGAGGAACTTAAGGAATAAGCGTTTATTAAATAACAATCGCAATAATGAGGGGAAAAAAATCACAATTAATTATTTTCCCAAATCGATCAGCCCTAATTTTTTAGTGTTAATTATTATTATTGTTGTTTATTATTTGATTAAAAAGATGCTGAATTGTCTTTTTTGTGGCTCTAACATACACATTAAAGTCAGCATCAGAAATCAGATGATTTGAAGTCCTTCCCTTTGATTTTAATTGAAAATGGCTTTTGATATAAAGTGTTTTTGTCTGTAACATCACTGTAACAGATAAGCCATTTGTCCGCCCCACTATGTTAAAGATAGTGAAAGATTTGGACCAACATTTTACATCAAAGATATAAATGCAGGCGACATTGATTATTTGACTGCCAGAGTGATCCCTCTTCTGATTCTTTTTATGATATTACCACAGAATAAACTTTTTAAAAAAGTTAAAAAAAAATAATTTAACAATGCATACAAAAACCTGGGGGTTTTGTAAGGAAAAGTTTTGCTGTACACAGGTGCTTAGACAAAGGGTTGGCATTAAGGGAAGATTTTGGCTTTCTATTTTACCCGAAGCTGCTTAAATTGATTCTTCTGAAGCTGTGAACCCCGTTCCTTTACATACATATAAAAAATGACATTGTCTACTATACATGGAGAGTCTTTAGCCATTTTTGTCATTACCCCCCCGACTGCACTGCCACTGTGATGTATAGGTACTTAGTTTTTTATATGTAGACAAGTGCAAGATTCAAACTAAAAAGTTGCTGTAACTTGAAATATATTTCTTAATTCTATGAACATCAGAAAGTGTTGCTTTAAGACAGGTGTAAAACAGGTGATTTTGTTCTCACTATTTAACAATGAAAATTTTAGCCAACTTTTGATGCAATTTAGGAATAAAAATGAAAATTCAAAAAGCAACTTAAGCAAAAGCCAGTCAAACGAGGGATATCTTGTCCCAAAGTGGAGGATTATGTTGAATGTAGGACACTTAGAAGATTCAGAGATGGACTAAAACTGCAAAGTTTGTTAAACTTTGCAGTTACATTTAATCTTACACTCTTCTCTCCTCTTTAAATACACTTCACACGCTGATCCAGGCTGACAGATTTTTCGTCGCCACCATGAAAAGCTGCACTAACACACCACCTAATTAAACCTACAGAACACATAGACTCAGAATGATCATCCTGTCTAAACCCACTCATTTGAACCCACAGCCAAATGTTTCCTTCAACTGTCACTGACAACAGATGGACTGGGTCAACTGCAGTCCCATAATCCTCTGCTGCTCAGACTGGGTTTTCAGCAGGAATGGATATTTTAAAGTGGCTCTTAACTCTCAAAGCGCTTTCATCTGTCCAGCAGCCCCAGGGAAGATTTTTTTTTATTGGCTTTTAGCCTTCAAATATGTTCATCACTGGAGCATGAGGGACAACTTAGAGGGAAAATGTTATCATCATTATTAACTCTGTTGGACACACAGACTCAAACTATCACAGGCAGGATGGTTAACAGGTGTGCTGAGGGAGGAGAGGCAGGTCAGGATCAGATCTGACAAACATGATCCATCCAAGAGGGAAAAATCCCACTGATGTCCAAAAATATAAACATTATCTGCAGCACTTCCCGCTCTTTCTGTTGTGAGCTTCTTTTAAAGGTTTTATTAGCATTTGTCTCCATGCACACGTGGATGAAAACACCTTTACTCTCATTTCTACCACACCATATCCTTCTCATCTCCACACTTGCTGCACAAAGACAAAAGTCAGTAGTTGTTGAAGTCTCTTACCCAACAAAGCGATGAGGATGAGCGTAGATTTCGGCCCCATTCCGCTTCTCAAGGACATTTTTAACGTGCTTTACTGGAACTTCTCCTTTACGCAGCGTCCTTATTTATCCACTCACAAACCCTCACATTGTGCATCCAAAGCGTGGAGCAAACACTCCTCTGATGTCCGAGCATCATAGGAAACACACCCCCGCGTCACTGCAGACAATAGAACCCCGATTTTTGACAAGTTCAAGACAAAGAACCGCACCGGTACGATAGGGAAAGTCCCAGCTTCACTGCGCTGCACGATGGAGGAGTTTTCTCTGAGACGGAGCAGCTCGGTTGGTTTTACGCGCGTCCTCCGTGCGTCCTGGAGGAGTGTTAGGACGTCTCTGCTCAGACTGGACTCCTCCCGCTTCTCCATGCTCCTCATGGGCGTGGAGAGGCGGGGGGTTCAAGTTTTCTCCTGTTTGGCGAACACTGTAAAAAGTTCAACATGAGTGTAAGGTGTAACGGACAGCTGTTTAACCTGGAGAGGATTTGTGTTGACAAAAATCTTCAAGTCCCAGTGAAGGACTGGTGGACGCAGCGGAGGCGATCGCTCCCTCGGTGCCCTTAATGTATGAAAAAACCCTGAAAGTGTTTTTTGGTAAATAAAGATGATTAAGTGCTCTCTAGGATGCCCTCTTTGGGTGGACTGAAATTAACAAATTGCCCTCTGTGGCTCTGGTGCCATGTAAATGAACATTTTTTTTTTTTTATCAAGAGCTGTATTTGATGCCTTCTAAATGAAATTTTTGACTACTTGCCCACTTTGGTGCCCTATTAATGGACAAAACTTTACCGATTTCCCTTTTGGGGCCTTGTAAATGGACAATATTGATCAATTGCCCTCATTGGTGCCTTCTTAAGTAGCATAATTTTACAAATTGCCCTCTTTGATACCCTGGAAGTTGACAACATTTTTACAAATTTCCCTCATAGGTGCCCTATCCTATAATAGGACAAAACTTAACCAATTTCCCTTTTTTGAGTCCGTGTAAGTGGACAGATTTGATTAATTGCCCTCTTTGGTGCCCTGTTAAAGGACAAAACTTGATTCATTGCCCTTTTTGCACCCTTGTAATTGAACAAAATTCGATAAATTGCCCCTGATGGTGCCCTGTAATTGGACAAAACATGAAGAAGTGCCCTATTTGGTTCCGTCTCACTTGGCATAGTTTTACAAATTTCCCTCTTTGACTCCCTGTATGTGGACAAAATATGACAAAGTGGCATCTTTGGTGCCCTGCAAGTTGGCAAAATTTGTCAGTTGCCCCTGTTGGTGCCCTGTAATTGGACAAAATTTGAAAAAGTACCCTCCATGGAAAATTACTAATAATGGAGAAACTTCAAATTTTCCATAAGTTCTGCAGTATTAAGTTAAAACTTAGCTTACTTTAACTGTATTATAACTTTTGAGTGCTGGTGCCCTACCACAAACAGCTGGTGACCTCTTTATTACTTTTGCCCCTTCCCCTCAAACATACTGAGGATGCCACCGCTGACAGGACTTAACTAACCACTAACCTTGTGAAGCCTGAGGTCCCCCAACTGAGGGACTTTGAGGGACATTGGCAAACACAGTGTGAAATAATGCACTAATCATGAAAGAATACAATGATGTTGCACATAAAATTAAACAGCAGAACCTGGGCTACAAGACTATATAAAGCTTTTTTACATGGCCCAAACACAACTCAAATAACAACTAAATAAATCACAACATATCAAACTATGCACTCACATGTTGTACTTTGGTCTGATAAAGGTTTAGAGCTGCAGCTGCATCCTTTTCAAAGGGATATTCATCCTGAAAATGCTTTTTTTTAGGCGAACCTAAATTTTTAAAATTTTGCTGTGTGCCATCTTCATTTACTCTTCACCAGTATCACATATACTCATATTAACACATCTCAACAAACCTGACAGGTGTTCCCTTTACTATGACACCAAAATTATTCAAATAGACATTGTGGTTGCAGAGATATACCCATTTTATTATGGGTATGCAATTTTTGAGCAGAAACCTAAAAAATAGAAAAATAGGTTCAGAGTTCAAAGGGTTAAAAAAAATATTAAAAAAAAACAAAGAAATTTGCAGTGATAGCTCTTTATGAGTTACAAAAGAAATCAAGACTATCAGTGAAAAGTCTATTTTGCACAGAAGCCCACAGGGGACCTGTATCCAGGGGCGTAGCTAGGGATTTTGGGCCCGCAGAAAGAATATTACACAGGGACCCCTTAACTGGCTAGCCAAGCAATAAATGTTGCATCATTTTTAAAAATATCTATGCATTTCAAAGTGTGTTTGAACCATAATTTCCAAATTATGAGCAGTGTTTTTACTATGGTTAAATTAAATCTACTTGCATTATTTCACAGCACTGGACTACACCATTTAGACATTTTTATCTTATTCTATTTGATAAAAATTTCAGTCTGTTGACTGATTCATTTAGTCACTTTTGATGAAGTCAAAATAAATCTCCAAATAAATCTCTTAGAACAGGAAAATAATCTTTTTTTATTGCTATTGCCGTACTAATGTGGTACATTAAGCATATGTCTCTGCTGGCCTCTTTCTAAGGTAATAGTGATTATTAGTAAGTCGAGATCTTAAGAAAACAACTAGAAATTTCTGATGTTCACATAAAAGTGGTGCAGATGAAATCAGTGGATTTATGCATGTATGCACTTTTTCAAGGCCCTCTGTATCTGTGCACTGATCCACTTTAATGACTGCGATGATTCTGGTGTCTTCTCAGGACTCACCCTCCTTCTCTGTTATACCTTTGCCTGAATTTAAATTTCATTGTATATTTTTCTCTTACAGTGACAGTAAAGGAACCTACCTAACTATTTATATACCCCTTTAAATGCACAAATCAAAATCACAAAACTTGCAACAAGGATACTGAACATCACAGTACAGGGACACAAACAGAGCCAATGTGATATCAGGTTAAAAAGCATAAATCTCTAATTATATTGAAGAGATAATAGAATAAAGTTAATTCTTTCCTTATCTCTTTAATATTTGAGCTGGGTTAATTTTTCGTCAGACAGTAACAGCCAGCCTTTTCCCCTCAAGGTTTCATTCTCTTAGTTTGTGTCCGACTTCCTGTCTGTTATCGGTTTGATGGATGCTTCACATTTTTCTTGACCGTTGCTCTCAAATTATAAACCTTCTCATCAGAGCTGCCTGCAGGGAAGGACAACTACAAAGCCTCTCTGAGCCTTTTCCTCCACAACACCTGCATGTGCATGTGTATGTGGATGTCTGTGTGGGAGGGGGAGGTGACCTTGGCCTTGAGTTTCTGTCTCTTTTTAACTTGTGGTTCTTTTCTCTCTCTCTGGTCTTTTGACCCTGAGGCGACTCTCCAGCTCCTCTTCATTCATTCAGGTGGTCACACAGACACTGGTGAGCACAAAGCACTGTTTCTAGTCTCTTTTAATAAAACGTACCTTTTACAAATTTAACTTATCAGCACAACAACTTACATTACATTTAGAAATTCAGTACATTACAACTGGAAAATTCAAGAGCATCTCAGGACTAAAGGCTGCATTTTTAATCATACAGGAGCCAAAGAACGCTTATTGACAGTGGTGTTTTATTTCAATGCCCTTTTTCCTCCTGCTTTTAGTTTCACATTTTATTTCTACCATTCTCCAGACTCAATGATATCAAGCTTCATTTTTGTATATATATGTTTATTCTTGGGGCTGCATAGTGGTGCAGTGGTTGGCACTGTCGCCTCACAACAAGAAAGTTCCTGGTCTGAATCACAGGGCCTTACTTTGTGGAGTTTGCATGTTCTCCCTGTGCATGTGTGGGTTGTTAGGGTACTTCCCTCAGTAAAGACATGCTCATTAGGCTGATTGCTGACTCTAAATTGCCCGTAGGTGTGAGTGAGCATGCGTCTAATTGTTTTTATGTCAGCACTATGACTGAGTAGCAACCAGTCCAGGGTGCACCCAGCTTCTTGCCCAGTAACAGCTGGGCTCCAGCCCCAGCTATCCTAAATAAGATAAGTGTTAAAGGCAATGGATGGTTATTTCCTCTTTTACTTAAAGATATTTTTTTACTGTGTATTTATTTTGTTGCTTTATTTATGTTAATAACTTGCTGCTTTAACGCCAGTATTTCCCACTTTGAGATCAATAAAATCTGTCCATCCAGATCGTAGACCAGTCAATTCACCTCTGAAGAGCAATAACACTGTCAGAAAATGCTCATTAAGAAAACACCGCTCATCACACTGATGGCAGGTTTGATCCTGGCGCTGTCTTCACTATGCTCTCTCTCCTCACATGTCCTGTCATGACTGAGCTGTCATTTTCAGCAAAGGCAAAAAAAGCCAAACACATTACTTGTTAAAAAAAAAAAAAAAAAAAAAAAAAAAGCAGTTTCAGCACCATACAGGAGGCTATACAGCGCCCATTAAAAGTATTTACCCCTTGGATGTTTTATCCTTTAATTGATTTTTTTAAAGCAATCATGGTCAAGTTAATCTGGCTTTTTTGACAAATAAAAAACTCTTTAATGTCAAAGTGAAAACAGATTTCAACAAAGTAACGTCAACCAAATAAAAATGTTTAATGTAAAGTAAGTGACAGTCAAGACAGTATTTAGCAGATGCTTTTGGCTCCATCTGCCATTTTACTCCACTCTTCTATGCAAAACTGCAAAGCTCTGTCAGGTTGCACCAGGATTCGGCGCAAAAGGCCCTTATCTAGTCTAGTCACAAATTCTCTATTCGATATCACTTGAGGTCTGGGCTTTGACTCGGCCTCTTCAGAACATTTAGTTTGTTGTCTTTAAAACCTTTCTGTGTAACTTTTGCTATAGGCTTTAGGTCATTGTCTTGATGGAAAATAAATATTCTACCAAGCCATAGTTCTCTTGCAGGCTGAATAAAGTTGTCCCCCAGGATTTTCCTATTTTTTGCCTGACTCGCTACCCTTACAAGCCTTCCAGGGCCAGGTGCCAAGAAGCATCCCCTCAGCATGATGCTGCCACCACCATGCTTCACAGTGGGGATGTTGTGTTTGTGGTGATGTGCAGTGTTTGGTGTCCACCAAACGTAACATCTTGTCTGATTGTCAGAAAGCACCACTTTGGTCTCATCAGACCCAAGAACTTTCCTCCACTTGACCACACAGTGGAAATTTAATCTGCATTTTCTTCCACAGTGGCTTTCTCTTTGCCACTCTCCCATAAACCTTTGATTGGGGAAGAACCTAGGCAACAGTTGTCGTATGCAGAGTCTCTCTCATCTCAGCTGCTGAAGCTTGGAACTCCTTCAGAGTAGTCATAGGTCTATTGGTGGTGTTTCTCTCTAGTCTCCTTCTTCCATGGCTGTTTGGTTTGTGAGGACAGCCTGATCTAGGTAGATTTACACGTGTGCCATATTCCTTCCATTTCCTCATGTTGGATTTAACTGAACAACAGGGCATGTTCAGTGCCTTAGAAATTTTTTGTTCCCATCCCCTGACCCATACTTTCAACTACCCTTTCTCTGAGTTGAAAAGAGCGTTCTTTTGTCTTCATGGTGTAATGGTTGCCAGGAATACTAATTAACCAGTGACTGGACCTTCGAGGGTTAAAATTAAGGAAATTGGGTTAGATAAACTTTGATTTTAAGTACTGAATTCTGTTTCAGTCTTACAACATTTAAGGCACAAATCAAACTAGTTTCAACATCAATGTTTTTACAGTGTAGTTTAAATACCTGCTTTAAACTTAAAGAGAAATGATGGAAGGGCTCTGTCGTACACAAAAACATTGTTTCATGTGCTTATCCAATAATCCTCCAATCCTTAATCAGTAGAGCAATGCTCCACACAGGGATTTCTAATTAATTTCTTTTGTCTGCAGTCTCAGACCCCCTGGCTGCCTCCCTCTGTACGCTCCATGCTATTTGCTCTCTTCCTTCTAATCCTGTATCCACGCTCTGGGAGAGTGACTCCATCCATCTTCTCTCCTTCAGCTCCTTCTTTTCTCAGGAGCCGGAAAAGCCACGGAGCGAGATCTGGACAAACACACTGATGGGATTTAGGAGCAACCCGGAAGGTGCGCTAATAAAGGGTGTGTATAGAGGAAAGGCTGGAGGAAGGGAGGTGAGACTGAGGGGCTTGTTCTGCTGTGCTGACCCCTGTGTTGTCCTGTGTGGCTAATCAAAGCACCAGTGCACCGTCTTTGTGTCACTGCAGGAATGTGGTCATGAGAGGTGGAAATAAGCTGCTTTGGCTGTGAAAAGGCTCAGTGGGACAGTGAAACCAGAGGAAATCTCATCTAGTTAAATTTTATATAAGAAGGGTTGATGTTTTATGTAAAAACTCTCTTTCTTCATTGTCGTAATGATTTTTTCCCCTAAAAGCAGAAACGTGTGACTTTCTTTTTAAGCCTTCAGGGATCTTTCTGACATGTTTTTCGTATTTTGTGTCCCTAAACATGTCAGAGCAGATGAATGTGAGCGGGGACGTTTCAAAGTGTCTCTGTTTCTGATTAAAGCCGTGTTCAGAGGAGCTGGATGACTGCTCTGTTTTCTGTTTGTCTCTTTCTTCATGTGTCCCTGAAGACGTTTGTGCCATTTCTGGAGGCTGATGTCAAAGACAGAATGAGGAGGGAGTGTCGCAAGATGAACATAAAACTCACACTGACTTATGACATGTTAATTTATTAGCTGCTTATTGTTTGTTTCTGTATTTCAGGCCTGCAGAGAAACTGACCACAATAGTAATGAGTTTCACAGACATCATGGCTGTAGTTTGATCTTTTCAACCAAAGCCTCACCATTACCTCTATGTTTGATCAGACATGACAGGATTTTTCTAACATGAATCAACATTTGTGATGCACTGATATAGTTTGCAATAGTCCAGTGGGTTAAGGTGGCAGCCTTAGTTTGAGAAAAACTGTGGCAAGCTTGCAATGCTGTAAACATGCAGTATGGCGAGAATACTCACAATGCTGGGAGGAATAGAGGAATATTTACCCTCTGCCATGACTTCCAGTTGTCCGGTGAGACCATGGGTGAGAATGTCAGTGCATCTGTTGGGACCGGCAGGCAATGCTTCCACCATGACAGTCCGCCCGTAGTGAAGCCAATGCTTTGCCTCACCATGTTTCAACCCCACTGGGGAGGGAGTAATCAGTGAATACTGTGGTGGGGAGCACATGGGGACGGATCCAGGAATTTTTTTAAACAATTCTTCACTATTAGGAGATAGGGCTAATTGCAGAGGTCTGCACTCTCCGAGTGCTTTTCCAGGTCTTTAAATATTTCGTAGACATTTTGGAGGTGGAGATTTGGGTCATTATCCTGTTGTAGGATGAAATTGGCCCCAAGCAAGTGCTGTCCTAGGGGTATGGCATGAGGTTTTATAATCTCGTAATAGCTCTCCTTCCTCATGGTCCCTTCCACTCTTTACAAATCTCCTATTCTACCATCTCCAAAGCACCCCAGACATCACACTGCCTCCATCTCTATTGACTGATGGTTTGAAGCACTGTTCTTGCATCTTCTCATTTGTTCTGTGTCTCATGAATGTTCTGTTTGATCCAAAGACCTTAGACTTGGACTCATCCTTGCACAGCACCTTCTTACAGTCTTCCAGTGTCCAGTCTTTTTGCTCCCTTATTAGTAAAACGGTTTTTAGCTGTGAAACATGATTAACTTGGATTAGCAGCCATACTAGGAGATTGATGCAGAGGACTGACAGTTGCTGATAACTTTCTGTGAACTGCATGAAAATGTTTTACTTTGAAAAACAAAAAAAATTGCCAGTAATCCCAAACTTTTGAGTGGTAGTGTATGTCAGTAAAACACTGATATATCCCTGTTTTGAAACCATTTGTAAAACCAAAACAGTGTATGCAATGTCATTGCAGAGGCTGTTGCTATTTTACCCAATAGGAAAATATTACTAATACATGAAAGTTCAATGCTGATTCAGCTGCATGTATGCCAATACATCTCAGCGTGCATCTGTTGCTTAGCTTACCATACTGGCTTATCATACTACCAGAACGTGATGTGTTACTTTAGGTAGGCTAGCCATCAGAAGGAAGTATTTCCCAAAGAGTTCTGCTTAGTTACGTTGCTTCCTTTTAAAAAACAAAGTCCTTCAGAAATTCTTGTCAACATCATTAAAGCTACCTGAACAAGATGATATGATGATGTTGGAAACTTTTGTTTCGAATATTAGTCAGCACAATGAAGCTGTTTTTCATTTCCACAAAGTACTAAGGGAACTGTTTGGTCTTTAATTTCTTAACTGGTTAACCTTTGTTGTTAATTTGACAAATATTTTTGTTAAAACATTTGCGAAGTCACATTTTTTCCCTTTAAAAGTTGCCTGTTGTGGTTGGAAATAACCAGTTAAACAACAGATGTGGCCTGCACATGAAAAAATAAATAAGACTGGATACATATAGCCAATGGCAGAGCTGGGTGATAGTTCTGTGTGGTTCAAATCTCAGTCATGGTGTCTTCAATCTGAACTTGAAGTCTTAACCCTATAGCCCAAAGCAAAGTCATGACAGTTCATTTTCAATATGGCTGACATCTGCTGCTGCAGAGACAACTGAAACAGTACAGTTAAATCAATCCAGACCAGAAGCGGGAAAAAAGAGGGTTGGGGGGGCGGGGGGCAGAGAGAAGGTGTAGCAGAGGAGGGGAAGGGGGGTCTTTTCATCTGTGTGGCATCGGTAAATACTCCCATGTGCAATGAGAGATCCTTTTGTGTGGAACTTCTTTTAAATGAAGCAGCCTGCAGCGTTGAAGAGAAACTGTCCTTGGAAAAAAGAGGAAAAGCAGAAAAAAGGGAGAGCCCGAAGGGAGGACGTTTGAGGAAAAACATGCAGAGGCTGTAGAAAATAGTTCACATCTTATCTTTTTTTCTCTATCATTTAGCTAATTTTTAAATTCCTTTACAAATTCAGGCTTTCTTGATAGCCATACAGTAGCTTAAACCCCCCGCCATCCCAAAGGAAAATGCAGATGTTAGAGCAACAAGCATTTGAGTGATTGCTTCCTCCAGGAGACCTCCAGGTCATCCTACGAGTGAGAGTCGATTGATGGTAAGCAGAGCGTGACATAATGCAGCACCGATATGAAAAAGGTCCGCTCAGCTCAGAGAAATAATGTTCAGACTGAAACACTGACAGGAGCAATAAGCTGTCATGTTTTCTGTGATGGATTGTTTACCTCAGGGCAGTTTTCAGAACTGTTCAGGTTGTTTTTAAAGAGAGCTGAAGGAAAGAAAATAACTAAATGATAAAAATGTAAATGAGGGGAGAAGTTCGTGATGCAGAGCGACCCTTTCTCCTCCTAAGCAGACCTAAAAGAGGCCTGAGCTGTTGGTCTGCCATGCCACACTCAGGATTCTTGTGGTTTTGTGGCCTCTTGTCCATCAAGTGGACTCCGGTCTATGAAACCTCTCTGTTTGTGCCCTGTGATGCCAGCTGCTGTCAAACACACAGGCTGACACGTTACAGTCTGGCTCTGTATGAAGTAGTCAGAGGAAGCAGAGGTCTTCAGTCAGCGGAATATGTTAAAAGTAAAACTGAACTATACATAGATCAGACAACAAACACTTGTCGAACTATGAAGTTGATGCAAAAAAGTATGAAGACATCTGCAGTTCCTAAAGTGTCCACTTGAGTCTGAATCCAAAACTCAAGGAATCCCCATTAACAACCATGTTCAAACGCCCATTTTAACAGTAGAAATCAGCATGTTTATAACTTATAAAATTAATTTCATTTTTAAAATTCATCTATTGTGATTATCATAGGCAAAAAGTCATGCATAGGTTTGCATAATCAGGGGTGTGGTTGAGTTGACTGACAAATAGGTTCATCGTAGCATTTACCAGGTGGCTTAAGGCTTGATCCAGCTCCAGCTCAGTTTTTAAACTGATCTAAAGTTAGATTAAGTTAGCATTTAAAAAAAAAAGGAACCATCATTCCTGGGCTTCAATATACATATTTAGATACTGATGGCTGACAGCTAAAACTATGTTCATGTTTGATATGGTTATATATGAAGCTGTACATTAATTACACTTGATGAATTCTCCTGGGGAGTTAAAAAATTGCTTTGTTAGCTTAATGTTTGAAAGGAAAAACTTGAAGTGAAAAGTGCTAATCTGTCTTTTGAGGAATCTTGGGTTTGTTCCAGTCATTTTTGGGGAATGCCTGCTTTCAGGACAGCTTTAGCATTTAGCATTAGCACGTGTGAACTGTAGGCATTAAGACATTCGCTTGTTACTGTCTTTTTAAGCAAATTGAGGCTAACTTGATTAGGCTAGCATTCGCAGAATATTTTCAAAAGATGAATTAGCAGCACACTGAATGGACTTGAACTTGTATAGCACTCTTCTATTCATCTGACAACTCAAAGTACTTTTACACTGCAGGTCACCCAATCACACCTATTCACTCACCTCTAATTTCCACATACACTGCGCCGCGATCTGCCAGCGTATCGCTCTGCAGAGCACATTGCTCCCTCTCTGGTCTATCAGAGCAGTTTCACAGCCAGCACTCCAGTCTGGCAGCAGCGCGGCACTGGAACGCAACTCCGCTCCACTTCATTCGAGATACGCTGCAAGTTTTTTTTTAGCGTCAGCCGCTAAAACTGTGTCAATTTCCGTCAAACAGAAAGGTCCAAACAGGAAGTCACAAGTGTAGAATATCCTGTTCTTTCGAAATAAAACACAGTGCACGGACTCACGGTCGCAAATCATCACTACATCAACATTACGTCTCTTACTGCAGCGAGAGCAAAGGGTCACCAAGATGTCAATGGGTCACAGAGCTACAACGGCGCCACTGACGAGGAAAAGTTAGCTTTTGAGGACATTCAGCCAAAGAATTTTACATAAAACCACAGATTCTTTGAGCAAACATTAACCTTTTAACTTCCTAATGTACTCACTCAATGGTGGAAGCAATAATATCATGGACTCATACTGGAAAGGTAAAATCATCCACTGTTGATATCCTACTCCTGTGTGAACTCGCAGTTCTCCCCTGATAAGGGTGTCGCAGCGCTGTAGACACGCTTCCAGTGGGCTAGGTTGCTCACTTTCAGAGCAAACCTGCGGCGCTTCGTTGTGCGGCGCAGTTGTCTTATTTGGAAATTGCGGGTCACATTCATTCATTGCTATGGAGAAGTGGCTATCAGTGTTAGCAAATCTCATTTGTGCGCTTCCATACCCATATACACACCACTGATGCAGAAGTAGGAGCAAATTGGGGTTAAGTGTCTTGCCTATGGACACACCGACGTGTGACCACTGGTGCTGGGGATCGAATCCACAACCTTCTGATTACAAGACAACCTACTCTACCTACTAAGCAGACCTCATGAGCGACACACTTGTCAGAGAGTGCTGGCCTTTACCCTGACAATAACGAAAAACGAAAAGGTAGCTTACTTACCCAGCTAACACTAACAGAAATAAAAGTCCACTTGCATTATTAATGTCAAGTACTTAAACTACATTATGCACATTTCTTTATGACCACTTACAGTTGACAAGTAACACTGCAAGCTCATTGAGTGGCCTGAATATTAAACGATTAGTTGAGAACCCAGTGTCTAACATACGTTACAGAGCACTCAATAATGTTAGCTTTCATCCATATCTACTGTATTTATCCATTTAATCGATGTTGTATCAAAAAACGAATCAACATCTAATAATCTGATGATAATACAGTATGCTTCGAGTTCTTTAGATGTAGCAATGCAGTGGTCTAAGCCAGTGGTTCCCAAATGGTGTGGCAAGGCACATCTTGGTGTGCCATAGCAATCTGTACAACCATACATAATTACTGCAACTATAAAACAACTTAATAACAGGGCTACTTTGTCAAGAAACACACATGATTTGCAGTCATAGATAGTTTGTCTTTATTAGCAGTTGTTAATGTGGCTGTGTACCTAACATCACAGAGGGACCCTTTCCCTGTCGTACAGAAAGCGGGGGGAAACATGATGTACAGCAAACAGTAAGTGGACGATGAAGGATGCTACGGTCGAGGACAGATAAGGAAGTTCATAGAAAAAAAAATTATGATTTTCACAGTCTTTCTATCTTTAGCTGTAGAATAAATAAGAAGCATGCATTAATGACTCTTGTTACTTATATAATCACATTTAAGGGCAGCATTGCTCCATTTGCTCCACAAACCATGAAAAAGAATCAACAAAAAGAGACCGTTCTGCTGAAGGTTGCCAAACAGCAAGATAAAGAAATGTTCTCTCATTTCTGTCCATGTTCTTTCTCCCTTGGGTGCTACAAGCAGCAGCATGCATCAAAAGCTCAGGAGAGAAACTGAAGAGAAGGAAGAGAGAGCTGAGAAAGCTTCTTGACCATCCAGCTGTTCACAGGCAGCAGGAGGATGAAGAAAAAGAGGAATCGCTAATGTAATGCTTCAGTGATGAGATGCTGCAACGAGGGATGCAGAACCTAGAGAGCTAAAACATGTGGGCATGCATCATTGTGGTTTAAAGTTCTGCTATCACTTATAAATTCAAACAACTTGTTTTTATCCAGACAACTTGACGACGATCTTATTTATGGTGGGACTTCAGGGAAATGGAAGTTTAGAGTAATAAGAACAAATTCATAAATAAAGCCTACTTTGACAGCTAGAGCCAATTAATAAAAGTTTATATTTGCATTCTGGGACCTTTTATAAAAAGCACACAAAGTGAAGCATTTTGGGATTATTGAAGTTTTTTTGTAAAATTTCCACTCTGTCTCCATGAAATTATGCTTGAATATGACCAAATAGTTTACATAATATGCTTGTGGTGACAATGTAATAGCAGCTGGATGATGCACAGAGACATTTCTTTGAGTGAATGAAACACTTCAGCATGAATGGAGGGTGTATAAAGGGCAGCTTGTAAGAGTAGAGTCTCTGGTTTGACTCCACTCTCCTGTCTGTGGTTTGGTCCATGTAACAAAAACACTTTGGTCACGTTCAGAGGAAGATCAGAGTTAAAGGTTTATTATGCAAACCTTTTCTTTTACTTTCCAGTGGCCTGTTCAACAGCTATGCATAAAATATCTAAGGGCATTTTCATAGTAGGCATCATTGTTTCATACTATATCCATGCTGGATGCCCCCTTCACTGCTGAGCTCATGGTGGATTTGGTTATGAATTGACACTATACAAATAAAGTTTTGTTTTTTATTAATTGAATATGCAAATGCAATAAGGCAAAGTTTACATTGTCATTCCAAATTACCAGACATTAGACTACTGACAAAATGTGTATGAACAAATAAGATAAACAAGTGGGAATTTGGAAAGGTAATAAAACAGCACAATATATTTTCTCAGTACAGCCTTTCTCTGCTGGAGCATATTTGCAATCTAAGAGGAGAAAATGATGATGCAGGCATGCACAGAATTGTATCAAAGCATTTGTTTTTGTTGTGCTGAACTTTGATTTCCGTATGTGTTTCATTATGTGAAAGGCAATCAGATTTGATTACGTTATCTGATTATACTGCTGATATCAAATGTATAAGATTGCACTTAAGTCCCTGTAAAGTGATTAAAAAAAAAACTTTATTTCAGGTTTGTTGTATGACAGGCCAATGTGCTATGAACCACCAAGCCAAATTAATTTTAGAAAATTAAGCTGAAATCATGAACAAGAAAAGCACTCAGAGAGAGATATTCCTGGATCCGTCCCCATGTGCTACCCACCATGGTATTTGCCAATTATTACCCCCCCCCCGGCTGGGGTGGACACAGTGAGTCAAAGCATTGGTTTCACCACGGGTGGATTATCATGGAAGAAGCTTTGCCTGCCGATACCAACAGGTGTACTGACAGTCTCACCCATGGTCTCACCGGACAACAAGAAGTCATGGCAGAGGGTGAATATTCTTCTATTCCTCCCAGCATTGTGAGTATTCTCGCTACAATTCACTGTCTTTCTCTCTGTTAGGCTCTGACTCGTCTCCTCGACTGGGCATGCGTCTTTCAAACTCTATTAACCCCAACACTTTGAGTAGAAACCCAGCCAAAAATGCTGCTGGGATTGAAGTTACTCATGTCCGCCATCTCCTGGTGTAAAGTGGTAACAGCACAGACTTCCGCCATTAGCCGTATCTCCCAATAGTAAAGAATGCTTTAAAAAATACCTGGATCCAGACGGTGACACGGATCACTCCCAAAATCTAATCAGTTCTTCCTTAAGCCATTTCTGACATTTCCTAAAAATTTCATCAAAATCCGTCCATAACTTTTTAAGTTATGTTGCTAAAGATTAAATTTACTCTTTTCTGGCACAAATCTCTATGTTATGATGCTTTTAATGACCCGTAGGTCACTGTGGCTGATAGATTTGACAATTTACCTCATAATGAAAAAAAAAAATCAGTTTTTAACTGAGTGTTTACTTTCAATAAAGACAGTGACATCAGCTAACAACAGACTGTACTGAGAAGAACTGCTCTGTGAGGTGAAAAAGTTTCTAACAGTCCAAATCCAGAATTCAGTCACATGTAGATCTCAGTGTTTTCACATGTTTACATCAACTGTATTCCAACAAATCTAGTGTGTTAAGACAAAAACTTTGGATTTCACTTTACAGGGTCTTTAAGAGGAAATTTGTCAAATTTTGTCTGTTTGAGCCAATTTTTCACATTTTTCACATTAAGGAAGGCATTTGATAAATATTTTTCTTGCTTTTTGTCTACTTAAACAGCACTTAAGAGGGCACTTTGCCAAATTTTGTCTATTAAGAGGCTATTTAAGAGACTTTTTCATTGTAGTCCACCTTGACAGCACATTTGAGAGTGCTTTGACAAGTTTAGTCAATTAAAAGTGCACTTAAGAGGAAATTTGTCAAATTTTGTCTTCTAGGATCCAGTTTTTCCATTTTTGTTTTTTAAGAGTATACTTAAGAGGCCCAATTTTTTCCATTTAGAGGGCATTTATTGTGTTTACTGGCATTACAAGAGGGCACTTTTGCTGTGATTTTTTTTACATTATGACACCAAGGGGGGCAACTGCCCATCTGCAGCTCTTTTTGAGCTTTCCTTGTTTATTTCATTTGTACATCTGCATGTTTCCGTTAGTCTAACACCACAGTTAATAATCAACAACAAATAGCTAGTATGATGACCTCACAAATCTTTCAACCAGCTGCCTTTAATAACTCTAATCTGTCCCTATAATATGGATGCTTTAGAGTGGAAATATAATGTAATGTAATGCTAATTCATTTCCACTCCCATGAGTTGTCAGAACGTGTCTGTGCAGGGGGAAAATTGTTCTTTGAGTTTCAGCTGTCGAACACAGAGAGCAGCAGGAAGCGGCAGGTACGCTCACGTTTGTGTTTTGGTGTCTTTGAGTGATGGGGAAATTGCTAGAGGGTCACATTTCAAAAACGCACCTCCACACACCTCAACATTTGATCTTTTTTTGTGTGTGAGAGTTTGTGTGTCCAAGCCTGAAGACAGGAAAGGCTTTAAGTGGATTTGTTTGTTCAGAGATTTCAAAGCAGAAGACATCAGTTAGGTCTCTTCGTCCCACTGTCAGGGACATAATTGTAACGAAATGATGTAAGGCTAATATAATTGAAGCTGACGAACTTAGAAGCTTCAAAACTCCTCGCCAAAGCCTCTGAAGCGGTAAAAAGACGAGCGTGGGAAGTCAGACTATCTGTGTGAGTGAGGCGGTCAGAGGACAGAGATTGATGGATTCTCAGCGCAACACCACAGATGTGTGCTGCAAGTTTTCCATGAGCAAAGACAGATTTGTGGCGTGTGTGTGAAGCGGAATTTGTCCCAGATTTTCTCTCTTCTTCTTCCTCCCTCTCCGCTCTGCTCTCTTCTCTGCGGGCTGGATGGAGGGACCTTTGATGTGGCGCTCTCTCAGTGTTGTGACCGCAGGCCCAAGAGGAACCAGATGCTCTTTGGACTGGCTTGTGGCGGCAGATGTATAAATAAAAGAGAGAGAGAAGATGGGTGCAGGGCCACAGGGGAGCTGCCTTCATGCCAGCCCAGTTTACTGTAAAGTTTCTTTCACTGGAGTAGACAGAGTGGGTGTCTCAGTGGGGTAACAGTCCACGGAAAAGTACAGTTCCCTCAGTAACAGCTCATGTAGGAAAAGGGTGACTATCATTCCAGGCTTTTTATAGCAGGAAAACGTCAAGTCATCAGCATATAAGAGTATAAAATGTGGATTCTAGCCCCTGAAACAGCCTCAAAACAAGACCAATCTGCAAGCTGATGATTTTTTCCTGGCGAAGTTTCTTGCACCCACTCATTTAGACATATTTCCATCTGACTCAAACTTAACAGAAATATTTTCTTTTGGCTTAGTCTCAACCCACCTCTAAAACCCTATATTGGTTGTTTGCAATCATGTGATCCTGAATATGATTGTGAATGATCTGCTTGAGTGCAGAACATGGAATCTGGTCAATATATGGGCTTCGCAAGTTTACAGAATAAGCTCTTTGGTGAAAATATGTTTAGGTCACTAGGCGTTTTGTTCATAAAGTTAGCTAATCTTCATAAGTGAACTATAATAATTTCTTATAGATATATTTGGAGCTTTTTATGCCTTTATTGATAGAGGAGGACAGTGGATAGAATTGGAAACTGGGACGAGAGAGTGGGGGAAAGACATACGGGATATGGTGCCACAGGCCGGACTCACCTGAGCCGCCTGTGTACATCTGGCGTGCCTCAAACCACTGGGCCATCTTTGCTGCAAACTAATAATCTTTAAGCCTAAATACATTAAAGGGATACTTCAACATTTTGGCAAATTCGCCCATTGCCATAATTCCTATAGTCTTAGTAATAGCTTTGTTTCCTTTAGTTGTCGGTGCAAGCTGTTTCTAGATCTGGGGGGACCGATAAACCAGCTGCACAGCTAACGCTATGGAAGCAGACGGAATTTTTTGCTTTCCCTCATCAAACTCATCAAATACACAATACAACAACTCCAAAACGCTCTTGTGGACAAGTTGTTACCTGCACATTCACCACACTATGAATTAATCATGGATCATTACGAGACGGAGATGTTTTACATTTAAATGCAAAGCCGTAACGACACTCCAGACATGGGTGCTGCACTGTGTTACTCCGCCCAGTGGTTTACTCAAGAAATAGTTCCCAGTATTTGCTTCATGTGTCGTAATGTTACATAATTATGCGTTATTATTTCATAGTGGAGTGAATGTGCAGGTCACAACTTGTCCATGAGAGCGTTTTGGAGTTGTTGGATTGTGTATTTGATGAGTTTGGGAAGGGAGGGAAAGCAAGAAATTCCATCTGCCTACATAGCGTTAGCTGTGCAGCTGGTATATCGGTCCCCCCAGATCTAGAAACAGCTTGCACCGACAACTAAAGGAAATGAACCTATTACTAAGACTATAGGAATTATGGCAATGGGCGAATTTGCCAAAATGTTGAAGTATCCCTTTAAGTGAAAGTCAGGTCAGATATGAGAGCATATGCCAGTTTGGCACTTTGTTACATCTACCTTGGTCCTGTACTGCTCTGGCTTCCTTGTGGCCAGCCTCCAGGCCTGTGCCAGGCCCATTCCCCATCTCTCCAGGTATCCTCCCAGCTGCAACACATCGTTGCCCCAAGCGTCTTGACCAGCTCACCAGGTCCAAGGCACCCAGTATGCTGTGGGCAGGACCAGGCCTTGACAAGCATGCCAGGTGCCCGTTCAAGTGTAACTGACCTTTCCTGTATCAGGCAGCTGACCCCTCCCTTTTCTGCTCTCCTGAGCACATCTGCAGTAGACACATGGTCTAGCCAACAATACCCAAAGATGCTGCGAATAGAAGTTGTCATAAAGGAGTTCAGTTGGAGTCTCTGGCCATCAGCCAACATCCAGGCCTCACAAGGGTATAGTAAGACTGGAAAGACCAAGGACTGAAAGACTCTGACTTCAGATAACGGATCCATGGATTATGCTGCCAAGGTAGGTGAACTGCTCTTCAACTTCCACTCTCTCTCTGTTCACAGACACAGATTCAAGGGCAGCATCCAAGGCATCCCCCCCAAATGCCTGGATCTTTGTTTTGGCCCAGGAGATGTGCATTCACAACCTTTTAAGCCCCCTCACTCAGCAAGTTAAGAAGCCCCTTAAAGACATCTACAGTCTCTGCAAGGATCATAGTATCATAAGCAAAGTCCAGATCAGTGATTTGGGCATCGCCGAATGATACTCCACAGTTTTCTGCCTCTGTTACATGCCCCATTATCCAGTCCATACAGATACTGAAGAGTGTAGGGGCTAAGACTCATCCCTGAAACAACTGGGGAGAAGTCAGAGGTGTAGCCACCACACTTCACAGCAATCTCTGTACTAGCATTATGTGTGGCCCCCCAATCGTCCCACTCCCCAAGAAGCCAGTAATAAAGTCAAATCAGAGAAAGGCTGTTGAATTGGATTTGACAATAAAAAAGCAAAAGAGATAATCAAAAAGAGGCTACTCTACTGCCAAGAGAGTCATGTTAAATGCGATCAATTTAGAAAAGTTTTACTGTATAACAGTCACAAAAACCAATCAGTAGTGGACCTCTGCTGATGCCATGCTCTGTTAACCTTGCAAAGCAGAAGCACATCTTGAAAAGGTCAGATCCACAACATTGGTATCAAACTCAGCACTGTTGAGGATAAAAAGGCGATAGCGACAAATGGGATTTACTCGTATTCAAAGCCGTTTGCATTGGCTGCCTCCATGTACCTCGGATGTAGCCTTAGCATTGCATCAGTTTTACTAGAACTGGATCACATTTCTGTATGAAATAAAGAATAAAAAAACACCAAAAGCCTTATATGATGTTAAAGACATTTTTGCTCTTCCGTGACCTGCTTCGGCATGAGTTTGTGATTGTTACAGGGTGGTGGTAACTTGTTTTGTGAGTCATTGTATACAATGGCTGCTAGTGTAGCGATTAGCTGGGACGTAGCCACTGCATCAGGTTGTCAGAATTGGACAGTGTGTCTTTATTAAAACAAGGGCAGAGAGCAACACTGAAAGCGTTTCATGATGGAAAAGATGTTTTTGCTCTTCTCCTGATCTGCTTCGGCACAGGTTTGCAATTGTCACGGGTGGGGTCTGCCGGTGTATCTAATGGCTCAGAGTTGTCGGAAAGCAGCAGTTTAATCAGAAATGGACCACATTTCTTTTTAAAAGAAGAGCATAGAGCCACACTGAAAGCTTGTCTTGGCAAGGAAGATGCTTTTGCACGTCCTCCAACTGGCCTTGGTAACAGTTTTATTCACAGAGAATCTCCATCATTAACGATCTACAGCAGTGGTAGCCTGTCAGCTCAAGAGCAGCACATGTGTAGAACGTCACTCTGTCTTGTTGCTCTGACTGGCCCATCATAAATGTCAGATCGTTCCTCCAATCAGAATCCAGTCCTGCCCTTCCCAAACGCATTCTATGAGAGCTTTCCCAGATGAATATGAAATATATCCATGCAAAGGAAATACAAAACAATCTATCTGGTGCGTCAGGTTAACGCTCTGCGCTGTGGATACCTTATTCGGGGGAGTAGGCGGAGCTACTCCTCTCCCCTGTCCGGCATTATAACAGGCATCCCAGATAGTTCAGCCATATTCTAGGTTTTAATCTTGTTTAACAACTAACCTTTGTAAGAAAAAGCTTGAAAATATACAAGTTGGGCTCCTCCGGATTGTATGTTGTAGAAATTTTTTTTAAATCTCTTCAGCTTTCGTTTATCGAAGACCTTATTTTAGGCTTCTAACTGAAAAAACACCTCAAAAAATCCCATAGGATTTAAGATGAGTGCTAAAATGCCTACCAGTTCTAGGTTTTAGGACATCATAGTGCACCATTTAATTTCATTGGAAGTTCCTAGATTTCCCAAAATGGCTTAAACATCAGCTGAACATCACGTCTGGACTTGTTTCTGTCGGCTGGGGTTTTTTCTGTGTAGGTGGAGGAAGTTATGGAGGCTGTAGATGCAAGACAGCAAGAATTATTCTGGTTCCAAACATGCACAAAAATAAATTTGCAGCTGTTCCCTCCAATGTTTTTTTCCACATTTGTTGTTGGTATTCTGTTTTGTACTATAGAGGACCTTCTCACTCTGCCTTATGTGAATCAATTTCTTAAAAGCTGACAAACCCTGGATTTGGCATGATTTGTTCAAGGTCACTTTAAATAATTACAATATAAGACTGATTGTACCGTCATATCATGTCACCAATTGAAGATACTGGCCAACTTAACTTGATTAGTTACACCCAACTCGACAGCCATATTCGGTTGGTTTCCAAAAATTATAAAACCGCAAAACAATCTGAGAGTCTCCAGTGAATCCCACATCTCAAACTTTGTCACAAACGTTTTTCCATGCTGACTTCTCCTTTAAGGACACTCAGAAGACTGAATACGTGCTGACACAGCAGGTTTGCACCGGTCCTGTGTTTGAGGAGTCTGTCTGACCGCCGAGCCACCAACAGCCACACCAACATCAGCAGGATGACAGAACACAAGCTGAATCTAATCTGTCTCCACATGACTCTCCTTAACCGCTCCTACTGTACTATTACACAAACCTCATAATCGTTCTGATTTATGACCCTCATGTGACACTGTAGAGTCTGGCAGGTAGCCTACGCTGCTCCATCTTCAGCCTCGACCGCAGAAAACATAAAGACGTGCATTTAGTTTATCCCTCGGGTCTCAGGTCAGCAGGGACGTTAATGTAGCTGAGAGGACTTGAAAAGCTCTGAAAGCCACAGACAGTGAGATTAATCTCACCACTTTAAGATGAGGCTTCGCACTGGAGAGGCAGGAAGCATTATGGGAAAAATAAAGTCAGTCTTTCCACCATCTTTCTCTCACTTCATCATCTGATATCTCTCTCTGTCTCTCTGTGAGGCAGACATGACATGAAGTGTTTATCTTCACATGCTAAATAACTGTTTATGCACCAAACCAAAGCAGGTCAGTGAAATGGCAGGGTAGCGGATGCTGGATGCTAACTACAATGGAATGATCCAACTGTTTTGATTGGAAGGGAACCCGATCCCAACAGAGAATAAACTAAAGAGCTGATTTGTTTATTAGAAGATGAAGACAAACATGGAGAGAGAAGTTTGCTGAGTGACAGCTTTTGAGCTTTACCGTCTGGGAGTTTTTAGAGGTTTTAAACAAGCTGCAAGATCAGAATCACTTTAATCGTCAAGTGTTATAAACGAAGCTCACTTTGTTTTGTTGACACTGGTGCAGAGGCGTACTGAAAACTGAGAAAGTTTCAACACAGTCAGACTTACTGGTTCAAAGTGTCCAACTGGAAAGTGTAAGACATGGAGAGGAAAGGAAGTTACATGCAGCCAAACTGATGTTGTAAACAACAATCTGCAACTGCAGCTTTTCTAAAATGTCACGTCGCATCTTATCGTACCAAATCGTATCAAATCGTTTAGTATCTCGTGTCGCGTCACGTTGCATTGTATCTTATCGTATCATATTAGGGCTGAAATGATTCCACAAGTAATTCAAGTCACTTGATTACAAAAATTCCTCAAGGAAAATGTTTTGCCTCAAGGCTTTGTTTAAATCAGTCATGAAACCATGTATGTCCATGGTTTAAGTACGGACAACGCACTGTGAGCTGCACGTTATACTATGTTTTACATGAACTGTTATTTGTGTGGCACAATGCACTCACTTGCTTTCAAGCGTAACATAACATGAAGTGCAGTAAGATGATGCAAGATGTGAAAATCATAGAATGAGAAGATGATGCAGTGATAAAAGGTCCTTGTCCTGCATCTTTACACACTGACTGTGTGTGGCATTATGGCAATGGGAGCAATATACCGACATAGTGCATTGTCAGGAAAAGGTTTCTTGTGGAGAGTAGAGACTAAACGAGCCCCACTACGCACATCTTTGAGTTTACATGCTGCCTGGAGGACTTGTTGATATCAGACAGTGGTCAGTTTGTGTCTGCAGACTGCAGAGTATTTTATAAACTTCACCAACTGACCCAAAGAGTTAAAAAGAGCACCAGCAGGCTCCATGATTAAAGTCCCGTTTTAGTGTTTTCTGTCCTTCCCTCTGACTCTCTTCTGTATGAGCATGTTGGGTGAAATGGTACATTGCTATTCAAAAAATTTGGTGGCATCAAGTCTTTAATTCAAGCATGTTTTTAAAAGGCTTCTGGATCTTGAGGCATTAAAATAATAATAAATAATAAATAAATAGATAATAAATAAATACCAGTCTAGCATGTTATTGCCATAAACAGTGACTGAGGCAGAGACTAAAGAGGTCAGAGTTCATCAGTCAGACTTCAACAGGTCATCGGAGCAGCTTTACACCTTCAAAAATGTTCCCTTAAGGACAGGAGATGGTGTTAAAAATTCATATTATTAATGCTGGTCAACTCACAAATAAAAATTTAGTTGAAAAAATTAAAGTAAATGCCCTTTGAAAAACAGATCCTATTCCTGAAATGTAGGAGTACAGCTTTCCCTGACATCATTAGACCACTGTGTGGTAATTTCTCTCTAGAATGTGAAACATGACACTCATGCAGGAAGCACTACATGTTCAAATGATTTTCATGAAATAAGCGCCCTTTACAAAAAATAATGATAACTCAATGACAAATTGGAGCATAAAAATAATATAATAAATAAGTGTTAGCCTTCAAACTTTCCAGGTACATTATAGCAGAATTAATACAACTCTTTGTTTTCCTTTGAATTTCAAATTGAGTTTTACGTCATTAGGACTAAAATTAAATTTTTCCAAAAATATGGTAGAAAACATTAGAAAACCTGTCGTGCAAAAACATCTATTTAAAATAAACATGTTATGGTTCATTTAAGAGACCCATCTTCTTTTTGCATTTGCCTACTACCATTATTTTCGATTGAGGCAAAAGTAAAGTTTCTAACTAAAAAATAACACAGAGTACGAAAAAGCTCTTTTTAGATTTATCAGTTATGGAATTGATAATATACTCAATTACGAAAAAATATTGATGAATGTAGCCCTGTGATATCGTAGCTCAAAGCTTGAAAGCTGATGGATTAGCCGGATTCTATCTCTGTTATTTGGCAAAACCATCTTGCAAAGCTTAGAGCTGAAACGCTCGGTCCTTGTTAGAGAAAGACTGGAACTGTGAGGAAGATCAGCCTGGTAATTCACTGAGTGTGTGTCAATCAGTGCAGTGCCAGGTGTGTGTCAATCAGGGCAGGGCCGGATGTGTGTGGCTGATTGCCACTGATTGGGGCCAGGTGTGACAAACTTATATATACTCTCAGGCTGCAGCGCTCTGTGCTGACTCACTATCTCACCATCAGAGGTTTTGAGAGCATCTCCTAGTGTTACTTCTCGTAAGTTTGAAAGTTTCTAGTCACTTAAAGCATTGTCATTTAAATTCCTTGGTTATATTTTATGAGAATAACCAGTTGCTCCTGGGTTAAAGATTAGTTGGTGCTGGAAACCATTAACCAGTGTTTTTGTTTCTCCTTTTCACACCAGATTTATGATCTTTGTTTTTTTCATCTGAAGATAGATTTCTCAGTCTCCCTAAAAGTTTGTGTGCATTTCAGCTGCACAGCAGCAGTGGTTTAGTTTCCCCTTTTGTTAGTATTGTCAAGAGCGGCAGTTTTTGGTTTCAGGCTAGTTTTCTTGGGCTTTCCTTTTCCCCCTTTTCCCATTAATCGCTTGCGATTTTAGTGGTTATCCTTCTAGGATAACTTTTTGAAACCTGTTGTCTGCAGTTGTGTCCCACTGCCCTGCCTACCTGACAGGAACATTCAGTGTCATCTGAGGAGGAATAGGTGGTTGTTTCTTGCATGGCTAACTCAAAGAAACTGCAAGCATGTGAATGCCCTTTGAGGAGTGGATGCAGCTACAGTGGCAAGTTTTTCTTTTTAGGACAGGACAACCTTTCTTTATTTGAAGAAGATCAAAAAAGCTGCACTGAGTTTGATGTACCAACTGGCTCCACAGATGGGGAGAATTGTGCATTGGGTTTACTCCTTGGTGCCCCGTGATGGATGTGACACGTCGTCCAATCACCCTTGGAGTTTTTTTGCTTCTGCCCATCCCGAACACTATGTACGGGGTGTTGTCCAGATGGATGTGAAATGTATCCCATGCCATTTATATGTGGACAGTCTGGTGTGTCAGGTGATTGCATTGCATTGCATGATATCATATAAAATTGTTTTGGATCTTAAGGTCAGTTTAGCCAAATCTCAGTCTTTGTTTTCTCAAATGAAAAAAAACTTTCTATACCAGGCAAGTAGCTTTAACTCAGTTTATTTTAACTTTAACTTTATTTAACCTCATGATCATGTCTTTGGACTATTAGAGGAGGCCAGAGTGCCTGGAGAGAACCGAGGCATACACAGGGAAGAACATGGACATGCAAGCGAGCCTGACAGTAGTTTGTACTGGTAACTGTGTTTCTGTGAGGCAATAGCACTAACCACTGCACCACTGTGCAGCCTAGATACAGCCACATTTAGATATTGTTATTTAAAGATCATGAAAGGTGTAGGTTTCCTCTTCATAGACATTTGTTTGAGGATCAGATGTTTCTATGCGGATAAGGCTGTGCATAGAAAGTAGTTAATGGTACCAAATTTGGGCCACAGATGCTCAGAGAGGAGCTGAAGCAGGCACCTCTTAAATCAAGTCAGCAAAATGTTTTGCAGACTTTGGGCTAAACAAGATTATTGATTTATGTATCACCCATCAGGAAACAGGTTTAAAGTGGATAATCATTTTATTATCCAGATGTAATAAACGCATCACACCCACTGTTTTTGGTATGATGGCTGAGCTGAACTTTGTGTTCAAACCAGCCTGATCTTGAAAAAATGCCATGGACAGGGCTTTTAAAATACATTCATACATGTCTGTCTGGTTGAAATCATGCTGAATCAGATTTCCTGAAGTCTGAACATAGTGAGTCGTATGGAGTCTGACACCCTCAGAGTTTGAGTAAACTGCATCAATGCCATATGCGTGCTGCTCTTATTTAGATCTTGACCATTGTTTTATGGTTCTACAATGACTGACACGTCCCTCTAAATATGACTTCATCGGCTTCTCTCACTGATATTCATCTTTTCCAATAAAATGTTTCCTGCCTCATATAAACTGTTATGTCTCCAAACCAACAAGTCGCTGGTTTACGAGTTTCAAAATGCAGATTTTTCCAGCTAACGTGGAGACGGGCTAAAGCCGTTGACAGAGAACTCCAAAACTATGCCCGTGGTTTGTTTGATGTGGAAAAGTTGTGCCAATTTAAGGATCCTCTTTGGTTTCCTTCTTAAAGATCAAAGGTTTCAGACTAATCTATTTGACTGGGCCCTGCTGTCGCCACTACAACAAGATCACAGACAGGAAGCCTGTCCTTCCTTCATGGGCCCTTGTCATCAACAATGCAACCACTCAGCAGTGTCTGACTCTCCCATAAGTCACTGTGTGAATGCACGCATGCCGGTTTGCATCTAGGGATGCATGTGTGTGTAATTTAACTCCAAAAGCACAAAACTGGTCTAATTTTCTCTTTACGCATGTTTGAAGAAATCTTTAAGTCTGGGGGGGATACACAGTCTTTTCATCCCTACTGTGTGTGTGTGTGATGTAAGAGTGTGAGCTCTGCTTCAGTGACCCAGAAAACATCGTTAAACACTGCAGAGCCCCCTCTGTTCGGCAAACTCATGAGAGAAGAGACTAAATTCTTTTTCTTTGGTTCCCAATTGGATAAAAGCCACCCAACTTTATACTCCTTTAGGTCTTCTCTTGGGGAAAAAAGATTCTTGAGATTTCTAGAGTTGTACTTTCCACCAACACATTCTGAAAATACTCTATATCCATAGCTTGTAGTAACCAAGTTAAGAAAGCAATCTGTAAGTATGCATGGAAGTTTGTCCAAACAGTTCAAAACACAAAACTTAACGCTTGCTTTGAAACATTTGTGTCACAGAGAAAGACACTTTCAGGTTTAATTTCAGAAATTAATGAAACAGTGGTTCCAAATCACACTGGGATCTTCATGCAATAATTATGTATCCTTTTATAAAAGTGTAGTTTACTCCTAATGTATGGGTAAAGATTGCAGTCTTAGGCCGGCCACAAACTAGACGTTTTTTTTTAAATCTGGAACGATTTTTAAACTGTGGGAGAACACAGACTTCAGGACAATTGCGAAAGATTTTTCATCTTTAATCCTGTGAACATACACACTAGACAAGTCAGCCAGACTGTCAGATCACTGGAGACCACACACCTGCCAACCTGCCTACGACCTTGCGTGATCACTAGACTTCAGAAAAAAAAAACAAAAAAAAAAAAACACGGATGTCTGTCGATACCGTCTTGCTGTCTTTCCACAACAGGCTGTCCTGGCATATGTTACAGGTGAAGCATAAATCATAATACAAGGGAAAGACTTGGGATGAAATCATGGCTGGAATTAAGGTACAGTTGTGTTTATGGTTGTGAGTGGTGAACGTACATATGATCTGGCTGTGATGCTACCTGGTCTGCTCGCTCTCATTGGTTGTTGTGGGTACTCCATCAGCGGCACTACGACCTAGAATCGTTTGATATTTACAATTCGGGATTTTGGAGGCTACGGCATGATTTGGAGCAGTAAAACGATCGTGTTGACACCACACACATGCAGACTACTCAGACAAACAGTCGTTTGAGACGAGGCTCCTCCCGCGATATGCCCCCACGATTGTCGGGGGAGGCAAATCTTGCCCCAAATCAGACTTAAAATCCTATGGTGGATCAGGAGAGCCACATCCATTTAGCCACACCCATTTCCTAAGAGGAGCATACTTAGGGGTGGAGTCAGACAGCTCAGTAACATTTAAAGCCACAGACACAGAAACAGCTGGTTCTGAGCAGGGCTGAAACAGAGGAATTTTTCAGACATGTAAAATCCAATACTGGGTTTTTTTTTCAGCAACAAACTTTGAAGGAGACCTCTGAGACCAACCTAAACTTGTCTTGAAAGGGCAAAATATGTGAACTTTAATCAAAAAAAGTGTAATACTTTACAACAAGCTGATCTTTTTGGCTGTTGGTTAAGTTCATAGAAAACTTATTAGCAAGGGATGACCACAAAGTTAAATGACCATGACCTCGTAAAATCCATCCTTAAGTCAGAGCATGCATTTGTGCAAAGTTTAAAGAAGTACCTCAGAGAGTACCTTAAGTATTGCATGCACAAGCAAAGGATGAACATGAAGCACAATGACCTTGACAACTGACTTCTATAATCTATAAATCAAGAATGGCCTTGATGTGCGTACAGATGTACTAGTGGACAACCTGAAACCTAACACATTAAATGGCATTAAAAGGAGATAAAAATAATTTTCAAAGCAGAATAAATAAAGGATGTAAAAATTGTTGATGTTGACAGATTTAATTAGATGCTTTTCTTATGTATATTTAGAATAAAACAAATCTTAAAGAGTGACTAAATCCAGTTGAGTTTCTTCTACATGTGTTTTGTTGTGTCTGCTTCTTCCTCTTCTTCATTGGTTGTTTATTTGCAGTTAGCAAACAGTTACAAGTGTTAATTCCACCTAGACTGGCAGGTAAATGTTGCCATATGGGAATGCCTTTTTTCTACATTCAAACGTGTTCCTCATGTGACTATATGCATCGAACTCTGGACCCAAACTGTCACAAATTCTGTTACACCCTTGGTAGTAAATCAAGATCAACAATCCAAATCCCTATGTTTGAACCACACTGCTACAATGAGCAATACCACAACTACAGTATGTCTTGAACGTGGTTTAGCAAGACAGTAATACTGTCTGGCATAAAATAAATGATGAGTTTCATGAATAAAGATCCGAACTAGCAAAGAGCCCTGTGAATTTAACAAATAGTGACAGATCTCTTTGTCCGGGACCAGAAATTGCTGTTAAAATCATTTTATATGGGATCAAAATCAAACTAGAGGGAAAGCTTAGACACGTTTAGGATACCCATCAAAAGATACATATTCAACTGTCCATCACAAGCAACATTTCTCTTTTTAATCTTCTGCACAGCCCTAGGTTTACAGTTTCAGCAAAGCTTAAACACAAAGACCATCCCCGCTTCTGGACATTGCCCTGATGAGAACAGTGTGTTCACCAGTGTGTGTGTCACAGACTTTTTGTCATCCTCAGATTGTTTCAAGCTGAAGTGAACAATATGATCAGGATGCCTGTGGGCCTCTAACAGACTGGGAGAATGTGAAGTCTGTGTCTCATTAAGAATCTGTTATAATCTCATGATTGAAGGATGGAGCGAGGCTGTCAAAGCTGGAGGGATCAGCTGCACTGCATTACAACTTCAAGCCTCACAGATCGAAATATATATGAATCTAAGAAAGGCATTCCTTGGTGTCTAACTAACCAGATTTTTTTCCCTCTTTGCTCCATCTTGTTTGCATAACACCAAGGTCAGGGTAAATTGAAAAAATAATCCCCATTCTTTTCCACAGCTCTGTGGTGTATTTGCTGCTTTGTGTATTGAACAGTGAATGTGAAGCAGAAGCAGAGGGTGTGTCTGGAGGCCATAAAATATGAGCTCCAGTTGTGAGCCCAATCAAACTGCCTTCACAACTAGTTTTAATGGCTCGTTGTTTAGGCTTTTTTAAGTTAAAGCAGCTTTTATTTTTCAGAAAGTACATAAACATTTAACACATTTACCACTTGAAGTCATACTTAATGAATGTTCATAACTTGGTAGTAATGGCTGTAAAATGGTCCGTTATGTTTCACAGGTTACCAGAAGCCATTAATAAACATGTTTGGTTTGCTGGGTTGTAATAAAATCCTTACAGCCCATTAAGCCCATCAAGCAATCAAAATAAACACAAAATACCATGAAAGAAAGAGTGCATAAAATAAACTATACACTACTGATAAGTTAATCTACCACATCGCCATTAGCTTCTACCACAACCCAACCCAAACATCACTGCCACCTTTAACAGACCCAGAGTCCATACATACAAACTCCAGGTAGCAAAAACAGTTACTCCTTCACAAGGCCATTCACATGCCCACCAACCCTACTATATAAAATATCAGACTGCAAGAGCCAAGACATCACTAAGGTTGTAAAGTAGGGACCTCCCTTCACGTATGTTCTGTTTATTAGTCCCAAAAAACTGCAGTGATGCTGTACAGAAAGTTCTGGTGTCCCTGAGCTACCCTCCTCAATGCTAGCTCTCACCACCCACCAAACCAACATGAAGACATCCTTTATCTTGCCTATTCAATGACAACGCTGTAAGAGCACGGACAGCTTTTTCATCTTCAACAAACCAAGGCTCTGTGCATGCAAGCTCCAGGTAGTGACAATGGAGATTCTACCAACCCTACCACCCCTATAAACAAAGCAACAAAATGCTTGGTGCCAACAATGAACAGGGATAAAAAAAAGACATGGGACAAAAGAGAAGACTGAAAAAAACAGAAAAGTCTGAAAAGAAAGCTGAGAGAAAAAGACATGGGAAATAGAACCAAGGTTATTTGCCCTGAAAATAAGCTTGTTGTTTGGTACTGTTAGCAAATCATTTTTAAATAAAGATTGAGCAAAGTCATTTTTTCTTTAATATTAATAAAAACAGCAAGGTTGAAGGCAAAGTCAGAGCTTTTACAATGAATCTCAACAGTAAGTTTGCTTTTAACAGAAAACGTTTGTTTCCCCCAGCTGTAACTCTGATGAATGCTTAACAGTCACTGAGTTACTCTAATGACCACTCAACAGTCACTGAGTTACTCTAATGATCACTCAACAGTCACAGAGTTACTCTAATGACCACTCAGCAGCCACAGAGTCACTCTAATGACCACTCAACAGTCACAGGGTAACTCTGATGACCACTCAACAGTCACTGAGTTACTCTAATGACCACTCAGCAGTCACAGAGGTACTCTAATGACCACTCAACAGTCAGAGAAGTACTCTAATGATCACTCAGCAGCCACAGAGTCACTCTAATGACCACTCAACAGTCACAGGGTAACTCTGATGACCACTCAACAGTCACTGAGTTACTCTAATGACCACTCAACAGTCACAGAGTCACTCTAATGATCACTCAGCAGTCACAGAGGTACACTAATAATCATTCAACAGTCACAGAGATACTCTAATGATCACTCAACAGTCACAGAGTTACACTGATTACCACTCAACAGTCACTGAGTCACCCTGATGACCACTCAACAGTCACAGAGTTACTCTGATGACCACTCAACAGTCACAGGGTCACTTTGATGACCACTCAACAGTCACAGAGTTACTCTGATGACCACTCAACAGTCACAGAGTCACTCTGATGACCACTCAACAGTCACAGAGTTACTCTGTTGACTACTCAACATTAACTGAGATTCACATGACCAAAGACTGTTTAATGCAACAATTTCCTGGACTGTGTCCTTATTACTTACTTTAACATTGTTGAAGTGACTACTGGTTGCGCTTTTAGTTTTTCAAACAATAGGAGAATAGACTGCTGGCCCCTCCTTATTGCTGATAAACATCTCACAGGTTACTTCATTAACAGTGTCCACCCTTCAGAGTCCAGCTGTGCTTCCCTCACCATCACCATCCAAAGAGAATCTTTGAGTAAAGTCCAGACATCCCTTTAGAAGACAGTGATTAAGAAAAAAGCCCCAGCGCCTCAGACTTCAGTTTATTGATGGTGGGGCTGAAGTGTTGTATGACTTTTTGAGCCATTAGAAACCTGCAGAGGATTTGTCACAGGGCCTGAAAACCGTCTCATTTCTCCCCTCCTCCTCTCCAAGCTGCTCTCTTTCAAACACTTCATTACTGATGAGTTGTGAGGCAATGGATTTTCAAACATTTCACTGACTCCATGTCTTGGCAGGAGTGTGTTTTTGTCTGGTCCATCCAGCATGTTTGAAACAGATGAGAGGAGGGACTGAGGAAAATGCTTGATGATGTCTAAACTACGGTATCTCAAACACATCATAATCTGTCAGAGAGCCTGAAATCTGATGTTTGAAACAAACAGTGAAGGTTTAATCTCTAAAATCATTCACATCCTTTAAAAAAGTTTCAATTAACAGTGTCGTTTTCATCTTAAATTTCAAAGGCCCCCATTTTTAAACAGTTTCAGTCTTAAAACAATAGTATGTAGACGTTTTGCACTGAAATGTCCAAATTGATAGAAAACAAATTAATCCTATGACAAACAGATTTTTTAGCTGAAGATGTCCATTGCCTAAAATATTTAAATTTAAAGCCAGAAATACACACATTTTCACAGCTGTAACAGGACTGGTCTTGATCATGGCAGCCACCATGACAGAGCTGTGGAATTGTGCTACAGTGCCAAAAACAGCTACATAAGAAGCATGAACTGCTACGGCATGTTGCTGTTCTGTTGCTGTATCTCATTCTTAGTTTGTGCTGCTAACTTTTGATGGACCACGACTCTTCTCTGCCGTCGGCTGCAGCCAGCCTAATCTCCCCTCATAATGCAAACTCCATTCCCTCATCCCCCAGTCCAATAACAGTAAACCACCGTTTTCATTTTGTGGATGGATTTCAAATAACTGGGTAGAAATTCTGTCAAAAGTGGCAATCCTGGCTCAGGCTGCAAGAGATCCCATAATACTTTATAAGTAACTTGTAGCATAAAACAAGAAGGCCACTTTTAATGGCATTACTTCTTCATTTTGCAAAAATCATTCACAAAACAAAAACTATGGTTTACTGTGTAGTAAATACACCTCAATGAGATGCAATTTAACAGTCCTCAATCCAAAACAGGAAGTTAGCAGCAAAGTTGGGCCAAGGAGACCAGCACATCATGTCAACATGTTTTGTTATTGTTTTTATTGAGAACCCCCTGGCAGCAGAATTTACATACCATGCATTAAAATTTAGAGACAGTCTGAGTGTTTTCAGTATTTTAACAACAAAACCCTTTTCAGATGGATGTTTTCCAAGCTGTGTTAATCATTACTGTTGAACCAAGTTTCCTGGTTAACTTTTTATATTTACTTCCATCAATAAATGGCTTCTTAAAAGCAGTGGGTGACAGCATTTTGGCTGTTGTAGATGGATGTAATCATGTTTAATTAGTTTCCATTCAAAGCCCACGTTTTTGTTTTCATGTGGTTTTAAGTCATTATCCCTCTTTTGCCCTTTCATTAATGAGGCCGGTCCAGAGCCATCCGATCAAGACATGACTGAAGTGCTTTTGTGTTGTGTGCAGTTGCACGTTATGTGACACATATGTTGGTGGATAAGGCAAAAGTAATTCATCATTATGAGCATTTGGTTTCCATTTTAAGAATGCACATCAGATTTATGTTAAGGACAAATGAGTCCCCAGCAGTGAGTGTGACTCCAAGCTAAGTTCCTTTTGATTACCATGCATTCTTTGTAAATTAAAAACACAATGCTGCATTGTCTCCAAACATTACTCCCATTTATTACTCCCATCTATTTCAGCTGTATTCTTACATTCTGACCAGTGTTATACTGTTCTACAGCCACATTAATCGCAGGGTCTGCTAAAATCAATCACATTTACTTTAATGTAATGCACTCCCTGAAAAAGTAATTCAAATTTATATGAAAATTAATCTGATAAAGGGGGCACTGCCAGGGTTAACTGCCTAGTATATTCCCTGCTTACAGCATGTAAATGTGGAGCCAGACTTTTTGAATGTGGTGCTTCAAGTGGGGCACTGATTCATAGAGGGGAACATCTAGCATGTGTGTGCTAGGGTCAGAGTTAGGGTGTGTTACCCTTTTGTGTACTCCAATCTAGGACTGGGTTAAAAAAAATCGATTCTCCAATTCGGATAGATTATTTTGTTTTATGATATCGATTCATATAATCTAAAGATCGATCTTTAATATAAGCCTTTTCCTTCTCCTGTCAGCTGCTTCACAACAATGTTAGCTGTACTTAGTCAAATGGAATAAGCCTGAGATAAATATAGTAGTTATTCTTTACTTAAGTTATTTTTGTAAACAAAACACATTGAAACTTTTATCTTGGCAAATATGAGGATCAGATAGTTGGTCGATACTCAATATTGACAAATCGGGACATCCCCAATAAAAACACATCACAGGCTTGGGGTCGGTAGCCTAGTGGTTTGCCTACTATCAGCTGTAGTTCATACTAATGTAGTAGGTGTGGCCTACAAAAATGTTTGTTTTTCTAACCCTGTCAAAGACCTGCATTGTCAAAACATGTTGGCTTTTTAAATATTTAGCCACTTTAATGAAGGCTTTAGTATTTCCTCCCTATTTTTCTACATTTATCATGCTTGCAGTGCCTATTCTTTTCTTTACAGCGTACATTATTTGTCCCCATCTTCCTAAAGCTCCCTGCATTATTTTACATAACTTCTACTTTGACCATACTGAGCAGTCATTCATCCTTCCCTGTCTTTACTGCCTAATGGTTATGTCTGCAAAGCAGGGAACCTGCAGCTCTATTCCCCTGCATATCATTCCCTTCACTCCCCAGTTCCTGACTCTTTCCATCGTCTAAAACCCATATATAAGTGTTAAAAATTAAAAGATATTACAGGCCTATTCCTACGTATATTTTTAAACTCTACTCCACAGAGTGGCAATCCTCTTCAATAATCTCAGCCCAGTCTTTTCAAAAATGATATAGAATATATTTTCAAAGTCACAATTAAAAGTACTAAAAAACGGAAACGTATCGCATTAAAATGCACTTAAAACTACCTGCAGCCTATAGCAACACTGCTCATACAGTTAACCTTAACATATTTCAAATGAAAAGGCAAATAGTAGATCATAGGTTGGCCCCTGGTGGCAGATCAGATTTCAAAGGTGGCCCCAGGTATCTGCCCCTGTTATCATGAACTTGCAAGAACTTGCAAATTTGCCTCAAATGATGAGATTTTAGAGGTCACATATATCTGTGACCTTACATATTCTGAGGCTGAATTGTCTTTGTACCATTTTGTAGCATCTTAGTAGCCATAGTTAACGTCTATAAAAGCCAATCAGTCCTGAACAGGCTGCAGTAACTAGGCCTGTGAAAAAACCCTGGTGAGGCTCAGATACTGACCACAAATTAGAGCAGCATTCATTTGGTCATCATGCTGTATATCAAACCGTTGGACATCCACTTGTCTTATTCAACACACAAGCTAAAAGGGAAGAAATCTGGTTATGCATGTATGGATCTGGTTCTATCAAGTCTGAAATATTAGATAGTGGGCTTGTATTAAAAAAGCACAACAATAATGATAAAGACTCCTGCCAGAGGACTGTACAGTCAAGCTTGTGGTTTCTTCTCTACAAATTAGTGTGGAATTCACTGGTTAATACACAAAAGTGTTGATTTTGAGCTTTTACTGCTGGAGTGCATGTTTGGAACTGGTTAGATTTGGCTTTTTTCAAGGCCAAATCAGATACTGAGCAACAGAACAATCTGTTAAAGCTCAAAGGCAAACTTTCAGCATTCCTCATTCAGGAGGGGACCACCCAAAAAGACCCCAACTCCACCCCAGCTCGCCCACCCCACCCTTGTGTCTCGGGTTACAAGGCATCGTTGGTCTCCAAAAGAAAATGTCACAAAAGAGGAACTTGAACTTCAAAAGAGGACTAATCTGAAGTAGCCCGAGTTAATCGTGTGCATCTGTTCCACAGCTTTGAGGCTTCTGGCCCACAGGGAGACCCACTCTGAAAGCCATTTTAACACCCAGTAAGCACCCAGTGTTAACCCAAACTGTTCCAATTATCACTACTCAGTGTTTGGATGAGGAGATCTCTGAGCTGTTCTGTTGACAAAGCCACAGATTGACCGTCACTTGGAGGTTACGGAGGCGAGTTTTCTACCAGAAATGTCATAATTTTTTTTGGGACTGTTAACCATAAACCTCAGTGCAGTTTTTCATCCTCAGCAAAATGAGGAATTTTGAAAGTACAGACGTCAGAAAAAAGTCTTAACTTTCAAATAGGGAGGGAGTAAAATTTCCACTCAGGCTCTATTTTAAAATGTACCATTCTTTACAGGGACCCCCCTGAACAAACTGTAAGTCTTATGTCTTTGCTGTCTTTCCTCGTTTTGTGCGATTGGCGTTTTTTGTTAGTTCAGTTTTTGACTTTATAAATAAAAAATGAGGACATTTGTAATAGCCCTAAAAGCTGTTTTGGCTGTATGACACCCTCCCATCACTGTAGGGTTGACAGGCATATAAATAACTACAGACAAAATGTATCTTAACAGCAGTTGTATTTGCTTTTTTAGGTCATACAGAGGCATCAGGATTACTTTTAGGATGTTTTATAACCAGATCAAAATTACTCACAGGAGCTTTATCATGTCATGATGACAGAAATCAGTTTGAAATAAAAGCATGCAAAGAACTATCACCAACTCCACTCGCTTTACTCATAAAACCAAATCAAAGACTAATAAATCAGGAACAAGAAGGTCACCATAGTCAGTCATTTCACAATTTAAGAACCAGAGGACCCCACTGCACCAGTAAAAACAATAAGATTAAAAGGAGGGATAAAAATGACCTTGTCATGATTGAAGTTCAGAATTTGCCCTTCTAAGTCTTCAAGTCTGACCTAATGCTTCTTCCCAGCATGTCATTCCCCATTCTCTCTCCCTGATTTCCTCCACTTCCCACTGTCCTTACCTCTTTAAATAATGGCAAACCCCCCTAAATGATAGATTTAAGGGAGGGTATAATATCAGACTTAAAATAAATGCTAATGCAACCATCACATTGTTAGTTGATAACATTTAAAGTTTACTTTGTTTGTAACCCAAATACTCACAGTTTTAAAGGTCACTTATTTTGCCCTTTTAAGACAAGTTTATATTGGTCCCAAAACATGCCTGTGAAGGTTGTTGCTCAAAAAAACAGTCCAGTATTGGGTTTCTGCATGACTGAAACCCCGCTGTATCAGCCCAGCTCAGAAAGAGCTGTTTCTGTCTGTGACTTTAAATGTTAATGAGCTGTTTGACTCCGCCCCTGACTCCACCACTCTCAGGAAATGGATGTGGCTTAACCCTCTATTGCATGACTTTTTATTTTTTTGAGAAAAAAAATGTCACCTTACTTTTTGGTAGATTGGGGGTCCTTACTGAGGTATTAATCAAAACAAATTGCACCCCCTCCAACCACACTCCAGATTTTGGTTCGTTGCCTCAGGGCAACAACGTGCAATAAGGGTACCAAAATGCCTTGGTTTAAAATATGTACAAAGATAAAACTAACAAGCCGGTTAATCAAAATTACAATTTATTTTAACAACCTGCACATTACAAAACAACTTTATATTCATATATTCTATAATCAAACATTGATCCCATTCCATCTGCTATTCTTTTTAGTGATACACTACTGTATACTACACATATAACAGTAGTAGTATAATGGTCACATATGATGGTATACTACTACTACTCTAGGAAACAAATATTTATTATCTAACAAATCTTCTTCAGATGTGATGACAAAAGAAAAGACAGTCTGAACTTTACTGTAAACTTTGTTACTTTTTTGAGCTTAAACTGCATCATTCACATGATCAGTGCTTTTCCCAAATGTAGATGGACTTAGATCCATCTGTGATGGACAGAATGGTCTGCCCCCATAGAGATTCCCTTTTAACCCTGCTCACCCCCGTATTACCTCTTTCACATCTTTCACAAGCTTAGAGTGAGGAACCAGCTATACTCATCTGTGTCCTTGTAAGTCAGCATGCAAGTCTGCATGGAGGAGTTAGTCTGTACTTGTCAGTGAAGGGTCTCTGTGCGTCTGAATAATGTGTTTCAGATACACAGAGACCCTTCACTGACATGTGCAGACTAACTCCTGTTTCTTTGCAACAGTATTTGGTGTAGAACCAAGGAAAGCTGATGCTGTGGATGCAGTGCAGTTGCAGTAGTGGATGTAAACAGGCCATTTCCTGTAAAAGACAGTCAAACATACAGAGTCACATTGTGACCTCTGCACCCTTCCAAAACAATGACCCACAAACTGCGTCATCTATACGTGCACCATTACTAACTGATTCACATCTAAGATGTTATTTAATTGGCTAATATCTAATTCAAAATAGTACTTTTATATTACTAATCACTAATGACAATGCTCTGAAAACTGTAACTTAGTGCCTCTGAGACCTGGTCCCTGGGACCCTTTAATGCTTCTCCTCACCTGATTAATTTGATCAACTGGATTTACAACAAGCTGATCATTTAATTCGGGTGCACTGAAGAAGACAAGCATCTAAACATGCAAAGTCGGGGTCCCCAGGACAAGGGCTGAGAACTTCAGCAAAGTAAATCTAATAGTAGTGGCCTAACTGCATAATGTTGCCCTGAGGCAACGAACCAAAAAACTAGTTTTTCGTAACTAAAAAATATAAAAATATTTCTTCAAATATCAAAAGATACTTCTTTACATATTAATGCACATGCACATATTTTTATTTATGAAGTTTCTTCGGTTTAATCATGTGAAATAACAGTGTCTAACTTATCAATCTCTGGTGCCACATCCTATGCACTTTCAGCTCCAAAAAGTGATGCTGCACTCCCCTATAAAATTTCCCAACCACAGCTGCCCCCAATATTATTGCTAACAGTTAGGACCTGTGATATTATATTTAAAATAGAACACCAAAAAAACTATAGGGGGAAATGTAATGACAAAAAAACTGGTTTGTTGCCAGTAGAGGGTTAATGGATTTGGCTCACCTGATCCAGGATTTTTTTTCCTGGATTTTTCTGATTCTTTGGGGGATTGTGGACAGGTCAGGGGCATGGATTTTTTTTTTTTTTTTTTTTTTTTGGAACAACCTGAAAAAAAGTCTATTTTGCATAATATGTGACCTTTAAGTCAAAATAACAGGCCACAAGTTCAGCATTAGCCCCCACATAAACTGTCAGGCCTGAAATGTATCATTTTTTAATAAACTCTTCTAAATGAATAGGGGACAAATAAAGTCAACATGTGCACAGTCACAGATTCTGAAAAAGCAGTCATATCATGGGTTTCTTTTCACATGTTTTAGCCTTGCATTGATGCCAAACTGTCATCTGATGTCTATGAAGTCATTATCTCTGCACCTACATTTAGAAGGATATGTTAAATTAGAAAAACTACTATTTTATCTATGAATAACACATGAATTTATGCCAATTGTGACTTATTCAATCTTTATTGCATTTTAAAATTCCACTATTTGGCACAATAAACTGTTTTTGTGTTTTTTACTGTCTTATAATAAGGGTAATTGACTTCTTGTTTGGATACACACCTGTCGTCCAGTGTTAATTTCTTTGACTAAAAAAATGTATAAAAATGTTTGGTGACACACTTTTTTCCCCATGAGATAGACTAGACTAAGACTAGCCAAAAAAAACTGATGACTAAAACTGACAAAAGTTAGTTTAGTTTTAGTCAAGATGACTAAAATGAGACTAAAATATAATTTAGTTTTTGCTAGACATTCAAAATCCATGATGTTTCTCCACTGTGGGTAAATCTGTCGAATACGAAACAATGTATCTGTAACTCTTCTGCCTCTCAGCTGTAGAAAGCGGGAACCCCAGGTTTGGCAGAGTGCAGAGAACACACTACCATGATCTGGTACCAGATTCAGGCAAGAGAATCAAGGCTTGGACTAAAAATAAAGACTAAAACTAGATTAAAACTGTAAAGGGTAGGAAAGGCTAAAATGTGACTAGAACTAAAAATAGTTGTCAATTAACACTGCTGGCATTAAAAGGTACATTGAAGATTTCAACATGAACTTAACCATGCAAAAAGGAACTTGTTATGGACCGAAAAGGAAGTAAGAGGGCGGTAAAAAGATTAATGTTTGATAACACAAGATGCAGATGACTTCTGACTTGTCTAATGAGCTGTGAGTTTTTAAAGTGAAATAGGACATTAAGGAGCAGTGGACTTATTTACATGACTCTAACTGGAGACACTGACATGGTTTTGACAAATTAGTCCATTGGTCATCTGCTCAGATGACTACTGGAGCTACCCCAATTTGAAATCCTAAATATTAAACATGTTGAATATATATGATAAGAAATCATATTGCGTGGGGTGAACACAGAAGACTGCTAAGCACAAAATTTGTGGTTTTTCATGTGAAACAATAGTGAATCAGAGAGAAAGCTGACTGAGAAAGGAAGCACAGCAAACACAGCCGTGGTAAGTTCAGACTCAGCTCACTACCAAAATGTTTGTACCAGGTAGCTAACAGCTAGCCACATATAACTTGTTTACTCTAAAGTCAAGCTTGATCGAGTGAGATTTCGAGTTTTGAGAGTCAAGACAGTCCGAGACTCTGGCAGTCCATGAACAGAATCCATAAGTGTGTGATGTGATGTGTTGGTCACCTACTGTGCCTACTTTCTGTCATTATTTGCAATGATGTAAAAAACTGCAAGGCTTTATAGGTAAACATCCAGTTTGCTTGTGAAGACTGAATTTTTGAAATCAACAATAAGAAGGTGTTTACCTTCATTTAATTCAGCTGGAAGGCATGCTGAGTTCTGAGCTGCTCCTGCATGACTTGATTGGAGACCATTTTGAAACACCACCTGCAGCCCACAGCTGAAAGGAGGGACACTCTGACAAATGCATTCTGGGAAATGGAGGCCAGTCACTCATCTAAATTTAAAAAAAAGGGAAAAAGAAAAACAGCAGGTTTGGGATGTGTGAGAAGAAGTTAGCAATGAGTGCAGACACACATGTGTTAATATTTGTTAACCTTTTGACTTCACATCTTGTTAAATTCAGTTAAACTCTTTGAACTCTCACTTCTTGAACCCTTGAACCACAAACTCGTGTTGTGTGGCCGAGCATTGTTCAAACCCCCAGAAATGAGGCTTGTGTTCCTGCGGAGATCTCAAGGTTTCCAAAGATACCAAAATGTCTGACCAAATTACAGGATATGTCCATAAAATGATGCACAAGAGGTCTGGTGTAGCCATAAAAACATTCAGAGTATCTCTTGGATTGAGCAGAAAAAGCAGTGAGGATTTTTGAAACTAAAGATTACTTGAAGGGAAAAGTAGAGGGTAAGCGTTTACCTTTCTGTCTTGTTTTGATTCTGGTTACCTTTGGATATTTAACAGCAAAGTGGAAGTCATTTCAAATCCATCATGTGTTTCCAGGCTCTGCATCTTTCTGTTATCATTGGATATGATGCACAGGAGTCAGACATCATTGTCATCACTAAGCTCAATCTTAGATTTTTTTCTGTTTGGGGGTAGTGACAGACCCCCAACCAAAACTGTCTGCATTCCTCTCTGTGGGACAGAAGCAGAAAAACACACAGCACTGATCACATTTCATCCCCAGCACCACCTTCACCATGCAGATAGCAGCTCTGGTAACATGTGGCCTGCCCTTGAAGGCTACCCAAAACCACATGTGTTAATTCTCCGTCCCCTCAGACACACAAAAACTCACGGTCGAACACATACACACACATAGTTGGGAAACCTGGTGTCGTTGGAGTGGGATGATTAGGGGGGAAGCAAAAATCAAAGGAGCATATCTTGAAAATTAAAGGACCAGCGGAGCGGCCATCTTTTCCTCTCTCAGGCAGGAATGCTTCTCATTAGACAGCTGCCTCCATGTGAACCAGCAGCTGCACAAAAACACAGACTGAGGTGAGGTTCAGTTTTCCAAGCCTCTTCAGAAAAATGAATAATAAAGGCTTAAATGCTGAATACTTCCAGCTTTCTGACTGAATGAGATCAGAATGATACAGGATGTGTTGAAGGATTTACTTTAAACATCACTGAAGCAGTGAGCAGGTAAGCTGAAGATAAATTAAAAAAGTCATTAGTGGGTTATTGCCATGCAATAAGTTTTGTGGTAGTAATATCTAAAAACAAAGTGAAGAGCAGCATTAAACTGATGACTTTAGTTGCCATTTGGCTCTGGAGCTGAAGTCGGAGGGTAATGGCAGTGTAGCTTGGCACAAGTTAGAGTACAGACCAGTAATTTGATGTTTTAATAACGTCCCAGTCAAATAAGAAAACAAGCTTGCAGGAATTATGGTGGAAAATATTGTGGTCTAAACAGCAAAACTCCTCCATTCTGATGGATTCTTATTAAAAAAGAGATAAGGAGAACATCATATATATTATATCATATAACAAATTCAAACTAATGCATCAAATTCATGCATAATGCTAGTGAGTTATTTCAGTACATCAAGTAATTAATTAAAGTATTATAACACGAGTCATGACGTCACATCAAGCATGTGATGCATTCATTAATAAAATGCAATTTTGGCAATTGAGAAACCCTTGGATGTAATCTAGATTGGATAGAGTTTTAAAGTACTACATATATGTAACCTTGAAAAGCAGTAGATACGCCCATTTCTGTGTTTCTCACTGGCAAATCCATCTTGCAAAGCTCTTGTCTGAACCGTTTGGGCCCAGTTAGAAAGTGACAGGACCAATCAGCTATGAGGGGCAGTACTTTCGAGCGTGGCGGAGCCGTGACGTAAGCAAGCAGCAAGATGAGGCAGGTGCAGTTATGGCAGAAGAGATTTGCACGGATGCTGCTAAAGCATCAGTTTCATCAGAACTTGATGACATTTCTTCGTTAAAAGAAGAACAAAGAACAGTAGTGAGTTGTTTTCTTTTCAAAAACGACAAAAGTCATGTATTGATATGTCTACAGTCACCATGGTTGGCGTTATTCCTCGGTGGGTGCGCACGTGCACTTGGTCGCCCGTAAAGACAGACAGACAGACAGACAATCATCCAATCACATTACAAGTTTTTTTCAAAGCCTCTGCCCTTTCCCAAATGTTTAGTATTGAAGGTTTTCCAGATGGATGAGTTAAACAAATCCATGTGGCATGTCAGATTAGTTTTGTACACATTATTCACAAAGTGGTCCCAACCTCACTTTGGGTACTACTGCTTTCATTGAAACATCAACTCTCCTCATCCTACAAGCGTAAAAACTCTTAGGCAATATTCAGAGTTACTTTTACAAATCCGAACCATTTCCAGTTGTTTTTTATCTGCAAACTGAAAATGGAAACCAATGGATTGAAACCCCAATAGTATCACTTAATCTGCTCTAGACTCTGCAGGCAGTGGTTCCATACCAGCAACAAAATATCTGAACTCTACAGCCAACGCCAGAGTACAAAGAACAGACAGTTACAGATGACAGTCATCTGATTAAAGAGCTAATAAAACAACCATTAAAAGCATGATCGATTATTAACTAGTTCACATCAGTTTTATGATCAGCCTTTCTTTGGGGAAGTAACAAATTCTAGTGTCAGTGTTGGAAAGATAAAACACATTAATCTCTGGACTGACAGTTTTTCTTTACCTTCCTTCCTTTATGAGAAAAAAAACTATCCTCACATTTGAACAAGTGAAGGTGTGGAGAGCCATAAAGCAATTAATCACATCCTTTCCTCCTTTTCCTCTCCATTCCTCTGTGTCCATGACATGATGGATAGAAAACACTTGAGATCAGGTGTTAATGTTTAAAGCCCCTCAGATATCAGATCTGTTGCCCCACACCTTTGCACATGTCAGACTTGTGTGGAGTCTTTGTGTGTCAAAGGTGGCGCTGATGGGTAAGCAGGGAGTCTTCCTTTCATCAACTCTCTAGTGGTTTTGGGCTTGTATTAATTTGATCAAAGCTGGTAAATTATTTACCACTGAAGCCGTTAAATCATCTGAGTTTATCTAACCTTTCAGGAAGCAAACAGGGCCATGTCATAGGTTTGTGTACTCTGAAAGGACAGGCATGCACTAAGTGAGTGCACAATATCCTGTTTACATTTACAAACTCCAGTCCTGTGAGAATTCAGTTTGTAGAAAGATGTCTTATTGCTTTTGTTCCAATGCAGTGTTCACTTTTACATTTCACAGATGTGTAAAGAAATAGGTCAGCACCACTCTCCAGCACATGGCATCCAATTTTAGCCTCGTCATAGCGGTATCGTCATCATCACTCCACCTGTTCTCCATACAGGGCACCCGTTTTGTGCCCAAACAGCAACTGTTGAAGGCTGGACGCGGTTGAAATCCCTCTTAAAGCCGTGTGCTGACCTTCTCCCGACGAGGTGTTAATGGCAGCAGGTTGGGTTTTGAGGCGCATAAGCTATGTGACCCCTCCCGATCCCACAAAGCAGTCCCGTCATTCCTTGGCCGGAGACCCTACCATCGCTAAGCCATGGTTTGAAATCTTAGATTGTGGGAATACGGCAGAGATTTGTCCACCTTTCATCCCCGTTAGAGTCTTTAAGTGTAAAGAACTCCAAGGCACTTCTGGTCTGATGGTGATAAACGTGGCTTCACATGATTTCCCCCGTGGTATGTGCACACAACAACTGCTCATATCTCTACACCAGGCTGCTCTCTTTGTTCTGTTCCAATCATTCATCAGGCTAGTGGGCACTACCTGGAAAATTAGGCCATATCTTTAAAAGCTGCAGCATTACTCAGACTGAAAAACTGCTCAACAAAACCACCACACTGCATTACTTGGGATGGAGTGGGATCAAAACCTTTAGCTGTGATTATGTTGACCACTTGTGAAGTTTTTTGGACAAGGCCTCCACTGTTCATGGATCAGATCTCTGCGTTTGAGGGCGGACTGCAGAGGCTACAGCTGCTGATAACACCGGTCCAGGGCTGATTTGAGTCATGTGTGACAAGATGAAAGGAGACACATTGAGGGTGTAGTTTAAAGTGGTAATCTCCGCATCCGTGTTTTTAAGATTTTGGCGACATCTGTGGTACTAAGAGGTCATTCCAGTGGTTTTTATTTTCATCAAAATCCCCAGCAATTGTTTGTCAAACAGGGATTTTTTTTTCCTGTGAAGATTAAATGGCTTTGAAGTTAATGGTAACGTCATGGTCAGGTATTATCTCTAATGTTCTCTAATCTAAAGACAAACAGTAGACCGTCATCTGCATACTCATTCTCTAAGCAACCGGTGGGATGTAAAACCAGGTGCACTGGACAGAAAAAAAATCCCCTTAAAACTGAGTTTTTTATACAATAAAAAGAATGACAAGTAGCAATTTCTCCCTTATTTTATAGGCCCTTAAGCTCCTTCCTTTGATAGTCGGAGGCCAACAAAGGGTATGATAAGAGTCTCTTGTGAAACTAACAGTTTGTTGACTAGTAAAGTAAGACGTCTTCCAATTTGAATTGTGCATGAGCTCTTGATAACATTGCAGTCAGACAGTGTTGGTTAGTATATGCCTTATGCACAAACCATAATGCAGTTCCTAAACTAAAGTAAGTTATTTGTGTACATAGCTCAAGAGTTAAAAACTTAATTAATAATGTTGAAAGTTAAAAGAAACCTCAAACGTGAAATATGAGGTGCTGGTGCCTAAGTAGTAGTCAAGCCCCTCACTGGAAATGGGTGTGGCTTAATGGATGTGGCCCTCCTGTGAGCATATCACATTCTAGGTTGTGAAGACAAACAGAAAATGAAGAAAAAGTTGTCTGCTGGGGAGACAAAATGTTTGGTTATGATCTGGGCATCGACAGAATTCCAGGTGAAGCTGGAGAGTAGAACAAGGAGGGACAAGTTATATGCCGAACTTGCATAAGAGATAGCAAAGGCTGGGGTTACCTGAACACCAGACCAAATAATTGATAAAATCCAGAAACTGAAGAGGGAATACCGGGACAACATGACAGACTTGAGCAAAAGTAGAGCTGGACGTGGTGATGCATGTCCATCCCTACCACTTTAGTTCTGCTTAAACTGCTGTGGGTACTGGCTGGTTCTCCAGAAAGCACCAAAGAATGGAACCAGAGCCAGAACCAGAACCATGTCTGTCTGAAAACACCCATAGAGGGCTGTCTGCAGGTCCATGTGCTATGCGTTGTTTTTTTCTATACAATTAGTAAGTACTTCAACTGATTACTGCCCTATGTGATCTACTGTAAAATCCCATCACTAGAAAAAAAAGAAAAGTTCAAGCCCTACAAGCAGGTTGTTTGATTTAAGTCTAGCCTTTGCTTCTGTCCTGCATGTCATTACAAACTCTCCCATCCTGATTTCCCACTCTAACCACTATTCTCTCTAGCAACGGCAGAAAAACCCCACAAGAGCTCTTAAAATGTGAAATGTTTCCATCCTGATATGGATTTTTTTTTACTGACTTAGCTGGCTCATTTTGAAGTCTAACATAACAACTGAAAATATGTTGTTGCTAACTATACCACAAAGCCATTATCATTAACTACAATGCTAGCAGGGTGCCTACATTGTCTTATCTCCAGACCAGACTTTAACAAGCTGATAGTGAAAATATGACAAAAACTATTTGGCAAACTTTCTGAAGAAAAAAAAAACAGGTTTCAGTCTCTTTTAGATCACTGCTACCTGCCCTGGAACAAAGAGAACAATTTGGTTGATAAGGATGAGTTAGAAAGAGAAAAATGCCAATAAATGCAGCCTGAACTTTGGATTTTTATCTGTGTTGTGGAAAAGGAAGGATGCTTGCAGGATGCAAACAAAGCTAGTTTCAAGGTTCAGAAACATTCTCATAACAACCTTGAAAGAAGCTCACATGCTAGTTTGGACTCAGGACTCCCCATAGGGGAGAATTTGAAATTTTAGACCACAATAAGTTTGAGATTCTGCCACGAAGCAGCCAAAAGTAAATGCAGAAGGAAAAACAACTTCCCCTGTACGGCTTGCAGTTATTTTGAACTCTGAATTTGGATACGAATTCTTATTCTTTGTCTTGTTTCTTTGGTTGGCCGGGTCAGATCTTCAATGGGAGACTCTTTCCTCTTTTTATCCCAACATGACCATAAACCTCATCCATCTGTTAAATTTATTCAAAGCCAGATAACCATAACAAAGGCAAGTTATTTCTGGTCCAACCAACCACAACCCAGAGGGTCAGGTCAAATAACTATTTTTTTATGATAATCAGCAATAGAGGATGTCTAAATGGAAAAGGCAGCATTTTCTCTGGACTAACATTTATTTGCAGGAAGAACCTGCAATTTTTAGCTGTGGTATCCACATTACCGTTAAAATAGGTTTACACTGTAATACTGAGTAGGATTTGAGAGAGATGTCAGAAGAAGGAAGGCTTCATAGCAAGACAGAAAAACAAATTAAGACATTAAAAAAACATCTATCTAAGCAACACCCCATACACGGTGACTGGGAAGGGCAGAACCTTTTATCAAAAAGACTTGGAGGATGATTGGATGAATATTCTGTCCGTCACATTCAGGACTGGCCAATTAGAGCAACAAAACATATAAATTAAGCCAGTTGGTAAATCTAACCTCTTGTAAAGCAAAAACATCTTTTCCAACAAAAATGGCTTTCAGTGCACTTATTTGCTCTTCCTTTAATAGACAAATGCTGTCCAGCCCTAATTAAACTGCTGCTCCTGCTGTTTCCATGCTAATCTGTCACCCTCCGCCATTGTTTACAGGTTTGCAGTCACTTCAAGTAAACCACACCTATAGCTACAGCCTCATGCTCCTTTAATAACACCGATTGGTTATTCTCTGACTGAGCAGAAGTGTTTTAGCTTGAAGCTTTGCAAGATCAGACAAGGATTCTGTCTAATCTATCTGTTTTGCCAGGGTAGCATATGTTACCTGCCATAATAAAAACAGACATGTGTGACACATATGTTTATATATCAGATTGCACAGAAGCGTGCCTCTAGTGAGAGATCAATATTTTCCTCCCTCTGACCCTCTGGTGCTTTTCACAGAGGGTCCTGACGTCTGAGTGTCTGCAGACCAAAACAGAGGCCCCTCTCATGAACACCAGAGCCCAACAGGGCTGGCTGACATCAAAGTTTCCCTCCTAGCTCTCACAAAGGCAAGACAAAGAGAGGCCAAGTGGACAGAAATCGAAGCGATACCCCTAATCATTTATTTTTCCTCAGTGGGGACATCCTCAGATTAAACACCACGATAAAAAGCTTTCCTCGAGACACAGACTGAAAAAACAACCTCTGATAAAGGATATCTGAACACCTGCTGAGGACTCGGGACTTTTGGATTCAATAAAGTTATTATTCTCTGGTGCAGCCAGAAAAGATCTACTTAACATACCGCTGAATGAGATGCCTGCTTCACCTCCTTTTGTGCTTTGACAGGCCTTTTTCCAGGTCGATGTACCATTGGAATAAGACAGGATGCACATCTCAAGCAGAGGCTGGTGCACTCTTCCCCTCGAGGAGAAACCGCAGAGTAACTTGTGATGGTGAAGTCATGATCACGGAGATTTAGAGAAGAAGACAAGAGAGTGGGCTGTCTTTACCCTGAGTAATGTCTGGAGATGATTACAAAGCTGGTTTGGAAATAGATCTGACACTTCCAAGAAGCTTTTAAGTGAAATGCAATTTGTATCATTTCTTATGTCATGTAAGTAAATCAGAGCTGTCAACAGAGAGCACAAGAATCTTTCACAACTGAAAAAGTGAGGGGGTCAAAGGGGGAGTTACTCACGTCCTATCACTGGATGAACCCGAAATGTTTATGTATCAGGTTAAAAAGCTCTCCTCAGGATTTATCCTTATGTTAAAGTTCACTTTAGATCATTCTGATGGATTCAGCTTCTTTAAGAAGGCTCTAAAAGCCAAGAAGGATGAATTACATTTCTGTACAGTATGTTTATTTCTCAGCTTTCTGCAGGACAACAGCAACTCTAGTCAACAATCACTTTATGGACCAGTGTTACGTCTATTTGACTGTCACCATCTTGTTTTTATGGAAGCAGAGGGACATATTTTAAGAGAGTGGATACCTGAGAAGTCAGTTTAAGGGACTTGTAGCTGCCTGTGGTTAAGCCCAGTAGACAGCTTACAGCACCCACCTGTTGCTCACAATAGCCACTCCCTAACATATCTGAAAGCCTACAGATGGACTTTAGATGAATTTTGAGAAAATTCTGCCTCCTAATCATCATGAATTAAAAAAGTCAGGAGGGTTAAAAAAAAAAAGTGCATTTTCCAAAAAAGCCTGGAGCAGATGTTTCAAGATGAATCTGGAGAACTGACCCACTGTTAACATAGCCTCAACCATTCATTTCAGGAATAGTTGCAGATTGTTTTATTTTAATTCTCTAATGATTAAAGCAGATGGGTTTCAAGCAGAATGTGACATTTGACTTATGTTGAAATTTGAAGACTGAGTAATCTATTATAATGGACTAAACCAGTGGTTCTCAAATGGAGGGTCAGGACCCAGAAGTGGGTGATGGAAATCTTCCAGGTTGGATGCGAATGAGTACCTGGAAAAAAAACTGAATGGAAATACATCCATATTTTTTATTTTACTTTGCTTTACTGAGATAACAAGTTAATTTCAGTCATTTTCTCCAGATTTCTACTCATTTATTTCACCTTCTCCGGATGTAAAAAGCTAATTTTCCCAAGATAACGAAGTAACTTCCCAAGAAGTAAGCAGCATTTTCTTCTCTCTTGGAAAAATGTTTGCAAGCAAGCCCTTCTGTAACTGCACTTTGTAAACATACTTGTTTTAGTCTGTGTGAAATGAGAAATCCTGATGTGCACAAAAAACAAAAAAAAGTAAGAGCACAACTTGTTGATTTGTGGCAACAACACAAGTGTCAATACAATGTGTCCTTTAAATCATAAGATGTCTCTGACAGCTAGAAGCCAGCCTCGCTTAGCTTGTTCACTCTGAAGTGAAATTTTGAGTTTTGAGAGTCATCAATATGAGTATAAAACTTTACATCAATCATTATTTTTCGTCCTTGTTTAGAGTCCCTTACATTTCCTCTTTTAATGTGTACCAGGCTTTTGTGGTAAAATAGAGGAAAAAATATTTGCAATTTTTTATTAATTCCAAGATTTCCCCTCATTTAGTCAGGAAATCTTGAGAAAATGGTTATTTATAAAAACAGATTTACTTTAATACCACTTACATCTCTGGGGGCAGAAGTAATTCAGTTTGTTAGGAATTTTGATAGGAACCAGGGGTCAGTGGTTCAAATCCGGATACAGGCCAAGTATAGAACTAGAACTAGTGGCTGGAACAGTGTAAGTTCTGCCGAGGTGCTCATAAACAAGGCCCTGATCCCCTCACTGCTCGGGTAGCCAGCCCCTATGCAGCCACTTCACTCTGACGTCTTTCCACTGATGTCTGCAGGTTCTGTTTGTGCTTTTAGGCCTATGTGACTGAAGTAGTATGCTTTTGTATACTTATAGATTAAAATAATCTGTATATGGCGTCCCTAAATTTCACAACCAATGTGAACGTTGACAAATACTCACACTCATTCAAAATTTTAAGTGTTAAAAAACTAATCAACCAAATGCAACTGTGGTACTCCAGCTCTGTATTTTAAGTATTTTCTGCATAAATTCAGTCGAATATTCTGTTATCTGCTGTGTTTACCTGAGTGACAGATTCCAGATTAGGGCAGATAACAGGTAACATTGTCAATAATCAGATTACAGCTGTTTTCATGCCCTCAGCTTCTTTCCAGATGTGGTCACCAAACAATCCCTGCCTTTGGATCTGTCAGCGTGATCACCGAGAGAATTTCATTAGAGAGAGACCTCCATGACCGGGACTGATAACAGCAGAGAGGAGAGCAGGGGGGAGGAAGGGGGAGAACAGCATGGGCTGTGTTTGACCAAAGACAGCCCTCAGTTGTTATCTGTGCAGAATGGTGAAGAGGAGGAGGGGGAGGAGAGAGGAGGGGAGGGAAGGGGAGAGGAGATGGAAGGAGGCTGAGGGGAGATAAAGGTGGAAAACAGCTAGGAGGCGAGGGGAAAGTGGGGAAAGAAGAGGAGAGAAGGATGATCTGGAAAAGGGAGGGAGATAAGGGAGGGTGGTATGGAAAGGGGAGATAAGGTAGAGGAGACGGCAGGGGAGAATAGAGGAGGAGGAAAAGATAGGAATAAGAAGAGTATGAAAAAGGAAAAAAGCTGTGAGTAAGTAGTGAGGAGAATAAAGATAGTACGAAAGCAGAAAAAAGGGAAAGGTAGTAAATGATGAGAGGATAAAAATGGATATGAGAAAACATACTTGTACCCCCCAGGACCCACAAATATCAATTTTGATTGTTTTGATTGACAAATCCCCACATAAGAAGCCCACATACAGTTGTTCTTGACAAAAGATCTCTCTAAAAATGATTTCTTATTACAACAGTCTATGAGGACCACTCTAGAAAAACAACAATACAGAGGAGACATTTATTTTCAAGATAAAAAGACTTTCTAAACTCATTGTAGGGTTAAAAAGTTATTCATTTATGAGAAAAAGATGAAAATTTTGACTGAAAAGTTGTAAATGCATGTAAACATAAAGTTAAAAGATTTTAGATTATAAAGTCAAAAGTTGAAACACCAACCACTGTTTTCAGTTTGGTTCCTTGTAATTTTTTGTCATTACACTAATGTTAATTTATTATTTCAAAAACATGAAATATTTTAGTTTTTAATGCCAAAATGTGAGACTTTTAAACTCTGAAATTCAGAGTTTTACAAAGTCTCAATACTTTTCTGAGGGATATCAGTGACAAAAATTACATTGCCAGCACCAAACAGCCTGTAAAACCCCCAGCTCCTTGTCATTGCTCAGTTATTCCACCTTTCAAAACCATCACCAAGACAATTCAATTTTTGGAGAACTTTAAACCAGCCTACCTAGGAGGTAGGTGTAAAATTATAGTTATAACTTGAGCCTACAATGAAACTGTCACAGCTGATGCAATACTTAATAAAGGTTAAAAAAAATACATTTTGAAACAAATGGACTGTAGCTATGTGAAAGGCATTTTTCACATCAGATATCAGACGTCCACAGTGTTCATAGTGGATAAGAAAAAATCTGACATTGAAAGACCAATACAGATGACTGGCAAAAGTGACATCATTTCTCCCAAAAAGAATGACATTATGGATGTTTGAAAGAATTAAAGTGCAGCTATCAGTGCTTTATATCCTATCTAGCTTTTAAACATTAAAGCTTCTTGCTATAAAGGGAGATGCTGAGTGAGGCCTGGGCTCCTCACTGTGGAGTGATGTGATGGTAATCTCTCAGCTGGAACATCTGGTCCGGGTCTGAACAATGACTCCTGCAGGCAGATCGAAGCGATGCAGCCGGCTCTCTCAGACCTGCAGAGATGATCTGATAACCCTCCTCCACAGGTCCGAGCCTGCAGGTCAGCGACACACCACAGCAACAAAGACACACTCTGTCTGCAAACACACAAGGTCACAGTTAATAAACCTGCTTCTATGTGGGCTGATGGGAAAAGAGGATGCTGGTCAGATAGGAGCTCCTGTGTTCAAGGTGAAGACTGACAATCCTCCTCCTCTTCCTCCTCCTTTTCTTCTTCTTTGGGAACATTCCTCAAACATTCTCTGTGCATTAATGTGACACCCACACTAAAGATGAGCTGTTAATTGAGTGTCATTTTGAGTATTTTTCAGCTGTGTGACATTTTAAGTATTTTTTTTTTTACATCTTTTAAGTTGTATTTTGTTGTTCTTCTTGTTGCTACTGGTGTGCTGTCTTTGCCAGGTCTCCCTCTTAAAACAGGGTTTAATCTCAAGGGACTATGGTTGATAAAAACTAGTTGTAACTTTCCCCCCTGCTAGTTTGTATCTAAAAACTAAACACATTTCAACATAAACTGAAAATCATCATTTAAATACATTTTTCTTACTTTGGATTAAAGGTTAGGCAATTAATCAAAATTCAGATTGAATTGCAGTATGCCCTTTTGCAATTTTCTAAGTACAGAAGGTGAAATATTTCTTTGGCCTGAAGTGTGTCAAAATACAAGTTTAATACATTTTTAAAGTGGAGATATTATCTATAGAATAATTTACTAGAAAAATCATACTTTCCTTTTTTGTTTGTTTTTCTTAATCAAGATGAGATATAAGTTAGTTTCCCTTAAGACCACAGTCCATACAGACTTTGCAATATGAGTCAAAATAGTCACCATTAGATATTTTTCAAAATTGAGCCGCTCTAGTTTAAGTGTTGGTTATGATATACAATGATGTAAAGCTTGTGTTTGTTGATAAATACATAAGATGTAATATTTAAGAACAATTGCAATATTAAATCACAAACACAATTTAGGGGGAAAACACATTGCAATTAGATTATTTTCCCAAATCATTCACTAAAGTAGTCTATATTAAGTAGCCTATATTTGATGTGGTTACACTTAGGTAGGTATTAAAATGGAAATAATGGGCAAATTTCTCACTGAAAAGCCCACCACAAACAATTCAAATGTTTAAAACCAGCATTAGTATTGGCTCCATCATTGGGAAAAGTATTCATTACTAGTTTTCTTTTTTCAGCTGCCTGGCTTTAGTTATGAAAGCCCATTTACACCAAATAAACAAGAGAAAATGTGAAAGTAAGGCAATTCTTGAATAAAAAAAAAAAAAACTAAGTCATAAATAAGAGATAAAAAATCGAAATTATGATTTAAAAAATCATAATTATGAAATAAAAAACTGAAATTATGAAATAAAGTCATAATTTTCATCTCATAATTTCGACTTTTTATCTCATAATTATGACTTAGCATTCCAATTGCCCAACTTTCACATTTTTCTTTTTTAAGTGGCAGAAATGAGCTGTTAGCTTGAGCCATTGATGAGTTTTCTTCTGCATGTGCTGAACATAACAAGGTTAGGCTTGTGTCTATTGTAAGCTAGCGTTAGCTAACACTACCAAGCTATCTTTAGGCATTAAATCCATAGCTTTCTAAACAAACAGGAGCTTCTCAGCTAACATGCACACAGACTAACTTTATCATTTACTGAAAACTAAGTAGCCACTCACCTTTAAGTTCGAAACACTGAATATTTCCCACTTCAGGAGCTTCTTCTTCTCACCTGTACAACCATGGATGCGAGGCGCGCCATTTTTGTGGGCGGAGCCAGTCAGACGTCAATCAAATTATGATGCAATAGGTTAATCTCTGCTTACATCAAATGTGTATGCTAACTGCCAACTATATTGTTCACAGAAAACATAGTTGTAACTGACAATTGAGAGACAAAAAGTATTTGAAGTGCTTCTTCTTCTCACCTTCATTATGTAGGCTACAACCTTAGCTGTCACAGCAAGGTAAAAGGTAAGTCAAAATGTGACGCGGCTACATTAGGCTAACATTGTATGTTTATGCTAACTGCTAACTTCATTTGTAGTCCACTCTGTTACTCAACATTTAGTGGTTAAATAAGGTGATTATTTACAGCTTGAATAACTTCTTACTTCTGCACTAATGTGGCTGTTCAGTGGAGAGGCAGCTGGGTGCAGACATAAACACACGTGCACTTGGACATCCATGCATGCATTTTCCCTCTATGAGGCCTGTTCTAACTACACAATTGTCAGCCCCCCCCCCAAATTAAAGTGTTTAAGTAACTAGTGAACCTCAGAAAGATGTTTAACGTGAAATTAGCCATGTACTATGCTATAACCACTTAATGTCCAAATGTTGTACATGTCCAAATTTTTCGCAAACATCGCAGATCACAAACTCTTTAAATCTGTGAAAACAACTCTAAGGAGAACTGCTTTTACCAGAGAGTCCCCTCACTCAGCTGAGACGTCCAAGTGTGAATGCATTTATGGATTAGTGATGGGTCGCTTGTGAATGAGTACGTTCAAAGAGCTAGCTCTTTTATGTGAATTTTAAGATCTGGATCCTGTCTGAGAGCTGTTTTATATCTTTATTATTATTACTATTATTATTATTTTTCATGTATTTAGTGTGTCTGTGTTTTATGTGATTGATTAGTAGGGATGATCTTTTCTCCACATCACTCGACCACAAGCACACCCTGCATTAAAGACTCATGCGTGATGGTGTAACATTAAAGTTTTATACCAAGAGTGTTATACAGCTCAGCCAGTGATCAGAATCATCTAACCCACAAGGTGCTTTGAGGAGATAGTATATTTAAACAAAATCAGCATAAATATCAACCATATTTTATGACATTGCTTCATTTGGAAGATCAAATGAAGCAAAAATGGCATCAAATGAAGAGCTGTTTGGGACCTGACAAAGATGTTTCTTCTTGCTAAGCTGAGCCAAATGACCGGATCACTAAAGAGCCCAAATTCCTATCACTAATGTGATAGATCAGCTCCATTTAGTCTTTAAAAACAAGGTCTGATATACTTTTTAAAATGTTAGTTCATTCATATTTTTTAAGGTAACTTATGCAGTCTTTTTATGTACCAGTTTACTTTTGTACTGTTTATTGCAGTGCCTCCCAAGGTGTGGACCTGGGCCCACTTGTTGGCCCTGGGGGGTACTGTAGGTGGGTCTCAAGACGTTTTTACCTCTTATGACCACGACCCTACATCTGAAAATCAAAATCAAGTTTTAAATGACCAAAAAAAAAAACTTACATGCTATTTCCTTAAGTCAGAAAAATGACAAAACACAGCCAGAATATTTAACTTACTCATCACTATTTCAAGATTTATTTTGTCTGACGTGCAGAAAGGTTGTCATGGTTTGACTGGTGCTGGGTTAAGTGGTGACGCTCGATCAAAGCTTCAACCATGCTGCATTAATGTTAATAGAAATGATTTATGGAGTCACAAAAATGTACATTCTTAGAGATTAATATTAGAAAAGAACATAAAGGTGACTTTGCAGATGCCAGTTCAAACAAAATAAACAGTTGTTGTTCGTTCTTTGTACTAGACCAGTGGTTCTCAACGTTGGGATCGGGACCCCATTGGGGGTCACGAGGCACTGAGAGGGAGCGTCCAGATGCTTTAAAAATCTAATATTTTTGAAATTACACTGTTGCCACTTTACACCAATTCTGCCAAAATGTAACCCATTTTAATCACTTTTTCCCACCAATTTTGCCAATTTTGGCACAATTTTGCCACTTAAAATCATTTTTGTCCATTTTAAACCCTTACCACCACTTTTTTTCTGACCATTTTTGCCCCCTCTAGACCATTCTTGTCACTTTCTGCATATTGTTGCCTCTGTTGACCCAATATTGCCACTATTACCCCTCTTTACCAACTTTTATGCCCCTTTTAACCACATTTCACTATTTGATATGACCATTTTTGCCACTTCAACCCATTTCAGCCAAATTCCACCTCAATAAACCCTTTTATGCCAGTTTATAGCAATTTTTCATGATATTTAACCTAATTTCCACCATTTTTTGACACTTTAAAGCTATTTTAGCCACTTTTAATCCCCTTTACCACTTTATATGCCCAATTTTTCCACTTTAACCCATTTTTGCCTTTTTTGGTGATTTTTTTACACTTCTAACCCATTTCTGCCACTTATAAAATCCATTTTACCACTTTATCCACCCTTTTTTGCCATTATTAACTCATTTTAATTCTGGTTTTAAGAGAAGGGATTTCTATTTTTAAACTTACTACACAAGTGAATAAAAAAGACATTTGTTTCTTTGATAAGACTGGTTATTATTCAGGTTAAATATAAAATATGTTTTTTACAGCTTAACTTTACAATGAACCATGACTTTGCTGGCCCCCAGTTTGGTTGGGCCCAAGAAAGCTCTCCCTTTTACCCCCCTTACGGGCAACCTTGTCTGCACATGACTATTCTTGAATTCAACCACCTTCAGGTAAAGTGGGGGTCCCGGTCTCTGGAACCTTTATTTTGAGGGTCGCGGGCTAAAAATGTTGAGAACCCCTTTACTAAACAACTATGCCAAAGCGTTCCTGTGGAGTTAATGTCTATTAAATCAAGGCATTTGCACTGAAATCCTCTGTTTATGATGTAAGCATAAGGAGGTAAAAACTAAGAGTCTCCTGTTATAGTTGTATGAAGGGTTCGGTGGGCCACAGCATACAAGAGTTTGGGGAAGGCTGGTTTATTGTTTCATTTTTGTTTTATATTGCTTTAACATTTATTTGCATTTTTGCTCTCTCTACAGGCCGTTTTACTTTTAGTGTTAATTCTTCCAAAGTCCCAAAATAACAGGAGAACTGTTACTTTCCACATCATATCCCTTTTTTTCACCAAAATCAGAAAGACAAGTTTCCAGACTGTTGGAACTTACTTGGAAATGAACTTGATTATGATTCTGATTGATCTGACACATGTGCTTTTACTATTTCAACCCACACACTCAGAGGTTTAAAGATGCCTTGTAGATCAGATTAATTACCACAGCAAATGTCTTGTTAATGGACACTAGTGGAGGACAAAGAGACACAATGAAGTCCTTAAAACCGAAGAAATTCCAGATGGTTCTTAAGCAGGGGACATCAGAGCAGACTACAAGGCTCATGAATGTCAGCACCACTGATTAAAAGCCATCCAGTTTGGGAACAAACTGCTTGCTCTGCCTTTTATGCCCATTTATCACATGGACTTGTTTGTATACAGTTGTTTTATTCTCCTTGAGTGTATGTGAGAGAGAGATGAGATGAATGTAATTAAAGTTTTTTAATTAGACGCTGTTCTTTTCTGGGAAGCCTGTGGCAGCGCTGGGTGGAGCCAGAGTGGAGACAGGAGGTTTGTGGTCTGGCTGAGAGAGCCACGCCGGCCCGGGTAATGGAAACCGGGTGTTCACGGTACACATATACACACATACATGCAAACACACACTCACGTCAGTATGCTCCTGCACACATATAAACCAAAAAGAGGGAGAATAAACACACAGAGAAAGCCACATAAAGTTATGCAGACATGAATCTGAATGCACAGCCCCCACAACAGTCAGCCATACCTCACAAATACACATCCAAATACATTATTTCGTGTGATAACCTGCATTATAGAATCCAGCCTGCTGACACGTAAATTCTCTAAATAGTGATGATGTGAGCATTTGCATGCACACACATGCATGCAAGCTTCTGCATACATCAGAATAAACACGCACACAATCACACAGCTCCATAGTGATGCACAACCCTCACGCACCAGGCACGGATGAGGACACGCAGAGAGGCACATGCATGAATGCACACTCACTCGCTCCCTGTCACTCACTCACGCACACACAGAGCTCATTATAGTTGCATATGGCGCACGCAAACACAAAAACCCTCTCTGATGCACGCTCACACCCCCACCACTCCTCAGCCATTACACATGCACCCACACGCACACGTTTCTGCACACATATAAATGCGCTTAGGCACATGCTTGAGCACACACATGCGAGCACACAATAAGCCCTGATCATTCAAATCCCCTGGCACGCATGCACACCAACATAAGTCATGCACACTTTACATTTCCAACCACTACACAAATACACACGCACAAGTTCCAATCAGTTTGACGAAACCTTACCCTGCATCATACACTGGCTTTAATACACAAACAAAAACATACAATTTAATTCATGCACAATTTACATTTCCAACCATTTGACAAATACACACGACCAGAGTGAGTCACAAAATAAATTCACATATTCCTTAAACCTCAGGCAGACATGCACAATGACACAAAACAGCACCCTGTATAGTGTCGTTAATGCACAGACTCACATTCACATGCAAACACAGAACTTTATTAATCCCAACATTACATTTCCATCTACTATACAAAAGCACACAAAATAATTCAGACATACAATATGACACAAAAGCACAGTACCATGAAGGTACAGACTTCCGCAGACAGCATACCTTAAAAACAACACAAATCCATACCATGCAGTGTCTTCAATGCACACTCACATGCACAGACACAAAAGTTGATTCATGCCAACATTACATTTCCATTCGCGATACAAAGGCACATGAACACAGACACAAAATACATGCGCTCACATGAAACACCAATAATACAAACAATATGACAAAAAAATCACACAGAAAACAACACAAATCCATACCTTGCATTGTTTAATGCTTACTCACATGCACAGATGCACAAGTTGAGTCATGCAAACATTACATTTCAAAATGCCATGCTAAAGCATGCATTTACACCAGGCAGGGCAAATTTGCACGTTGAACCTTAGTCACACAACCAAAGCCAACATAGTGTTTATGGTGCACAGACTCGCACACAATTTGATTCATGCATCAATAAATTTCCAACCTGTTTTCATTTCATTAAGTCTTAGTCTTCAATTATAAGTACTAGTTTTGGTCACATTATTGTCATCTGAACTCGAGAGTTTTAGCCTTGTTCATCCAAAAATTGAAAAAAATTTAATACAGATTCAGTTAATAAAAGCGCCTTACATTCTTGTCTTTACTTTAAGTCAAGGCATTTATTTTCTTTTAGTAGCCATATTAATGCTCTATCAATACTTTAGTTCAGTGCGTGCCAAAGTGTGGGCTTCAGAGGTACTGTAGGTGGCCTGTGAGTGGTCATTCACAATAACTAAACTTATCACAAAAAGTAAGGAAAATTGTGTTTGGTAGATCATTTCTTTGTTGTAACAATGCTTCTTGGCAATAAATCTTATACCGTTGGACAGCCAGTTTATTACCCTTTTAATACCACATTTGTAAGGAACATGCATTTGTGGGATGAGCAGCAGAGCTGAGTATGTGGGTTGCGCCCATGAAGAATTTGACAAATCTTCTCTGCCAATGCCAAACAGCTTATTTTGCTGTTGCTATTGACTCTTGTTTTGAGCTTCTGGTACCGATTGGCAGCAACTGTTAGCATGGGCCCCACTACAGTGGTCAGTAAGGTCTGCTCCAAGACTCAGCATGCCACGTTTGTTGGAGAGTTTTTGTTTTGTTCAAGAGTTCTACCTCAGAGTTTCTTCTTCTTCTGTTGGTCATCCAGTAGGTATTTCAAAGATCAATGCAGTTGCTGCTTAAACATGTCCACAAGGCGTCCACGAATGATGACAAAAGCTGTGATGTCACCGTGCTGCACTTGGAGGTGGGGTGTGTGCGCTCGGGCCCTGCGCCAGAGCAGGATCATTCTTGGCATGGCGACTTCGGACAAGGATATAGATGAGTCTTTCCCCAGACCATACCGCTCTGCCTCCTCAGAGGAGGACCTGCTAAAATTTCTTTATATGAAACATATTTGAGTCTCATGTTATGGCTTTACTTGGGTGGGCCCCAGAAGATTTTTTCGATCTCAAACTGAGCTGCAGCATTCTGAAGTTTGGGAAGGGCTGCTTTGGTTGATTTAAAATATACTGATGAAAATACTGACATATCTTATATGCACTGTGGAGAAAACACAACTGTGGAGACAGTGGTGACGTCAGCATACGATGAGTGGTTGTGTGTGGCCAGGCTGTCGGCCAAGATGGGTCAAGATTTTAGTTGCAAAGTATGACATGGTGCCGCTGTGAACGACCAAAATAATTGTGTAGTCTGAGCCGGCCTGAGGAGGAGTGATGGCTCCCCCTGGATGTTCAAGCTCCTAACCCAATCACCAAGACTAAACCCAGCCACCCTCCTGAGGAATCTCATTTGACCACCTGTATCTGGGATCTGATTCTTTTGGTCATTACCAAAAGTTCATGACCATAGGTGAAGGTGAAAAGTCTGACCTGTAAATTGAAAGCATTGACTCCTGGCTTAGCTTCCTCTTGAATATACAATGTCTACAGTACTGTTGATACTTTGATACAGTCTGCCTGTTAATCTCATGGTCAATTCTACCTTCACATGCTAACAAAACAGCAATATACTTGAACTACTTCACTTCACCAGAAAGCCTCAAGATCCTGTCCATAAAAATCACACATAGAATCAGTGACAATGGACAGCCCTAATACACAAACACACAATTAAAGTCATGCACACTTAACATTTCCAGCCAGCTTAGAAATATACACAGAATTACAAAATTCCTTCACACAAACAAAAACCTGTCCCTGCATTGTTTCTGATGCAAGCACACACACAAAATTTAACATATGCAATTAAGACATTCCCAGCCCCTCTGTACCAACAAGGTCCACAAAATGCAAACACACTTCCAAACCCAATCAGACATACAATTTGAAACAAATCCATATGCTGCATAGTTTTTTTTCAAATAAAAAGACTCCCAATATAAAGTTCCTTTAAGAAGTATTCTCTGATAAGAACAAAACGTTGCTTTTTGGCCATCAGACATGACGCTATGTTTGGCAGACATCAAATGCTGCATATCACCACAAACACATCATCCCCACTGTGAAGCACGGCGGTAGCGGCATCATGTTGTGGGGATGCTTCTCAGTTACCAGGCCTGCAAAATATTGGAAAATCCTAGAAGATCTTCTTAATGAGAAGATCCTCCAGTCTGCAAGAGGACTATGGCTTGGGAAAATATTTATTGTTCAGCAAGACAATGACCCGCAGCATACAGCAAAAGCTACACAGAAATGGTTTGAAAACAACAAAGTGAATTTTCTGGAGTGGCCGAGTAAAAGCCCAGACCTCAAACCAATAGAGAATTTGTGGCTGGTTGGACTTGAAAAGGGCTCTTCAAGCCCTGTCCCAACCTGACAGGCCTATCCACTCAGACTCAGTACTGTGATTGCAACCAATGGTGCATCTGTACTAAGTTCTTACTTGAAGGAGGTAAATATTTATGGAGTCACTTACATTGCATTTCAGATTTTTATTGAATTTACATTTCTATGTAGAAATTTGTTAAAACTGTGACATTAAAGAGGGGTTTTTATGGCAAAAAATGTATATTTTGATTGTAATTTATTTATAAAATCAAGAACATTCAAACAGGTGAAGAGTTTTATAGGCACTGTAATTCATGCACACATTAGCAACTACAAAAGTCATTTTCCATCACAATTTTGGCTTTTCACAATCATGAAAACTAGATAATTGGGATTAAATGATTACTGTGCCACATGTTGTTACACTTGTTTTGTCCATATCGTCATATTATGGCCGTGAAAGCCATTATTTTAGTTTATTTTTTGTTGTTGTTGTATGTCATTACTTCACATATTTATGTCATTTCCACTCTATATCCATCTATTGCCGTTTTTAATTTTCCGAGTATTCAAATGCACACCATACAGCTGTTCCATAACCAATGAGTAGTCATGTTTAATAATTGTTATCTCAATATCTATCAAAATAATTGTTGATTTTTGCCATGATCCAGCAGCCCTAATACATTTCCAACCATTGTACAAATACTCTCTCACACGTCACAAAAAAATGCGCACACGCATGACTCCAGTCAGACTTGACATACAAAGTAAAAACCTATGACTGACACAAGACTCCTCAGTACACTATAACAGAAAACCACACTTTGCAGTGCTTCTATGCACGCTCGCATGCACAAACACATACACACAGAAGTTAATTAATGCAAACATTAGCCTATATTCCCAGCCACAGCAAATACACACTAACACAGAGACCCTGCACGCACAGCTTAAATGAGACAGGCAATGCAGCAAAAAAACAGATATTGCATCACACACTGGCTTTAAAGCATGCCTGCAAACACATACATGTTAGTTCATGCACGCATAACGACACATGCATAAGCACACGTATATTTTATGTCATGCATGCACCACAGTGCCATTATAAAAGCATGCACAAAGACACAAGTAGTGATGACACAAGCTGCAAATCCAGGCCCAGTGCAGTCTTACTGTGGGAGACAAAACCATGTCCTGCATGATCCACTGGCTTTAATGCACCCATGCATGCAAACACACAACTTAAATAACGCAACATAAGCTTATATTTCCTGTCCTTTCACAAATATACTCTACCACAGTCACAGCACAAATGCACAGACATGCACTCAACTCCAATCAGACATTTAATATTGCACAAAACCATAGCCTGCCTCCTCACTGGCTTTAATGCACTTGTACAAAGACACAATTAATTCATGCACACATTACATTATCATCCACCACTGGACAAACACACAGGAAGTAGCCACACAAACACACACCCAGGCTCAATAACTCCTACAATGTAACATAAACTATATCCTGCATCAGTTAATGGCTTCACTGCACACACAGACACACACAGACACACACACACGATAGAAATACAGTAGAGCTGGGAAATGCAGAAAACAGATCTCGGGCATCTAGTGAGACAAGGTCCGCCTTTTTCATCAGACACTGACGTCAGTTTTCCACAAGAGCTGTTACACCCCAAAACGACTGTACATCAAACTCTTCCTCTGCTGATGGAGACACAGTAGATCAGTGTTAATGTTCACGGATGGACAAAGTGTGAGGATACCCTCCCTGCATGCTGTGTGGTCAAACTGTTATAATCTGCCTGTCAGCACGAGCCCAGACTGTGAAAGCGTGATCCGGCACTGGCCACCACTCAGATGTATGTAAATATATGGAAAACACTGATGTGTGACAGCGCATATATTTCTCTCTCTCACCATATGTGCTTTTATCCCAGCCTTGCTTTCTTCAGGCTCTGTTGTAAAATCAGTTTTAAAGCCTTCCTCTACTCTAGGACTATGAGTATGAGCGGGTCAGGGCGGGCAGCAACAGGTCAAACACTATGAACAGGGCACCATCTAGTGTTACAGGCAGAGTATGGAAGAGCTGCACTCAGGTTCTCCTTCCTGCCATGTTAGAGGGGTGTAAGCAGGATTTATGTCCCACTGTAAAGCGGCGTTCAACACACAAGAAACTCAGGTCAATCTGGGGCAAGTTTTAAGTTAGTAATGAGCTCATTACAAAGACCCAAAGGTGCAGTGGACGTCAGGGTGAGGTGCGGTGGGTTGGGTGGGGGCTGGGCAGCAGCTGTGATTGTTTGCATAGTCGAGGGTTGTAAACAAACCAGGTCCTGAGGCTCTGCTTTATGCAAGGATGCTGGGGAGTTTCCATTGCAAAAGAAAGATGTGATATTCTGTGCAGAGTCAAAATAATCAATCACTTTAGTTGATTACTCATTTCATCATACAAAAGTGTGTTGCATTCTCAGGGGAAAATTAAGTTTTTCTCCGCTTTTCTGGCTTAGAATTTAGAGAATTGTTCTTTTTTGTTTTTTTGTTCTTCTGAGTTAAGCTTTTCTCTTTTTTCCAAGTTGGTGACATCACTATCACAGTATTGCAACATACGTATATATGATTTGACAGATTGGATAAGATATAATTTAACTGTAATTCCACTGTAACCAACTGTATCTTTAATTTCAGACAGTGCATTTTTAAATGTTTATGACTATATGTACTGTATATGTCACTATTAATTTGATTGCATGATTATTTTTTCTTTGGCACCTTTTTTTCTTTATACCATTTATGCCAATAATATTATTTCTTAATTTTGCATGATGTTGATGCTAATTATTCAGAATAAAGGAGCAGAAATGTATTTTTTTCACCACAAAACACATCTCCTTAGTCTGAGAGGGTGATGCCTCTAACTCAGAAAAAATAGCAGTACATTTCGATAGATCTACATCTGAAGTTAAAAAAGTAAACAACCAAACAAATAAAATTAACCTTTCAGATATCAAAAAAGAGCTGTTGTCTCCAAGTGTATGTTATAGACAAAGAATACAAAAATGTCTTATATTCACCGTGTTGTAAAAAGTTAAAGAAATGTATTAATTCATTATAAAAGGCTCAAACTATGGAGTATTTGGTCTTTTTGGCAGAAAAAGCCCACTAATTAACATAGCTGAAAATTAATCAACCCACTTATTTTGATGGCTTTCATTTTCTCAGGCGTTATCTTTGTGCTTTTAAGCCTTCATGCTAGAGAGGAATGGATTAAAACTCCACTATAGTTCCATATCACACTACATAACCTCCAATTAAAGCCACGCTTCTTATATCACCTGAACACACACATCAACACTTTCTAACATAAAAACCCAAACATCACATACACCTGCTCCTCTTGGTGCAAGCAGACAAAAACTGTTCTTCCCCTTTTCTTCTCTTTTGCCCTTCTTTTTTTCTTATATTAACTGATAATTAAAAGCTTTTTTTTGGCACCTGTTTAATCTTTGCTTTCATGTCTTAGTCAGTTTAAGACCGATCCAGTTAACATCTGAATACCCAGAAATTGTGCTTACTGTAGCATATTCTGTTCAGACCTTATACCACTCGTTTTGTTTTCACACTTTGCCTAGTGAGAGCAAAAAAAGGAAAGTGGGGAGAGACAAAGCAGGGATTGACATGCTGGAAAGGAACCACAGTTTGAATCAGGGCCACCTACATAGAGGCCCAGAGCCTCTGTAGGTGTGAAGACAGAACCACTAGGCTAACAGCGTCCCATAGCTGCTTTAATTTTAAGTATCCTTGTTTTCAGGAGCAACAGGTGGTTGAAACACTGTGATTAGATGACTGCAAACAGTCCTTCATATATGCTTGGCATGATTATTTTGTATCTTCACCAGGGCTGGGCAATTAATTGCAAATTAAATTAAATCGCAATAAGGCCTGCTGCAATGTTCAAATAACAGAAGGTGCAATATTTCTTTAACCTGAAATTTGTGTCAAAATACTAGTTTAGAACTTTTTTTGCAGCTTTTATGCATTACATATCATGTAGTCATTCTAATGCCATATTTTTAGAATAGGCTACAAAAAAATCCTATTTTCTTCATTTTTGTATGTTTTTCTTATTAAATACGAGAATTTTATAAAAAATGATCATTCCCTTTTGATATAACAGTTCGTATCAATTGTGCATAATGAGTTAAAAATCATTACAATTTGATATTTTTTAAAATTTTCAGCCCTAGTTTAATCAAATATTGTGTTGGTTATAGTATAGAATGAATTATTGCTTGTTAATGTAAAATGCATGAGATGAGGAACTTGAGAAATAATCGCTTATTAAATTGCAATCACAATACTGGGAGAAAAAAACTGTAATTAGATTATATTCCCAAGTCGTTCAGCCCTTAACATCACTGTAAATGAGGGAAAATGTATCACTTTTTGAGGCTTAAATAAAAGGTTGATGGCACTGTCAGGTATTAGAAATAATATATTAAACTATTTAACTGTACAGGCCAATTCGAGGCCATATTTTTAGTTTTTGAACTATGCAGACAAACTAAAAGGCATCAGAGAAAACCACACCTTGGACACTTGGGATCTTTGCTGATATTTATCAGCTAATTGAATAAAAAGCTGGGACCTGATTCATTATTCACTGCTGGCCAAGAATGATCAAAACTAGAAACTCTATCAGCAGTTTCTTTCTACAATCTGTGCAGTTTTTGCTTCAACACACTAACTTTAACATCTGTTACAGCAACATCATGTTGCAGCAAACACCTTCAGGCCATCCATCACACCTGATTGTTCCACTGTCAATAGACGTCAGAGGAGTTTTATTTCCTTTATTGACTGTTAAAGTAGACTTTAAATACCTAGCTCAAACTTTTAGTTTCCCATTGACAGTCTCACCCTCATGTTGAAGACAGATTTGCTGCTGAGAAAGTGCCAAATTTAATCCTTTTCACCACAGCTACAACAGACCAAAAAGCATAACTTTTACCAACTTTATAAATAAAGAATGTGCACAGAAGTTAAGTTTTCTTGCCTGCCACTTAAATCTGCATAAACTTGCTCTTGTTTGAAAGTTTTAACACCGTGCTGTTACGCTCAAGTTCTCTAGCCAAGTTTCAGTCAGGTGGGTTCAGGCTGATTTGGGCGTGGCTTGAATACTATAAAAAGTAAAGACAAAAAGCTGCAGGATACAAATCCTGCTCTCAGATTACTCATCAACAAAAAAACAAAGCTAATAAAACACAGCAAATGGTGTTTATTGTCAAAGTGTAGGAGTAGGACAATGTTATATGTGCATAATTCATTATTGTGTTCTCTAATTGTGCAACAAACTAAGCTACAGTATATACAGACATCTATCATTGACTGTTGATAGCTGGATGACAGTTATACTGTATAACAGTAAATCTAGTTGGCCGGTTGCTTGGGCAGGACGGCCTTCAGAGACGATCCATCAGAGGCCCAAGACTTTGGTATCATCTGCATCAAATGCAAAACGGTGACTCTTACTCTTACAGTGTAATATCAATCAATACAACTAAACACATCCATTAAAAACATCCACATGAATATACTCAATGCAACAAATGTTATGCAGAAAAATCCCCCCTCCCATCTCTGTCTCTCTCTTTTCTCTCCATAAAATCCAGTCGAGGTTAAACAAACATTTAAATGTTACATATCCCATAAAAGAAAAGAGAATAATGTTATGAGAACCCCCCGTCTAGATAGCAACGATGCTTTGTGAAAAATAGATGTATCATAGAGTGAACTAAACATTTACATGATTTTACAAGTGAAAGAAAACATCGTTTTTGACATAACTCTTTAGAATAATAATAATAATAATAATACAGCCCCACAGTCTTATGAACATGCTATGATCTCTGGTTACTCACTCCGATCAACGTCCACGTGAGGTCAGGCTCTCAGCCTGTCACAGGGTTGTGGTTGTGTCAGTGTGTAGATGTTTCTACGTGTTGTGTGTGTCTGTATGAGCGTGATTTGGTGCGTCTGCGGACTCAACAGTCTCCTGAATTATGCGAGTGTGGCCCGGTCTCCATTTTCCAGTCTCTCTGGTCGGTGGGGTCGGCCTGGCCGTGCTGGGAAGCGGCAGGCGAAAGTGACATCTGTCTGCGAGGGTTTCCGCTGTGCATCGTGTTCCAGTGGCGCTTCAGATCGGACGCTTTGATGAACGCTTTGTCGCAGGAGCCGCAGTTGAATGGCCGCTCGCCTCGGTGCTGCCGCTCGTGGTCTTTCAGGTGGGACTTATGCTTGAAGGCTTTTTCACACAGTTGACAGGCGAAGGGTCTCTCGTTGCTGTGGACCCTCTCGTGCCTCTTGAGGTCAGGGCCCCGTATGAAGGCTTTGCCGCACACGACGCAGCGGTGAGGTTTGAAGCCAGAGTGGATCTTCAGGTGCTCTTTGAGGTGGGCGGCGGTGGTGAAGGCTTTAGGGCAGTGCTCACAGCCGTACGGGCGGTTGGCGGTGAGCAAGCGCTCCTTTTTGGCGTTGTGGTCCATGGGCTTGGTGCCCGTGCTCTGGCAGGAGCCGTGGTCACGGTGGCCGTACAGGAGGTACTCCAGCTTCATGTCACTGGAAGTGGACGAGCCCCAGCTGTGACTGTGAGGATCTTTGCTCATGTTGGTGTTGTAGTTGTGCGGCTGAGTGACGTGAGACCCCCCCGGCCCCATGGCTTCCATCCCCTGATCATAGAAGCTGTTCTTCCTCACCTCCTCCATCGCCAGCTCCTTCAGGATGGCGTCCTGAGCTCTCATCCCGTGGTCGCCTGGAGCCTGGTTCTCTCTGGTCTTCATGTTGGTGAGCTCTCGTTTCTGGGTGCAGAGATTATCCAGGAAGTTGATCCCAAGGATCTGGCCTGATGACATCATCATATTAATGTCCTTCTTCCTGACGGCGAGCCTTGCTGTGTACATGTAATTCAGCACTTCCTCGAAGATGTCAGAGCGGATGAAGTCCAGCTCCACAATGGAGTTATCCTCGTCACTCTGTTTCTTAAAGAGCTTTTTGAAGTAGTTACTGCAGGCTGCCAAGACACAGCGGTGAGCCCTGAACTCTATGTTTTCTACCACCACCACCACATCACAGTGCTCGCCCTCCATCCTCTGCTGGTTCAGCATCTTCAGGAAGGTGGCTTTGTGGTCATAGTCGATATATCTCAGTAAATCAGACATGTTGCAGGTCAATTTGGAACAACCTGGAGAGGAAACACAGCTAAAGGTCAAATATTGCATTACCACAAGACACCGTGCATGCAAACAGCTTGCACAGCAGAGGGGTGGAGCTCTATTTGCATGCTGCTAATAGAAATATTCTCAACTTTTGCATGGAACAAACATTCTGACAGGAATAACATGCAGTTAGTAACGCTATGCTATGCAGACAAACACAAAAAGTAAACAAAAGTAGAAAAATCAATCATGCAGAAATCCTTGAGAAAAAAAGACGACAGGCCCGACAGCTCTAAAAGCCGCAGTAACGCTAATATAAAATATAAACACCAACACAAACAAACAGGTGCACCTTTCTTAACTTCAGTAATACGTTTGAGCCGCTTTACTCGCGTGACAGTCGCGTCGCGTGTAGAAAGGATAACCTTAGCAAGAATATTTCACATTTCACTGCGCCCAGCCATTTTGGTCAGCAAGCCTCCATTGGCATGTTTCTGGTGTCTTTTAAGCAGTTCACAAACAGCGGAGAACACGGCGTACAACACGCCGACAAACTAACACGAAACCACGCGACGTTTTCAGCGTCGCTCGGTGAGACAAGGAGAAAACAGAAAAATGTTTAATACCCGAAGCCTGAACGCGATCCCTGTGTTGTCACGCAAGGCAGTCGACGACGATCCAGAGCTGTCGTTTTTCCTCTTCCTCCTCTTCTTGTTGTGACTGTTGGGCTTCAACAGGAAATGTTGCGCTGCTCTGCTGCCCCCTACAGCACCGGAGCAAGTACTCCACCGAGATCGTCTATAATAAAGAAGATGACTCACTCCATTGCCCAGTAACAAAGAAAGAAAGAAAGAAAGAAAGATAGAAAGATAGATAGATAGATAGATAGATAGATAGATAGATACAATTTTTTGAACAAAAGTTTATTTATAAAAGTTTTTCCTGCAGGCAAAACCCCCCTTCATAAAGCCTGGGAATACATTCTTTGTTAGAAGCCAAAGAGCGGTAAAGTCAGTGCTTTTTAAAACATACATTTTAGGAGCACATTTACACTATTTTAAAGTAGCTTTAGACCATTTAGAGCAGAGCTGTCAAGATTGATCCCATCAAACTCAAGTGATTAAGGTTCACAATGAGTGCTTTTTTTTCCAATCACGATTACTCATATGCTTCATTGTCTCTTATGTTGCACTAATCTTAAATTAGCAAAACTTTGCATACTCTAATTTCCTATGGTGCATTATGTTCACTTGTAAACATAAAAATCATCGAACTTTAAAGTGCACTGCTGTTACTTATAGTTGAGGTACCTTGTGCAGTAATAATGGTAACATTTCCTTGGCAATATGCCCTGGCAACAATAGGAACCTTTTCTCCATTTTTTGAATTGCATAAAACTGCAACCTGGAGTGACTGCACTGGCCTGTTCTTTGCTACCTCAAAACTTTAATCCAAGTTTTAAACATTTTAAACTTGTAGTTGAGTTGTCTGTAAATTGTTATCAGTGTCTTTGTTCTCCTTTTTTTGAGAAGCAAAGCAAATTTTATTGTATAATGTTTAGTACCAATAAAGCTATTCTTAGTCTAATTCTAATTCAAAACAATTTGGTTGAGCCATGTCAGTGTTTCCTGCAGCCTTAGTGATGTAAAAGAAGTCCTTTCCTTTGTAATCCATTACAAGTTCCTTTTTCAGTGGTTTTTCATGTTAAAACCTTCAAGCTAGCAATAAAAGCAGGTTCTGTTACCGGCAGGAAGTCAATTACCCTTAATTTAAGACAGCAGAAACATTCAAAATGACACAAAAACAGTAAATACAGCAGAGTGGAATTTTAAAATATAATGAAAGGATGCTACTTATTACTAAGAACTTTAGAAACCCTGAGATAAGTTGTGATTACAGTTTGAATCTTCTGACAGCCCTAATTAACAGCTTTATTGTCTCCCTTTCAGACTGCAGATATGGATACACCTCTGAGTTTTCACTTTAATATAGCCTTTCATAATGTAATGATATTTACTGTGACTGTGTCAGAGCTCAGCCACCAATGCTGTTTTGGTTGCAGATCAATTTTCATCTTTTGTATCTATCTAAAAAAAAAACTCTGAGTACATGTATTTAGACTTTATGTATGCCCTTCAGTTCTGAAAACCAACAGGTGATTTGTGAAACAGTAGTTTAACTACCTGAGACTCTGCATGCATATATGAGGACATTACATTTTGGCTGTTCTGCAGCATAGTAGAAGTTTGTACTGTTTGAATTGTTAAAATAATTGTCTAGAATTTCCACTGAAGTTTGGATCTTTAGCTTGAAATGTGGAGAAAATTTTCTATAAAATGTTTGTATATTTTATGTTGTTTCATTGGAAATTTTTGGCAGACTTTGCTTTGATTTATTTATTTATATTTGCATTTTCATGGAATTTGGGGAATGTGTTTGGATGTTTGGGGGAATCTTTGGGGAAAATGTTAAGGTATTTTCATGAAAATTTGGACAAATCTGTGCATATTGTGGAGTTTTACTTAAAAAAATTTTTGGGGGGGCTTCTAGAATTTTAATGGACATTTCACAGAACTTTTGGGGATGTTTGGGGGAGTTTTTATTGGTATTTTTAGGCTGTATGATAAAGTTTCACTGAAACATCTGGGGAATACTTGGGGTACGATTTATAGGATATTTTTACAGAAATTATAGATCTTTTTTTTATATTTTAGGTAATTTGTGTGGATTTTGGAAAAGAACAATTCCAAGAAATTCAGATGTTTGGAAGAAATTTAGTTTGTTCTAAGCCTTCCTGCGTTCATCATCAAAAGAACAATGAAATTGACTCCCACATCCCGCTCTAAATGCCTGACACCACTTCTGACTGACTGAAGACCCCCAACAACACTCAGCCTTAACATCTGCTCTAAAACCAATCCAGGGCTGGATTTACTGCAGAAACTGGACCTTCAGGAGATTTGCAGACGTCCGAATTATTTACTTGATAAAGACAAGCCTAATTTGTACACTTATCAGATCCTACTGATCCCAAATCAGAGGTAAAAATTAAAAATAGTTTCCAAACAAAACCTCAGGTCTCAGGAGATTAAAACACGGCAGCTCGTCAAACCACTTCCTGTTTTGGTGCACCAAAAAACAGAACAGGGTGAGACCTCTTTCTTTCTTACGGTCTCTGACTCCCACGAACCTTCCAGGGCGGGGCTTCGAGGCCTGCGTGCAGTCAACATAATTACATGTAGCCATAAAAATCCTGTCTTAGTTACCCCGAGGGTATTTCTTTAACAGATCAATTAGAGCATTTGGTTTAATGAATTATAGATTAAGTACTATTTGCACATTCAGCACCTTCTTATTGATATATTTAATCATTAATTCTAACCAATGTTTGAGTCCCTTGAATGTTTGTATTGTCACAGGTTGATCATCAGGTGATTTAAAGGGACCTTGGATTCAAAAGAAACTAAGTAAGGTCTCTTATTGCTCCTTACTAACAGGTCTGGAAGATTTGTATATTTATTAGTGTTTTTTTAAGTGTTTTTAAGAATCTGAAGCAAGATTGAATATATACATTTAAAAATATGAAATAAACTATACATGCATTAGCCTGATTTAACCATTAATTCCATTTTAAATAACCCATGGATTATAATACATTCATGATTCAGCCTATTTTAGGCGTCGGTGTCATTTTTCATGACTCATTAAGTCAGTATAGACAGATACAGATAGATAACTGTGAGCTAAATACACTGAAACTAAGTGTTTAATGAAACACACATATTTATGTAATAATAACTGATAAATTCCAGTGTTCATCCACAAAAATAATCAACAGGTCAAACAGCAACACAAGTTTCAGCACTGTTGTCAACGTTTTATTACTTGAGAAGAAAACAGCAAATTAAAAACAAATGCATTTGCCACTTTTATTATTTCACCGCTTGAAGGACACCACGGCTGTACAGGAACAGAAATACTGAGTTATGACAGCATGAGGGAGGCCGTACAGGTGACATGTTTATGATGGGTTAGCGGGTGGGCGGGAGGATTGACAGATCTCTCTTGGCTTTGCATCTAATTTGGGCAGAGCTCGGCAGTCTGAGCCCTTTGCCTCACAGTCACACGAACCTGGGACTTGTGCTGCAGCCGATCATCTACCCTCCAACACATTCACAGCCTACACAGGCACATAAAAATCAGAATCCTTGGCTTTTATTTTGGCCAAAACAGACCTTCTGTGAAGCTTCAAGTGGTGGAATCGATTGATGAGGAACGATAAAATACTGAAATGATCATAAAAAGGAAAATACACGTCAAGTACAGGCGACAAAAATCAGCTGTGGAAGATAATTAGCTATTCTCCTAGGAAAGCTTTGATATGTACAGTCAGAGTGGTAGTGATTTCTCTAGTGGCATACCTGACAAAACAAATCATGTTGGAGTGAGTGAGGCGATGCTTGCTGGCAAACAAGGTTGGCACTTCTACAGCAAGGTTAAATAGAGTATGCTCCCTAACATATACAGCCTACAGCGAGTTTAAGTTTCTGGAGTGATGGCTTTATTTCATAAATAAAACGTCTGCTACAATAATTATTCTCAATAATCATAAAAATGCATCAAAGTCATAAGGCAGTGAAAGCAAAAGGTTTGCTCGCTGCACACACGGGGGAATCGGCGTGCAGATGGATCGAGAACCATTATTAAAATCGTACGGTTTTTCAGTATAATTTTGCCGTTTTGCTTCATAATGCAACATTGCGTCCTTCTCATGCAAAATGCATTGATTTATTCTGCAGGTGATGGTTGCGGCGAGTGGCGAGCTGCAGCATTTTGGAGAGTAGGAGCCTGTCTATTCTTCTGAGAGTCCCCGGAGTTAATATGTTGAGTTGTGGATGTTGGATTCTGGGAGGTTGAACAGAAAACAGCCCTCAGTGTTTACTCCTGGAAGAAGAGAGGAAACAGCAGTTAGTTTGAACATCCTGCATGTTTAATCACATCTGAGGCTGCAGTGCCACAGTGCACCCTGCTGCCAGACATGAAAAAGGAGACTGATAAAAGGTTATGGCAGTTTTGCCCCCATAAATAGATGCACCCAGGGACTGCAGAGCTTACAAGAATGCACATAAACATAGATACACACAGGCTTCTAGGGCAATTTCTAGCTGTAACTGACCAACAAACAGTGTCCTGATGGCAGGCAAGCTAGTTTACAGTCCAATTTGAGTGTGACCATAAGCAGTGAGTCATCGAGGCTGGAGTCACAAAAGAACAACAAAACAGTCATTCTCCTTCTGTGACCGTGTGGTTAACCTGTCGCACAAATCTTCTCCAGTCCACCACAGTTCATTTAACACATCTGTAGTTTCATTTTCTCTAAGAGGGAGGGGAGGATTCAGAGAGAAGTCTGTACAAAGAGAGACGGTCAGGAGTCCTAACTTGAACTTAGAATTCTTATATGAGAGATGAGATTTAAAAAAAATGGAATAACTCTCTGAAATAAAGGAAGTTTGGAATATTAGCGAAGTTCATGAAGGGCCAAACATTGATTAGATTTTGAATTGAAGGACATTTTAACATCTTTTGAGACTTGGTTTATTCAATCTAACCAAAATATTAGAACAAGACACCCAACACAATCTCAGCAGTTGTTCAACACAAGTCTGCTTCTGCTCGATGTTTCTGTTGGTTAAAAAAGTTTTCCCTTCCTCTGTAACTCTGCTAAATGTTGCCAAGTTCATAGGTTATGGTAGGGTGATGGTGGGTCTATATAAATATAATAAAGACATTGGTCTAGATCTGCTTTTTTTTTTTTTTTAACACAATTCAAATAAAGATTTAGTGAGTGGCTGACTCAATGATTATGTAATTCACAAAGAATATTTTTACATTCATTAAAATATGTAAAAAAAAAAGGAAAAACATTGGAATGCCTTTTTATAATTAAGATTAAGTCAATACTAAAAGAGCAAATCAACATTTTACTTTCAATGTAATATATTTATATAACAGTGATTTTTAAAATCTACTTATGTAAGTTTTAATCAGTGTTCACTAAAGTACAACATTGTTTTATGTTTTCTACCTTTGCATACATCTAATCATGTCACTGTATTAAAGGTTAAGTGAGAAAATTTAATTTTAGCAGTCAAATTATAAATGAAAATATTTAACTAAAAATTGAAATCTCAATTAATATAAAAATATAACTTTTAGTTTATATGCTGAATGTTTACTATAAGTGCATTAAAAAGATATGGTGGATAAGAATGTTGTGTAAGGTAATGGCACGATACAGTACGGTTCCATACGTTACAACAAGATACATAATGATATGATACGGTACAATACAATGCAATATGATACAGTAAGATACGATATGGTACAATATGATACAGCACGTTACAGTGTCATATGAGACAATATGGTATGATACCATACGATAGGATGCAATGTAATACGGTACGACGTGATGCAGTATGATAAAGTAGGGTAGGATACAGCACGTTATAGTGCAGTACCACACAGCACGATATGGTATGATACAAAACGGTTTGTTACAGTTTGATACGACACAATACAATATGATGGTATGACACAGTACGTTAAGATACGTCATGATACGGTTTGATAAAGTATGATACATTACAGTGCGATATGACAAGGTACGATACGGTACAATAGAGCAGTGTTTCCCAACCATTTTTCCTTGGAGCCCCCTCTACATGTACCTAAGAAAAGTGGAGCACCCCCCATGACCCAAGAAAGAAGGAAGTTACACACTGCTGCCAAAAATCAATACAGATTTGAACTGTTTCACTGATAAAACCCTAAGTTTTGCCTAGGATAATAAAAATAAACAGCTGTGACTTCTCTAGATAAAGACTCATGCACTGGTGCTACGTTAGAGACAACGCATTTTTAATTACAAACCTTTAAGCTCTGCTGAAATAAAACAAGTGTAGGCCTGCAGAAATTATGCCTTTCATTTGGAGGGGCAGGGGATCGCTTTAGAGTAGTAAAGTACAGAAAAGCAGCACAGAATTCTAGGTTTTGATACAGCTTGGTAGGTATCTGACATGTTGGCACCGGTGCCATTTGGATGCTGGTTTTTGGTACTCATCCCTACACACTACGATACACTAGGATACTCGGCCCTTTCTAACTTTGATATTGCATTACAGCGATTCTGCAAAAATAAAATATGGTAAGACAATCATATTACCAAACATCAAAGGCTACTATTCACTGATGTTTAAAACAGAACTCTACAGGAGTGAAGAGCATGATGAATGTTTTTATTTACTGTAATTCTTGTTTGTTTTTGAGTTTCACCTCCTATCACGCTTCAGTCTTCAACTTTTTTCACTGTTGTTAGACAAACTGATGTTATCTTCCTCTTTAGCTGATTAACTTTTGGTAATTTTCCCTCAATGATGGCATAAGCTCCACATTGAGAGATTTGGTGAGACAAAAGATATCCATATTGGTACCAGCAATGTGAAAGTTGTATCAAAAAAGTTAGGACAGTGATTCAGTGCTACATTGATATTTTTTCCCACTCATATTTATAAATTACTAATCACATACATCGGCCTACAAGAAGTCTAGGAATGAAGTCCAATTCTGCAGCAATGATGCTGAGATGTCTGCAAAAGTTCCATGATTGAAGCTAGGTTTGCAAGAGAAGATTTGTGCCTCCTGTTTTATGTTTACAGATCCTTTATTTGAAGTTTCCACCAGTCTGTGTGACTCAAAGTAAGAATTTGTTCCACCTAAATGCCGACACTGTTGTCGTTTTGCCCAGTCACTGTGTGTTTTTACAGCAGAAAGAAAGCAGGCATCCATAAGAGCAGAAAAACCATTTAGTATCATGTTAATAATACTGCTACTCAGAAACACAGCCGGTCTGCCACACAGATATTAGACAGCACACTCACACAAAAAAGGACTGAGGGGCAAGGCTGCAGAAACAAAGCCAAGCATTCCCATCTGGTGACTCACGCAAGTACACACATGCACGCTGGCTCATCCCAAACCCTGCGCCTTGGGATCTTTTCATCAAACAGCCAGTGAAGTAACACACCAATGAGCCAAAAGGTGAATCACAATCCACTGGACTGTTCCAGTTTCTAAAAAGGTGAGGAGGTGGAGAGTTTATAAGGACATGCTGTTTGAGTGTGATGGGATGAGAAGCTCTTTTATACAGCTCCACTCCAGAAACAATCCATACAACGCTGACAGCAGGCAAGTTAGAACACAAAAGGCTGCATGTGTGGAGTTAGTGCAAACACCCCTGAGAGGACTGTTGACCTATTTTTTACCTCCACACTGATAGTGAAAGTTTTACTGCATGTAGAAGTTTCAGACATGAGTGTTCTGGAAATAAAATTTAATCACTTCACTGATTTATCTCACACATCAACATTTCTCCCTGTAGAGCCTGTCCAGGAGAGTTTTCATGAAACCAAACTTTTACACTAATAAACATTGACAGAGTTAGAAGTCATGGGCACTCCGTATCGGGTCATTTGCTGTTTTTAATTATCAAAAATTGCAGGCAAACTCTTGTTTGAACTGCAGAAAAACAAGGGAATGCTTTAGTCTTGAATGTTTCCAATGATTTTCTGCCCTTAGGACTCTCTTTCTTTTGCTTGCAGCAGCTTTTGGTCAAAAATATGGCAGACCTGTAGTCAAGACCTGCCATTATTTTGAAAGCTTCAGTGTTTTTTTTTGGAAAATTGATGATCAAAGTAACAATTTGTACTGTTTTAATACATGTGATATAAAAACTATGGAAATGAGGGAAATTCTTACAGTCTTTAATTTGCCCTTTAAGTGAGTTTTAATGAGTTGAAATTCTAAAAAAGCAAAAAAATCTGCAGCTAGTGTTTCAGTCATTTATTGAGCTTTTATTTGCTGAAAATAGTTAAAATTCATAAAGATGCACAATGTTACTGGCATGATATCGGTATCAGCAGATATGAACATTTCTGCCAATATTCATAAATGATCTTTATTTTATATAAAAATCTGCCTTATTCAGCTGTAAACATTGGCCTCAACAACAAAAAAATCCATGGTATATCTCAACTGTGTGTATAGTCCGTCAAAACACAAACACATAACACATTAATATGAATGCATTATAGTTATATTACTTTAATAGTTTGGCTTAGTCTCTATGAAGATAATAAATGTGTTACTGCCTTTTTAGGAAAGGTTTTTAGGGTTATAAATACAAAATACAAAGCATGTACTCTGTTTAATGTCCTTTTTAGCTTTTACCTCTAAAATATTGTTTATATATATTTAAAGAATCTGATATCTATTTTACATAAGAAACATTAGATTCAGACATCTCCTACACGCCCTCTAAGTTTGTTATTTTATTCATAATTATTCTTGCAGTTAGACTCTTAAACTTTTATCTATTTTTGTATCTTCTGTGAGTTGCAAAGATTTAAAGTGATCCTGCACAAATGTGGCATTTATTCAGGGCGTATCTTGCAGTATAAACGTGCTGTAGAGTTTGGGTTTATGATCTCTCCTGTAAGAACAGAGCTCAGGAGAACGTCTGTGTTCACTTAAGATCAGATTTCAGTCGATGTGTTTGCAGCCGCAGACTCTCAGAAGCCGGTTCAGCAGGTATTTAATAGCACTGTACTGCTGCTGCTCTTTGTGCAGCTTCACAATGTAGACAAAACACTTTGTGCAGAATGTTTTCAGAGAATAGAGCACGACATGCAGGTCCTGTTACTTCAACATGCCTTGTTTATCCCCCTGTATTTGCTCATGTAGAGAGGAGATTTAAAATTGTTTTGAGATTGCAATCAGTGTGTTAGATTTTTTCCTTGACAAACCAGTTGTTTAGTGAATGAAGCGTGAGTTTTGTGTTACATGCACAGGACATGCAGCAGCTCTCTCCAACAAAAACAAATGGTGTTTTCTCCCCAGTAGGGGGCAGTGTTGCAAGCAGATTGCAGCAGGTTGCATGAGACTGCCAGCAGCATTACTGTAAAGGTTTTTAAGCCTTGTCATTACGAGCTGAGACTATAATATCCGGTCTGTGTGCACGCACGCAGCAGCAGACCTTTTCCCTACAGGGGGGTGGAGCTGGAATGACAGCAGCATGATGCATTAGCTGTGAGTGCTACAGAAGCAGCGCCATCTGTACCAGTAAGAAGTGCTGATGGGAAAGCAGCATGCCCAAAAGATGGAGACCAGCTTGAAAAAAGACCCAGTCCAACCAAATCCAAACCAGACCAGACTAGACTCTACAGCTGGGACCAGGACTGGGACCTCTTTGTCTTACCTGGGTCAGTCCTCCCCCTCCTCTGGCGTGATCTCTGTCTCTTTATGTACCACTACTTTGGTCACTGACATGTCAGGATGCTGCTCTTTAGCCTCCTTTATGGCCTGAGCCAGAGCCTACATACGGGGTGTGATGCCAGGAGGGGTCACCAGGGGGAGACAGAAAAACGGGGAAGGCAGGGAGGGAGCGGGGATGTTGGAATGTGAGTCAATATGGCAACAAGGGAAGCCACGTTTAGTTACAAATGTCAAACTACCAGTATTTGTTAAAGTTAAGAGTTAATGATGTTTTTTCAAATGTCACAAGCTGTGAAGATAAATTTAGAGTCATCAAGGGTCAGGGGCAACTTAAGTTTACATGATCATAGCTTAAATCATAATGTTGACTGAAAAAGCAAAGAAAAAATAACAGAAAGCAAAAAATGAATAAAAATGGAAACAGAATTATAATAACTCTAAGAGACCTCATCGTGGTCGATGTCTGCGTCTCCCGTGATGACGATCCTCTTCTCAATTCTCGTCTCTGATATTCCTCCTTTCACCGTCTGAGCAACAGAGAACAAAAATAAGTATTCAAATCAGTGCACATATGCAAAAACAAATGGCAAAAAAATATCATCTTTGTTACTTAAACAGTTTAGCTTCAAGATTTATCAGGTTATATTTCAATGTAAGAAGCACAACAACAACCACAATCACCACGCATAATAAATAAGTTGTTTGCCTGAAAATATTTTAATAAATTAAGACAAATACATATTTTTATGTAAAATGGCATGATATATTTTTCAGTTCTGATTTCAGAATCAACATCAATAACCTCCATGACTGTCTCCATGTTTGTAGATTACATTGCACACATCAGGTTGTTTTATATGGCCTGAGCTCTCTCATGTGCCCTCCAGTAGTTTCCTCCAGTAACGTGTTGCATATACAGATACATCTAAAAAAATAAGACTATCATTTAAAAGTTTAATTTTTCTTGTGATTTAATTCAAGAAGTGAAACTTCTATACATTCTAGATTCTTCTCAGACAAAGTGAAATACCTCATGACTTTTTTTGTTTTAATCTTGACATGAAAAAGTCCAATTTGCAAAAGTTTCCTGAGCCTTCATTCTCTCATTTTGGTTCAGTACACACAACCATGATCATGTGGAAGACTGCTGACTTGACTACTGTCCAGAGGACAATCATTGACATCCTCCACAAGGAGGGTAAGCCACAGAAGATCACCACTGAAAGGCCAGGCTGTTCTCAGAGTGCTGTATCAAAGCACACTCATGGGAAGTTGACCGGGGTACAAAAAGGTGTACAAGCAATCAAGACGAACTCGGCCTTCTGAGGACTGTTAAAAAAAGCAAATTAGAACTTAGAACTTAGGGGAGCTGGCTGTTGCTCAGGGGTCCAAAGTCCTGTTTTCAGATTAAAGTAAACATTGCATTTCATCTGGAAATAAAGGTCCAAGAGTCTGGAGGAAGATCAGAGATACTGAGAATTAAAGATGCTTGAAGTCCAGAGTTTTCAGTTTCCACAGTCAGTTATGTTTGGGGTGTCATGTCATCTGCTTCCTTTGGTTTAGAGTCCAGAGTAAACGCTGTCAGCCATCTACCAGGAGATTTTAGAGACCTTCATGCTTCAATCTGCTGAGAAGTTTTATGGAAATACTGCTTTCCTTTTCCAGCAGGGCTTGGCACCTGCCCACAGTGAAGCCAAAACTACCAGAAACTGGTTTGCATTTCAAATTTTTGAAGCGAATCACAGGAAAAAAAAAACATGATTCTATTTTTTTTGAGATGCACCTTCAGGTTAGTATATTAACAAGAAGGCTGATGGCTCAGGCAGGTGCACATTTAAGGTGAAACTGCAACAATACCTCCTGTCTTAATGTGTTAGACATTTCGCTCTCTTAGGTACACTTCTAATCACCCAAATCTAATTGAGTCAGCTCTACATTGTCCAAGCATTAAAAAAAAAATATATATAAAAATACATTTTGAAAATCATAACAACATACTTTAGCAAAAGTCCCATAAACCTATTTCCTTGAGTTGTAATGAAGCTTGTATTTATACTGCACACATATAGAACGATACTTTCCCACCTCCTTCCTTGTAAAGTCTTAAGCATTACAGTAAGGCTGAATCAGACATATGTAGGCACCAGTAATGACAGCTTTACTCTGACCTTTGTGATATGTGTGGTCGTTGTAGTGCTGGTGGTTTCCGAGGTGATGGTCTGAGCACTCAGCAACACCCCGGGGTCCACGTCACCATTCGTGTCAACCTGTTGATAAGAAAGACACATATTTGTTCTCTGGGAAGTTAAACAGCACATTAACTGAACTCCTGATGATTACAACTTAGCGCTAAATGTTCGTTCACTAAAAGCAGCATTATCAGATTTTTTTGGCCACTTGAGGGAGGAGAAAACCATCAGTGAGTGAAAAAATCAATGTAGAAACACTAAAATGGTGGTTGTGTTAGACAACAGTTGTTCATTCACATGTTGGGCAGACAAAAGGCACCACAAGAATTATTTAAGAGTTACTCCCATCTGCGTAACTGAAATCCAATATTCACTCCTTGTTTTTTAGCTTGAACTCTGATAACTTCTGTAAAACAAGTATGTTAAGCTGCTAACAACTGCACTGCTTTACCAGACAGTGGCTCTGATATACAGAGCCATGCATGTTCTTTAGAAAATAGTGGGATTATCAGAGCTTTGAGACAGCTGAATGGGTTGATAGTGGAGCCTCTTGTGCGTCAGTCCCTCCACAGGTGGAGGTCAGGGCAATCAGAAAAGGTTCTGGGTGCCCATGCACTTCAAAAACTTCTGGAAACATTAAACAAACTGAACAAGCCATTTGAAATGATAAACGACTCAGTATTAGAAAAATAGCAGAAATGGCCTACATTGATTAAAAGACAGTTCAGCAAATTTTGCATGGAAATTTGAACATAACAAATGAGAGTGCCAAAGTTGACCCAAAACTTCTGACTCCTGAACAAAAGGAAAAATGCAAGCAAGTTTATGGAGACATTTTGGAACATTTTTTAGGAGGAGTGATTGCATGTAATAAAGCTTGGATCTTCCAGTACAATCCTGAGACAAAACAGTAGTCAGTGCATTGGAAAACACCATCGTTACCAAGGATGAGAAAGCACGACAAATCAAGTCCACATTTAAGGTGGATCTCTGTCCTTTTTTTACAAGTTGTTTTATGTTTGTATGTGTTTTTATTTCATTTTAAAGGTTTTTATGGTGTTCTTATCCGCTTTTATTTCCTTCCTTCCTCCTAATGTTTTAATTTATGCTGTTTACTCTATTTCTGTGTTTTTACTCTGTAGCACTTAGGTAAACTTTAATGTTTGTAAAATGTGCTATATAGATGAAGTGGATTGGATTAAGGCCATGTTGATTGTTTTCTTTGACATTAAGGTTATCATTTTGGAGGAGTGGGTTTCAGGAGGGTCAACAGTGAATCAACACTTTTACTAACAGGTTCTACAAAAAATGCGAGAAAAAATCCACAACGGTGGTAAAATGGTTTCATTCAAAGAGAGCCACAGCCCCAGCTAAAACTGCGCTCTTGCTAAAGCAGTTTCTTGCCCAAAACAAATCACAGTGCCTGATCACCCTCCCTATTCAACTGATCTAGCACTGTGTGACTTTTTCCTTATTCCTAAGATCAAATCTATGCTCAAAGGTTTTGAGACTGTTTTAGAATTTAAGAAGAGAACGATAGAGGCTCCGAGACAGAAGAAGACCCACTGCAGTGGTGTGTTGATGCAAAAGGGGAGTATACTGAAGAAGAGAGACAATCAAAAATGTTTATGTTCAATTAAATACTATTAAAGCATTAGTCTTGCTTTTTAATAGCCATACCTCATATAAGAAAGATGGTAACAGAACCCAAAACAGAGCCAAAACAAAGGAGAAGGTTCACTTACACTGATGAGGAGGGCACAAACAAAATTCTAAATTGGTTATAATTTTCTTTTGTGCATGTGTGATTAATGGGTATGCTTTGGACATCAACTTAAGGAGAAAAAATGTGTCCAGAGCTTGTATCTTCATCTATTTTATCAGCTACTTCATCAGTTTTAAGGTATTTTGACAGTTAGAGCACATCACATCTTACTCAACATTATGATAGAGAGAAAAAATCCAGCTGTGTTCATGCTTACCTCTCCAGACTCATAGGTGATGGTTTTTGTCTCTGTGTGGATCACAGGCATCTCTTTGGCTACCACCTCGACTGCATCAACAGTCTGAAAAACAAAATGGACACAAATAAAAGGGCTTGCAGATGAAGTGCAGCAGAACCAAAGCCATCTGTCAGCTGTCATGTTTGGTACAAACTGTTAACTGTACGCCTTTGTTATTAAAATAACTCCTGACCTTTGGTCATTAAATCAAATTGGAACAAATAAATCCCACATGCTAATAAAAAAATGAGCCAAAGACTGTCATTGGAGGGTTTAAATGTCTAAAAGGGCATGCAGTCATGCATTAGAGGCCCTGAACCAGTGAAGGAGAAGACGCAAATCACAAGGTTTTGATTAAGTCTGTGTACCACCCCCAGATCTGCACAGCAACAAACTGTGACGTTAGGAAGTTGAGACGCAGATCTCCATGCTTTTGGTCGAGTGATGCCCTTGATGATTAGTATCAAGATTGTGTTGACAGGAGGGGAGAGTGGAGGTGAGGTTACAAGACTGACGCCAAGGCCGCTGGAGCGAGGTTACCTCGGGCTGAGACACGGCCAAGGGTTCAGTTGTGAGCGTGTTGGCTGAGGTGGAGGGTTCAGTCAAAGTCTGCTCCTTCAGGTCTTGTTCCTCTGTTTCTGCCTCTTTCAACACTTCGCTTTGGACGGTATCATCATCTTCTTCTTCTTCTTCTTTTGCTTCTGGAGCACTTTCATCAACACAATTTTCTGCCAGAGCTTCCTCACTGCACACCTCCTGTTCTTCCTTCTTCTCATCGGTCTCCTCCTCCTCCTCCTCTTCTTCTGAGCTGCCTGCCTCTACACGGTGGTACCTTTCTTTCCCACATGGCAAAGGCGTCAACATGGCCTTCTCTACTTCATCTTCTGCAGTTAAGCCTTCATCTCCGTTTTCTTCCACCTCCTGAATACTATCATCAAACTCTGTGGGAATCTCTTTCTCCTCAAAATACTGCACCTCATCAGAGAACTGGACTTTCTTGCCGTCTACTTCTACCTCACCCTTGTTTTCAAAATCTGCTAATTCTTCTCTAACATTCTCCAAATTGCTCTCAGCAGCTTCCCCTTCCTTATTTTCCTCCCCTGTTAAAGGCAGACTCTCTTCCTTTGCACAATCTTGGACGTAAACAGGAGCAACAGTGAATCTAAAACTGTTATTTGTGTCTTTTAAAGTCAATGCCTCCTCTTTCACATCTGCATCCTTTTCTTTCTCATCTATTGTGTCCTCATTTTCCTTCCTTTCTGCTACACTCACTACATTTTCTGGTGGTGCAATGCAGCCAGACAGGCTTTCATCATTATCTGACCCTAAATTTGTGGCTAATGGATATTTTTCTGTGGATGCACACTGCTGTGCTTGCTCTGAGGATGGTGCAGTGCCTTCAACAACACTAACAGCTGTTAGCTCTGCTAAACTATCACCATTTTCATCCTCTTGTAAGACATTATCTAACTCCCCCTCTGCAGATTTTATTTTGTCTGTGAGCTCCACTGCAGTGCACACTGGCTCTGCGGTCTGGATATTCACCGTTGGCCCTGTTGACTCGGCTGGCGCTGCCTCTGTCTCTTTGGCAACCACTGCTTTCTCCTGTGGTTCAGGTGAGGTCTGTGAAGGATTAACATAACATTAGGTGATGTTTAAGCTTCATTTTGTCCAAAAATATCCAAGTTTCCAACCAAACCTGATAGAGAAATGAGAAGGTTAAACATCTTTAGGCTTTGAAAATGCACAGCCTGAAATAGTTACATTAAAAATGCTCAAATATTAAAATAGAATATGTTTCAGTTGTATAAAACCCTGATACTTTAAATCTGTGAAGACCAGAGAGGATTGGTCACCTTTTGAGAGGAGGAAACCCATCCCAGCGTGGACTGATGGGACAGAAAGATGGACATACGCAAGAAGAAAGAGAAAGAAAAGAGTCAAAGGTCACAGAAATCACAAGACAGAGTAAAGGGAGAGATAGGGTGAAAAAAAAATGAAAGCTCTAAAAAATAAATATTGCATGGATTGTATGGAATACCATTATATAGCCCATTAAATCCACTGAAACTAATGCCAAGTTGAACAAATCCTAAAAGCTCAAACAAAAATCCAGTTTTGGAGTCGCTGAATCCACCACCAGCAAATTTCTACTAATCTGCTTTTGAAAAACTGCTCCGTAAGAACAGTGAAATCTCTTTTGAGGTAGACCCATACAATTGTTTTACTGAGTCGTTACAGAGGCAGAGAGAAGGGGGATTTTGGAGGATGAGGTGGGGAAAAGCTGCAGCGGTGGCACTGAGCCAGGGCTGTGAAGTCACCGCTTTCAGGGAACTGATAACGGAGCTGAAAGAAAAGAGAGGGAGGGGGATGGAGCAGCTGAGCGAAATGATAGAAAAGCAAACAGGAGCCTGCCAGAGCCCCCATTTCTTTCCTTATCGGCTATTGGGAGCCAGCTGCGGAGGCAAGGCAGGCTGTTTGAGCTGTCAACGAACTTAAAAATAAAACTGGATCCAAAAAGAAGCAGCAGGTTTGTTTTGCAACAGAAACAGGCGAGAGTGAGAGAAAATATTGGGTGTTAAGGGACCGTTAGCCATGCACAGCACTCGATTACACTCGTTAGACTGGTTCTCTGCTGCTGGAGGGGAGGCAATGAGGTGGTGGAGATGTGGAGGGAGGCAGCCAAAACTGTGGTTTTTCTTTTAGTTTTCATACAGTACCACTGCTAAAGATGTAGTCGAGGACTCAGAGACTGTGATATGATTCACGCTGGACTCTGTTTGGACCTCATTGAAGGTGAAGATCTCTGGTTTCTGCAGTGAAGATTTTATCTCTTTAACTTCTTCTGATGTAGCACTGATGATCTTTGAGACCTCCGTCTTCACATCCTCAGAAATCCATGATGCCATGGCCTTTTTAGGCGAGTCAATGCCTTTAATTTGAGTCATATCATCAGTTTTTACCTCAATCTTCAGGCTTTGCACCTTCTCTGTGACCTCTTTAACAACAGAGGTGTCTTCTTCCTCTTTAGAAATCCCATTTTCTTTAACTGCGACTCCCTCTTGGGCGACAGGCTCCTCTTTTTCAGCCTCAGTACTCGTCTCTTTGCCCTCTGTGTCGTCGTCTTTTTCCTCCGCCTCCTTCAAGATAATGAGAGTTCCTTTTTTGTCACTGATGGCCTGGGACACCTCCTGCCTGACAGCTCCCGGGCTCACCTTCCCCATCGACCTCTCTGACACCTCCTCATGGGAGTCGGGGGTTTTCTCCTCCACCTCCCTGAGGGTCCCGTCCATGAAGACGTCGTCGTCCATAGTGGTTGAGAGACTAATCCCGTGTGGCCCAGAGGAGGTGCCCAAATCTGTTACCAGACTATCCACCACGTATTTCACCAGATATCCTGCTGCCTGGGGAGACACTCGGCTTATTGGACATGCATCGTTCAAGTTAACAGACAGAGAGCATAACACAGCCAAGATGGTGAGAATAAGCTTCAGAGAACATTTATAGAGAAATAACACACAAACAAACTGGGAACATGAAGTATTTAATCAAAAAGTAAGGTTAGGAAAGTTTCCCCTAGTTTTTCAGCCCATATACAGCAGTAATACCACAGAACAATGAGAGGGATGAGTGACACCTGCACTTATCAGCAGCACTTGACTGAATTGTCCATTCGCATTAATCTAGAAGACTATGGGAATAAGGAACCAGTTTTGAGAAAAAAAATCTATAAATAAAGGTCCCAATTGTTTTGCAGATTTTTCTTATGCTCTTGATTGAATCATACTGACCAATTTCAAGTCTGCTGAAGTTACACTTTTATGCTACGACCTGCTTTACGCCAACACTTCATCCGTCATTGTGCCTGCAGAGCATTTAAGAAGAAGAGCTGCTACTTGTTCGACCATGAGACACGACTAAACTGAACTTTCAGCTCCTGAAAAAATTAAGAGGCCACTCCACAATATTTGATTTTTGCTCATATCCAATATGCCAACATTTCTAAATTCATTTTAGCTAACACAGATGTCAGTATTGATATGTGAATACCTTTCATTTTAAAGAGAACCAAATCTGTTCTAAAATTTATGAATCAGTCTTGTGGTGAAAGTCTTGGCTTTCATGTGGAGTTTTTTTTGCAACTTCATAGCTGTCTTTAATGTTTTTTTGCACTGACGATCCACACAGGATCTCTGGAGTTCAGTCAGAGTTACCATTGGGTTCTTGATCATCTCTCTTACTAAAGCCCTTCTCCTCTGATTGCTCAATTTGGCCAGACGACCAGCTCTTGGAAGAGTCCTGGTTGTGCCAAACTTCCTCCATTTGAGAATGTTGGAGGCCACTATGCTCTTGGGAGCTTTCAGTGCAACTGATTTTTTATTAGCCTTCATCAGATCTGAGCTCTGTAGGCAGTTCCTTTAACCTCATGGCTTGGTTTTTTGTTGATATGCATTGTCAGGTTTTCTAAAGAGAGGCATGTACCTTTACCAAATCATGTCCAAACAGAAAAGCACTCAGAGAGCGCAGACCTCCGCCATTAGCCCGATCTCCCAACAGTGAAGAATCCTTTAAAAACATTCCTGGATCCAGACAGTGATCTGGATGACTCCCAAAATCTAATTCACCTATTACTCCTTCCCCTGTGGGGTGGAGTCACGGTGAAGCAAAGCATTGGCTTCGCTACATGTGGACTGAGATGGTGGACGCATTGCCTGCCTTGCCAATAGATGCACTGACAGTCTCACCCATGGTCTCATCGGACAATTTAAAGTTATTGCAGAGGGCGAATATTCCTCTATTCCTCCCAGCATTGTGAGTATTCTTGCGACAATTCGCTGTCTTTCTCTCTGTTAAGCTCCGACTCGTTTCCTCGACCGGGCGTGCTTCTTTCAAACTCTATAAACTCCAAAACTTTGAATAGAAAGACACTAAAAACATGCTGCTGGAATTGAAGTTACTCATGTCCACCATCTCCTGGTGTGAAGTGGTAACAGCGCAGACCTTGGCCATTAGCCCCATCTCCCAATAGTAAAGAATCCTTTAAAAAATTCCTGGATCCAGATGGTGATCCGGATCAGTCCCAAAATCTAATAAGTTCTTCCTTATACGATTTCTGACATTTCCTGAAAATCCGTCCATGACTTTTTGAGTTATGTTGCTTAAAAACTAACAAACAAACAAACAAACAAACTAACAAGCCCAGCTGATCACATAACCTCCTTGGTGGAGGTAATAAATTTAATTTGCCACAGGTGGACTCAAATCAAGGTGTAAGAACACTTCAGCAGAGATCTAAAGATATTGAAGGCACCTGGGCTAGAAGTGTCTCTGCAGTGGGTCTGAATACTTGTATCAACGTAATACTTCAGTTTTTTTATTTTTCAAAAACATGAAAAATTTTCTCAGATTCTGCTTTCACTTTGTCATGATCAGGTACAAATATTTTCTGACAGTATCATCAAGATAAATAGAATTAAAAAAAAAACTGAAAGGGGTCTGAATAATGTCTGATTCATTGCACTGCACCTATGCCTACTTGTTAAAGGAAAACTAGGAGGGGTCTCTTAATTTTTTCCAGAGCTCCTTTTCATTTTTGTCACATGGGATAAATACTCTGTGAGAAAACATCTCTATCAAACCACCATAACCCAGAAAGCATCGCCACCTTTAACAGACTCAGGCTCAGCAGGTAAACACAATTCTCGTTCTATGTACTGTTCTTCATTTGGACAACATCATTAGTTATGAATCAAACTATTGAGGTAAGAAAAATGCAGACAGAGAAAGTTTAGACCTATGAAGTAGTATGAGTGGAAATATCAAAAAACATAGTCCACATACTTCTGATGGGGATAGAAGTCAAAAACAAACACCAGAGTAAAGAAATGTCATGTTAAAAACACTGCAGACAGTTTACCTCAGTGACTTTAGTGTCCATGTCTTCTTTTGTCTCTTGTTCAGCAGGCTGCTCCTCGTCAGTCTAAAGAAGAGAGAGAGGAGAAAACATAATGAAAGATACATAGAGACGTGTTTAAGACGCGTCCAGTGTGACTGCAAGTTCACAAATGTTTCCAGAGAATCTGCTTCAGTCAGTCAGACATGTTTGATGTCAGTGACTAGTTCGCAGACACTTCAATTAGAGCTGCTCATTTGTCAGATTATTTTAAGCCACAGAAGTGAAGAAAAAACTGCACCGAATTCAGACAGGTAATGTCAGAGAATAAAACAACCGTATTACTGATTAATGACTGTTCCATCCTTTGCAGAGACAAATTACTATGTTAATCAGGTGCTGATGAGATATAGAGAGGCCATAAAGGTGACAGAAGTAAGGAGACACATCTGGTCACACACTAAGACAGGATGACTTTGTAGATTAATTCACCTCATAAAGATGCCTGTAATCTTTATTAGTATGCTGCTGAGCTGTTGTGAATATGAAATATATGGCACCAGACTCATTGTGAAGTAAAGAATACAGATCTAGCCTCATTATTAGTTTAGATTTACAGCACTATGAGTCGGAACGCAAACACTTCAGCTATCGATTCCTTTGTTAAAGCAAAACTCTCCTCACTGATGTCATGCCCTACACACACATGCTGTTTCTCATTAGCCTGAGCTTACATCCAACGGTTCTATCATCGGGGCTTCATCCAGTCTGGGTGAACGCGCAGGAGATGAGGAGAGTCTCTTCTCCCACTCTGTCAGGCCTGGTGAGCTGCTGCCTGCATCCAGGAAGGAGCGCTTCAGTTCGCTGATGTTTGTCTGGTGCTTGACCATCTCTGCCGGGGGCGAGGTGTCCTACAGTAGCCGGCCAACCACGATACAAGAAGATGAGACCGGGGGCTGAGTGGGGGGGGGGCGACGGCCATGCTTAATGGTAGCTTGCATATCCAAAGATTTACCCAAATACAGTTTGGGGGCATACAATGCAGTCCTTAAATCAATCAGGCTTAAATGGACTGCATTATGTGCTTCAATCCTCACAGGCCTGTTTAGGAGGCTGTGCAGGCTACCTGTGCAACAGCTCGCAAAAACAGCAACACAAAAAGGCAACTGGCAACTGGCATGACAGCTGCAACTGAAAGAGTAGCAGCTTGGACTTAAATGCTAAAAGAGCATTTAGGAACGCCTTATACCAAGAAAATAAATAAATTCATGCACTGATTCAGGTTTAGTTTTTAGGTTTAGTAGGCACAACACTCCCAAATCTTCTCAAAGGTTAAGACCCGCACAACATTGATTTTTACTAAGGTTTGCACTACTCTATCTTTCACGATAGGTTAATTTCGATGCTCATAGCAGAAAAATCTGTTAGAAAGCCAAAGTAGCTCTAATCATGTCATATCTGACACTGGCAGACTTACTGGTATGTTAGTTTTATCAGTTATAAGGCATGATTCTTTATACCAATCCCACTTGCATGCACATTTCAGTCATGCATTGACTTCTTACCAACCTCTAACATCAGATTACTATGCTTGATAAAAACGTTTTCCCCCTTTACTCGTCTTATGAAACTATACTGCAAAGACAGAAGAGGGGAGAAGAAGAATTGCATTCAGAATATTATCTCCTGAGCTGATTTGCTTTAATGTTAGGAGATATTAGGAGATTTGTCTTCTGTGGTATGGCTGTAAGCAACATATTACCCTCTGAGAATAAAAGAAAAACCTTGAAAATTGTGAAGCTTGTGATAGCAGCAACAAGAAAAGAAATATCACATTTTAAAATGGGCCTTGATGGTGTTTAAAAGCAGCAGCAGCAGCTTTAGAGCAGCAGTCTGTGAGGTGAAATCAGGAGAGAACAGTCGACCAGCTGTGTGGTGTGATAGTAAACGTGTTTACAAAAGCAAGAGCAGGCAAGCAGAGGTGGTGAGACGGCACAGAGTGACTGATGGCGGATGTTTTGAACGGCTCAGTGCATCTGATGGAGGTGGTTTGATGCACTGAGCAGGGCTACACAGTGAGCCTGCTGTACCTGAGTCCGCATCTCAGAGTCCTCGTCTGCTTCCGACTGAGGGCGAGTAAAAAGGAGAGGACAGAGAGCGTGAGTGGACTAGAGTCATTAAAGGAGGGGATACAGAGAAATTGGGTGAAGAGAAAGAAAAGTGGGGGGGGGGGAGCAGTAAGCAGACAGATTTACAGAGAGAAGTAAGGACTGTGGCTTAAAAGGATAATATGATAGAAATGGAGTATGTTCTAATCCCCAAGCCCCCTATGCAATCTGCATTTTAAGTTTGGAGAGTGGTGTTCTTTTTAAAGCCTCTAAAAGTGTGAAAAACAGATTAAGTACTTTCTGAAGGTTTCTGTACTGTTAGCTTCTGCAGCTCATTGATGTACCACCCAACACTAAGAGTAACCCCAAAACATCAGGCACACATTAACTACCTGCATTTGTTTGTTGTATGTTAAATGACATTAAATAACCATCTTTAGGACATTCAGTATGTAGTCGTAAGTCTTGTTATAGCATTAATGTAAGTAGTTTGTACCCTAGAAAACATGATCACCATCTCAGAACAATCTATTTTTGTGTACATTTCTTTAAATGCAAACGAGCTCCTCCTCACCCTGCTCCCCACCCTGAGTATACCTGTGTTTAGTGCAGCTATGTGCTTCTGTGGTCATTGGTCTATAAATGGAGCTACCAGGTGAGGGGCAGGTATTATTGTAATGGCTGGTACTGTGATGTCACCATAAGATGAGTTTTTAGTAGGGCTGATTAATTTGTAAAATAATCATCATTTTTTTTTAAATTTTGCAATTACAATTTAGTATGCAATTATTTTTCTATATCTCCTTTTGTGTTTTTTCAACAAACACAAGCAATAAATCACTAAATTGTTACTGAGAAAATATCAGACAATGACACTAATGCTGAATGATTAAAAATGTAATTGCTATTATTTTGATTCATATTATATATCTGATGGATTGTTACATTGAGAAGAATGATAATTTTATTGTTATATTTTAAAAAGAAATGTACAAAAAAAGAAGAGGGATTTTTACAAACTATTCTTGATTGGCTCCTAATGCCTTCTTAAAACATAATGTTAACTGAGAGTCCTGACCTCAACCTGATAGAACACCTTTGGGATGAATTAGAGCGGAGACTGAGAGCCAGGCCTTCTCGTCCAACATCATTGTGTGACCTCACAAATGCGCTTCGGAAAGAATGGTTAAAAATTCCCATAAACATACTCCTAAACCTTGAGGAGCCTTCCTAGAAGAGGTGAAGCTGTTATAGCTGCAAAGGGTTGACCAACGTCATATTAAACCCTATGGCTTAAGAATGGGATGTCACTTAAGTTCATATGCCAGTCAAGGCAGGTGAGTGAATACTTTTGGCAATATAGTGTATATTTAAAAAGGCAAAAATGTAAGGCAATTTAACATCTCCTAAATGTTTTTTACAGACTTTCAACAAACATATTTCCCCTGTGTCCCTGCTGTTTGAAGGCTTAAGCTCTAACAGGGAGATGAGCCCATGAGAGTGTTGATGTTTTAAGGCCTCGTTCAACAAATCTTTCACAGTAGGACAGGGCTGACTGCTAGAAATGTTTGAGAAGAGCAGGGATAACTGCCAGGAAGTTGACAAGCAGCTTTGGATCAGAAGTTTTTGAGTTTTAAGGACAAAGATGAAACTAAATGAAGATGAGAGAACTAATTAACATATGGTGCTGCGCTAGTCATACTTTTAAATAGAAGCTATAATTAGAGTAAAATTTCAAGGTATATGATTTTAAGAATAAGGAAAGATAAGTCTAATAGAAAACATGCTTAAATTTAAGAAAGTCATCTGAAAATGCAGAATTGGGTATTTGCAGTGACAGACTGATGCTATTGTTTGAAACACATAACTGTATGACTCTCTATTTGAATGGACATATTGATAGAGACATACTGATGAACAGGTAAAAATGGCGACACATGAAGTAATGGGCATAAAATGATGTAAGACATGCATTATGTGCAGGGTTTTAAGTGTACAAATTCAAATAAATGATTTAAAAGAAATAGCATCCATGATTTAGCATCTCTTCATTTATCTGCTTAGTCAGAACTTATTTCATGCTTTAAATATGACATTTTCCTCCATGTACAAACCTCTGTGGCGGTCATCTCTCCATCAAAGGCAAAATCAGTTTGTTCGCTGTCAGTCTGCTTTCACAAACAGACCAAAAACAATCCGAGCGGCAAGCAAGAAAAACGACAAGAACCCAACTTGTAACTCGTGTATTCATCACCAAAAAGACTCTTTGTTAAACACATGAACAAATGGAAATGCACTGATTTTTCTGTAGGCTTCAAGAACTCAGACAACACTACAAATTAAAAAAGAAAACTACAAAATAAGAATAAAAGCAAATTAAAGGTAAGCAAGCAAAACAGACTCAGAGGAAGTTTCAACCTTCAGTCAGTCACTTTGACGTCTCAGCTAGAATAACTTTGATTTGGAAAGGGCTACATCCTGATACAAATGAGTTAAACTTCTTTATATATTTCTAAAATTAATTGTGTTAGTAAAACCTAGAATAATGGATTGTTTCATTTGTTGATTGTGTTACCTGACTTTCAGGCCCTCTCCCTCCTCTCCATGCATGTCGACACTAAAGGTGATCTGAATGCATTAAAGTGTCTCAGTCCCTCTGCATCGCAGCCTGGATTACATTACTTTATCTTTCATTTGCAAGTCAGATAGGGTGACACTCCAGGAAAAAAAGTCACCCTCTGACACTCTAAAGAGCGCTGCTTTTAGCCCTCTAAAGCAGGAGTTCACTTTGAATAATTCATTTTAATTTGTGCTGCTTTGCTTGACTCGGATAGTGATGCAGAGAGACTGGGCGCGTAGATAAATATGGAAGTGTTTTCATGCAGATGGTGTTGATCTTGTCACAGTCACTTTCTACACTGTTAAGCCCATGAATGTGGATGATAACACTGAGATGAGTCAGGCACAAGGCTTTTGTTTTCACACAAGATTGGCAAAGGATTAGTGACTGAATGAAGTTAGATAAGTACAGTAAATTAAGCTGTTTTGGTCAAAATATGCAAGACTTTGATACTTTTCAATACAACTTGTGATTAAAACTATACCATGTCTGACATTTACCATATCTAAAGTACCAAAGTATCAAATTTCAGATCTTAAGACATACTTTTTGCAAACTGTTACATGTTTACTTGTGCAATTCTAACAGTCTGCAGTAGGAATGGGCAGTATTAGTGTTTTAATACCGTTAAACCTTTCCTAATTTTCCCCTGGTATACAGCCAGGTCTTTAAAATCCCATTATTGGAAGAAGCAGTGAAAGGACCAGGCACTCGCTGGGTGCACGCTCGAGCACAGCCAGCCTCTCTTCAGACATTTCATTTAATCCTTTTACAAAATGCTTGAAGTCTGAAAAAAAACACTGAGAACGTTTATTACAGAGGTGCTTAAAAGGATTTATAATGGCAGCAATGTTTGCACACTTCACTGTTAAACTGAGTAACATCAGTGCAGAGACTGAAATGAAAATTTGTCTCAGTTTTTCCTCTCTCTCTTAGTGTAATAGCGTATATGCACTGTTTGCCCTGTCGTTTAGGGGTAACATGAGTGAAAGTATTTATTATCAGCCAAGATCTAGGAATGTAAAGAACTGTTGGCTGAACTGTGGCTTTTCAAAAATTATTTAGGCATATGGTATAATCACCTATTCCTAAACTGCAGGAGATTGTTTGCATATTTTGGTTGATTAAAACAATACAATTCCCAATATTGGGTACCTGGGACTTGTATTTCTGTTGCTGAAGTATCGAAACAGATCACTGATAGGGATGCACCATATTATGAGCATGATAACAGTATCGGCAGATTTGAGCTTCAAAGTGTTAAATTTCTGTACTAGAAGATATAAACATTCAGCCGATAGTTACGACAAATATATCTGGAGACTCTCAGACTCTCTTTGCACAGGAGACCCTTGGTGTTTTCTTAAATTAACAATAAAAAGAGGTGTGTCTACGTTGGTGTCAGCTAAAACGAGTATGGAAATCTTGGGATATTGGTTATTGGAAAAAAAATCTAATATTGTGCATCCCTAATCACTGCTGTTTGATTTTTACTGTAATCAAACTGAAGTTCACCGGGGAACTAGAATAATCTTCAATAAACAAGCTCAGTCTTTTCATGTAACAGTTTTGTACAGAAGCTGAGAGGGGTCAGGCTGCAGACCGTACATTTCTGATGGCCGCTCTCACAGACCGTTACTGTTACTGTATATCTCAGAAAGGAAATGTCGTAATTTGCCAGAGTCAAAGGTCCGATCTGAGATTAAAAAATGCCTAGATCAGTTTAAGAAGTAGTTACATTAACAGTGACAGGCTTTAGTAGCTTTAGCTAAAGCTAGCATAGCTATGCTAACTACATAATGTTACTTCATAAGCCAATAAAGCTGACGTGACTGCGTAGTTAGCATACCTACATAGCTTACATAGCTACTTTGTGAGCTTAGCTTGAACTACAATAGCTATGTAGCTACATAAGCTACATAGCTTTGTTATCTATAATGATGTTAGCTTTGACAAGCTTTAGCAAATGCAGCTAAACTAACTTAGCTAGGTAGGTAACGTTGATACATAGCTTACATAGCTGCTTTTTTAGGTTTGTTTTAGCTCCATTAGCAATGTAGCTCTGTTATCTCCATAGCTAACAGAGCTATCTAAGCTATGCTGGCTGCATTGGAAGGTTTAATGGAGGACCTTATCAAACGCTTTGTAATCAAGTTTTGCAGGTCCAGTTTTTGACTTTTAATGTTTGTTATCCTTACTATTACCTTAACCTTTATCCTAACCCTAAATGAAAATTAAAAGAACATTTTTGTTCAGAAAGTTTTAGCGTGTATTTTCATTCTGAGATATACAGGCTGTATTGCTGAAGTTTGAGAGCGATGGTTTTTCCTTGTTATTTCTTCTAGGTTGTTTCCACCAAGTGGTCCGGCTCAGTTCGGTGTGGAACGTTACACATTTTGTGGGTTTCCATAGAGCAACAGTTGGAAAGGGTCAGACAGAGATCCAAACTGTTTCCTAGTCTGTGGATATTGATATCTGGCCACAAATTAAGTTTCCTCAAGTTTATCTTGACCTGATTTTAAGAACACAAAGCAGAGCCCAAAGGCTCCCATCAGCCTGGTCTATCTGCAATGGATGTGAAACTAAATTAATGCTGAAGTTTTGTGAATACGAAGCCTTAGATCACTTGATTCCTTGTACTGTAATTAGTTATTCATCTACTTCTTACTTTAGGTAACCTGTGAAAACATTGCTGTGTGGCTGTTGAACGTGATCATAAAACTACGGGCTGCAGCCCATTTTAAAACGAGATCAGTGCACCCAGGATTTCTGACATAATCTAGTTTGATTTTAACACCAGCTAAACTTTGACCTTGTTTTTAATGTGGCAAATTCTCACAGTACAGCGCTAAACTTTCATATTTTGTCATATAAACTGTTCTAGACTAGATATATTCACATATTAACGTACAGTTACGACTCTAAACGTTTCTTTACACATATTCCATCAGCTGATGATCTGTACTGACAGCAGTTAACATTATTAATATGTAGTTATTTAAAAAAAAAAACACTTTCAGCTAAAATAAAGCTGGTTAATGCTTATTCCCTACTGATTTCTGTAACTCATCCTTTCTATAACTCTGCAGCTGGACCAGCAGACTCGCACTTCATGTGACTTCACATTCATGCCTTTACAGCCCGCCCACCAAGTGAGGGTACAGGTGTCTGTGGAAATGCAAACTATTTTGGGGTTTAGCGTACCAAACCATACTGAATCAAACTAGAACCCCTGATGGAAACACAGCTTTAGTGAGGTAAGTTTACACACAACTGTGTCAGAAATAGGTCTAAATTTATTCCCTTTATTTGTGTCTAACCCAACTCAGTGATTTATGGTAATTATTAGGTGATTAAAATGAAAGTAGTGAGACTTGCAGGTTCATCTCTGTGTTCTTGTGATGCTGATGATGAGGAGGATGGAGTCTACAGGATGAAGAGTATGACCGGGCAGAGATGAGGCTCTGAAAGTAGGAGCACTGAGAGACGCTGGGACAGACACAGTCTCCAGGTCGGCTCTGGACTGATGACACAGCAGAGCAGGATATACAGGACAAGGGGGAGGGGTTAACTGTCATAATGAGCTGTCAATCCAAGCCAGAGGCCGGTTCTGGAACATACAGGCGTACACACAACACACACCTCCTCTTCCTCTGAACTGTCATGGTCATGGTAGCCCTGGGCTATGGAGGCGGTCAGGGAGGCTGCCTTGGGCTCCAGGTAGCAGAGACACAGCGCCAAGGGGAAGGAGAGGGTGAGAGCGTAGGGGACGGAGAAGGAGGTAGAAAGCAGGAAGAAGAAGATGAAGAGGAAGCAGGGGATGAGTGAGGGGGATTTGATGGGCAGGAAGTTCTGTGCGCACTCAGGGAGGAAGCGCATCTCTGACAGATCTGGGAAGGTGATGTAGCCGTCGTCATCCAGGATGGAGGACAGGTCGGGCAGGTGCAGGGAGAAGGAGAAGAGTGTACCGCCGCGGCTTTTGCCCTGCTCCAGCCTTTGCTTGCGGGCCGAGAGCAGAAGCGCCTGCTCGTCCAGCAGGGCAGCTTTGCGGTCAGCGAGGGCTTGCCGCCGGCGGCACCCATCGCCGTTCTTGACCGGACTGACTGAGGATGCCCGTTTACGCGTGTTCTCCCTGCGCCTCCGCCGTACTTTGGTGGATGTGACAGGAGATGAAGGGAGTGAGAGCTCAGAGCGGAGGGGGTCATTTGTGTAAACATGAGGGGAGCGCTGATGAAGGAAGGTGTCAACAAAACGATGTGGTTTTTCGATGGAAAGAAGCAAAGGGGAAGGGGGCGAATACGCATGAGCAAACACACAAGTATAGTGTGGGGTCAAAGGAAGGACAAGAAAAGAAAAGCTAATTAGTAAAGCGCACACAAGATGAGAAGCACTTTGGCCTAGTCTACGGCAGTGGGTTAAGCTGAAAGCAACTGGGAAATCTTATCAGCCATTAAGAAGTATTTTAACAAAGAAAGAAAATCTGAAAACAGAACTTTAAAAGATGCAGCAGCTTCAGAAAAACATCTGCTCCTCTGAATATATTAGCCTCTCTTTGAACCAAACAAAAAAAGCTACAAGAAAGTTCCTGAATCCAAGTAAAACTCGGCTCAGTCAGAGAGGGTTTTACCTTCGTGTCGTGTCTTAGCGGTGTTGTGACAGCAGGCTCTGGTGTCCCTGCAGCATCCATCTGGGCATCCTCCTGCTCCGCCTTCTCCTCCTCTGCCTTCTTTTCTTTTGTTACAGTGGTGATGATGTCTCCCTTGGAGATGACTTTGGCTGCCCCGTCAGCAGTACTGTCCTTCATGAGGGTCTCATGGTTCTCCATAATTGGTGCTGGAAGACAGAATGACAGAGATGGATATAATGGACTGAAATCTTTTTATAGACATCCATGGTCTGCTGAGAAATGCAAACAAATATGAAAGCAGTGACATAGGAAGAAAAACAAGCACATTTTTGTTATAACACTTATGCCCTGTCACTGCACTGTGACTAACATTTAAGCTATTTTGGCTTTCAGGTGCAAAGCAATTATTTCTCAAGTGGAGCAAAAAGCTAATTTTAACTTCTTGGAAATGATTCAGTCATCATTTTCTGTAAGGAAAAGAAGCTGCAGCTGCATCTTTTGGGGGGAAAAGAAAAGAAAAACATGCTGAACAGTCATATCTAAAATAAGGCTAACCAAAAGTGACTCAAGGAGTTTAAAAATATCCTCAATAAAAATAAACCAGTCTTGGTTAGCTACATCTGCACACAGATGGCACTTGTTGATGTTCATTAATCACACACTTGACTCCTTCTCACCTCCATCTAAGCTGCGGGACATGTTGTAGCGTTTGCTGGAGGTGCGTTCAAAGAACGGAGCAGGTCTGATGATCTGAGAGCTGGCCCTGCGGGTCTGAGCCTGCGTCCTGCCGCTGTAGCGAAACTTCGAGCCCAGACTCAAGAACTTCTTAGGGGGTGCCTCTGGGGACACGAGCCTGTCACAATTAACAAAGCACCTCATTAATCAAACAGGAAATGAAACATGTTTAAGATATGCACTGTAAGGCTTTAAAACTCATTTAAATAGTCTACAGAGACTGCTTCATGCTTGGCTCACTTCTCGGGAGAACTCAGGGGAACGTTTTATCATTGAAGCAGAACACAGCAGCTCTGCATGTTGACTACAGCTACAAACCATCAAACAGTTTGTCTATTTTACCACAACAGAATCACCTAACATGTTTATTATTAACTTCATGTTAACAAGACTGCAATTAACATAAAGGAGGTAAAAGAAATTGGGCCAGTGTTAGAGAGTCCATCTCTGGAAAAAACAAAACACAATCTTTGCAGGAATACAGTCTGTGTTTGAATCATTACTCACTCTGTCAGCAACATAAACATTTACAACATAATGGCATCTCAAATAAGGAAACAGGGAATTTTTCTATTTTCTATCAACAGCATGTCTTCAAGAGATAAAAACCTGTACCTATCAAGGTAAAAGATCTTCTATTTCCTACCTGAAGAAGGTGTGGTGCTCGACGCAGACTTTCCAGAGTCTCTTGGCAGCACGATGATTTGGTAGTTTGAAACCGATTGTGCTTTCAAACTGCTCAAACTGCAACAAGGAAAAAAAGGACAGCTTTCAGACTCATTATACACAGGAGAAACTTTCAACTTCATATCCAAATGGGTAAAAAAAGACTTGATTAAATCAAACATCTGCACAAGCATTTAATAATTTCCCCTTTACATATCCAAATGCATTATTTATCTTTTCCTCTAAAACTCCTGTAAAGTGCTCACTTAGCAAAGCAAACCCAATTTGTACAAAATATGCAGCAATGCTGTGCTTCCTTTATAAAATATTAGTGCAGCCAGGGATGTCAGGATGAATCTGTTGGCTTAGAAAGTTGGAGACAGAATTGGGACAGAACACTTTCATCTAAGAAAGTTAAGAAGTAAACTTCATCCAACTGCAGCACTTCATAGGTGCACCTGCAAAATGTTGCTGAAATGGAGATAAATGTGACAGCTGTACCAGGAACATAAGTGATTACACAGCATTAACAATCAGAGATGGATCACAGTTTCTGCTGAGACAGAAAAAAACATTTTAAATAATTTCTTTACACCCACTCTTAAAGACTTGCTTTCATGAAATATTGTTTTTCAAATGCAGTTTTCTTTTGATTGCATTTGTCCTCAATTCTTCTTCATACATCCCAGTCTTACTTTTCTTTGCAGGTTTTTGGGGTTCACTGATATTTTTTTTCAGGGCCAGTAGCAGTATGGATTATCAGATGTTAACAAGATAAATAACAGTTATTTGGGGAAAAAAAATTTAAATCCTTCAGCCAAAATTAAAAATTTGAATAACTATAAATGAATAAGTACAACAGCAATAAAGGTGAGTTTTATCTCTGAAAACTACATTTAAAAGCTTATGTATTTATAAACCAACAGTGCAAATTTCTTCACAGAGACCAGACTTGCATCTTCTGTGTGACATCTTCTGTTCAGATGTTTAAACTTTGTCTAAGTAAAATGAAAAGAAGAAAATCACAGGAAGAAATGTTTTGGTTTTTTTGCACACATGACATCACACAGTCTGTTCCATCACCCCTGCACATTTTGTAGAATGAGGATGGAACAGATTATGTGATTTCAGATGCAAAAGATCTATATGTAATTAATTAATTACTTAAGATTAAAATGGTGAAATTCCCTTTTAATTTTATTGGCAATCTTCAATATAAAACTCTGATACAGATGATCTTCTATTGGCCCGAGTAATCGTCTGGACCAACAATCATTCAAGCCCAATAGCTTTTATTTCTTTTATATAGCAATTTATTACTGCTCCAAATCCTTCTATTTCCTCTGATGTGATGCCGTCTACCCATAATCATTTTATTACCTTTAATGCTTTTCTCTTTGAATACAGTTTTTTTCAATTATATCTGCCTTTGAGATCTACCCATTTTACCTTCATTAATTTAATTTCTCACTGAAACCCGGACAAATTAATGCATTTTATACAGACTTTATGCATTACATCGACCCTTATTTCTTTTGTTTATAATTGCATATTGTGTGTATGTTACCCTAGATAACTGCACTATAGCCTCATAACCAGTAAACCTTCACATCTGTACAGTTTCTCCCTTTTTTGCACCTTTGTGCATACTTTTGTGATGTTTTAATTGTTATTGTTATTTATTGTTTTATTTTAAAGCTTATTGTGTGACAATATTTTTCTACAATAATCTATTTAAGTTTCTAGCCTCTTATTATCTTCATTAGGCTCTAATATTCTACTACTACTACTAATGTGCTTCTTTTATGTTAACTGTTTTATCTAAACACCAAGCTAAATTCCTTGTATGTAAAAAAGTACTTGGCAATAAAATCTGATTCTGATTTATTCTTGACATTTTGCTCTGGAATTTTGTTTCCCTTTCTATTTTCTTGACCATTCTCTTTTTGTTTTGACATTTGAATGTCTCTTTTGCCATTTTCCTGAGCTTTTGCCTTAAGTTTGTCCATCAAAGCCCCCACAAATAACTTTTTTTGGAGGTTCTATAAAAAAATTGAGCTATCTTTATGTAAAGAGCACCTTGATAATCAGTAACTTTATTTTTTACAGTTCCAGTGGCATGGAATGACAGGCTGAGACTGTGTCCTGAACTCACAAATGAACTTAGATTAAGATAATAAAGGACTTATTCTACATTCTTTTCAACCAAACCGAAACAAATGTTGGTGCAAACAAAGAAAAGTAACTCTGCTTTGAGGAACTGTGCAATTATGCCAACAAAAGATGCCAACAAACAACAAGTAACATTGAACTGACAGCCCCCCTGCAGAACATTGTAGGTGAGAAAATCTCTAATTCTGACCAGATCATCTTTGTACAAGAAAATACTGCTGTTTTGCTCTCACCTCCCCAGGTCTGATTTTGATGTAGAAGTTATTCCTCTTGTAAGAGATCTTGAGGATTTTGGGCCAAGCGAACCTGTTGATCCGCAACCTGTCTCTGTAGATGAGAAGGCCACTTGCACAAACTCCCAACATGATCTCCACACCTTCAGAGTCCTGGAAAACAACACCAATATGTCAAGAAAAATAAATACTTCACTGAAACTCCTTTAAAACCCTCCCTCTTGTGTCACAGTGCTATTGACAGTCAAAAAGAAGGAAAATGTGCTACTTTCAGTTTCCTAAATAAACTCTACGGGATACACAGAGGAAGTTAAGGAGCCAGATGCACAGCAGGGGGAAGAAGTATTTGACTGGGTCTAGTTTTGGTAATGACAGGGTAAAGCAGGCAGGTGGAGAATGAAATCAGGCATGTGGCGCTCTTATCTTCTCTATGCAGGCTGCAGTGACGTTGAAAAAGACTCGAGGGGGCATACTGAATAGCAACAGCAACAGTGAAGTGTTGGGAAATGGCAGATGAAGCACTAAAACTATGCTCTTCACTGCACAAAGCACGAGATGAGCGGGTAAAACCAATGATGATGTTTTTAAAGAGGGAAGGTCGAAAGCGGGATCTTGGGAAACTGTTGGATTGATAACCTTTATGTATGAAACCATGCACATGGAGAAACCAAACACACAGACACACGCAGGTAAGCACATGAATTGCAGCCTCTTACCTCTCCCTCAGCTGGAGCCAAGCACTCATAGAGTTTCCCTACCAACTTTGCATTTAATGAGAGAGGAGAAAAGACAGATAGTTTTTCTTTGTGTATAAAAACATCAAACACAGAGTGCTTATCTCTGCTTAGTTTGATCTCTGTCATCTCCTCTGTTTAATCTATATCTCTGAAGGCAATATCCTCCTCCATCACTCATATCTACAGCAATTTTGTCTCCCAAAGCACTTTTGATTACTGATTTATATCAAGACAGATGACTGTAATTTTCGTTTATGATGACAGCAGTGGTATCACTGTAATCCAGCTTTCTCCCTCTACTTGTCTGTGTCCTAATGATACGTTTGATCCCATCTGGCCGGTGAGATTAGTAACAGCGAGAAAATTATTTGACTCAGGCTGGGCTCCAGACCCCACCACCACCCTCCCTGTGACTCCACCCCTCAGCCCATGAATCCACAGAGGCAGCAGTGACATAATGTCAGTCAATCAGCGAGACAGCAGTGGCATGTTAGACTGAGGCAGCCGTGATGTTGTTGAAGCAGCGGTGTTGTGGCAAGCATTACTACTGAGTGAGATGTGTCTGTCTCTTCTTGCATTAAAAACAAAAGAAAACCATATATGTAGCACAGAACTTGCATACTTATTAATGCATCCTGGAAGCATTCTTACACACTTTTAAAGTGAAATACTTTAAGGGACAGTTTAACATTTTGGGATATATCTTCACCACAGAAAAAACAAAGCTGCAGTGAAGCAGCAGGTTGGTAAAGCTTAGCATTTAGACTGTTAAAAGACGGAAAATTAATTAAATGGCTCTAACCAAGGAAAAAAAGAAAATCAGACCGTGTCATCAAAGACCGCTCAATAGATTGCAGTTTTAATATTACAGCAACAGGAACTTTTAAAATAAATGCATCACAACAGGCTTAATTAATTGCAAGAAGAAGAAGAAGAAGAAATTATTCAGTGTGAAAAAGCATTGCTTTCTCATCTTGGATGTCTACATTTTATATGCTCTTGCATCCTTTTTACACAGTCAGATGATACTCAAGCTTGATATAAGCTAACCTCGTAGTAATTGTGGCCAATATAAGGCCTTTGCCCACAGCTGCCATTTTTTTTTTTTTTTGTTTTGTATTGTATACAAACTAGGGCTGGGCAATTAATCGAAAATTAGAGTAAATCGCAATATGGCCTGCTGCAATTTTCAAATCGCAGAAGGTGCAATATTTCTTTAACCTGAAATTTGTGTAAAAATTGCAGTTTCAAACTTTTTTTTGCAGCAGAGATGCTATGCATGACATATCATGCAATCATTTAAGTGCCTTTTTTTAGAATAGTCTATAAAAAAATCCTACCTTCATTTTTGTACTTTTTTCTTAATAAATATAAGAATGACAAAACCGATTCAATGCAACATTTAGATCCAATTTGCAATATGAGTCCAAATCATCATCATAAGATATTTTTAAAGAATTTTTCAGCCCTTGTTTAGGATTAAAAGAGAGTTAAGGAATAATCGCATATGAAATCGCGATACTGGAGATAAAAATTTCATTTAAATGATTTTCCAAAATTGTTCAGCCCTAATACAAACCCAATGTCAGCTGTTTTTTGTCACAGCATTAAAAGCACTTTTAGATGAAAACTTGGGGCTGATTCCAATAAGTTTTTGAAGGCAGAAAAAGTTCCCTGTCAGACAAACTGTTTTCATAGTCAAATTGAGAAAAAATTTTGACATACAAGAAGAATTAAACCAAAAGAAGTATCCTAAAAAACAAAACAAAACAAAACAAAAACATCGGTATCTGCACTGGTATTGGCTGATTTAGATTTAAAAAACTGGTATAATCATCAGCCCCAGCTCAGCCTTTGGAAGAGTGCTGAACTGGTCTTTGACACTGCCCCCTCACTGGCCAATCAAAATCAAGAGGGGGGCCGGACTTATGATGATGGCAGAAGAGACATGGATCTCATCTTTTCAGGGGTAAAATTTCAGGGCTGAGGAAATATCATAAATTTTAAAAAACATATTCAAACAGGCTCTAAGCATCACTTATCATTTTATTTATTTAAAGATGACGTTTGAATACAACTTCTGACATAAAACTACCACTGTGTGAAGTCTTGACCAATCAGATCAGGCAATTTTACACTCCCCATACATGGGTGTAGGTGCCAGTTAGTATGGTTGTGTCAAAACTTCAAACTAAGGATATTTTGTCTCTGTTTTTATTTTAGTTTAGTTAGTTTTGGAAGCGCAATATACAATTCTAGTTAGTTTTCGTTTTTTGGTAAAGCTTAATTTTCATTTAGTTTCAGTTAACTAAAATGATTTTTGAATTTTAGTTTTAGTTATTTAGTTAGTTTAAGTTAACTATAATAACCTTGCTGTGGACACAGGTCCTTAGTGGGAAAAGAGTGCTCTATTATTTGAATTCACAGTTGGCATGTTGCAAAAAGCTGTAGATAAAGCTAGTATGGATTCAATTACAAAGTTTGCATGTTATTAAGAATATTGAGAAATAGTACTGTGCATCATGTTTTGTCTTACATTGTAAGTGCAGTACAAAAAATAGATTTACATTTCAAATATTGTAACATTCAAATGTTATTTGCATAACAATGTAACCCTATGGAAATATGGTATTTTTTCATATTACATTATGCAGTACAGCATAGAAAGACAACTATCGCAATGTCACCTTTTACCCCATTAAATTCAGCTCTGCAGTCATTTTTCACCATCACTTATAAACATGTTAGTTAAATCTGAGCAACACCTGAAGTTAGACACATTCTGCCTCACAGCCTTAATTATAATGGCAGTTATTTGTTTGCACTAGGCCTGCAAGATGAGATAAACATAGTCAATGAGCAATAACACGATTCATTATTGTTTTTAATGACTTGTATTGTGATAAATAGAAATTTAACAGTGTATACAAGCTACAACTCTCAGATTTGTCTTTTTGCTATTCTTCATGTTTTATTCAAACCTGTGATTGCAACATGTTTCTGCTGAATCCAAAACAAATCCAAAAAGCATTTCTCCCACCAGTAAATTGGCACAATTTGATCTGAAGGTGGCTGATTGCTAGGTTGAGCTTCATCTGACTGCATCAAAGTGTCAAAGCAGGAAAATTATGCTCAGGCTTCCATCTGGAAAGATTGTTCCCAGGCTGAGCGATAAAGCATTGCTGGTTTATATAAAATGTTTTCTTATTTAATGCAGTAAATTTAGATTTTTAATATGTTTATGGATTTGTGATTTATTCCTTTTCCCTTAAACATCATAAAAAGAATAGAACAAACTTTTTAATATAAGCTGCTGGTAGGTAGTTTTTGTTACCTTTGGAGAGAGCCATGCAAACGGTTTCCAGTCTTTGTGCTAAAATAAGTTAATCTCATTGTGACCGGAGCTTCAAATTTAGCGAATAAACATGAGAGTAGCATTGCTTTTTATCTTTGAATTTTGGTATGAAATGAAAAAGTGACTCATACTGTCTTTTTCCTTTTACAGAGAAAACATGTTTTGTTTAATTTTAGTATTATCACAACCTTCACCATAGTTGAAGACATCAAGGATATTCTTTTATATGAAGTACTTCATATTTTGCAACCATAATAAAAGTCACAACTTCAATGCCAAATAACAGTTTAACATAGCACTGTCAAAGACACAACCTGACATTTTCAGCTGTGATGTTGTCTCCAAACTTTACTTATTTCCATTTTTGTGATAAAACACTGATTCACAGTCCCCTGGATAATTGGTTTGAATAGTAACAAAGGATAAATTTGTGTGGTTCTTTAAGGGTTAAAAAGCTTGCAGTAACTCGCTACCTTAGCGTGATGGAGGTCCACGCCGTACATGGAAAGCTTCTTGGCATTTTCCAGGAAGTGCATCTCTGCATCGGCTGGTGTCATCCCCCTGAAAGAACACAGTGTAACAGATCACACAAGGTCAACGACACAAAGCAGAGCACTGAGAGATTTTATGCTTTCTGACCAATGTGAATATGCAACAGTCTCCCATAAAAATAAAAAAGGAATCATTCACAGTTTTATGGCATAAAAGCTTTGGAAAATGGCTGCTTTATAAACGCTTTTTACTGCAGTGTAACAGAGCACCTCGAGTGCCTCCATTTTTAGATAGATGGTCTTTAGAGAGACCCTAATCCTTGCTCTGCCATTGCCTTGCTCCACCCAGCAGGCTACACTGGACTAAATCAATTTACACACAAACTATTGTAATACATGAAGTGTAAGGGGCTCAGATGAACGACAGGCACATATAATCATTTGTGGGAAAATACAAATCCAGTGTCTGGGGACACGCTGCTTTCAGAGCAGATTATGTTTTCAGGCTGGTAACATTCAACAATGATGACAGTGATTTAAAGTTGGTAGATTTACGATTTTCCACTCTAAATCCTATCAACTTTATACTAGTGGCTCTAATGTTAACATATTTCCCTTTAAGATTTTATTGTTTCCAAGGGTGGAAAAGAAACTGATGGAAATCTTTCTTGTTGTAAAACATTCACATGAAAGTCTGGTCTTGGATTTAGTTTGAATTGATGTTAGGACACTGCTGAATAGATAAACCAAACCCAAACAGTCCTGCTAAAGGAGAATATAAAACTTTTTGGACATTAATATTTCTTGTTGTTTTTCAATGGAGGAGATTAATTTGATCTGGAGGAGCAATAAGAAATCAGATTTACCATAACTTTAATGATCAAGATGGTCATCTGTAACCTAAAAACAAGCACTGCAAGGAGAAAACCCAACATGTTTACACCTATAATGTGACCATTTCTCAACTGAAGAGACTCTTTACCAGTACTAGAATAGCTACGACATGAAGATTATTTTTAAATAACTAATTTTTCTTTCTTTTGATTCTTCTCCCTTCTATATTTCCATAAAGCATGCCAAATTCAGCACGTTCATACACTTTCCCTTCATCCACACAGATTATTTTCTACAGATGTACCAAGAGTAAAAATCAGGACTGACAGTGATGTTTAAAATAATACATTATCTGATTGCTAATACCAATGCCTTTATTAATACTTATTTATTTAAAGATATATATTTTAGGCTTTAAATGCCTTTATTAGAGAGGACGACAGAGGATAGTCAGAAAAAGGATGAGAAAGTGGGAGAGAGACATGTTGGAAAGGAGCCACAGGCAGAATAACCACTAAGCCATCTGCACCCCTTGTAATACTTTTTTTTGGTCTAACACTCCTTCTATGCCAACATATTTTCTTATGTTTAACCAAAAAGATGACATCTGTTCTGTTAAAAAAATCTTAATAATTGACTTATTTACCCGACTTGAATATTATCATTATAGTTTATTCCTAGCTTAATATTTTTCTTTTTTCTTATTTTTCTTTATTGCCGTTTGCATTACTGGTTTTCTTACAACCAGCACATTCATTCCTGTTCTCTTTCTATGCAGATAAAATCTTCATTGATCAGTCAAAAAATGAGGGTTACACTTGTCATCCTGCATTGTGCTCGTCTTTTAATACCTGATAAAAGGGGAATTTAAGAATCACCTCTTCTTGATTCAGCAGTTAGCCATGCAGGATGCCAGCATTGTATGAACTAGACACAGCAGATAAACACTGGCTACCGATAACTGTTCCTGCCACAGCATTTGCTGAAGGCCGATGCTTGCCAACAAGGCTGATTATGGCCAATACTGATGTTCCACCAATGCATCTGTGGATCCCCTAACCTATACATGTATTCATTAGATTGTGTTGTTAAAAGCTACAAGTATTACCACTAAGGTTACAACTTTAAAAAGTCTGTCTGAACTCAATTATCACTATTATAGTTCTGATATTAATCTTAGAGTTGCTCAGTTCCACCTGCTATGCTTAACATTACTAATCCTTTCCCTTTATCATCAGAATTGTAAAACTAAATAAAATACATGCTGAATGTAACCGTTTTAAATAATATGATCAGTCTATCATCATTACTTTATATTCTTTATAATACAGGTCCTCAGATCAGGGTCTACTTGTTGTCCCTAAGGTCCAACTTAATACCAAAGGTGATCGAGTCTTGGAGGTTGTGACCCTGACTCTTTGGAGCTCTCTTCCTTTTAGCTTATGCTCTGCTGATTCAATTGAGGTTTTTAAGAAGCAGCTGAAAACAGTTCTCTTTAAACTGTCTTTTGATCACTTGATGTAATTTTGTATACTTGCACTATTTTTTTTTTTTTTATTCTTGCTCTTTGTATGTGTTTTTTTTTTTTTTGTAAAGCACTTTGTGACTTGCTCTGTGAAAGGTGCTATTACAAATAAATTTTACTTACTTACAACACCTTGGTTTACCACTGGTATTAGCACAGCAGTCTTGTGTCTGTTTGTGTTGCTAATGCTCTGTGGAGCTCTGTTTATCTGTCTTTATCCAATTCTTTCTTCCCGTATTTCCCTTTAATCAACTTTCATAGTCCATCATGATCATCTCAAGGCAGAATTTGACATGAGTCTGCTTCTGCTCGATATTTCTGTTTCTGTCAAGTCCATTTTTCCTGCAACTGTGACTTTACTAAATGTTGCTGTGTGCTATACTCATAGTGGATAAATGATAGGTCTTTATAATGATATAATAAATAGTGAGGTTTAGACTTTTGCCTTTTTGTAGTGTCCTGAAAAAAAACATTTATTGTGAACTGGTTCTAGACAAGCATAGATAGATTGATATTGTGCAAGAAGACATTTGTAGGCTGTCTAACCCACTAATTCTTTAACATTCCTTTCTCATCCTCTTCCCACTTAGTTTGTTATGAGTTTTATTATCTGGCAATAAACCTTAATGTACAAAAACACAAGGCTCTTGAATATAGAATCTCTGAATTGCTAAATTATTTACCTATTTACTCATAAATCACCTAAAATCACAACCTTCCTCCCACCAGTCACCCTTACAAATGTATTTTACTGACCATTTGCTCTTCTCTTCTGAGAATCTCCTTTATCTAAAATCATCTTGAGGTCGAGGGCTGTTACAAATGTTATGTTTAAAAGAAGTTTTAAAGCTAATGTGGAGACTAACTTGTAGGTCTTGTGTAGTTCCATGACTTTCTCCTCGAGCTCTTTGGTCTGGTTTGGTGCAAATCGGAGTTCACTGATGTAGTCGCTGCCTAATTCTTCAGGGTCATAGTCTCCCAGTTCAGACTGTGCTGTGTAGGAGCCCAACACCGTGTGGGTGGCAAAGGAGCACGGCAGACGGCCAGAAACCACATCGTCTCTCAGCTGTAGACACAAGTAGTACCTAAAACAGGAAGAAGAATTACTATGTTGCTGTTAAACACAATTTTGGGAGCATTTTCACAATTTGGATAAAATTTTACTCCCCAAAGTCAAATGTTTTTTACTTTAAAGACAATATTTTGAGCCATTAAAATCTCTAAAACCACACTCCATTCATAAGCAACACTGATTAACATTAATACTGAACATCCCAAAAGCAAATACCAGTCAGTGGCCACCCTTATACTTTATCTGAACTTGCTGCCTCCTCACCTTGTGATATCCTCGGTGAGCTGGGAGGGGTCTGGAGGGTAAAACTTCACATTGAAAGCAAAGTTCCAGGGACCAGCTGAAACACAGAAAGAACATTAAATTATCTGAGCAGCATTTTCCAATCGAACACACCCCTGTTCAGGTCAAAACACTTGAGTGGTTTATTAAATTATTAAACTTACTCCTGATCTGCTTCTTTAGCTCTTTGGAAGGGTCCAGCCAATTCTGCAAAAGACAGAAAGCATTTATGAGCACTGAGGTGTGGGAAAAATACTAACAACCGAATATTCCTAAAATACTTTGTCAATAAACCCAAAATTTCTTTTATTTGAGAGTTCAGTGCCTCAGGTAAAAGTAGATGTTTGAAAACTTTTTGTTTCATGCTGTGATGTTAACAGATCTTACTCTTCTCCAAGTCTGCTTAGAATGTATAACTCAGATTTTACAATGTATGGATTTTATTTTTACCTTCTGGTTCTCTACATCTCTGTACGTAATGCCAAAATAGTCCTTCTCCAGTAGGTTGAGGTGTTCACAAACTTTATCGAAAAGTACCTGGCCTTTGGCTCGTTTCTGTGAGAAAAACAACAAAATACAAAAATCATTTAACACAGTGTATATGCACAGATTAAAGTTTGAAGAGTCATTTCAAAATTATGCCAACATATTATATAAACTGCAAAAAAACTTTGCCAACATTTGGGCATGTATTTGTGCAATCTAGACAGTGTCACATCCTTGTCTCTCTCTCCATTCTTCGCTCTGTCAGAGGTAAAAAGCTTGGAGAAATGTCAGTATTTGCTGACCATTTCCTGCAGAGTCCAGCCCTCACACCGTAGCAGTCACTTTCCCCCACTCTGGATCGATTCCCTCTATAAAAAGCACCAGAGTATAAATACACCTTCACGTTCCTGAGCTCAAGGTGAACGTCAGCTATGTGAAAGCTTTGAACGATTCATGGCATGTCTCTCGCTGAATGCCGGGTGGCTCTTACTCTCATTTGGCTGCTCACATGAGATATTTTAAGGGCCATGTTGCCACACAGAAAACACAGAGCAGAGCCAGCTCCTCATGTCACTGACACTACCACAGCTTGTTCCAGTAGCAGCAGTCGTAAACACACTAGTGAAGCTTACACTCACATCTTCTCTGTAATAAACATACAAACCTGCTGGCCTGTATTCAGTGAGTAATCAATTAACCCATTACTCATTTAGAAGAATATGAATTGCTAATTATTGTGACCAATTGATCAATTAGATGATTCAGTGATTGAGCAGAAATGACAAGCATTTGCTGACTCCAGCTATATTTATGTTCAATTTACTGCTTTGGTTAAAGCCCCCACCCACCGCATAAAGTACCTCAAACACCGTATGAGATTTTCTGTTCATGTGCTGCTGCAGACTCATCAATGATCATGTTAGTAAAAGCAAGGGACTGACACCTCAGAAAATAAATGCCAACAATCAGAATCAACCTAATTTATATTTCTGAGAGCTCCCTGTAGATAAAGGCCTTTGATTTATGTAATTGAAAATGGAGTGTCTTTGACAACTGACCAATGAAATGTTTCAGTGGTAGAGCAGAGAAGACAGCCTTCTAAAGATGAAGAAGCGTCTTTTTATGTAATTTATAACAGTATATCAAAAGTTCAAGGTATGTGATTGGACAAAATGGGAAAAATGCATTTTGGTCTGTAAACAAATGTAAAATGCTTTTTTATTTTCTTCAAAAAAGTCTAAATGCTTAGAAAATACTTTAATATGGATATTTTATATCAAGCCTATTTACCATATTTTAAACATATGTAGAGGTATACAGTAATATGCAGAACTTTTAAATATGTTTGGGCCAAAAATTGAGCCTGAAAGAAAGTGTAGATGTAGTGAATAGATCGCCCGAGGACACAATCAGGCATAAAAAAGACTGACACCAGGGACAAGGGAAAATAATCTGTTGGAAAAATAAGTCCATACTTTTGCAAGTAAGCATGGCCTAGGGCAGTGGTTCCCAACTGTTTCCTTTGAGCCCCCTCTACTTGTATCTAAGAAAAGTTAAGCCCCCAGGACAGACACCAAAATAAATAGTGATTTAAAATAACAAAATCAACCATACCTTAAATTAAACAAACAACAAATTGGCAAGTTATTTAGCTTAAACTATTTATTTTTTCATTAAACACACTAAATTGTATTTATTAATGTGAAGCTGCTGTGAGAAATGTTCAACTTGTGTTGATTTTAGGCCCCCTGAAAACAAAGCAACACAATCATCTTTTAGTGTATTCCGACAAATAATAACATCCATCTTTATCACTCAAATGCATGCCCCAGGTTGCAAAGTTACCATAAGGAAATAGCCAGGGATGCACTGATGCATGAGTTTATCATTGGTATCAACTGTTATTGGCCCTGTTTAAAGATATTGGCCCACTAGCAAATGATACAGCATAATTTAATATCAGTGACCACTGTTTATCTGTTGTGTTCAATCAATTTAATGCTGCTGCTTGAATACCTAAATGCTGAATCATACAAGAGGCAGAAGTCACCAATTGGACAAACTCTGATCTGCCTTCATGGTCAATCATGAGAGAAATGTGGGCATAGTTGGAGTGTTACTAATTTTCACAGTTGGTGCATGTCTACAAAAAGCCAAACTTCTCACTGATGACCTCATTTACTTTTTTTGTCACATAAAGCGAACAATTTTAAATCCAGTCTGTTTCAAAACCACAAACTTTTCACAAAGTAAAATGAATTGACCTGCTGATACATAACAATAAAAGCAGGCTTTGATGCAGCATTACAATGTAACAGGAGGACTAAACATATGGTATATTTATAAAAGCATCCACCTACACCTTCTATCACTTTTCATGCAGAGAACTCGGCGCTGACTTTGCGTGGTTTCTGCAGAGCTATAAAGCCTCTGATGGAGAAAAGCTAATCCCACCAGCACTCCTCAGAGGGAATTAGCAGAGTCATGTCACACTATAGCTGCATTTCTGTGACAGCAGCTTCTCAACGCAACCCGTAACCCCAGCTTTACTGACAGAAACCACCACCCACGCACAAAAAAGGGTTGTGATCTGCACATGTCCATTGAGACTAAGTTACTATCTAACAGTTTGCCCTTTAAACAACTGTGTCAGATGTGCAGCAGATGCAGCTGACTGATCTACCTTGTAGTTTCTCTCCCCGGGGTTGTAGAGAATGAAAGCAGGAGAAAATTAGAAGGAACACTGATTTCAAATTAGAAAAGAGGAGTTTACTTTATTTCACTTCAACTTAAAGGAGAATGAGCTGGAGGAGCTGCTGTGAATTTAGAGGTGCTTTAATATATAATAAGATTTATTGAGAGCAGGACTGAGACAAGTCTTGTTCTGTCCAACAAACAGTCTAAATCTCAAATATATTCAGTTTGCAATGCTAATCTAAAAAGAATAAAATCATCAGGCTACCTATATTTATTTTATTTAGCTATTTTTAGTTTGTTTTTTAACTGAATATAAAAATACGATTAATTTGCTGTCAATTAAATAAATGTGCTCAAAGGACAACATTTTTCATGTAGCGTGATGATCTTAAGAAGCAGGATAAATATTTGGATCTAGACTTGGGGGATTCCCAAAAATATGCAGATGAATAATAACAACACATTGCAATGCAGGTTTTTATCCTCCTCCATTGAGACATAACACCCTCTGTAGTGAAGCAGGGGAGGTTCAGCGTATCTCTGCCACAGAAAATGATAGGAAACGATTAGCACAGACATTTTTCCCATGGGAGGAAATTGAGTTGAGCTGGAAAACTACAAGGTCAGGGGGATAAAAATGTCAAATCTTGCCACTTTGGGCTAGTTTCAAATAGGATTTGAAGGAAGAGGAGGAGGAGGAGGAGGAGGAGGAGGAGGACTCCCTTACAGTTATCTAAAAGATCCTCTGACCTCAGTTGTATCACTGCATCCCACATCCTGAGCTGAGAAAGCGTACAGTATGTCTGCTGTATTCCCTCAGCTGGGAGGACACTGATACAGATTTCTTTACATTTCAAGCAGGAAGTTTTGATTCTGGCTCTACCTGACAATTAGCTTTGAAATATCATGTAGTAAGCAGGCAACAGAGAGCAAATGCAACAATCTCACCCTCCAGCCTCTTGAGGTGCTGTGGATTGGATTGGGAAGTCTTTACTGTCCCTGAGGGGCAATTTTGTTTGTAACAGGAGTCAGCGCAGGTTATATACAGAAAACACACAAATACATCAATACTTACATGTACTCCCTGACTCAAATGGATTTTATCATGATAGATGACAAATCAGTTCATAATATTCAGTATCTGCAATACAACAGTGCCTACAGCTGATGTAGTGACTTCCTATCTCTTGCTGCTCATCACTCAAAATGAATTACTTTTTGGGGCAAATATGAAAGTCTTATTGTTCTTTTTTTTTTCCTTTCTTTTTGGGAATGATCACAAAGCTTGTTTTCCACAGTTTACATCTTAATTCAACTGAGATCGTGCATTAAAAAACCTTCGTCTGCATGACTACTCCAGGCTTCCGTACTTTGCTTCTAACTTTAAAGAAACTCTCAGAGTGGAGGAGAAACTTCTGCTGAAAATATTCACAGAAAATGTTACACTGATTGTGAGTTCTGTTCGACTTCCAGCATTAAACATTGTGACTCATACCGCCTGCATCGCTGCCTGATTTTGTATCCCTGCTTTTTATGACAAAGCGGCTGATTCTGTCACGACCTCGTGCAGAGGCAGACGAGACAGATACTCAGACAGTGAGTGGAATTCACAGTGTAAAGGTTCACTAAAGAGTCCTACTAGAGCTGTGTTATTCACTCCCTCTGCATTGTAATTCTTCTTCTGTTACACCGCAATCAAACCTGAACTTTGATCCCAGCCTTTTTTAAATTTCATTAGCACTGTTTCCTCTAATCACAGGTCATCCTAGAAAAATAACAGGCATTGCTATTTTTATCTCTAATTTTCCTGGAAATACGAGGATTTAAATAGCAAGAATGACCCTTGACATCATAAATACTAAATCACACTCATGTCTGCCAGGATATTCTTGTAAAAGGAGAAAATGGTAATATAAATAGATCTGGAGACTACAAATTTGAGGAACACCAGCAATGAAATTTAGGAGAGCTGCGATTTCACTGACTGAAGCTCCTGGGTTTGCTATGTCATTGCTTTTTGGCATTCTTTTTGTATTTTTCTGACTAAAATTGTTAAGACTATAAATAATGCAGGGCGTTTTGCACCAATAAAATCAAAAGATAGTCTATTTGCAGTAATATACATTTAAAAAAGTCAAATTTATACATAGAAAGCATCCATAAATTCTTAGTTATGGATGTTTTTAGTCAACTCGGATAATTTTTCAGGCCTTGTTTGAATCCCAGCCTTTTATTTGAATGATAACCCTGCAAAAAATTGATAAACAGAAAATTTGTAGAATTCATTTGAGGTGCTTTGTGCAGAGAGTGAGGACTTCATGCAAAGCTACAGGTGCATTTTAAAGAGAATCTTTTTGAAATCTTGTGTTTTTTAATGACTGATGAGTAAATAATCCCACATCATTAACATTTACCTTCTTTCTTTCTGTCTGCTCTGCCCAAACACCATCTAATGTGATTTAATCCAGTCAGTTTAATGCATTCCTGTCTATTAAGTGTGAACGGCACAATGTGAGGTGGGGTCAGATTTGTGCCAGGGAAGCTCCAGGCCTGCTCGTCCTGGGGGGGGGGGGGGCTGGACAGGGAGATTACAGCACAGAAAACAGATGGGACGCTGGGGTTCAAAACCGTACGCTAGCTAAGAGACTGGCGATGTGTAACATTGAATAAATCATCACCATTTACAGAGATTAGTCAGCCAAGTTAATTATATGAGGATAAAGCCCCTGAGATGTATTATCATGCTTTTAAAGGGGCTCCCAATAGATTACATGAACTTTAGGGGTTTTGAGGGTGTAGCAAAAGCCTGTAATAGTGCATTTAATATCACTCGCTCAACATATCTGCAGGATAAATGAGTGATGTTTTCTCTCAGGAGTTCGTGGTATTGAAAATAAAAAAATTAGAAACCATCAAAGGGACAAATATTGATTTTCTGTCAGCACAAATTTATAGTCTAGGCTCAGAAGTAATTGAAAAATCCAACTCCTTGATTAAAAATGTCTTTTTTTGCACTATTCAATACCTCAAATTGATAAAAGCAATTTAATTGACTAAGATTTAGACAAAGCATTGTGAAGGAACCTAAGTAAAATATTTATATCTTTATAAATGAAGGTGTACTTTAAAAATATGCTGGAAGTTTGTAAGAGATTTGAGTTTATTAGAGGGAGATTTTGAAGAAATAAAGGCTTGGTAAATTGCATTTAATCCAAAGGTTTGAAATAGATTAAGTAGTAAATGTAACTCGATATTTATCTACCTCTAGAACTTTATTTACCATCATCTTACTACTATAACTGGCAGTGTGTCTGTCTGGATTTGCACACCACACAGTTGCTCCAATGTCTTTCATACCACTCAGAAGACTTCTTGGTGGCACTGGTTTGAAATTGGTGCAAAAAAAATCAAAAATATGAACAGATTTTCTATATAATCCAAAATTGTTGTGTGTTTGCTTCACTTTTGTTGAAGTACATTTTCAGTTCTTATTTGTTATTGAAAACATTCAATCTTCATATTTGACATTTCGCTTCCAGATGTCCAATTAAGAGCCTCTCAATTTACATTGTGAAATCCACCTAGACATTTCTATATAAAAACATTACTAAACAGTCATTTTTTGTCTTCTATACATAAAATTCTACTTGAAGTAGTGAAGGCATGTGGTCATGTCTCCGTTATAGAGCTAAAACATCACGGCGATAACTTGATATTGATCTTCTTAGGCCAGAATAAAATTGACATTTCATTTGAGCTGGTTGTTTTAAATTCGTCACTTGCAAATTAAAAATATAGCCATGTGCATAAGTTTTAGGCATGTAGGGCACAAAGAATTCATCTTGGGTCCTAATTTGCCACAAGCCAAGGCTGGAGCGCAGGAGAGGACGGCCAGATTTAAGCTGACACTTGTTGGCACCTGGCAGCCAAGGTAAAACTTGTTGGCAACTCTTCTGTCCAGGCCTTTTCACCTCTGGTGATACACCTGGAGACAACTGGCATTTTTTTGGCCCCTGGAACATCCACAGCATGACCAGGGGATCATGGCAACCCAACTACATGCCTTACTTGCACCATCCAGCCTGTATGCAGCCCAACAGGTCTGGACTTTTTTATTCTCCTTCAGTCCTGTCAATCCTCCTTCACACCTGATGGTGCCCTCAGGCCGATTATGCTGGCCTTTAACCTAACAACTTCTCAAGCAATTTCAAAGTTGCAGACCGGGATAGTTCTTTGGTTGTTGCACTAACAGGCAAAGTTGTTTCCTTTAATTTCTACTCTATGTAAATTATTTAAAACTGGAAAAGCACTCGGAGAGCGCAGACCTCCGCCATTAGCCCTATCTCCCAATAGTAACGAATCCTTTAAAAATTCCTGGATCCAGACGGTGATCCGGATCAGTCCCAAAATCTAATCAGTTCTTCCTTATGCCATTTCTGACATTTCCTGAAAATTTCATCAAAATCTGTCCATAACTTTTTGAGTTATGTTGCTAACAAACTAACTAACAAACCCTGCTGATCACATAACCTCCTTGGCGGAGTTAAACATTACATTAAAAGAGATATTAACTCGTATGTGATGTGTAAATATATATTTGCACACTTTAGACATTGCTTTCTTTTACTCTTTGGCACTTTCTGATACTATCCATCTTTAAATACAGACATTTTGGACAGTGTTTTCTAGGTCAAAGCCTGAAGTATGAAATTTTGATAGTAAATGAATGCATGACTATAAGTCAGGCCATCTAATCTAATAAGTCATCTAAATGAAAAGCACTGTAAGCTATGCATGTGCAGTCCATGCTGCCTCTTATTTCAAGATCACTGTCCTAAAAAAATCCATCCATGGCCACAGTGGGAGTCATTACTCCAACACACAGAGACTCAGTGACACTGATTCCCTCCAACAAATGCTCCCATTTCACGGTCACCTCCCAACCTCCACAGAAACAGTCGACTAATCCCTCTGTCCAAACCCCTGGTGGGGAGGAATCTGCTCAAAGAAGATTTCAGGAGGAGGAGGAGGGTCTCACAGGCCCTGTTCAGCCCTCACACATTTTAGAACTACACAAAAATCTTTAAACTTCATAAAAGGAGCAACTTTCTGTTGCCAAGAGGGAAGTATGTAGAGTAAAATGTCAAGTAAGTCCACTCTTCTGAATTTTTAATGATCGGAGAGAAAGAATGACTGTTGATGGCAGAAAGAAGCGATTATGATGTAGAGCCTGGACACTCACATTTTCCTGGACTGGCTGTGGATTGTACTTGCATGGATGCATTAAAAAAAGGCTATTTTTAAATGCTGGAAACTTAAAAATCATAGATAATTAGTGTGATTGTTTTGCTAAAGGTTACACTAGAAAGAAATGGGGAAAAACTCAAACCAACAAGGCAGTCTGACACCAAGCAAATGTGCAATAAGTACAACAAAACCTTAGAGGACTGAACAGACTGATTGTTAAATTAGCAAATCGCTGATACAATTCTTATCTTGTTCAATTCAATTTAACACACTTCATTTTTGTCTCACTTTTCTGCTCGATCGTCCAACTCGGAAAATAATGAACTCATCGAACCTTTCACCCTCCTTTATCATTCTAACTCATTATGATTAACAAGCAACTCATTCTCCACTTTTTTCTCTGCACAAAAACATCTCATTTCCATATTCAATTTCTCTACATTATGATAACAGCCACACTGCTGGGATATTGGCGTTGCTCATCTCACATTAACAACACAGAGACACGTGTTTTCCCTCATCTTCCGGCTCTCTGTTCCTCACAGGGTTTATTTCTGGATAGCAGGAGAGCTTTGATGTAGGAACTTAACATTTAAGATGCCTTATATGAATAATTTGTTTTCTCTCAAGACCATGGAGAGAAGCTTTCAGGGAGAACTAATTCCACAAAGCAATTTCACACAAAAGCAAATGTAAATGTGCTGTGAAATCCGTGAAATCCCTACTTCTAAGAAGTGCTGTCAAAATAGCACCGTTTATTTTTGGTTTAATATAAAGGCTAACAATTGTAGGACTGATAGTCAAAGAAAAACAGTGTGCAGTGGTAGATTGGAGCCTGGGTTTTAAGGCCAACACAAAGGTGTTATTAGTGTCCAGTAAATACGAGTAAATTACATGTTTCACAAACATTTGTTTGTATCTTAAAGGCAGGGTTGAGGACAGTTGAAATTGTCTTCATGTCCTGATGGCAATCAATACTCATTGTGTTCAGTAAAAGGAATGATAAAGTTTAATCATTTGTAGCTGCTTTAAGCCTGTAAAAACTTCTATTCCCAATAGCACATAATGTGCGTTATGGAAATAGTTCATTTTCAAATCACCTGAGACACTCCGAGCTTGATATAGAAAGACTGCAAAACTACCACTACTAAAATTAGTGTTTAACAGGGCAAAAACACAAGAAAGATGGAGGCAGAGAAGCTTAAAACACATTTGAATACAGCCTTTATTGACAACTACATTACGGCTAGGTTCTTTGAAGTTTAACAGCAAATAAAGTTTGTTGGTTGAAATGAAATTTGTTTATTTATCCTCCTGAGACCTGAGGGTTTGTTTGGAATGCATTTTTGGTTTCTCCCATGTATTCAGGTTGAGTAGGACCTGATAAATGAAACATCAGCTTTGCCTTTGGACAGGTGATTCTTCGAGCTTTTTTTTTCCAAATTCACATAAATTCCATAGAGTTTCAAAGTAATTCCATAAAATGTATCAGAAAAGACTTAGACATTTTTTTTGTATCACATAAAAAGTCCCACAAAATGTGTTCTTGATATCCCAAATGTTTAAATGAAATGTTTGCAGCCTAAACGTTTAAATAAAGAGTTCTCCCAAAATTTAATTTAACCTCGTGAAAATTTTCAAGCAGATTCCCGAAATTTCTAAGCAAATTCACATTAAAATTTCATAGAAAAATAAAAAAGAAACCTGAAAAATACATTACCCCAAATTCCATGAAAATGTTGGAAACAGTAAATTATATTCCCTGAAATTTCAATTTCATTTTCAAAGGACAACCACCCACCCCCTAAAAATTCCCAAAAATTTACAAACACATTTCCCAAATTTTCCAGGAGAAAGCCCAGAAATGTCCAACAAACTCTCCAACATATGAAAACATATTCCCCAAATTTCCAAATAAATATATACAAAGTTCAAAGCAAATTCTCCAAATATCTAAACAGCAAATCCTCCCAACATTTCAAGCAAATTACTGGAACTTCAATTGATATTCCAGATAATGATCTCAAAAATTCTAATAGCAGAAATGATTACTATGTTGTAGGAAAGCCAAAATGTAATGTCCTCATATGTGCATGCAGAGTCTTAGGAGGTGAAACCTGTTCCAAAGGTCTCACTTTACTCACTCACAGAGAGTATTGTTACACAAGGGAAAATATTCAAAAAGCTTTCAGAATTTAGGTAACTTCTACTCTCAGATTCTATGTAGGGTTGTAGAATCTACACATGGGAGACTGGATTGTCAGCTCTGGTTTCTCTTTGTAGTCTGAGCTGTTTTGACCGATTATGCATCAGCAGGCTTTGGTTTATACAAGAGGAACAGAGCAAAAACAAGCAGAACCTTACCCTTGCTAATTGCATACCAGCTTGAATCAGCAGTAATCTAATGATGATTGATTGATCTCTATTAAGAGATATCTTGATAAAAGTGCAGCTGACAACCTAAACCATTAGTTGCAAGTAAATAAGCTTGATGCTGAAATGCGTCTAGGAGCGTTTTTAGGGTTTATATGAACATGTTGTGAACATAAAGGCATACAAATGTTTGAAGGAAGTGCCTTGCAAATTTCTTGTTGTCGTCACCTTTATGAACCCCATTGTCCAAGAGCACTTCAAACAAACTTTTTTATTGGGGAACTCCTTTCTACGTTTTTTTTAAGAACAAACATATTTATTTGTTTTTTGGGGCTCATACTCCTGGACAAGTTGCTGTATCGGCTTTTCATCTGTTTGACTGACCTGAGAGTCAACAGGTGAAGGAGCTCTACTCCAGGGTGTTATGGACCAAGAAATGAAAACATTTACGGAAAAGGAAATCTTTCTGTCCAACACGGACCACTGGCTTCACCAGAATCCTGAAGAAGTTAACATCCTGTCCTGGAGGCATTCATCGTCTGTTGGACAGTGACTGTCGATGAATGCTGGATTGGGTTTCAGGTAAACCGAACTTAGCAGCTGTTGAAATTAGAAAACTGGAAAGCCAACTAACTTCCAGAACCTTCTAAAAACACAGTGTATTTGTATGTAAAAATAAAATGTCCGTTGTCCTGTGTATTGTTTGATAAAGCATATACATAATGAAGGCGTTTATATTGTAAGAACATTATATGAAGGATACTTCATCTAAAAATGTAATTAAAAAAATCAGTCAGACATCCAGTCTTGGTTTAATGATGTTTTTTATAGACTGATGAAAAACTGAATGTTTTGCATCATTTCCCAAAGAAATTTAAAGAGCCTAATGATTGAAATTACAGCATACAGCAGCAGTTTAATAGCAGACCAATTTCCCCAGTAATTTTAAATCAGTTTAGATCAAAAGTACTTCTACTTGACATTTACTTAAGAGTCAAAACATCCCTGTGCTTAGACTTTGGCTAAATGCCTAAATTGGCCGGGTAGTAAAGAAGCTGTTGGAAGCTTCATTATCTCACTATGAGGGCTCATCTGAGTCACTGGTGATAAAATAACACTGGCAGCATCTTCTGTTTCAACCTTACACCTGACTGAAACAAGAAGAGGAACTAGTTCATTAAAAAAACAATAAGAAACAAGCTTCCACTTCTTCCTCCTAACACCACATGCTGTGTCTTACCTCCACACTGAGCGTGAAGTCAGAGCTGTCCAGCAGGGTGACTTTACACTGCATGATCTTCACTTTTTTCGCTCCTCTCAAAGGAGACCTGGACAGACGACTTGTGGATGACCTGTGGGAAGTCTGGTCCTCCTCCTGCAGCTCCTACGAGACAAAAACAGTCATTTCAAAATCATGACAACAGATTAGTGAGGTTTTCTGTACTGGACCGCTCCCTTGTTCTCTTTAAGCGAGACTAAAAAACATTCTGTAAACTTTAAGGTTCAAAGGGTTCACACAACAGAAATGAAAAATACCTTCTGCTCACAATCTCCCTGCCTCCGCCTGCCCTGAATGTCACTTTCTTAATGTAGTCGTCTTTGACAAAACTGCTCGTTCTGTCACATGACAAAACCCAAGCCTAAAAATAGAGGCTGGGACCCTGAGTGTGTAATCGGGTCCCACTGAGAAGAGCTGGAGGTGTTCTGCCATTTTGTCTTAAACTGAGAAAATCCAATTTTCCACTTGGTTGAAAACAAAGCTGTTCATGACTGACTTCATGCTGAAAAAAAGGCTTTTGGCTTTAAGACAGTTCTCCCTTCTAACTCACACACAAAGTGGATTTTTCCTTTTTACATTTCAAATTTCTAATGCTCTCCAGGCTATATTCATCACATTATGCCTGTGCAATGAAGCTCAAATGGACCAGTTCTCCCAGTGGACACAGTGAAATGCATCAGTTATTATTACAGGAAATACTTTCCCCCTTTAGAGAGCAGAAGAATGAAACTGAAAGTATGATATGTATTTGAAGAGGTAAGTATTCCAAAGTCGTGTCAATGTTCATCGGTGATTTGCGACTGAGAAACATCACAGAAAATGTGTAAAATCACAGCAGTCATACAGTAAACTCCAGCTACTTCAGTCTTTCAGTACGTTGACCCTGCAACACAGAAATCTCCCAGCCTCAGCCTCTGTGTGTCAGAAAAGACTGATGGTGTTGTGTCAGTGCGCTGTGACTTCTCTCAGCCTTGTTCCTGATGATTCACACAGATTCAACAACAGCAGAGCATCATACATCACTCTGTGTGACATGATGAGGTCTGTTTCCTGCAGATCAAGTTAAGGGATACTGCTATGGATTAGCTTCACGGTAACGCCTTTAAAAAGACCTGTGTGAAAGTTTGAGGGGGATGAGTTGGCAGAAATGACATTCAGTGGTAAGTTTTCATCAGTGTATGATCCCAAAGGTATAAATCTCTGCATTTTTGTTCCTTATGTCTGACACTTGACAATAGATTGCTTGCAATCACTTGATCCCAAATGTCCATTGGGGTCAGGAAGAGGGGGAAAGCTGTTAGGAATGAACAGGAACTTAACAGTACTAAATGGATCTCTATGCTGCAAATATTATCAGAAAATTTCTTCATACATAAAGTAAGATCCCTACACCTTACAAAAATGCTGAACATTTTCATCTGGCAAGGAGGGGATTAATATCACAAACTGCTTGGTCCAGCACACCTCCTAGCCTCGTCTAGTCAGATAAAAGGAAACAAGAGTCTAGAGGAGTCTTGTACTGAGCTGAGAGGCTAGCTGAGCCCCTTAAAGAAATACAAAAATCCTATTTTGTCACAAACATGCTATTAATTGAAATGGTGGTAGATTATCTACTGAATGTAGATAGCGACTGAGATGTGAGGAGCCCTTCATGAAAGAGCATGTTTTACGAAACAGCTCTGTTATGTTAGCCGTAGCAGCTTGCGCTCGTTTCACTGCCAGTTTCCTTTCCTCCATCTTTTGTTGTTATTTAATCCCCATTTAAAACCCAAACTGGTGCCTAATGAAGAGCTGTTTGGGATCCAAACAACCAGCTCAGCTGAGTTCAGCCTAATGATTTGGAGCTCTTAAAAAGAGACAGATTTCCTGTCATGATAAGCAAGACTGGATGGACATCAGCTGAGGAAACAGAGTTTAATGTGTTTAACTCTGATAAAACAGTACTGAACCAAACCAGACCACTTTGTGGAGCAGACCAGACATGAGCGTATGTGACACTGCTTGTAAAGCCATTACAACGAGGCTTGTTTAATTCCTGCCTGCTTCGGTTTCTCCGAGTTTTTTTTATTTTTATTTTTCTATTATTTTCCTCAAATAATTTTTGTTTCTCAAAAGTATTTCACTACTTTTGGGACACAAAAGTAACTTAAGAATGTCAATATTTTCCCAATTTGAATGTAGAAACATTAATTAATTTGCACTGTCCCTGTAAAGTATAAAAAAATAAACAACATGCTGCAACTGGAGAAGGGCCTCATGTTGACCTACACTTCAGGCTTCCAAATCACAAAGTCCACCCCTGCTTATCTTGCCCTATCATTAAACCACATATACATTTAGCTATACAATCAAGTACCTTAAAAATAGTAAAAACATTCCCATCAGCCTCATCCATACTGTGTTCACAGCTAGTTTGAGAACATCAGAGTCTAGCATGCTAAAAAAGTGAGAATTTTACCTGCAAAACATCCTCTAAAGGATCAAATTTCAACAGGTTATCTTTTTGTTCAAAGCACTTCCATGTACAAATGCAGCTGTCCAGAGCTGCTGTCATGGCTGCGTAATGAACATTACACAAACATCCATCAAGAAAAAAATTCAAGCTCTTAAGTCATTTCCCTGAAACTTTGTCAAATAAAAAGAGGTTTGTTAAAAAAAATAACTGTGTGGGAAGTTCTGCTTGTTGGCAGATCTGCTGATTTAAATGCATCAGTAATATTCAAGGAAAAACCCTTCATAGGCAATATTCCCAAGAGGAAAAACAAGGCTGGCATGGGCCATTTGGATAGTTACCTATTCCTGTTGTTCATTATCCCCAGGGTGACTATCATATTTCCTAGATTACATTAAAATATTCAATTTTGTTTTGATCTTTTGCTACATCGATCAGGACTTAATGAATCCATCCATCAGCTCTGGCAGCTTCTGCTGCTCTCTCTCATTACAGCCTGTTATGATTCATGTATAAACCCACGCTCTATTTCCCCCTTCTCATGAAACACTCCATTTTTCCACATCATGATAAAAGCCACACTGCTGGGTCAGTGGAGTCGTGAGCATCAGCATGCTCAAATTGCAGTTTCATGCTCTGTCACGTGGCAGATCATATGAACAGCTTGGTTTTTCTGCATGTCCAGAACAGGTTGACCTGACTTTGTCCTTTTGACTCCCTAAAGTTATTTGGTAGAAATAGGTATAAATTAACAGCTCAAAACTTAACCTTAAATGTTTTGTTAATGTGAAAGGAATTGGAGACATCCTTAAATTTATCCTTTCCATTATGTATTCATTTACAAAACAAATCAACCCTCTTTTAACCTTTCCCATTTTCATCTTTAGATCATTTTTTTGCTCTGTGGCTTCCAGTCAGTACACACATCTCCTACTTCAAATGTAATCGGTTTTCCAGGATAAAACAGTCTTGTGGCTTACAACACTTTGTTGTTCTGACTCATGCTGAGGAGCAAATCTCTCTACATGTACAGGTAGTCACACTGTTTGTCTTCAACAACTAATTTAGAGGCAGACTGAGCTTTAGTCTGAGACAGTCTCCACCTGCAGTTTGGAGGCGGTGGAAATCAAACCCTTAGATCGATTAGAAAGCAAGCCCAGAAGCTTACTGGGTCTGGAGTCTGCAGAGAAGCACTTAGTGTTCAGATAACATTTGGGGTGTCTCAGATATAAAATGATCAGGCTGCAGGCTACACTCCTCTTCCTTAAAGAGATCATGAGCTTTAAAATAAACTGAACTGGAGGTTCCTCGGTCTAATAAATCTATCTCTTCTTGCAGTAGGATCATGACTTTTTACTTTGATAATTCGAAGAAAATAATCATCAAGTCACATTTTTTAACACCAAACTGGTCTGTTTTTTTTGATCAACTGTCTTACAAGGGATGCTCCTTGTGACTTATTTAACTGACATTTAAACATCTACATAGAGAAAGGATCACAGCATCTAAAGGCAAAAATGTCAAACTGGTTTACACCAATTGCAGCTTATGATAGCTGTGCTTGAAACACCAGCCTCCAGTACTCTTTGTGGGTTAACGTTCACATCAGTGCTGACTGTGGTTACACATTGCTGCTGTGAAGTAGTTACAGGCTGGTTTAACACGACACAGCAAACATAGTTTCAGCTACGTTTTCTGGACCAAACTACTGTCAAACTACTTGATGCTACAAAATCACATTTGTCCCCTGAGCTGGTTTACGCCTGGATAGTAGAGTATTATGGAAGTTACCATTAATGGGAGATACATCCCCGTGTGTGTGTGGCTAGATGCTACAACATCTGACCAGCAATGCAGAACTCAATTAATAGAAATCATAATGATTAGTTTGACCATCTAGTAATTCTGCTGTCAACTAGTGAGGGTGACAATGTTCAGTCAATTAATCATCCAGTGGTGTAGTGGTGTGTGCAGAAGTGGGTACACACTTTATTTATATACTCTTTGGAAGTGGGAATACTCATTTTTAAGTGGGTATACTCTATAGGGACAAAAATGTTGTACTGCACATCTTAATATCTTAGGAGAGAAATTCAGATATTCACAGCATTGCTTCATCAAGAACATGTGTGGGTATTTATCACTGTCAACCACACCAGACTTTACAATAAGAATAAAACATGTACAATGATACATCATTTAGCAGATGCTTTTGTCCAGAGTGATGTACATCAGGAACAGGTGTTCCTGGTATTAAGGATCTTGTCCAAGGGCCCACACTGGATGCTCACTGGGCCCTTTTTTTTTACCCTTCCTATAACACAGTCAGTGATTTAAACTACTAAGCTATCCAGCAGCATTTCTTAAAAAGGATTTTTAGCATTATGCCAAAAAAAGTCCAAAAACTGAAAAGGATTACAAAAAAGCAACACTACACAAAGTCCAAGAGCCAAAATTGGTCTCTCTAAAAACATGTTTAGTCTTACGGATAAAAAAAACCAATGCCAGCATTCCACAGCTTGAATAAACCAGAATAAGTAAAATGTCAAACTTCTAAAAGCTTAAGGATTGGCTGGATTATGTGTCTGTCATCAGATAGATCCAAACCTTCAGTCTGAAATGATTGTTTCCTGTTCCAACAACCACGATCCCAATTTAGCATCATCTGAAGAAAACAAGGCAGTAGCTTTGGGGGTAGTTTAGTTTTACTGCAAGCCAGTAAACAATGACAGCTTCCTGTTGAGCTCATGTTTTGTAGGTTACTTCCTAGTGCTGTACCCGCCCACTACGCCATATATGTTGTTGCTCTAATTGAACTTTAATAGAGCTCAACACTAGTCCAAGAAGCAAAATCACCATTCAAATCCCCCGAGGACAAATTGTAAAATCCTTTTAAAAATGTTTTGAATGTATGAATCAAGCTAACCAGCCACCAGAATACTCATGACTATAAAATGTTCATTTTAGCGCAAAACATCGTTAAAAAATGTAGAAAAAGCAAAGATACAAGACTGATTTATCTAAGAAGCTGAAAGAACTATATGTCCCACAATCCACTGTGATTCATTTTGTTCGTTTTTCAGGGCAGTTTTTAAAGATTTAAAACCATACTGGCACCTTTTAATCAACGCTTATCTTTACTGTAGAGACGACATTTTAAATGACAGTATCTTGAGTATTTATCATTTCATGCTAACCCTATATTAATGGACCTCATCACTGCTGCTGACGGTCAAAGTCTGCAGGCCCGGTAGACATTTTCATGGTTACCGAGACACCACCAATCAAAGATGCTAATCTCACACTCTGGTACTGTAGTATTCTTGGCAGAGATCACAAATAAACAGTTTTTCTTACACAAAGGTTGATATCTTACTAACTTTTGTCTAGTAAGGGAGCATATACCATTGTTAACACTCAGCTAGACATTTAAAACCGTTGATCTGGAAATATAAGCTGTTTAAAACTTTAGCTAACACTTTTACAGGTTGCACTAGGCAGTCCTTTCAATGAAAGGCTGTAAAAGCATGCTGTCAGCCCAGCAGTTAGGTCATGCCCTGACACTGATGCTACAGTCCACCAAGAAGGCAGCTTAGATTCAAGTATGACATTTGACACCCTTCCCATATCATTGCCATTTCCTGTTCTCCCACCAAAGATTCTTACCCTATCCACTGTCCTCTCTAATAAAAGCTAATACCCCAAAAATAAATATTAGAGAAAAAGAGACAGTAAAAAGACACTAAATAGTGCAATCTCAAGCCACATGCCTAAGACAGCGTTGCATTCTGGATGTAGAGCTAGAAAAGCAGTCGTGAAAACTGCAAATTATGTATTGAGAGGCTGAAATGGGCAAATACTTCGATTATCTGGAGATAACCTTCAAGATTGATCAAACTGAGCTGGCGTTGTTTGTGGGTTTATCAACTAATGGCTAAACTGCTGCCATGGTTTGTGTTCATGTAATTGCTCTAAACCAGACATCTAGACCATGACACCACAAGGTTTACTTCAGTAGCTGAGTTTTTCCCACAGCTGTGTAAAGTTATGTTAATAAGTCTGATCTGCTGACGTAATGCAGTGGCTGAAAACACCCAAACTTTGCAGAGGATTTCTCAGTCTGTTTCACCACAATCCCAGTATAAAAGCCGGGACTGATTAGTGGATGCATTTGAAGTGGGGCTGTAACCACCATAGAGAGCACTGAGGTCATGTCGTCACCATTTTTCTAGTTCATTTCCATTTTTCCACACAAAGGCACGATTCATTCAGGAGAGGGATGAATGGAGTGTGATGTTTTCTCAATTTCAAGCCTTATCTAAGGAGATATGTACAGTGTTTTCACAGTCAAAACAGCCTTGAAAGTACAGAATCCTCTTTAAGAGCAAGGTGAAGTAAGGTAACAGGATCTTATAGGTTGAGCCATCAATAAGAACTTTCTGAATTCTTCTGTGTTCACAGAGAAATGATGGATTACTGCGGTGGTGGTAGTGGAGAGGCTGACCTGCTCTTTCCTGGCCGGGGTGCTGTGTCCAGCGGCGGTGGGAAGCTGCTCCGTTTGGTTCTGAGGCGGTGTCGGTTCGGCTGCTTTAGCTTTCGCCTTCTCCGTCTCCTTGTTCTGCCTGGCCTCCGAGTCTGCGCCTGTTTCAGTCGTCATGGTAAATCACGCTGGAGTGGGAGGAAAAAGGAAAAATGGATGAGTCAGCTGACTTGTTATGAATTGATCTACTGTCGCTTTCAGCTCTGTGTAACGATAAGCTGCTCTCTAATGTGGATGCAGAGCTGTTGATATTGTTTGACAGCAGAATAAAAAGTGAAATTAATGCTAAGTGGCTTAGGGCCACTCAAGTACTGTTTTCAATAATCTGAGGAGTGTCAGCAGCTGATAAAAGAAAGTGCTGAGACTGCTGGTGGCCTGACATCTGTCATTTCTACAACATACTCTATATCTTCCCACATTCAAGTTCAACACGATTGTTCCTGGGGATTCAACTTAAATAATAGCTCTGAACAAAAGAGTCTTTTTTTGTCCTGCAAAATGACAGACTTTAGTAATCAAATACCCAAAGATAACCCTTTAACAATGACATGCATTTGAGTCATGCAGTATTTGAGAATATTTAACAGGACAATATTTCAAACATTAAAAATATACCAAAAAAGTTTTATAACACTATAAACAATCACAAATTCATACTAAACTCAGAAGTTTTGTTTCTGTTTTCTGCAACTCAAAAATTAAGAATTTGAAATCTGCTACCAGAGAATATTCAGCTCTAAATAAATGACCAAAATGACAAATGCTTATCATATTTTTGTTCGTGAAAAAAGGATTTTTAAAAAGAACCAACAAAATAAGTAGACATATGTAATTTTCCTGAATGTTGTGCAGCCTCCCTCATTGCCTCACCGTCCCTACAGAGTATTTACATACAACCATCCAAAGTATCTGAGCTGTGCGGGCGCACTTCTTTCATAGCATGACCTTCTCCCTCTGTGAATAGCAGCATGCCAGTGACAGATGTGATCCCGAGGGCCTTAAACTGGGTAATGAAAGGAAACATCCAGTGGCCAGTTTTGCAAAACAAAGATGACAGATAGGAAGGATCACACTGGGGGCCCAGGTTCTTACCGTACCCACAGGCTCTGACATTGGGATGTGGGGTTTGAAGGGCGGGACAACAACACGGCCTCTGCTGCTCAGAGTCTGGGGTTTGTAGTACGGATGCCTGTCATTCTGCTGCCGGCCTGCGTCTCTCTGGGCTCTATTTATAGGACAGTGTTTACGCTGAGGAGGGAGCATTCAGGGGAGGGTCTCTGACTTCAGTCTTGGCCGGGGACAGTTGAATGTGGATCAACAAAGGCCACACTGGGCTGAGGTGATCCCTAAAACTTTTGACCTAGGGAATGAACAACTGCATCAGCCACTGTGGAAAGCTATTGAAATAAACCAAGAAGGTTTTGATTATCTTCAATGCCACATGGGAGTTGTTTTTTTACATTTGAAGTAAGAATCTCTGGCTATTTCTGGGTGTCCTGCTGTGTAAAGCACATAGCTGGGTTATTAACAGCTGGAGTCTATGCCCCCATCAAGCCTCTGTGTTGATTTGGTCGCCTTAAACCCTGTGACAGATGCATTACTGAAAAATACTTTACGCCGTACTGAAATGAATGTTTCATTGTCTCCAGTAAAGCTCCATTGCTGTGATTACTTGTGCAGAGTCTCGTATGACAAGCATTTCATCTTGTTTAAATATGCTTTGGTTTTTCAATATCTTTGGTATTTCAAAAAACTACATCAGGGTAATTCATCTTTCTAATGAGCTCTGGTTCAAATCTCTATAAAATTATTTAAATAGGATTACAATAGAAAATGAATAAAGCTTTGCCAAGAAACAAAAGCAACTTCAGACGTCAATCTATTAGTGTTTAAGTAGATCAGAATGATGTTGACTCAAAGCACCAGTAAATCTGGATTTGGAGTAGAGTAAACATTTAGGAGCCTTGTGTTATTTCTGCATTTCTACCTTAGCTTTTGAAGCAGTCAGGGGTCACTGAACTTAACATGCTGATCAAATACTTTCTAAGGTTCAACTTAAGCAGCGTTTGGAGCTGTTAGGGTTGTCAGGATTTCAGATTTGTACACTTCAGTCTTTTCATACGATTGCAACCAAAGTACAAGTCATATGCATGCAAGACTGAGTAATTTAGTGCTTTGATTATTAAAAAAAACCCTTCAAACTCTTTCACTCTGCCCAACCTGCACAATTAAGATGGTTACAATCATTCTTAAATATTTTCCACATATTTGTGCGATTAAGACAACGCTCATTCTCTTACAAAAGCTTTGGTTACAAAACATAACTGACTATCTAAAGCTGTTTACAGATACTAATGATCAATAAATACAGGAGAGCAGCAAACTCAACCAGAACCTTGTTAAACTTCTGTTGTGTCACATGTTAAAGAGTGGCTTGCAGATCAGCTGACAGTTGATGTCTGCACAGCCAACCTTTGCTTTTCTTAAACCCCTGCAATGAAACAGGAACTACGGTCAGAGAGGGGGGAAAGGAGGAAAGGAACATCTTAGCACCATAGAAATGGAGGAAGAATACGTTCAGTCACTGGTGACAGGCACTCTTCACAGGGCCACACAACAGCCCACACAGTGGCCTTGTGTGTGGCCTTTAGCATGGACTGGCACATACATTATGCATTCAGCAAGCTGAATTCACAACTCATTTAGCGCCCTGATTTACTGCTAGTATACAGGAGCAACTAAAGAGACTGCATCAATATATTCTTATTGCTCAGAGATGCAGCTAGAACAAAAGTATACCATCTTTGACAATTAAAAAAACAAACATGCTTTGTTGCTTCACAGTTAATCTGAAAGCAAAAAGAAAAGCAGCATTTAAAGAAAAGTCAATGTAGTTTTGAATGCAGTTGTTAAAAAATATCAGTACCTTGATACTTTACTGATGCCATTTGATTGAAAACAATACAGTCATACATTACAAATATTGAATTTGTAGATGCTTTTGAGTAAAAAAAATTTTTTTGGAAAACTCCTGCACGTTATCAACATCACTGGTTCCCAACATGGGGTCCAGGATTTCTTTTGGGGTATTTTCAGTGGGGACGCAAGGATCTGTCTGCTCTGAGGTCGTTGACATTAGGCACAGTCAGAAAAACTAAAGTCATAATAAAACACATATGAGTAGGTGTTTTTATAATAACACTTGTATCCTGGTCTATATTGTTTGGATTTGAATTGTAAAAACAATTCAAACTGATGTGCCGGGGATGGGGGGGTGCTTAATAAAAATAGGTCTGAGACACTTACATTGTACAAAATGCCAAAATGTTTGCACAAGTGAGACAACGTGAAAGTGATTGCGTGCAACTTTTGATAATACCAAACAAGAAATTACCCAGTACAGTGAATCGCTAAAGGCCTGATTATTAGAGCTCAAAGAGCCCGAAGTCTCCAGATGACCCAAATCTGATTTTTTTTGTTCGTATGTGACTGATGTGTTTCTTTTCTGACAGTGTAAACAGCTCACGTCACATTGAGTCGAATGTTTTCACATCAAATTAAGGCCACTTCAACAAAAATCAGATACATATCTGATCTTCTGACATTTGACCGCAGTTGAAAAGCCAAACAAAAAAAATCAGATCTGAGCAAAAGATCAGAATTAAGCATTACTGACTAAAAAATGAGAAGCTGTCATCTCTGACTTCTTTATCATTCATTGCTAATGAAAAATGACAAGAAATAAAAGTGTTTACAAGACATTTGAAGTCTGCAGCTCCAAAACTGAATCAACTGTAAAAAGCTCACGTCTTCAAGAGATGACCATAATTTTCAATTTTGAAATCATACCAGCTAGAATCAAATGATAGCAATACCTGTTTGAAAACCCCAACAACAAAAAAAATTACATCCGGGACAACCAAAACTACTTAACTTAGCCTAGTAACTATTTTTTTTACTTTCCAATCTGCCGAAAATAGTGTCTGGAATTATTCTATATTATCTTTTGTTTGTTTTAATATTTAGGTCAATTTATAAGTATTAGATTTTATGACTATGAGACTATCATCTGTCTGCAAGTAAAGGAAAACTTTTACGAACCAGGAGACATTGCTGTTTCTCTCCTCTGCTCTCTATCAGTCTGTAACAGACACAGTTGAATGTGCATCTTTAAAAGATGCTAAAGAGATGTACTATATGCTGACTAGTGAATTAAACAGTGGGAATACAGGATGTGACAGCAGGCAGAGCTAAGAGGCATGCAGCAGGCAGAGGGAGAGACTTCTCTGCATCAGTCAAAATATTCTTTCATGACTGCACACAAGGGTTGTTGCGTTTTAACTTCTTCACACTCAGAGTGTAACTTCGGTGAAACAAACAGGAAAAAACATCTGTCACTGTACCAACACTCTGTTTAGCAGCAGGACACAGCCCTCGCTGTCATATGATCCCTACTGTTGTGCATTATCTCCATATCTCCACTCCTGGGTTAATACAGTTTTATAGTTTGCAGTTTTTATTTCATTATTGTGTCATACATACACAACAATATAAGTATACATGTTTTTCTTCAAAATGTTGGTACTTCTGAACCTAAAAATAACAGACACTGAGTAAGGCGTGTGATATAGCCTTACAGTTATCAGAACAGAAGGTGGTATATGTGCCCCACAGTACATCGGTAAATGTGAAGTTATTACATGAAAAATCCAGCACAGCTAATGAACATTGACAGAAGAAACATTCTGAAAAATTGAAGGAAACTTCTGTGAAGATGATGAAGAATGTTCAGCACTTACTGTCAAACCTGGTGACAAATTTTTCTTCCAGTAAAGCACATTAAAACTGTTTCACTCAGCTAAACCCCGACAGAGAGCACACATTTTTATCACTTATGCTCGCAGATAAAATCTGATATTCTCTCTGATGCGTCTTCTTGAAAGAGAGCAGCAGAAACAATCTATCTACTTTTCTTCCGCTAGACACAAACCTTCCTCCAAAGATAAATGGCCTCGTAAATACTTCAATCCCATTACTTATTTCCTATATTAGTCAAGCTAACCAGCAGTTTATCAGATCCTCTGTCTGGCACCAAACAACCTAGGAATCAGATCACATTCAGCATTTGTGAGAGCTGTGGATTATCATGTCTATGGTAACAGACAGGCCGAGGCTTATCAGTCTGTATCTACATGACATAATTGATCACTGTAACTAAAGACTGTGCAAACCTCTGCTTAAAGGTCCATTTGTGATTGTAATGCACCCTGTTGAAAGTGGCTTGTGCACATACACCCAGGGGAGGATGAAGGGCCGCCATCTGTGCTGAGTGCCATTAGCCGGAGAACACCACAGCTGGGCCTGTCCCTGCAACCCTTGCCCCCACACCCAAACCCCCCCTGGGGGCTTGTGGAGGCTACATGGAGGGGAATAGCTGGCGTATTTTGACACGTCAGGGCCCATCCCAAACTGGACTGCCATGCATGTTTGATGGCACCTCTCTTCTTAGCTGCAGGGCTGACAGCTGTCACACACAGACGTAACAACTGTAACAGGATACCACGTAGCTGGTCCAGCCACTAAACTGAGACACCTCTAGAGAGGGGGGATCACTGATCCCTAAAGAGCTCTTATCTGTCCTTATGTCCAAACAACAAACAATATTATTGATGCTACAAAAATCATTGCCACTTCAGATTTTCATTTAGTTCACTTGAGGCCTTCTTTAAATATTTTATTACTAAAACTTACAAGAGATGCAGATTTAGTCATCTATAAATGGAAGCTAAGGTGGTTAATTATAATGATCAGATTAACACAGGTTAGTAGGTCATTTTCAAACTCTCTGTGGATCCAGCTTTTGCATTGTGGTTCAGAAGGGTTTCTTGAAAATCTTTCCAAAAGAGTTGGGACTGCATTTTGTAAAATATTGAAATCTATATGTAAATAAAATAGCAAAAAGACATCACAGCAAACATTAGAACTAAAAAATATTACTTCTGGAGAATTATACACCTGTTTTGAATTTAATGGCAGCAATAATTCTTCTTTAAATCTTATCAAAAAGTGTTCAGATGCTGTATAAGAGGACAGTGGAGTGCATAAATCGTGATATTTGAGGCCATCATAATGATTCAAAGCTCCTGTGAGGAACATCTGCTTTGTGCTGGTTTTGTTTTCCCCTGTGGATATAGTGGTACCTTTAATATTTTTTCTAATTTTGATAAATGTTGAGTATTTCGCTTGAGGAAAAAAAAAAAAAAATCTGTTTCAGCAGGCCACTGTTATCGTCTTTTTCTGTCACCTACCCTGCAGCAGCAGTTTGACAATAACAGAACAATTCAGACATCTTTAAGTGCTGTTCAGATACTTTGGTTTGCCTTTGTAACTTATACAAAGGCTTTAGCTTCAATTTGAGCCTGCCATAACCAGCTAAAACTTCTCACATGATATCTAAGGAAATCTACAGGGATATTTCCTATCATTTTGAAGTGCATTTTTGCTTTGAACAACTAAAAATCAGAACCTTTGTCTTAAAATTATATTTAAATTTACGTAAAAACCACCATTATAAAGAAATACTTTGAAATACACGGTCTTTCAATGTGGCTTAAGTAATCCATTTCTCAAAAGTCAAAAGCAAACAAAAAAATAAGACAAGGTAAATGTATTCTAAACAAGTATAATAAGGTACAGCCCCAAAATTTTGCGATGTATCTTCAAATTGTGCTGAGAAAAATCAACCCCCTTGACAGCTGGAGAAGTGTAAACAGTCCAGCACTGACTGTATTATCATCACTGTATTGTCATTCTGCCTAAACTGGTGTAACAAGCAACACAAGCTGATTGTAAGCCTGACTTCCTGTTTATCAGAGGAAAACAAAAAGTGTTCGACCTGGCTAAAAAGCCTGATGACAGAAATGTTTACTGTAAGTTCAGCTGGATATCTGTGCAGACGATGTTTCTGAACAACATATCACAGTCAGCAGAGTTCAGTCCTCCTGTCCTTAACAACCCAAGACATTTAAAAAACTCAGATCTGTTTACTACCTCAGAAGGTTCAGCTGGGACATTTTCCGACTCTGGGTCAACAAAAGCTTAATGTACAAACAGTCCTGACAACTAATCTTTCATTCAGAGGGTCAATAACACAACCTGCAACAAAATGTTCCCATCCAGCCTCGACAAAATATCTACATCAGTGACCCAGTAAAACAACAAGTCAATTCTGAATCTGTTGCTTTACGTTGCTACTTGCCTCACCCTAAAGCTTTCTGATGCTGCAACTGTTTAATCCAGAACATGGCATGTAAATTCTGCTGCCTGAGGGCTCTGAATGAAAACAGCCAGAAAAGATGGCAAGTAGAGACGAACTGCTCTGTTCAGAGCACACCTGCTGCTTACCTCTCACTCTGAAGATGGAAATAAAAAAACAACACTCCATAAGGTGCATTTACTGAACGGTAAACTGCAATTTTCATTTCATGGATTAAATTCACATAACGAGGGAGAAAAGCTGTTCAAGAGTGGCGTTCCTGGTTGATGCTGCAAGATAAATAAAAAGCAATCTGGGATTACAGTGTCCTCAAGTCAAAACTAGATGTAAGAAACAGAGCTATACATTACTGGGAGAGCCTGGGGGACAGAACGAGCAGCCAATGGCTGAGTAATCATGATCCAACTGAGTAAGCACTACACAACATGAATGAGGTACAGCAACAGAACAGCACTTTCTCTGTAGCAGTCTCTCATGTAATATCCAGCATTTCAATGGAAATGATAACTGTGTCTTTACTGCAGCTCTGTCATGGCAGCAGCTGTGACAAGAAACAACCTGTTACAAGAATAAAAAATGAAGCTTTTCTCTATTTTTATAACCTGTTGGAAATTTCTGAAGTTGTGGGAGTACTCCTCAAAATGCATACAGCACAGGAGTTGTAATTAATTATGCCATTTCAGTGCAAAAATTCTTGACAAAGTGTCCTCCCCTCACTCAGATCATAACAACTGCTCTGTCTTCTTTCCATAGAGTTTAAAGTTTTACATCATGTTCAATTTAATAGTATAGTTTTCTTAGTTCCAAATATCTCAAGGGGGCATGAAGATCTGTCTGCACTAAAATATAAACTTATTACTGACACAATGATGTTTAAGGGAAAAAATCCTTCTTGACCAGTGATCATCAACTGGCAGCCCAGGGGCCATATCAGGGCCCCTAAAGGGTCCAATCGGACCCCAAAAGACTACCAAATTAGGAAGACATGGTTTTTAGGGTTTCTCCTGCCTTTAGATCCCTATGGCTATTAAATCCACCAGAAAAACAATCAATATTAACAGTTTTTATCACGAATGACTTATGGAAATCCACCTGTCAGCCGTCATTAGTAAATATGTATGATAACGACATACTCTTCGTTCAATTACTAATTAAATCTGCAGTTTTTTTGTGTCAACTTGTCACTTCAGGGTCTTGGAGAATGCAATTTTACTTAGTTCCTGCATGTGTTTCTCACCAATCAGGACAGAGCATAGTAGTATCAAACCCAACAATGGACAGAAAACAGAAAACCCCAAAAATATGAAGCTAATATACCTCAATTGCTTACTTGTGGCTGGCTGCAGTAGGGGCTGATATTATAGTTAATGCTTAAATTTTCAAGGAAATACCCATACATTAAAATGTTGGCTGGACCAAAATATTTAATTTAATACAGTTCATCTGAAAGTCTGGCACCCACATCATCTGTCAAAACAAAATATGGCCCATGTATAATGTAATTAATGGCCCTGATGTAGACCTTATTTTCTTAGGGTTTTATCCACTGAACAATAAAAGAACTGATGTTGAATTCTGAAAGCAATATATCAATTTCTTATGGGGGGGTGGGGGGGGGGGTGTCAGCTTTTCTTAGATACAAGTGTGGGTGGGGGGCTCCAAGGAAAGGGTTGGAAACCCCTGCTTCAGTGTATTGTTTCTTTGTTATTGCACCATTATAGCTCATATTTTATATCACTGCTCACTTCCAGTTTAATACATATAACTTAATAAAACCACTTCTGTCCACACAAGACTCAATGCAGCAAATGCTGCCTTGATTAAGTTTCTATTATAATCAACATGGAAAGGTTTTAGTTGGACTTAAGGGTCATTTTGGAATCTGTTTATGCAGCTGTGCTACTGTTTTAATCAGTTATTCCTACCTTACTTGTATAAAATGGGTGGATACTTAATAATAAAGAGTCTCCATATAATTTAATACTGTGAAATATAAAATACTCTTTATCCACTGCTAAAAAAATCTAAATTTGTTTTATGAGACTCCCATTACATGTAGAAAATCTGCGGTAAAACTAATTTGGACATTATCTTTTTATTTTGTCGCTTGTTTAAACAACCACTTACCTTGTGCAGTAGCAATTTTTCATTATAATTAAGCTGGATGCTTTTAGACCAGCCTACACACTCCACATCTCAATAGCAGAAAATGGGGAAGGTATACTGGTCACATGAAGGTGACTCTGAGCTGCAAGTGTTTTCTGCTGAGGAGGCCATAAATCCTGTCAACTTTGCAGCGTTTACATTCTTTGCATTACTGTCTCCAGCAGCAAGGCGAGCCATTCAAGGATAAAACAGACAGAGCAGCCGAGTTATTGTCATCTCAACTAGACTGTGTGCTTCATTTCACGAGACGATTAGTACATCTTTGTTAGTTTGCAGTCGCTTGAGGTCAGGGGTTGGTTTTCTTTAAAAGCCAGGCACAAATGTCACCTCTGAGTCTTAAAGAGGTACAATTCCTGAGATAGCTGGAGTTAGGAAGTGTTAGTCCAGTCATACAGCTTGTTTGACAAAGGGAAAATCCTCTTTAATGTGCAAGATTAGGGAGAAATCATGGTCGCTTGATAGAGAGCTAATAACATCTTATGCAGTGGCTGAGACCGGCCAGTAGGGATTAAGTATTTTATGAGATTAGCTATAGGTAATCAGTAATCAGCTGTGACTTAATTAGCAATAAATGTTCTCTGGAGAGCATAATGTTATAAAGGAGACTTTGGGTTGTTGACATCAGCTAGGACATGTCTGTACGCGTCTTAATTATTTTTGATTATGTATAATCACTGGAGAATATTCCAGTTTACCAGGGATGAGCAGAAATAAAACAAGGTGGAGAATTTTCATTAGTAATCTCAGAGAGCCCAAACTGACAGCTTAACATCTATTTTAAGATAGTAACATGAAAACAGAGCAAAATGTCTCCTTTGAAAAGCAAGTACAAGTCATCTTAGTTCTAACTTGCCCAAACACTCATTACCAAAACAATGAACCTTCTGTTTGTTCGGACTATGCTTTCTTTTTCCTTGAGAGTCAAATTCAAACCAATCCGGATTCACTATTTTAAAACATTACACACAAAGTGTCACCTATTTCCCTGTCATTCATTCATTTTGTACTATTGTTTCTTTTACTTTTATGGTTAAAATCCCAAACTCACACAAGATAATTCCTTGTTTTTTACTTAAAAAACAACTTTAAATTAGTCTGTTTTATTATGATAAAGTGGAGCCTTTGATTATTGATTAATACAACCAAACCATATAATTTTTCTGATGGCAGTTATCCTTGGTGGTCAAAATTGTCTCTTTATAAAGCATTTTTAAAATGTATCACTGGAGTCTGTGTTAACATTTTAAAGCAACTATTCTTTGTCATTAACACATTTCTTGCACTCTTGTTGTAATTTATAGTATATATGCATAATTTACATTAAATTACACCTTGTGTTGGAGTAAATATTAGCAGAAAGTGTGTCTTACTTTGGCTGTAGTCATGATCATAGCACCTATGGGTCATTTTTGACACAGTAGATGACAAATTAAAACACATTGCAGGTACTGAACCTGAAGGGTATTCACTAAGGATGTGGTAAGGAGTAATTTTAGAGCCATCAATTCTGAAAATTAGGGCAGATACCAGTGATAAACACTGATGCCATAAATGATTGCTGTTTTTGATGTGTCATTCCTAGTATGCCATCATTTTCTCTCATGTTTGACCATCAAAACGATCCGAGTTTCTCTCAGTGGTAATTTTTTCTGCTCCTAAATGTCTCCATTCTTTCACAAATGTTTGTAGAAACAGTCTGCATGCCTAGGTGCTTGATTTTATACACCTGTGGCCATGGAAGTGATTGGGACACCTGATTTTAATTATTTGGATGGGTGAGTGAATACTTTTGGCAATATAGTGTATCTGTAAAAGATGCCAGTGGCACATGAGATAGGAAAAGGAAATTGGTGTAACTTCTTTATGTTAGACCATCAAAGAAAATTCATATACTGTTTATGTGTCAGAGACGATAAAGTAAATGTGTCAGTCAATGTATTTATTTCCTTGATAGGAAAATATAAGCAGAGCAGAGACTTTTCTCCAGATGCAAAACAACCTAAAGACATTCATGCTCACTGAAATAAAAGTGAGTGCACATTCTTCAAATCTTGCCTTTCATTTGGGGCGGCGGGTGTCAAAATTAAATATCTATATCTGTGTCATAATTCGGTTCAATTGGAATCACTCGTTTTGGCACCAGTACCATGTCAGAACTGGATTTTGATACTCATCCCTCGATATCATACCGATGATATTTTGTATCCCTGTTGGTAACTGATACCTGTTCATGCTGCATCATTTGGCCGATGGCTGATGTTTGTCAGGAGGGCCAATACTGGCTGATGCTGATGTTAGGAATAATTTGAGCATCCCTAGGAATGATCCATGTTACTTTTAGGCACCTAGATTAAAGCAAATACATATTTATCATCAAAAACCTTTGAAAGCAGGTCAAAATTAAACCCCAGGACATCATAAAGGTTAACTTTTGCTGACTAACCTATGAGCTCCTGCATTTATTATCATCAGTTTTCTAATTTTAGTCACTTCCTGCAAAACAAGAGGCAGACAAATATACAGCAAACTCACAACCATATCAAACAAATTTACTGTTTTTTTTTTTTTTTAACTTCTCACCTCATAAGATGCAAAGTCATCTGAGGCACTGTCGCTTAGAAGTTGCTTTTTTGTAAGTAGATTACTCCAGAAACTTAGAAATATTTAGTTATGGTTATACATTTCAATAAAGAGTGAGGCATCTCCAAATTTGGCATGAGAAAATGTTGATTTAACATCTTTACTTTAGACACATAGGTTAATATTAGAGTTAAAAACAGAAGTACAAAACAAAGACTACACTAATTTATTGATTTAAAAAAAATGACACAGCCTAAATGACAATTTTAAAAAGCTGCAAAGTTTTTGCTATTTGACGGTTATTTTTAAAAGTACACAGAAGCCATAGTTTATTACTGCCATTTTCTGCCTTTATTACTGCTGGGAAGAAAAACTATTTGCTGTGAAAGACGTTTCAAGAGAAAAATTAAATCTCACTTGAGTCCTGACCCACTGAGTTGAGATGGGGGGGGGGGGTCAGGTAGCAGTGAGGAGATCCACCACGGACATCGTGTTGTGATTTTTTGTTTTTTAATCCTCTGTGGGTTTTATTTGCTGTTTTAATCACTTTAAAAATGTTTCTGTTGTGTTTCTTTTCCCCTTAGTTCATGCATTTTTTATGTCTTGTGTAAAGCACTTTAAATTGCCTTGTTGCTGAAATCTACAATACAAATACACTTGCCTTTCCTCGGTACAGTAGATATTGGTTCATTGCATTTTTAGCTCAAAACACACAGTGTAACACTGATCCGGTGTGTTGATTTTTCACTGATTAATAAAGTGAGGAGGTTGTTGTGTCTATTTATCTTTCCATGACCCCATTGTGTCTCTGTAGGTCTCTGTATTAAGTTAACACTGACCTATTTCTGTTAGGTTTTCCTTACTCAGAGTCTAAGGTTGGAGGTTGTTGAACAGGATATTTCATAAATCACTAAACTCCCCAAGGAAGGACTGACTTGGTGGCTGGTTTAACTCCTGATTTTCAGATAGATCAATGCTCTTCATTTAATGAAGTGTCTCAACAGAAAATATAAGACATAAATACAACCATCTTTAGAGTTTAAAGTAATAAACTGAGACAGAAAGCCTGCGAATACGGCGCTTAATGTTGCTGCCTTCTCAACGCTACTGCAACAGCAGCTTACTGTGCATCTTAATTAAATTGTCAAGTCAGACTCCGGCCATTACTCCCCCCCTGCCTTCAAGGATGTGAGGATGCTAAAAGAGGATCCAGCTCGTGTCATCCTGTCCCAAACCACGCCCACCGCACTGCAGATCAAAAACACCCAAGTATGTCGTCTTAACCTCCGACTGGGTCACTATTTTAATCCATTAATTGTCTTCAAACGTAGCCGTGCCTGCCTGTGACTCAGCGATGCCCTTCAAAATGTGAAATACAGCGCAATAAAAGGTGAAAAAGGCATCTCCTCGGTCACCCATTTCCCACTTTCTGCCTCGAAACTGGAGCACGTTAGCGTACAGTGCCTCAAAGCGGTTATTTTCTTTGAATTACCAGACTAAGCTTTGACTTTTAGCTTCAAATACTAGCTGCAGCAGGCTGCCCATTCAGCAGAAAAACAACATATCGCTACAGTGTCCCCGCACCAAGAGGCTACAATGCAAAGCAGCGGGATAAAAAGAGGTTATGACCAAACGTTTCTGACACAGTGAGCCACGTCCTGTTAACCTTTCCGCCTGACTGAATACTGTAGAAGTGTTTCTAAATGTTAATCATCTGTTAACGACCGGGGGTGTTACGGTCAAGACGAGCAGAAGAAGACAGGAAAACGAGGTAGTAAGACTGGATAATGCACAAACCAGAAAGCATCACCAGTAAGGCAGCGTTATTGATAGATATGGAGATAAAGTCGACAAAAAAAAAAGGTTTGTTACCAGGTAAAGCGTCCTCGTTCAGGCTGGTTATGCGAGTTGCATTCGTAGAGAGCTTGTGTTTCCTGACAGCGGTGTTACTCTGCTGCAGTTCCCCTCTCCGCCAGCCTATCACACTCCACTATGCAGCCCAGAGAAGAATTGTGGGATATCAGGACAGCCGGGGCATTATTTCAGCAGCACACCCCCCACTATACACCCACAGGCACACACATGCACGGAGCAAGGCAATTAATGGCACGAGGTTTGTTGTTTTGCTGGTTTAAGGCGGTGCAAGTAATCTCTGTTTACAAGGTAATGTTGTTAGAAGAAAGTGAATCAGTGCTGGAATGTTGAAAGGTTTATTTACTTAAATAATCTACTGTAAATGCAGATTTGTAATGCTTCACTTGAATGATTCTACTCTCACATCAGTGCCTTTATTAACCTGGCATTTGGTCATTCGACATATCTAATCAGCAATTATTGTAATATTACTTTATATGAAGAGATCGCGCAATTTTTATTTGATAGGCTAGTTCAAGCTTCTCAAGGTTTTAAATAGCTCAAGATTATCCATCAGATGACTCAGAGAGAGCCTTATATTCTTGGCAGAGGTCACTAAGGTCGTGAAAAGCTCCTCAGTGGCAGGGCTCCAGGTGTGCCTGAGATGCTGAAGGCTCTGGACATGGTTGGACTGTCAGGGCTGACACGCCTCTGTGGGGTCTGGGACAGTGCCTGGGGAGTGGCAGACTGGGGAGGTGGTGCCCGTTTTTTAAAAACTAGGAGCAGAGGGTGGGTTTTAATGATCCGGTTGTCACACTGCTCAGCCTCCAAGGGAAAGTCCGACCTTAGACCAGCTCTTTACCCTTAGAGCAGTGGTTCTCAACTGGTGAGTCGGGAGCCAAAAATGGGTCGCAAAGCTGTCACTATTATCTGCCTGATTCCATAAATTTTGCATAATTTTCACAAATCTTTTGCCTCTTTTGACCACTTTTCATCACATTTTATCCCACTTTATTCTGCCCACTTTCACCACTTAAAACACATTCATGCTTCCTTTAAAATGTAATTCCAACCATTTTTTACCACTTTTAAATCCAATTTCACAGCTTTTCTGACAATTTTTGACACTTTTCAGCTGTTGTTACCTGTACGACCCCCTTTTTTATGCCACTATTAACCGCTTTTCACCATTCTCTTTACCCATTATTGCTCATTTTAAACACTTCACTTTTTCTGCAAATTTTTACCACATTAAACCCATTTTGCCATTTGTAACCTTATTTCACCAATTTTTGATGCCATTTTTTGCCAATTTGACCCATATTTCTCCCTATGCATTGCCTCTGTTAGCCCGTTTGTGCCAATTTTAACCCATTTCTGTGACTTTTTAAATCACATCCAACCACATTTTCTGCCTATTTTTGCCACTTTGTCCCATTTTGATTCTGTTTTAAGGAAATGGGTTCACATTTTGAAGAGTGCTATATACTACGGCATTAGGGCTTTGCAATTTGGGAAAATAAACTCATTGCGATTTTTTACCCAATATAGCAATTATGATTTAATATGGGATTATTTCAGAAGTTCCACACCTCATGTATTTTCCAACAAAAACAAGCAATAAGTCATTCTAAACTATAACCAACACAATATTAGATTAAACTAGGGCTGGACAATTTTGAAAAATATCTTATTGTGATGATTTTGACTCATTTTGCGAATTTGATATGAACTGTTGTATTAAATGGAGTGATAACTTTAATATAATTCTCATATTTAACAATAAACATACAAAAATGAAGAAAATTATATTTTTTGTACACTATTCTAAAAATATGCCACTAGACTGATTGCATGATATGTAATGCACAATGTCTCTGCTGCAAAAAAAAGTACTGAACTGGTGTTTTGTCACAAATCTTAGGTTAAAGAAATATTGCACATTTAATCTAAAATCATATTGCATATTTAATCTAATTTGCCATTAACTGCCCAGCCCTTAACGGCTGCTTGGATTAGAGGGATATTGTTCAGGCCAAAAAATACAATATGGTTATCACAGTTTAACTTTAGGATGGTGCAAGATTTTGCTGACCTCCATTTGGCTGGGCCCCAAAAAGCACCCCCCTTTATCTCCCCTTGTGGGCCGCCTTGCTTGTATGTGAAAAATGTACTTGGCAATAAAACTCGACTCTAATTCTGATAAGAGTGAATAATTCAAATAATTCAAATAAGTGTTGGGATTAACAAATATTGAAAAAGCAGGACACGTATAATTTCTAAAAAGAAAATAACATAACAACATAATTTTCAACAGAAAAATTGATTAAAAGCTCACCAAAAGATCATTTTTAACAGCTTGTTTGCTAGCCTCCAACAACATGCTTTACTCATGTAGTTTTCATTGGAATCTACTCAACGTTATGCCCTGCCCACCTATCCTGTTCCACTTGGAAATACATCAAAATACACAATCTTGATGATCGGGAAATGCCATTTATTCTTGATTAAAAGCAAAGAGCCTGCATACTTCCTCTTCTTTCTTATTAAACTGGATATAAAACAACACAATAGGACTGCTGTGGCATGATTTCAAACTGATTTTACAAACTCTTTGTGATTATGTGCAAGTGGTCAGGAGCCCGTTATGATTTTCTCTTTATTAGAAACATAATCCAAGACATATTAAAAATTAAGCATATAAACAAACAGACACATGTGCTGCCCTATTCTGGGTCCATACATGTGGTCGTGAGCGCATATATACAGACATAAAAGCTAGTTTTTAATTAGTGTCTGGGTTGTTCCCTCTGGGGGATTTGTGGGTTTTACCCCCCGCCTCTCAGTGGGAACTTGACCCAACCCAATCACCAGTTTGACTTTTATTTCATTTAATTGCTTTCATGCTCAAGTAGAATGCCACATGCCAACACTTACTGTACCCTACACAAATCTAAAAACATACGATCGAGAGCATACAGCTTCAGAGTATTATGTGCTGCAGTCTTATGTAATTTCCCTAAATAGTGACGGACGCATAGCAGGCGTGCCTCTAGGATAGTAGAGGGTAAATGTAATAAGACATACACAGTGTAACTCTTATGTACAGCAGCCAGACAGCTGGCTCCTCATTCAGCTTTTGGCTAATTGTGGCACCGCTCGTAAAACAAGCTCAAGGACAAAAACAATGACTGTTTTACATCCAAGACGTATAATTCACATTACAAACCGAGGTGATTTAGGTAGTTTACATGCTAATTTAAATTCCTTACAACACAGAAGCAAGCCATCAGTGAGAGGAATGAGGTTTGTAGCAGCAGGAGGTGAACAATGGAGGTAACTAAATATTCCTGTAACCATAACCCAGGCTGTAAGAGGGACAGTTTTCTCACAGTGATATTGTAATCACTTATTACAGCATCTAAGCTGGCTCCAATGCTTGAACTAGGTGACAGTATAACAACGGACAACCATACAGCTTCAGTGATTCAGTGATCTCCTAACACTAGTTTCTTCCCTTTTCTCTTTCATTTCTTGTTTTAAAGGCACACATTAATTGTAAATGACAAACCTTGCAACTACACTTGACCTCATCACAGAGTGTTTTTGCTTTACAATAAGATCTGAGACGTCTGTCCTCTGCACAGCTGAACAATAGAGATCTACATTTAGAGCATGAGCCAACTGATCGTCTCAGACATTGCTCATCGCGGCCCGTCTGGCCTGTGGGTGGTGAGTAGTGTACGCCTGCAAACATTTAGAAATTGGAAGTGAAGGGTTGCGCAAGTCTGTCTTGAAAGGAAATAACAATACAAGCTGGTGCTGTTAAAAAGAGCTGATAGCAATGGAGCTCTAACTGACTAATCTTTACTTTGTATGTTTTCTTAATGGCTTTTGCAGGCATCAAGACAGATTTGTTAATAAACTATGTGCCTTATGCTTGAGAAAAACAAATCGCCTGCAACCAAGTAGTGAGAAGTAAAAGCCAAAAAATCTGTGCTGAGTAGAGAAGTGAAGTTAAAAGAAACTCAAAGTACAAAACAGAAAACTGATCATTGAGAAAGGCCAAAAATAGCATGCCAATTCCTTGGAGGTGAGTATTTTTAACCCTCTGTGCAGATACAAACTAACTCCTCGGAGAAGTTTAATATGAAAGGACTTCATTAGAAAGTGGCTGGTACAACAGGTCCTAACATGATGCCACAAATATCTGGAGCTTCCATTATTGAAGGATAGGTTCCCTCTCCTCCATGTTAACAGATGTGGCATAGGTAAAACCATAAAACCAAAATTTACTGCAAACCAAATGCATTTTAAACACGATTTCCATCTTTAATGTTAGCTCTTACGATGCAGATTTATTCCTTATGCTTTATTATCATTAGAAATTTAATTAGTTATCTGATGCAATAAAAACAATAAAATGTTGTGATTGGCAGCTCTGTTGACGACTTCAGCTCCTTAAAAAATAAGATAGAAAATACTTTCAGTCCCCTCAGGGAACTGTTTTGGACTCTTTCCTGCAGTCACAAAAACAACAAAACACATAAAATGGGATCATACAAAAGACAAAATGAAACCTCCCATTCCACAGCAATGCCATACAAGCAGAAGAGTTACCTCTCAACTGTAATTACAGCTCTCACAGCTAGATCAGCAAATTAAAGCATTAAACATGAAAAAAATAAATAATGACATTAGAGTCAGTGAATTTTCTGTAACTAGTTCTGCTAAAAATCAACACAGGATTCTTATCTGATGTGGACTGTACCAACTTGAGGAATCTTTACCATTTTGCCGTTAAGTTATTGGTACTATTTATTCATTTGTTTGTTAGCATGAGGGGCAGGAAGTTAAATCAGGGATAGATCAATAATCACTCGATTAAGGATGTTACCTGGTGTCTATTTCCCTATTCAACTACACACATTTAAATTGCATTTAACCAACTTGTCTAAAGGGAAGAAAATACTGTGCCGAGTACAGTGTGGCTAAAGTTAGCAGCTAGCTCTGCCAGCCCTCACTCCTCTTTGCAGAATAATACACTATACTGCCAAAAGTATTCGCATATGTGCGTCATATGTCTTGACGCACATATGAACTTGAGTGACATTCCATACTTAATCCATAGGGTTAAATATGACGTTGGTCCACCCTTTTCAGCTATAACAGCTTCAACTCTTCTGGGAAGGCTTTCAACAAGGTTTAGGAGTGTGTTTATGGGAATTTTAGACCATTCTTCCAGAAGCGCATTTGTACCCAAACTGTACCCACAAAGTTGGGAGCATGGAATTGTCAAAAATCTCTTGGTATGCTGAAGCATTCAGAGTTCCTTTCACTGGAACTAAGGGGCCAAGCCCAGTTCCTGAAAAAAAAAAAAAAAAAAAACACACTATAATCCCCCCTCCACCAAACTTTACACTTGGCACAATGCAGTCAGACAAGTACCGTTCTCCTGGCAACCGCCAAACCCAGACTAGTCCATCAGATTGCCAGATGGAGAAGCGCGATTCATCACTCCAGAGAACGCGTCTCCACTGCTCTAGAGTCCAGTGGTGGCATGCTTTACACCACTGCATCTGATGCTTTGCATTGCACTTGGTGATGTATGGCTTGGATGCAGCTGCTCGGCCATAGAAACCCATTCCATGAAGCTCTCTACGCACTGTTCTTGAGCTAATCTGAAGGCCACATGAAGTTTGGAGGTCTGTAGCAACTGACTGCAGAAAGTTGGAGACTTCTGCACACTGTGCGCCTCAGCATCCGCTGACCCCGCTCTGTCATTTTACGTGGCACACCACTTCGTGGCTGAGTTGCTGTAGTTTCCAATTGCTTCCACTTTGTTACAATACCATTGACAGTTGACTGTGGAATATTTAGGAGCGAGGAAATTTCACCACTGGACTTGTTGCACAGGTGGCATCTTATCACAGTACCACGCTGGAATTCCCTGAGCTCCTGAGAGCAACAAATTCTTTCACAAATGTTTGTAGAAACAGTCTGCATGCCTAGGTGCTTGATTTTATACACCTGTGGCCATGGAAGTGATTAAGACACCTGATTTAAATTATTTGGATGGGTGAGTGAATATTTTTGGCAATATAGTGTATCATGCTTAATGTGGTTACTCACCACTTCGATTGAGTGGGTATACATTAGTATATCTCTCAGCAGCCTACATGCAACTTCATTTTCATTGTCTTGGTTAAAACACTGCCATGCCATGCTGTTCCTTCGACACACTAAATGCTAAGCCTCTCATGTTTACGTCTGGTGAAGTGCTGTGGGAGAAGATCCGGCAGGAAGGAAGCAGCCAACTCATATACTGCGCCAGCTAATTTGTTATCCAAATGTACCCATTTAGTTGGCTAACGGCACCCATCCCTACAATCAATTAATCAATTAACCAATCAATCAGTCTTTGTTTGTATAGCGCCAATTCATACCCCAAGTTATCTTAAGACACTCATAAAGAGAGCAGAGCATAACTCTGAATTATGTCACCAGTCCAGGATGTCAGTGACCATCCCAGAGGTATATTTGCTTCACATGTAAACAACTGGAAAAGGTAGAGACACCGTGTCCATCTTTATATATCTGGTGAGTGGACCAGCCATTTAGATTCATCACAAACAGCTTGTTTACAAAGGAGACTTTTAGCTGCATTTCTCTTTCTTGGATAAAAGGCCACTTAAATGAATCCATACCTGCTTTTAATGTACTATAGCTGGGAGCAAATAACCACAACAAAGCATATTCTAACACCCTGGAGTCTATTTTACTTTGTGCAGCTGCAGTGATTGTGCCTAAGGCCCTGAAATCAGACAAAATGCAGGTGACTCCCAGTAATGTAGCAACACGAGGATCTGCACATCAGGGAGCTCCAGTTAAAGGATTTATTTAGCAACAAGCGAAGTTTCAAGCCAACTTGTTCTTCCTCAAAGAAATCGTTTAACAGGAGCTTCCTGGTGTGTAAATCTTAATGCTTCTTCATGCTTGTTCATTTTGTATCCAAGGGATGTTTATGTCTTATTTTGATTTCATCTTTTCAACAGTATGGTGCCTTAATGCATCAGTTGTAGACACAGATGGACTAAACTGCTGCTACTGCTCAGTGAATGTGCTTTTTGCTACACATGATGGGTAGACGTTCAGAATGGCATGGCCCAGGAATGTGCACATGTGAATAAAATGTTAAATTTAATGCCAATATGTCTGTAGTTGAAAAAAGGAAAATAAAAACTATTTCTTTGAGACTTTTAAAAGATGTCTGGCAAAATTAAACCATTCAAGTCCCTATTGTCTAAATATAAGATGTGATGTTTTCATTAGTGTTTTATTCCTGGTTTTGTAGTGAACTCATTAGTTTTATTTGCCACCATCTGACTTTCTTCACCCTTCACGTGTTTGCTTCACTTCCAATCTATTTTATCTGCTGTGGTAGTTTGGACTTCTGTGCTTGGAAGCTGCTGCTCAGTTGCAGTTGTTTTGATTCAGTTGGGGAAAAAAAACAATTATAGATTGGGTAAGCAAAATGTTGATTTTCAGTGGTACTGGCAGCACTAAGCAGAGGTTTTAAATCCCTGGGGACATCTGGTCTAGTAATAATCAATAGAATATCTAGTTTTGGAGACAAAGCAAGCATGGCTGCAATCACTGCTCTCAGATTTGAAGAAAAGTCATCATGTAGATCAGAAAAGAACATGGTTAGACACAAATCCACTTAGAATTTCTGAGAAGAGAACAAATGGAATAAGACAGTCACCACAGAGAGTATTAAATCAAACTTTACTTCTGTTTTGAGTTTCTTTTTATCCATGTGTAATCTAAAACAGGCGGCAGGCTCTCCTCAGTAACAGCTGACTAGTTTTATGATTTTACTGTTGAATGCTAGAAGAAAACCTTGAACTCAGCTGTCACATGTTTTGAGTTATAATTTGAACTTTTTGCCTCAGTTCATGTAACATGTTCGTGATGACTTCCCTTTAAGAAGAAATGCTCCACTGCACTGGAAATCATGTGTTGGATTGAGAAATGATCTTGGTTTATGTTCAGTTCATTGGAAAAGTCTGACTTTCACTTTAGTGACTATTACAGGGACTACATCTTTATAAATATTTTAGCCTTTTTTGTGTCCTTACTCTCTAAAGTGACATCTAGAGAAGCGTGAGCTCACATCTATGACTCGTACAGGGCCGGCAGAGCAGCCCTTGGTCAGCAGAATGAATAATAACCACACAAGACAGACAACATGTGATCGCTGGACTCCTCTTAGTCGATGTGGCTGCTTCATTCTTCACTTTTTTCTGCCGCGTTTACAGACGCTCAGTTCCTGTGTGACTCATGTGAACTGAAGTCTAACCTTGAACCCTTTTAGCCATTGATTTAAATTCTTTACTCAAAAAACATGCATTAGTATAAATGCAGGACAAAGGTTATTTTGTCCTTCTCATTCAAAATTCACCCATAAAAGCACTCCTGTCTCTTTGAGTGGCCTTGATTTTGAGCTGAGCAATGAAGAAAGTTCTCATCAGCTTATAAAGACAACTGGCCTTTAAGTAGAGATGCACCAATTGTGAAGATCAGGGCTGAATATACTGATAAAATCACAGTTTGGACAGCCTTGGAGTTCCAAAATCAAACTGTTTTTTATGTATTTTAAACTAGTGTAAGTATCTCCACCTGTCATTAAAACATACCTTAAAATTACAAGTCCTTGTCTGTCATTACCAGACATTTTCTTTTATGCTTTACTGTGTAAATAAATCAGAGTTTAACCAACAGGTGCCCTATTCTCCCTGATAAAAATCTCTCCTCTGACTCAGCAGTTAGTCATACTAGCTTGCCAGCATTAGAGTGATGCCACTCAACAGATGCATTAGCTGCTGACATCTTAGCTTGTCAAAAACATGGACAATTTCATACTTTTCTATAACTACTAAAATTACCAAGAGCACAGTTAACACCATTTTTAAGATTTATTACATCAAAAAGTACCATATAGTCTAGAAATTGGTATCTGATTCATAAGCTCATTGAATAAGAAAGGAATAAATCCTTCAAAAACTAGACGTCCATATTTTATAAGTTTACCAAGGTATCCTCACACTTTAGACAATGTGGAGTAGTTTTCCTGCATCTTTTTATAACTGGAAATAAAAAAAACTACTCAATTTATTGCCAAAGGTGTGTATTTCCTTGTTGCTGTGGTAGTGAAACAGTGATCAATTTAAGGGATATGCCTATATTTGATTTTGGAGTCGGTTAAATGCAAATCTAAATCCTGGTCACAAGTTATTTAGTACGACTAAACACAAGACTGCAGCACCTTCAGGTGAGCCATGCCCACCATGGACAAACTGGTGATGGAAAAGTAAATCAGCACAGCTTAGTTTGGTTTGGTGTGGCCCAAAGTCATATTGGAAAGGCCCCAATTGTTCCAGTTGGCCAGTAGAGTGGTTACATTAAAGTTTAACCTCTCCATTTTTAAACTCAAAACACCGACAAACTGTGCTGCTCCTTGGAGATGTAAAGCACTCACAGTTAGGGATGGGACTCAATTAAAAGCCAATTTGTAAAGTATGACTTTATCCCTCTAGAACCACATTTTTCCATCCTACTTTTTTAACAGCCCCTGTCTGTGATGTGGTATTTCCACCAGAGGATGGCTGTAGCATATCCTATAGCAAAAGGTCAATATGAATATGTTAATATGCATTTATTGCTAATGACTTATAACAATAACAATGCTTCAGTGTTGTTTTCGCTATGAACTTATTTCTGTGATGTTTCTGTGGGGTAAGAAGGGTAAGTTTAAATAAGCTTTAGCTTCAGCCTTCAACCTTCCGGTTACCTCAGAAATTTCGTTTGTAAACTGTTTTGTTTTTTGTGATTGAACCGAAATGAATTTAATTCAAATTAATGAATCTGATTCATTCAAGAAGAAGAAAGCAGAAATGTCTAGTGTTAACTGAGGTGCCAAAAAGTGAAGAGAAGTGAAATCTACTTTAACAAACATTGTTCCCTAAATGATCAGTTAAATAATCTATTTGGCATGGTATTGTCCAGTCAAAAGATTCTTTCCCAAGTTAAAATGACTGTGACTGAAATGCTAAAGGTAATTTCCATAATGTGATAGCATAGGGCTAGCAGACTAAGATATACAGTACTATGCAGAACTTTAAGGCATGTTTGGGCCTCAATTAAGGTGTAGATGTGACAAGTAAGCCGTCTGAGGGCACCATTGGGCAGGAAGGAGGATTGATACAACCCCAGTCTTGCTCATGGGATAGTAATCTGCCCACACATTTAAAGCAAGTAAGCATGACCTAGGGTACTGTCCAGGCAGGTGGCAGGGTTGCCACAAGCCCCTGGTTGTGTTGTCGTAGTTCCAAGGGCCTGAAAAACCACCAGCACCCCTGGTAACACCAGGGTGTTACCAGGGGTGAAAAGGTCCACACAGAAGAGATGCCATTGACCTTGACCTTGGCTACGACCAACACATGTGTATGTCTGCATTTATCGAGCTTGAATATGACCTGATCCCCAGGTTGAGGCACGTCGGCCCTGTGATGAATCCTTAGCAGCCAACATGCCCAAAACTTCAGCACATGACTACATCCAGGCCTATCTATGGTTTATACCAATGCTGCATAGTTCATATGCATGTTTCATTAATGTCTAGTCATTTAGACTGTTTCCCCCCACAGTACAGTATTAGTGCAGTTATCGAAAGGCAAATGTAGGTGAATGAGACTTCATGTTTATTAACAAACAAAGCAAATTGAAAAATAACAATCCTATTAAATGTGCTGCTTCACATCTAGGCAGTAAAGCACAGAGAGCAAGCCAATTAACTACAGCTACAGCCATAGCTAGAGGCAGGTGGCTTCACTAAAGTTCAGGTACAACATTTAAATCAACTTGTTGGCCTACATTTAAAACAAGATTGACAATGTTTAATCATTTTATCGACTGATCGCCACATCCCATAATAACAGTGTAATTCCTCACCTCAAAAAGTAGATTATTTGAAGGTTGAACTGCAGGGCAAAGTTTGGTGTAAAAACTAAGAATGCAAGCATTTATTCTCAGTTTCTAAAATCAGTCACCTCTCAAACCTCATTACAGCAATCCAATTTCCAGTGCCCCAGTCAGAGCGAACTAGCTGGCACTTCATCAATACATAATTATATTGAAGCATGTCCCCAACAATACAAGGCGAATCACCCATGTGATCCAATTAAAAAAACAAGTCAAGGCCAACATTCCCTGCCATCCCAGAGGTCTGCTGGGGAAATAACTGCTGCTGGTCTGAAAATGATCTCTGCCCAAATTCATCATCACATTTTTAATTTGTTGTCTGGCTTTTGAGAGACAGACACCATGCTCTGCAGGGGCTAACACTACAATAAAGATTCATTTATGCAAACTAGTCCAATTAAAACACTCTCAGACTGACAATTCAATCTAGAAATGTTCATTGTTCAGAGTAGGAGTCCATTATCAGGAATTGAGATATTATGGTTATCTTTTTAATTGCCATTTCAAATTGCACCTTGAACTGAACGAACTCAGAGTGAATGGGCTTCAGCTTTGATTGGCTCTTTACTAACCAAAGCTTTTGTTCCTTACCGCCCAGCTGTACTGAGCTGTAAGCCTTCACTCCTAAAGGGCTTCAGGTCACCAAGCATGCATACATGCCAAAATAACAGTCTAATTTAGACAGCAAGACCTCAGCCAAGGCATTCCCTCTCAGAAAAGTCAAAGTGAAGTGTAAAAAGGATTATTATCATCATAGTAATAAGCACTCCCTTTAACTTTTTCTCTTTTTTCCCCCTGTAGGAAGCACATCTTATCTTCAGGAACTGTAAACGCGGTCTGTATTTGTAACCTTTGGAAAGCCACAGGCTAATGATTGTGCCTGTCAAGTGATAGCAGAGGAGGCATTTTTAGAGAGAAGGGAGGGGCAGCACATGTGAAGCATGTGGTTGGAAAGACACTGCAGCAGTTTTGGGAGTCTCGCTTCTCTTTTAGAGTTTTCTGTGAATGTCAGCATTTTAGATTAAAAGAAGAAGCTGAACAGGCCGCTGTCCAAGCAGCTGCCATAGTACTTAACTGAATAATGGCACTGAATTGATGTCATTTTGGTCCTCTTTCTCAACTAATAAGACACAAAATGTTCGAAGGGTTGTTGCAGTTCACTCAACTTTAAGAGTGGTTTCACATTGGGGATCCAAAGCACAATTGACCTCAAAGTCCAGTAGCATTTGGTCAACGAGAATGTAAGCGTACCATACTTGGGTGCATTTCATGTGGTATGCAGGAGAAATGAATGCAACTGTGCCCAAGAACTAGATACTTGTCAGCAAGCACAAATGTAAAGTCAACTTTAAACCTCTCCTGTTTCTTTAAAGGCCATCATGCCCACATAGAATGGGCCCATTTCGTCTTCCAAGCTGCATGGTAGATGTGGAAGTAGGAAGGGGATTGTTATTGGCATCTTAAAAATAACAAAACACCACAGTGGCAGGATGGACCTTATTGTTCACACAGACAGAGCATAAACAAATCTCCAACCATGTGGTTGCTATGGTTGTTTCTTCTTCTTTATCCTTGGGGGATTGAAAACCAATTATGTCACACAGAGCAGAGCAATGTTGCAGATGTGACAGAAACCAGCAGGGAAGGGGATGGGAAGTAATCCCATCAGGGCATGGTACAAAACAATACTACCTTTGCAAAAATGCCCTGGATGTATGAATGTATATAAGCAAAGCTTTGCCTCACTTTTGGATAAATATCAAAATGTCAGCATGCTAGTGATGCAATGAATTGCAGGCGAGTCATGGGCTGTATGAATTTGTCTAAATGTTCCATGTGGATTGTCTTCATGCTGAATTTCTCCTGGATAAACTGGGTTTAATGTAGCATTGATTCGATTCTGATACCAGTACTGGATATATGTTTGATTATGCTGAAAATGCACGTTTATGAACCGATCCAATCCAGTTTTATTTTAAAACTTTCCAGACTGGCCCTGTTGTGTACAACAAGAAGTGACACAGGTTAATAAATGTTTAAAAAAAACATTTTAAACCATAAATTGAAGCCAGTAACTTTTCACCCCTCGTCAAGCTAGCCATTTTGCTGTTCCATTGACAGTATCCATGACTTTGAATTCCTTACAGAAGCTTTTCTTGCAAGCCTGGAACCATGTTGACTATTCAGGGATTTTATAGATAAAATCCAAAACAGAGGAGCCAATATTGAATGTCTTTTTTCCATTTTTAAAATCCCTTTTTGATCATTTATTGCCACTAGCTTGAACAGCCATATTGTTTCCCAGGGGCTGTCAACCACTGGCAGGCTGTTGTATCATCACATCATACTGTGTCAAACTGTGCATGCTTAAACATGCAGATCATTATGAAAATGGCCTGAATAGTGCACAATGGAGAGAAAGGGAGATAGAGGGCCTGAGATGTGTCTCTGTTATTTTAATATTTAGAAGTAAAACTCACAATAATCAGCATGAAGAAAACTGAAAGTGTCAGAGAGGTCACTCTATTTTGTGAGCCATGTTTTGAGTTCACTGTAAGGCTAAAATAATGTGCCAGTTTTCCATAGGAAAAAATTGTATTAGAACATCTCAAGTTTTAAGATGCTAGTGTGCTGATGTCAACCAGATATTTGTTGAAAATGTCAATTTTAGTGTGTTAAAATTAGATAAAATAGCAATGAAAGGAAGTAAATCTGACACTCATGGGAATGTCATTAGTTGTAACCAAAGCCTGGGTGGATTTAAGTCTTGGCCTTTCATGACACCAAATCAAAATCCAGGAGGTCAGTGGTGTCGTTACCCCAGATCCAAAAGGGGGCAAAAGTTTCTGCAACACTTTTACTGCAGTCCATCAGGATTTTGATAAGATATTCCATGGTGGAGTGGCCCTCACAGACCCTCACTACCATCCTGAAAAACAGTATGTCTTTAGTGTACAGCTAGAAAAATATGTGAACTGACTAAGCCAATAAATCTACTGATACTGGGTAGCTTACATTCAATATACTGGTATCTGAGTAAGAGAGAGAAATTGCATGGCAGAAATGTTAAACTATTAGAGGTAAAAGAACGTTCTTGACTGAGTTATCACAGTTGAATAGAAGCTCAGTGTCCTGGAGATTATGCCAAAATCTGCAATGCCAAGTCTGAGACAGGAGAAGAAAAACATCCCTCAACAATGGCACATCTGAGTGAAAGTCCACTGTGTGTCTCACCCCTCCACTATAAATACCCTGCGACTGTCAAAGTGCTGCTGTTCCAGGAGCTACAGCTTTATAAGGCAGCCTCATACCGTTCTCAAGTGATCAGGGAATGGCGAGAGATAACGAGACTCCCAACAAGCTTATCTCCCCACTCAACAAGATTGAGTCTTAGGTGTTATCTCATCCCAGCGCTCCAAGGCTCTAGGGATAGGAAGCAGCGCTGCACACACGTGTCCGGTTCAGGAAGCTTCTAGTGACGGAGCGACTGTACACCTGAGGGCAACAGATCTGTGCTAATGGCTTTATTTACCACTGACACTTTAGACTGACTCTTTAAATGTAACAATCAATCAGAATAACAAGGCCTGCGAGGTTAAATCAAATGTTTGGTTAAGGAAACATCACCCTGAACCTTCCTGTACAGTTTTTCCTATTGTACTTTCTGTATTTTGTATTATATTGACTTTTTTATTTGATATTTTTACTTTTAGATGACTGTATTTTAGACCCATGATGGCAGGAGTTTTGCTGGTCACCAGCTTACTACTTAAATATTCTACATATATCATATCTTTGTTTTTATTTGCACCACGACACATTCCTCGTATGAGTAAATGTACTTGGCAATAAACTAGTTTTGATTCTGATCAAAAAATGGTAAAGAAATGCACATCATGGGGCACCAGAAGCCTAGTAGTTCTGTCAGTGTACAGAGGCTACTTTCTCAAAAGGGGCAGCTCAAGGTCAAGTCAAAACACTTGTTTTGTTCTCCTTAAAATTTAAAGCCGAAAGATATGAACCGTTTAATGATATATGGTGAATGGTGAATGGATTTTAAATTTGGAAGGGTGCATCCAACAACATGTTGGAAATTAAGAGGAAAAACATGGAAGTAACTGCAGATTTCTGTGCAACTGATATCAAATGCTTCATTTATTTCAATAAATTACTCTGCCACAACTATTCAAATGCAAAAATAACATTAGAAAAGGAAAGGGATTAAAAACTAATCAGCAAAATGATCAAAACAGATCTAATTTTAGAGCTCTAACAATAAATCCTGAAGTCCATGAGGCAACTGAGATCAACTGAGCCAACTATTGTGATTAGCCATTAAAATAAACTGGTCTCAGGTATTCAAATTTGAGTTTTTCATGCTTACACTCCCCTCCAAAAAAACCTAAGTATGCCATAGGCCAATTTAAAACCTGAAAATCTTATGGGGCACACCAAAACCCTCATAGAACTAATGACTACTTAACAAAACTTAAAGAAAATAGGCCTAAATGTTTATCACTCCAAAAGACCTTTGTATAAATTATGTATAAAGTAGAGTTCTGCTATGATCTCAATTAATATGTGACGACTCATTTTGACAACCTCAGAGCAGACAAAGTCTCACACACTCCCTGAGATATTTGGCAACCCACAAGGGGTTCCTGATTTCAGGTTAAAAAAACCATCGCCCTTTGTGTTCCCCTCCATATTTTTATCTCATGAACAGAGAATTTCAATGCAAACTTTCTGATTCCAGAGACATTAACACTGTTAGATAAGGGTTTCTGAGCCACAACTACTCCTTTCATATTAATCATCCGCCTACATCTGCCTCATCATTTGCTTCTGTGACTCTGCAAACTCTTTCATTGTAAAATTACTATCTCCAAAGGCACTGATAAACCTTGCTACTACGATCGGTGGTGTGTCTGTCTGTCTGTGTTGATTTGCATTCCACACTGTTGCCCCGATTGTCCTTGATAACTCTCAGAAGATTTCTTGGGTGTACTGGTTCAAAACTGGAACCATGAAACATTCCTAAATATGTACAGTTCTTTTATAAAATCCCCAAGCGTTGCACTAAGTCATCATTCTGGGACTTCTGCTGCAAGGAAACATTTGGATGACATAATATACCTGCTCCACGATCCCTGATTGCAAATAGCAAACAGATCATGGTTTAATTGCTGTTTTTCAGCTGTGCCAGTGCTGCGTAAACGTATATGGGTCTGTCTCTGCATAGCCAGCATCACATGGCAGGTGGGTCATGTGACGCACAGAGAAGCTGAGCCATTATGCAGTTATATGGTGAAAAAAAAACATCTCTCCATGCAGACTGGTGTAAAGATTAGCCTACTGTCTGTGAGAGCTAATGAATGTGTGCTGCAGTTTATAAGGCGCAAGATTTTTCCAGAGATCAGAAAACAATTTCCCCAATTTACAGATGCTTGGACGGATGATTTTATTTTTAAACAAAATAAGGAATAATAATAATAATAAGGAACTTCGGGAAGATTGAAGCTTATGACATGAATTTAACCATGGACAAAGGAACTTGATATGGATTGAAAATGAAAAAGAGAACAGTAAAGGGGGAAGGATTTAATATCACAAGATGCAGATGACTTTTGTCTAGTCCACTGAGCTGTTTTTGGGTTTGTTAAGGTGGAATGGCATATTAAGGGGCAGTGGTGAACTTATTTTACATCACTGTGGCTGCAGGGAGACATTACAGTCATTACACCAAAATTTGCTAAGAGTGACTATAAAGCATGCAATTAAGCTTAATTTTAAAAAAATGCATTAATTGTGGACCTCAGTTAATCATAATCAATGCAGACAGTCCTAATGAAAATATAGAAACATTTAAGGATTTTGCACTTTTTGCAACACTTAACATTTTTGAAGATCCTTACATTTGTTTTTAATTTTTAAAAACAAAAAATAATTAATGAATTGAGAAAATACAGGCCAGGTGATCAAAATATCTCTCCTTAACAGTAAGTTCCACAATACACAAAGTAATTATGCTTTTTACATGCAAAAAGGGATTCAGATTTCATTTAACTGTGTAAGATGAGAAAATCTAACATGAGAATATCCTTTAATTCCTCCTTAAAAGGAGTTTAATCACCCAGCCGGTGCTAGTGTCTTACTGTTGGTAGTAAGGTTGTGGCTGTAATGTAATAACTCTAAACTTCAGACAGTCTAAGAATGTGGGCAGAAATTGCATCATCCCAACCTTTGCATGTCTTATCACTAAATCATGATTAGTGCTGAGATTTACTGACTATTTCTGCTGACCTTTACCCTTTGTTTCGCACACGGTCGAGCTGTATCCTTCAGTTTGTTCAACGCAGCACAATGAGTCATAGAATCAAAGAACATCACATGAAATAATGTGCTCTCCTCCAGTACAATGCCGGCGCTATTAATCATGAACTGAGCCTCTGATCACATTGATTTAGATTTCTGTGATGAGTTGTCAGAGATAGTCTTTATCAGAGGAACAATACATCAAAACAACAGAGTTTGTAGAGTCTCACGCCTGCAGCTGAAGTCTGTCATTGAGCCATAGATAGATTTTATCTTGTTATGCAATCCAGTTTGATGTGCACAAAAGACACTCAGGAGTGGAGTAGTACTCAGGAAATTCTAAGGAGGAACACACTTCCTGTGAGCTAAGGTTACTGGGGTCACCTGATGTTTTCCTCCAAAACCCTGAAGCATCCTTGCACTGTAAATCTTCATCTTATTACCTGATTTATATGAAGTTTTGATACATATGCTACATTCCAGTCAAGACTGATTTGGGAAATTCCCTGCTCCTCGCCCATAATTACATCCTTTCACTGTTCCAGTTGCTCTGCTTGGAAAAACCAGGCAAGAAACATGGTCACCCACAAAATTTAAATACACTTTCCCATGTTACAGCTGCTATAACATCATTCACTGTATGTTCGACAGCGTTTACTATCTAATTTCTAAGTGCCAGTTTGCATTTTTGTTTTATTCACAGACATGGTATTATGACTTTTAAGAGTGTAGCATTTCCACTGAATTCTGCCAGCCTGCTGTGACTCAACAGCATCCTGGAAACTTCGTGTTAAGAAATATTGCCAGTATTTCAGCCGTATTCCATCTTAAATGACCCACTTTTCCTCACAATACCTCTATTCTCCTGAGTGACAGGATCCTGTATAAACACTATTTCTGCAGCCAAAGTTGGGTTGATTCAGGTGAGCCTTCTGCACTTTTTCTTGCTCATCTTGTTGATGTAATGCAGGCAGGCCAAAATTACATGTTACATGAGGTTTGCTCTTAATGCTGTCATAGCAGCTGTTTTAGGGAAAAAGCTTAAAAAAAAAACCTGGGGTGGGAATCACTGGTTAACTCACAATATGAGACAATATGTGGCCCATGCTTATCTTGTTCAAGAGCTAATCCCAGCTGTCATCAGGAAAGAGGTGGGGCACAAACTGGACTGATCGCTGGATAATTTCACCAGTTAACCCAACATGCATGTCTTTGGTCTTTCAAGCCAGAGTACCAGGGCAGAACCCATGCATGCACATGAAATTCTACACAGAAAGATCCTGTCTGACCAAGATTCTAACCAGGTACATTCTTGCTGTGAGGCGCCAGCCCTCCACTCCACTTCACCACTGTGCAGCCCTTATGACAATAATAACTTCAAAATGCAGAAATTTTGCCCCTAAAAAGGTCAGGAGCAGGATTAAAGTATCTATTCACTGCAATCCTGTGTCATTGTTACTAGAGCCCGATAATAGCGATTATAGCCTATGAAAAACAGATCTCAACTAGCCAAATTTTGCAGATCGATGCTAGGGATTAGCACGGTTAAATGGTCAAATCCGCTTATTAAATTAGCCGGTTTGAGATTTACAGGTCGGTTTAACAATTTACCTATTGTTTTTTATAAACACGGGCTTGAAATCACCGTCTATAATCTCTTAGTGTTCAAGTCTCTTTTAAACTGTAATGAACCTCCCGCCACTTGAAGCGGCTGTAGTTTCAGTTAATGAACGCTCCCCGCATAGAGTAGGAACAGAGCGGTATGACAATAGACTATAAAAAGAATTGGACTAAATCTGTGTGACATCAGCCGTCTGCTTACAATAGGTGGACACAAAGAGCTCTTGAAGCCAATCTACGGCGGCCTCCATATTGAAATCGCTGTCTCAACCGAACTTCGGATCAACCTAACGGCCCGACCACTAGCTCAACTTCCTATCAGCTAGCTAGCTAGCATTCTGGTTGACAAACATAGCTTCTGCCTGTGAAGCTATCTGTCAATCAAATGACACATGCCAATCACTGCGCAGTGAGGTTTTTCCTCAATATACAGTGCTTAATAAATTTATTAAACCACCTGTCATATTTGTCTCAAAGACCATCCAGCATCATGGAGTGCTTTAATGCGGACTCTTTCATTTTCAGTGAGCTCTCCACGTTTTACCAATCTGGACAGGAATGAGGGATTTCAAACTGAATTCACCCAAATTTGAGCCGGCTCACTGGGCTTCTCTGAGAAGTCAGAAATTAATCAAGCATAACATTCAACCACTAAAACTCATTTTTCTGTTTAGGAATGCAAGTAAATAACTATAATTTGACAAATAAATAAAGAAATAATAATGTGCTTTACTATTTTTTTTTAGTTTTTTTGTAAATCAGTAAATTGGAAAATTAATGGATAACAATAATAATTATATTCTAGCATTAAAAATATCATTTCGGTTAAAGAGCTTCTACTAATTGGTGTATTAACCATTGCAGAAACATAAAAAATGATGTTGGTAATTACCAATGCTGTTAATTTAGGGCAGCAGTGGCATTACTTTGGTCAGGGTTAGGGTGGTCTAATAAATTGTAATTGAAACGATTGTGGCACAAAAAATTCACCCCCGTACCGTGAGAGCACATGAAGACATTAGCCAATGAGACACGTTTGTTTTTTTGAACCAGGCTGTAAACCAGTTTATTTCTAGTGTAAAAAACTTCTGTTTAGCAGGTGTTGTGTATGGGACTTCTGGTGTTCCAGCAGCCAGACTCAAGTGGACACTCGCTGTATTGCAATTTTTTGCACTTCCGCATTGGCTTTATTTTTAAGGACTGGAGGTTGCCGCTTGTGTATGACAGTTTGTTAACTAATAAATGGAAATAAAATGGTATGTAGGCTGTCGAGGGCTGAATTACGTGTAGCTACTCAACCGAAGTGAAAAGAGGCCACGTACCAAAGCATGATATTAATCTGCAGGGGAACGAAGGCTGGCAGAGCTAGTAATGTTAGCCACACTGTACAGAGGGTCTCAGGCTCACATCACACCCACTAATACAGTGACCCTGTGATGAATTTGACTGTCTTTGAATGATATTGGACTTGTCAGTTAAACACAAATTAAATGACCATTTAGCCAAACATTGAGATAGACATCTAAGAACATCCCTAATAGACGCCGATGTTAACACTTGTATTTTCACTTCTAAATTGCAGGGAATATGACTTGGTTTTATATAGACATGTCTGTGCTCCATTGTTTATCCAGTAGAGGGCGCTCTGACTCCTTTCATGTCACACACTCCAAATTTACCTCCCCGCAGCTCAGAGTAGCTTGGCGAAGCATCACATTTGTTAAAGACACCGGTTTGCCTCAGTGGTAAGTTTATAACTAGTCTGTGAAATAAACAATAACTCCATTAGTTTGCTGTTTCAATTCATCCTGCTCGCCCATGAGCCATGATGTGCCTTATGTCAGTCACACTTATCTGTTTATGTTAGCAAGCTATAGTTAGGATAACCTTGCTTAATTTTAGCTAGCTACACCCTCTGGTGCATCTGACTCCTCTATATGATGCTCCTCACACCAACACCCACTACCACCTCAATGAGAAGCAGACAGAAGAATTATCAGCTTCACTCAGCTGCTTTCTTCTTCTTTTACCACCTAAATCCAGAACACAGCACTGAGGAGTCATGAAGCACTGATGTGGTGAGTCAAATTGGCAGGGAAATCTGTTCAGGGTGCCAGGATTTTTAAATTGTAATATCAATACTTGGCACCAGCAATATGATAATGGCATGACATGAGTCACAGCACAATAAACTGTAGTATCAATATTATGTTCCCCCTATTTAAAAAGCCAGTGCATGTTAGTTTCTGAGCACCAAACAGCAGACTAATGCTGAGCAAGCAGCTGATATAGTGGCAATAGCAATATCATTTAGCAACTAAAGAGATAAATGTTAACCCCAGGAGTTGGTGGAGACCAAATACAGAGCTTAAAGAAAGAGAATAATAAAGTGAACACAAAAGAAACTTATCACGTGTAAACAATACTGCATCATTGCAGATAACTATGTTTGAAAATTTAAAGGGAATTGAACAGAAATGTTACAGTACACACTTTTTTTCTCCTTCCTCATAATGTGCACGAAAAGTGTTGTTGTAAGAACTGTACGAACTGAAGATTTAAATAGCATATGGATTTGAGCTTGCATAGCGCTTTTCTACTCATCTGACCATCAGCATTAGCTAATTCATCCTTTCTCAAACATTCACATATAGGTTTTTTTAGTTGTGACTACAGGAGCTGGGAATCAAACCCCCAACCTTTCAGAGATGACTGACTATTTACAGAACTACAGCTGGGCCTTATCTTTCAGCATCTTGTACTCCTAGGCAGTTTCCCATCCAAGTACTACAGCCCCAACCCTGCTTAACTTCCCAGATTGTACAAGCTTGGGCATCCTCGAGGTGGTATGGCCATGTCTGCTATACTGCATGAAAAAATTACATTTGGGTTTGTTCTATATTTCTGAAATGAAGCAGAAAGTTTTTGATTTGGTTTCTGGATTTGTTTGAGTTTCAGTGCAGTTGTATTCAAAAACAAGATGCATCAAAAGAAATTTCTTTCCAAGAATCCACTGACTTCCATTCAGACTCTAAATAACAACAACCACTCAATTAGGTACACCTGTTCAACTGCCCCTTTATGCAAGTAACCTATCGGCCAATCAGATGGCAGCAACAAATGCATGCAGGCATGAAGACTTCTGAATCAGAGCCTAGTTTTATTGGCATCTACATTTGCACATGTGGAATTTGACGTGGTGTTTCGACGCCACACTTAACAAAGAAGAGGAAGAATCAAAATAGTTAGAGGCTATAAAAGAAAATATACTTCTTCAGACAGATGCTTAAATTATGAAAAAACATCACAGAATGTAAAGAAAGGAAAAGTATGTATAAAAAGTGTGAGAAGGTGCTATAAGGTTCAGGAGTCTTTGTGCAGTGCAAATATCTATAACCTAAATATACACACAGTGTGCGGTTAGTTTTACATTATGATAAAATGTGTTGGCTCTGGGACAGGGGGTCATCAAGATGACGAGCTGAAGTTATGAAGAGAATCAGAATGGGGAAGAAGAGTGATATAAGTGACTTTAAATGTGCCATGGTTGTTGGTTGACTGGCAGGCTTTCATGTTATTTTAAACAGATTATGACCCTGCCTTTCGAATTTCACTGCAGAAATAGAGACTGACCAAACCAAGCTACATTCTTCTATTGCATTGACTCCCAAATTGGGGTCCAGACCCCCCCAAGACGGGTGCCTAAGATCTCATGGGGGGTGTGAGGCTCTTTCTGCTTTAAGGTTGTCAAAACTAGATTTGCATTTGTTTTTTAAAATCATGACTGGACACAGACTTGATAGCTTTTCCTAGATCTTTTGGCAAGAATGTTGTATAGGCCTTTTCTGTTTGGATTTTATAAATGAAAACAATTATATTAATGTTTAATTCTTCCAAGTTGGTCCAGGTCAGGGTGGTTTAGCTTTTCTTAGATAAGAGTATGCAGGGCCCTAGGGAAAAAAGGTTAAGAAACCATTTTAGGGAGCGCCTGCGAGCTGTAGCTTCAGTTTCCTGTTCTTAGCTGACACCCAGCGTTGTCTCTGATGCTGTAGCACATCTTCTTCAAGGTTCTACATGTTGTGCATTGAGAGGTGCTCTTCTGCATACCTTCCTAGTAAAGAGTGGTTATTCTCCTCTGACCTCTGCCATCAAAGAGAAATTTTTTGTCTTGAGAACTGACACTCACTGGATTTCCTCTTTTATTTACAATTCTCTGTATACCATGAAGATAACTGAGCATGAAAATACCATTAGGTCAGCAGTTTGTGGAGTACTTGGACCAGCCTGTTTGGCACCAGCAACCACTGAAGTCACATTTCTTCCCTGTGTTGATACTACAGCTGAACTTCAGCAAATCATTTAGACCGTGCCTACATCCCTAAATGCACTGGTTACTGCCATGTAATTGACTGATAGGATATTTGCATTAATAAGCAGCTGAACAGGTGTACCTAATGAAGTGGTCAGTGACTGCAATTACACATAAGTGCAGCATAAAGCATAAACAGCACTATATTTTCCTGGGATGACTTCAACAGCAGGCATATCCTCTAAAGCTGTGTCCTCCTACAAACCATAACTCATATGTAGTGATAGCCAAAGCACCAGCTCAGCACTCATCCATTCATAAACACCTTACAAACGTGCAGGACTGTACACGTAACAACCAATGATTGTGACAGCTCTCCTGGACTTTGTTCTGCATTATCTCCATGCTCCTGTACATTCACCTTCATCATAAACCTGTTTAAGCTACTGGAGTCTTAAGATCCACCCTATAGCACTACTAAAACTGTCTAAAACAAAACTAATGAGACTTATCCCAGCAATATGGACCATGATTATAAAAGATTTTAATGCAATAAAGCCTCTCTTTGTAGTCTGTGAGTGGATGAAAGAAAGCATCCAAACAAAGAGCTGTTCCTTCATTGATTCATGCACATTTCTATTTTGGGGAGAATCTAAAAGGAAACACATGCGGTGAGGACTTCCCATTTCCGAAGTGTCTGCCTGTGCCCAGCAAACTTTTAATCAGGTGTTTGTGTGCATGTGCATGTGTCCAGGGTGCTTGTTCAGCACTTATGAGCAGAGATGAGTTAAGAAAAATGCTGATATAGACCTCAGAGATAGACACGTCACCTTGAAAGAACACAATCAGCATGTTCAGAAGTCCATAGATCACGGAGACATTTAAATGGATGAGATTTTTGCTGAAGTATTTCAGCACCAGGAGAGGACTTATTTGATCCCTTAGCCCCTTTTTGACCTTAAAGAAGCAGATATGTAATTCCCTTTCCCCCCATTCACACAGAAAACTACTTTCACTACACGTCAGTGGGCTGTTTTGTGTTTGCAGTCTCATTTGTTTTTGTATTATGCTTCCCTCTTTTGTGAATGAACGCTTGTATGTACTCACCATTTCACATTCCAGGTCAGCAGGGAAGCAGCAGCAGGTCACAGAGTTGGAAACCCAGGCGTTTGAAACACATGAAACGAAACATTACTCAGTCAGTTCACGTTATGACAGGGTAAGGAAATCAACCAAAACAACCCCTAACTGTATGAAAATGCAGCCCAAAGCATGCAAACTACAGTTGATTTACCGTAAAGCGACAGTGTTTTATGTAGAGAAGTTGTGTCGTGGTTCACAGCGCTAAAGAGAAACTAAAGTGAGAAGTTTACCTGACTCTACCGAGGAGAAACAGCCTCCCACAGACAGTCAACAGCAGTAGAGGTGAGTAACAGGAGAGGAGGAATCCCAACACGGGGCTTGTCCGGTTGGAAAGGACCAGACACCTGTAAGCGCCTGCTTTGGCAAACCTCCCCAGAGACGGACCGCGCTAACCCCGCCCCTCCTGCCTCAGAAAACGGCCCCCGTAGTATTCCGAAACAGGCACGCCCCGCTGTGACGACTCATCCAGAATAGCCTCAGCGCTCCCTGGTGGTAGCTCGTAGGAGAGGAGGGCATGTTTGATAATCATCTGTGGCACATAACCGCTAGATGGCCTTGTTAGGCTGAGCTGCACGAGATGCTTCATGATAAGGATGCAAACATGACTCTTTGCTGAACCTGCAGGTGGGGTCGACAATACAAACGCGTAGGGGTGGGCGATTTATCGAGTTTTTGAGATACTGACCCGTTTTCAAAGGAGATAGGGTGTGGCGGTTTTGTTTGCATTAGAAGGCCTCAACATGCTTGAGGGGCAGGGGAGGAAATAATAAAAAGGGATGTGTAGGTGGGGCACCAGAGCACCAAGACTCTTAAAACAACTGTAATAAATCTTGATAGTGAGAAGCTTATTCCACTTAAATGCATTTTCTCCACTATTGCACATGTGCAATAGAGGGCACTTTGTCAAATTTTGTCCATTTGGAGTGCAACAAAGAAGGGAATTTGATTTCATTTGTCCTCTTAGAGGGCACTTTGTCAAAGTTGGCCCATTAACAGTGCAACAACGACAGCATTTTATCAAATTCTGTCCACTTACAGAACTGGAAGGCACTTGATCAGATTTTGACATGTTACAGGACACTAAAGAGCATACTTCATTAATTTTGTCCACTTACAGGACACAAAATAGGGCACTTAATGAAATTTGTTCACATAGAGGGCTCTTTGTCAAGGTAAGTCAATCAAGAAGGCACCAAAGAGAGCACTTTATCAAAATTTGTCCACTTACAGGACTCAGAAGGAGGCTTTTTGTAAACTTTTGTCCACTTTAGGGCACCAAAGAGAGCACCTAGTCAAATTTTTTCTACTTGCAGGGCACCAAAGAGGGAATTTTGACTATTTTATCCACTTACAGGACACCCAAAAAGCACACTTTATTAATTTTGTCCACTTACATGACACAAAAGAGGGCACTTAATAAAATTTGTCCTCTTAGATGGCATTTTGGTAAAGTTAGACTGTTGGGGGGGGGGGGGGGGGGCAACAAGAGGGGCAATTTGTCAAATTTCATTCACATTTGGGACACCAAAGAAGGAAATTTGTCAAACCACGTTTACCTGCAGGGCACCAAAGAGGGCATGTTATCAAAGTTGTCCACATATATGGTAACAAAGAGGGCACACTAGCATGTTCACCATAAAAACATCCAAAAGTGGACTTTAATGGTATGTGTGTGTGCTCCTGCCCCCTCTGACTCCACCAGTGACATGATCTATGTTCATAGTTGATTTTAGACCTTTTCAGGGGGTGCTCAAGCACTCCTAAAATAACAGGAAATTTGACAGAAACTTTGCGGATATTAATTTCTTTTTTTTTTAGAAAGACTTTTGGTGATATAATATTTACTTGTGGACTATTTGTTGTAAATGCATTTAATTTAAGAATTTGTAGAAGAAGAAGCTAATATATTAAGTGAAGAACCACCCACTCTAAATGTGAAACTATCATGAAAATCTTTGACTCTGGGAGTATATATGTATTATTGGTAAAAATCACAGATGTTTGATACATTGATATGAATGTTAACCAAAAAATGCAGCTCTAGACACCTAAAATTGGTTAAGTTTCAGTTTTTAATCATTAAGCATTCCAGACAAACTCCTGCCTGGATTGCACAAACAAGTTGGCAACATTTGGAAGAGTGGGTGTAAATGGCCAGGAAATCCTCGTTCCTAGCCACTTCCTCCCACTTTTCCAAATGTCACTGAATTATTTATACAATGTAGACAGTGCTTTCTTTCTCTGCGTTTATAATTTCACTATCATGAAGTGTCGGCACTTTTAAATACCATTAATCGTTGAGATGTTTTATCATTTTAAAACACATGGTATGGAAAATAATGACAACCTCATGTAAGTAATTATTGCCAGTGTTTTTGTACAATTTAGACAGTTTTCAGGAGTTTGTCTGCACCTTTTTATAGTCAAAAATGAGAAATGGCCCAATATTGAGTGTAAAAGACTTCTATTTTTGTTGCCTTGGTGTCAAACAGGTTTCATTATTGTCTGATATTTACTGTAATACATGAAGGTTTATAATTCTGGTATTTTAACAACCATTTGTTGGTTCTTCATGAAAAAAATATAATAGACTTTGTTTCATCAAAAATATATAAAAATTATATATATATATATATATATATATATATTAAATAAAAGAATTATGATTATTGGTCAGTATGGCCCAGAGCTACACTGGCCTACTGGATATTGTGTATTTACAACAACTGGGCAAAATGGGTGCTTTAGAATGGCAGAAGATAGAAATATTTAAAAAAAAAAACTGAGCACATTTATTCTCAAAATGCTGTATTGTTATGTTATAGGCAGATTTTGAATCATATCACTGGCACTGTTAGGACTCTGACTTTAATTTAGACCAGTTTTGGGCAGCTTTCAATCCGCATGTTACATGCTACGCTTATTTTAAATGCACTTAGCTAAATGTAATGCTGTCACGCTAGAAGGCAAAAGCAACAGCTGTGCAATAACCAGACATCTGCTAAGGCTATAATGCTAAACTTAAACTTATAGCTGTTTGGGAGATGTTTTAATTCAACTGCTTTACATCTTGTAGGCTGCTTCAGGAGAGTAGTTTGCATTAAAGGACTGTTTATTTAATGTAAATTAGCTCAAACTGAGCTTAACTGGTCAGTAAGATTATGTAGAATATTTAACTTTCAAGACATAAGGAAAAGACAATGAATGCACTTGAGAAAGAAAGCAGTTCCTTAAATGTTACATTTCAACTGCACAGTACTAGAATAATGTTGGCTAACTTGCATTAATGCAAGCTATGCAATAAAGAAATTTTATAATACATCCAAATGTTAGGTTGTGCATTAAGGGGGCTTAAAGCAGCTATTGTAGGAAAATTCTTCATGAATAAGTACAGAGACATATTCCCACGCATACATTTCCATTAAAGGCATAAAGAGAAAAGGCATTTTGCTATTGATTTGCAGTCATCAAGTCCCAATCCCAGATTTGTCAAATCTCTCCCAAAGCTTTCCAAGTGCTTTTAGATTTAGCTAATGCTGATTAATGTGCTTACCAAAACACAGCAGTTTGGGTTTTTCCTTCAGTTTTCCCCCTCTTTTTAAAAACAAAGCCAGGTATTAAAATGACAGTCGCAGTGTTGCACATAGACGATCTCAGTTCACTTCACACACCTGGTGTATCCTCAGAACCCTCCCTGTCTTTCCCAGTAATGAGCAACAACGCACAACAACAGGTAAACAAACCATCTGGATGTTTGCCACACTCCATCACTCACATTCAGGCGTTTTTCATCTCTCCAATTTAATATATTTTTAATGTGCAAACAAGCATCTGGTGCATATAATCTAACATGACACAAAGACACCTATTAGACCTGACAGGAGGTGTTACAGGCAAGTTTATTCAACCATAAATGCTTCATATAAACAAGTGTGCACAGAGGAAAGACCTTGTCCTCAAGGTCCTGTTCCTAAACCAAACGTCTACCTGAGATTCAATTCAGTTTACCTTTTTTTCCTGGTATTCACATAACAATGTCGAGAAACAAAACTAGACTATTTCATTTTCTGTGGCATGTGTCGATGCTACAGTACAACGTCAGACAGCAGGTCTCAGTGACAGTTTTGGCAATTCTACAAGCTACAATGTTTGCCTTACTCATACAAAAGAAAAGTAAAATCTCATCTCATCAGACTTTTTTTTTAATACAAATCTCTTCTAAATCTTCTTACAAGTCTTTAGTATTGCTCTTGCTACATTGAAAAAATAGAAAATTACATCTGAAGATTGAGCTGTGGTTGTGGTATTTATAAAGAGCTTGGCTCTTGAGTGTTCATGGCTATGTTTCAATAGTCCTTAGCTGCTTACTCTCCATGTTTCCTTGCCTCTGTAATGGCCAGCTTCACATCAGCAGTCAGAGAAGAAGGTAGGAACAGAAGAATAAGACATCAAAGAGTTTTCAGAGGCTCGTCAGCAAAAAAAATGAGTCTAAGATTCTGCAGAGGAGCTTTGTGCCACCACATCATCTTCTCCCTGAGCTACTTCCACTGCCGGCGCCGCCTCTGCTGCCTCTGCGTCTGCTGCTACTTCCTGTTCTGTGGCCACTAAAGAAGTGTCTGTGTCTGGGGCTTCGAAGGACTCTCCCCCCAGGTCAGTCAGTTTGATGTAGCCCTTACTGTTGGAGCGCTCCAGACGAGGGCAGCTGAAGCGCCTGCCTTTGTCGCCTTGACGGCACACAGTCACAGACAGGCTGCAGCGGCGTGCAGACCTGGGCTGATCCGTGAGGGAGTTGAGTGACAGCCGTGACCCCATTGCCCTGGCAACAGGTGATGGAGGAAACAGCTGGTTCCACGGTGGTTGAGGCTGAGCCTGTGGCTCCCCCTGTTGGTCAGCTGTTTCTGTGCTTGTTTCCTCACGGCTCTGAAGAGGCGGGGGAGAGTCCGCCACCGAAGCGTCCTTCTCCTTTGCATCTGTCTCGTCTTTCTTGCTGCTGCTCGCTTGTCCTTCCTCACTGATCGTTTCAGCAGCCGTCTCAATAATGACCTCTTCCTCTGAGTGTCCCTCAGCCTCCACTCTCCCTGACTCCTCCACCTCACAGTTGTTCAGTTTGATCACAGGGAGGGTGAAAGCGTTCACAGAGGAAGTGACGATAGAGGTTGTCTCCCACTGTCGGGGCATTGGGGCCTGCTCGCTGCTATTGCTGTAGTCTTTGTAGATGCTGTAGACTGTATCTGTAAAGGTCTGGACTTCTCTAGACCAGCTTCGAGGCCTGCTGGCTAAAGATGGGCGTCTGAACACCTCATCGCCTCCCAACTCTCCATGGAATCCGAGTCCAGTGGAGGGCCATGAGCTGCGAGTAAGCATCCCACTTGCAGGGAAAGACCCAGAGGCGCCCTCAGCATTCCTTGATTGGGTGTAGTTCACCAAACCGTTAAGAGGGGAGTACTCCTTCGATCGTATGCTGTGCAGGTCTATAACTGTGGAGTAGATATCCCTTAGGTTAATGATTTTGGTTTTCTTGTCTCGGTTCTCATGGAGTACTGCATTTGCACAGATAAAGAGGAAAATGCCGATTCCCATCACCAATGGTCCAAAGACTTTCAGGTTGTCCGAGTACAGATAGTTATCCAGGAAATCACACAGGAAGCCACAGTTGCGTGAGGTGGTGCTGCTGCTGTTGGAATGGCTCTGGTTGAATGAGTCTGCCTTCCCACTGGTCATGTTGGAAACTAAAACTGGTTGACTTTTTGGGGAGCTTATCCTGTTGGAGTGGTAAGCTCCAGTTCTGCGGCGCTCCTGGTACTGCTGCTGGCTCTGGCTCGGCCAGTAGCCCAGTATGGCCATGGAAACCCCAACGATGAGTACAACGACTCCAACACCAGCCACCATACCAGCTGGGGAACACAGATTGAGCTTGCCTTTCACCACCACCACGTCATTTTTCTTCTTTTTCTTGGATTTCCGCTTCCTTTTGTTTTCCGCCCGGTTCTTTGAGCGGAGGGAGTCCTGGCGCCGGTTCATGCGCAGCAGACCACCTGTGGCTATCATGGTGGCGACTGGACAGCAGGTTCTTCACTCAATCTGGCAGGAAAGGAAATAAAGAGTGTTAAGTTAATGTCACAAATGATGAGCAGAAGGTTTAAACATTCAGAGAAAGCTGCAAAGTTCATTTCACTCAGAGATTACACATGTAATCCTGATGTGTAATACATACAAGGCTGGATTATCAGCAAAGCTGGCAACTAACTACACAAAGGCCTGGGGATCCCTCAGTGATAATTCCTTTGTTAAATTACAAATGAATTCACATCTGTTTAAGTATATGCAGCATTAACACAAAACAGACTTAATGATAAGAGCGTGAAGGTGCAGAAATCAAGTTTTCATCATTTCAAAGGACTAGCTTTTTTAGCCATCTTTCTTCTTTAGGGGATCAGACTTAATGGGCCAGATTGTGTTTATATCACAAGAGATAATGGCCACATTTGAGCCTCTGTCCACTGCTGCTGTTTTCCCTCTGGCAGCACTCACAGCCTCCATTTCAGAGCACTTCTTAACAGCATCTATTGTTATGTTGCCAATGTAAACTTCTGCTCCTCTCTTTAGTATCTTTAAGGCCCGTTTTAAACAGTTTTGTGAGTGTAATACTGCTTTAATTCAATGAAAAATAACCAGGGAATAAGCAACAGCTGTAAACCTAGAAATTACTCTGCACTGCAATTGAAATTCACCCAAATCTGATTTTTTGCAGTGTAAACAGCACAAGTCACACTGAAACTGATCTTTTCATATCAGACTCAGGCCACTTTCACTTTGATACGTGGTGCTAAATCAGATACATATCTGATATTTCAAACTTTGATCACAATGTGAACAGCCAAAATTTTAAAAAATGAGATCCGAGCAACAGATCAGAATTGAGCATTAAGGCCTGCAGTGTGAACGTAGCCTGAACAGTGGACTCTAAATGGTGTGCTCTGATGAGGTTTAGATGTGCCTCAGCAATTTGCACAAATATACATTGTTACTACAGCTCTACAATAACTAAAGATGCCGTAACACATGTTAAAGAGGCTATTTTGCATACATATGAATATGGTGTACCTTAAGGTTCTGGGTTGATCTAACGTGTGGGTTGGGCAGCAAATGTTTGATATCCAATGCTATAAAAGACAAGTCACATAAATAATTCCTGTGACATTGCTGTTGACAAAGCTGGTATCAGAAGACCCACCCCTTCTTAATTTTGATAGGTCAGATATAGAGAAGTAGCATCGTTCCAAAAGTTGAACTAAAAAGTTCTCTCTCCACAGCCAACACGTTCAGTGCTTGCAGCACTCACAGCATCAGTACTTTGTTGAGTACATTTTAAAAATCAGTAAATCTACTTTTACTTAAAGAGATTATAGGGAGGTATTGTACTTCATTACATTTTAAAAAGCACCAAGTACTGAGTAAGAAATTGAAAACTAAAAGCAACATGAAACTGGCCAGTGGCTTTGACTGCGCATGACGAGAGAATGATTTCACATCACATCCTGAAACAGCTGTGCATTTCACTTTATCATAAAGGTATGACTTTACCTGAACAACCTGATTGGAAATTCATATTCTCATGGCAGTATTGCCAGTAAGGAATGTTTGTATTTTACTATCCAACTCATTAGTAGCTACTCACTACTTAATACTTTGAATAAACTTTAAGTGAAATACTTTTATCTTTTACCTGAGTAGATTTATGGACCAGTATTTTTACCTTGACTTGAGTAGGTACAATTGTCTTGTAATGTTTCCACCTACGGTTGAAGGTTATGGAATAACTTCTGCTTTCCTCAACAGTATCTCCAACCATCCATTTATTTTCTATACCGCTTATCCCGTTGGGAGTCGCGGGGGGGCTGGAGCCTATCCCAGCTGTCATTGGGCGAGAGGCAGGGTACACTGTGGACTGGTCGCCAGTCAATCGCAGGGCTGACATAGAGAGACGAACAACCAAGCATGCTCACACTCACACCTACTGCCAATTTTAGAGTCACCAGTTAACCTAATAAGCATGTTTTTTGGTGGTGGAAGGAAGCAGGAGTACCTGGAGAGAACCCATGCATGCACAAGGAGAACATGCAAACTCTGCACAGAAAGGCCCTGACCGGGAAGCGAACCAGGAACCTTCTTGCTGTGAGGTAACAACGCTAACCCCGTGCCACCTTGAGCCCCTCAACAGTATCTCTAACGCCATTTTTAAATAGTTCTAGCTTTATTTTTGTGGTTGGGGGGGGGGGGGGGTTATGCCTTAATTGATAGGGGAGGACAGATGATAGAATCAGAAACAGGAATGAGAGAGTGGTGGAGAAACATGCAGGAAAGGAGCTAAAGCCCAGGCTGCCTACGGCCGAACCACTAGGCCAGTGTTTCCCAAACTTTTTTCCTGGTTACCCACTTTTTACAGGGTTCAAGCCATTGTAAAACAACAACTTTGCTTTCTGATAAAGGCTGGTGCTAGCTTCAATAATGTTAATTCCGGTCTCAATCTGGTCCTGACCTAACCTGACACGCCAGATGGATTGTTTCACACATCCATCTGGTAAACCACTCATAGACAGTGTTTGGGAAAGGGCAGAGCCTTTGAAAAAAAAAACTCAGAGGGTGATTGGATGAACATTCTGTCTGTCACATCTTTACGGGCCAATCAAAACACATGACATAGCTGCTACCAAGAAGTAAAATCCATGGAGAGCTGCATAACACTAACCATGGCGACTGTAGACATGTCAGTACACGAATTTTGCCATTTTTGAAAGGAAACAACTCACTGCTGTTCTTTGTCCTTCTTTTAACGAATAATTGTCAAGTTCTCTTCCATCATATTTGCACCAGCCTCTTCTTGCTGCTTGCATATGTCACGACACTGCCTCATTAGGCAACTAAAAGAAATCTCTTGTGACCCAACTTTTGGAACAAATGCACCAGGCCATCTGTGCACAAGTGCTCTCCTCTTTAAAAGGAAACATTAGCAAAAAAAAAAAAAAAAAAAAGTAAAGAAATCTTGTCCCGACATAGACAGCTGCTTTTCCCTCAAAAAGATGAGCCGAACAGACCGGATTCTCTCTTCTTAGTTCTGATTGACCAGTGAGGGAGAAGGGAGATAGACAAACTGCTGCACTGTTGCAAAAGTTTACACCTGAGTGCTGTCAATGCAGTGACAAAAACAACTCCCAGCCAGGGTGTTTTCCAGTCAGGGCACCGAGCTGCAAACGGTACCCTACTTTGGTTTTGTATTGAAAATGAGCTAAAAGCGCTTTCTAAAGACAGAGCCCCTTTCTCTCTTTAGTCTTGATGCTTTTCTTGTTGGGTATAAGTGGGTGTGACTGTTGGAAAAACGTGATGCCCCTGTTTCACTGGCATCAGTCTTAATCGGGCAACTTTGGATCAAAATCTGATGACAGTTGGTGGGTTGATGTCAATCAAATATGATGAAACACCCACATAGTCTTTGTGATGCAGTTTAGCCGATTTTAAACACCTATTTATATTTTCTCTACTTTCTTGTATTGAATCTTTAGTACTGGAGTGAACAACATTGGATTTCAGGAGCTCTTGTATAGTAAAACTGGGCAGTTTCAATGGCAAAATGATTTTTTCACAACTATGGGGTACATCAGGCCCTGTATCTGAGATCATCCTAAAGGAAGAGTATTGGATATTTCTTTACACAAAAGGAAGATGCCGTATTAGTCATCAGATAGTCAGTAAAGCAACAGATAACATCTTTGTGCTGCTGCTGGATCTATAAGTGATGTAAGAGAAACAGAGACAGATAGCCAAGTTGACAGCAGGGAACAGGGAGGAGTGATATTTATCTACACTCAGCTGTGCCGGTGTGATACCAGCCTATGAAAATGTAATGTGTCCAGACAGGAGGCCAGCAGGCATGTTCTCTCCACCTCACTCTTCTCGTTACTCTCTTCCTCTTCGACCAGCTCTCTCTCACACTCCTGCTTTCCAATCAAATCCATATCACCGGCGACCAACACTTCTGTGCTTTGAAACGACAGCATCCTTCACACGGCACACCACAAAAGCCAAACATGAGCCATTAGCCGCTTGTTGACACACCGACACTGCCTCTGCTACGTACCATGTTTGCCTTGTGATTGTGAAGCACAATAGTAGGAGCAGTTGTCTAAAGGGCAACGGAGCCAGCAACACTTATCATGATTACAGACATCTGCTGATGAGTTTCAGCCACATGTGGGGGAGAATAATTGCAGAATAAGGCTGATTACTTAGACTCCAGCATTCCCACCTTGATTGTGCTGCTAGCCAGGTATTTAATTTGACTAATCACGTCTAATTGTGTTTGACTTAGGGCTTTAGGTTCATGAATAACTTATTACACAAATTCCTTTCAGAGCTGCTGTTAATGAGAGGCTTTCAATGGCTGCTCTGGGTGTTGCTCTCACAGTCTAAATAATGATGATGAAGGCCTTTTAAAGAAATCCTTTCATGATCCAAGTTATTACAAGCAGTTCCCACGGAAAGTAGAACACTGAGCTCTACTCATACAGCACCTGAGCTTCAGCAAACACCACACCGGAGCTCTGCTGCTGTTTATGACGACTTAGTCTGTATATCACATCCAATAAGCACTCAGATGCCTCCCGGGCGAGCGCAAGTCGACCTGCGCCGGAGCTGATAAAGCGTGGGTGGACCTCTCTCTATGTTTGGAGAGAGAAAGGGCAGAGAGAGGAGAGCGTGGAGCAGGAGTGGGTGCGGACAGGTCGGGGTGTTTCTCTGTCTGCGGTGCTGAACAGGAAGCTTCCAACTACTCCTCCTGTCTGTTGATGAAGCTGCTGGTCTGGCAGGATGGATGGAGAGGATCGAGGCCGGCTTTTTTTTTGTTTTTTTCTTACGCTCGGTCCACACCGAGCTGCGGGGGCGCAGATTTTCGCGCAATGTTGCATGAGTAATCGACTGTTGACATTACGGCGCATCTGTTTCCCTTCTGCTGGAAAAGCCCGTGAAGCAAATATGTGCTGTTGTAGAGTTCTGAGGTGGCCTGAAAATGTCCAGAGCCACAGCGACGCATCTCGCTCCAACACAAAGAGAACACACGGGATTTTTTTTTTTTCTTCTCTGGTCTCAAAAGGTGCAGGCAGATGACAAACATGCGCACCTCTGCCACGGCCTGACAAAGCCCATGCTTTCATTACTAACACTACAACTCAAGGCTAAGGGTGCAAACATGTACCTTTGTTTAAACGCGCAAAGCCACCCTCCGGACTGACGGTCATTTTTGGCAACATTACAACTTCAGCATGAATTTTACGCATAAATCTCCCAATTGATTCACCTTTTTACTCAAAGTTCCACCTCTATTTGACAGCTTATGTAAAAATGACACGATATCTTATTTGGAGTGCAAGAAAAAAAAAAACGTTTTTAATCTCACGGATAAAAGTACACGGACTGGAGTGCGCATTGCTCCAAGCACACCGCCTTCCTGGCATCAAAACTCTTCTTCGTCGATTTATCATAACAAAACAGATACTAAACCGACTAGCAACACTCTAAAAATACTTCTTAAACCATTGCATTTCCTCGATAATGCTCCCGAGGTCTCAGAAGCGACTGCAAAGCACAAAGACGCTCCGTGTTACGCTGGAGAAAAAAAAAAAAAAACGCACGGAGAACAGATAGGAGAAACGACAAATACAATCATAAAACAGCAAAATCTCTTACCAGAAATCGTGTGTTGACGATGAAGCATCTTTAAAGGCGCACTCCTCGTTCAGCCGTGCATGTCGTGGTGCGCCACTTTGGTGCCAAGCCTGGAAGAGTGGTTTCCAGTTGAACGCAGATTCACAATAGAGCGGCAGGGGCGGGCCAAGTGCGTTTCTATTGGTGCTGATTATTGGGCAACGTGAAAAACGAGGGCTGCTCAGGACATTTATCATCCTTTAGGTTGTACTCCAAACGTTTCCAGATGTGGTTTTACTCCCAGGCTGTACTGCTGATTGCACTTGATTGTCTTTTAAACAGAGGCCAATGGCATGTCTGGAACACTATGGTTTCTGCACAATAATGTGGGATTTTTTTTATGCCAGCAATAAGAGAAGGCATGCACAGACGTCTCATTTATACTCTCTTTACTTATACACAAGTGAAGAACACATTGCATGAATCATTTACTGTGTCTTTAGTATCACATTACACAAAATTATTCCAATATATCAAATCCATCATGCCTCGCATCCATCCAGCACCATCCTCTCCCTACATCTCTCCCTTGGGTTACATTGCTATAATTGCCTGTATGCTGTGTCCTCATGTTTAACAAAATGAAATATGACAGAGTCCAGATGTGTTTCACTGATGTGAGACTGAAGAGAGAGGCAGCAGCTCTGTACTGGGCAGGGGAAGGGAGCATGAATAACAAAGCTTAGTGCTGATTCTCCAGAGAGCTGTCTGCAAATTTATGACCCAGAAATGTGGTTATTTTTTTTTGTTTATGGCATAAATTAAAGGAGGAAAACAGAGGAGACTCCAGTTTGCAATGCGGCATTTGGAGTCAGAGTATACATGGACACAGGGAATAATCCAGGAGGTTGTGTTTAATCCGTGGTGATACTGGGGGCTGTGTTGGTCTGGAGCAGCTTTCAGTAAAGCTTGTGTAATAGGAAGACACAGTGAGTTACAACAGATGTTTCTGAGCTACAGACAGGGGTTTACAACCTGATAAAGCTGGGATACTGTGAACGAATGCAGCAAATATTGAAAAATATGCTATTACAGTACATCAAAGGGAGTAAGCAGCAGCTGCCTTTACAATATTATTGGCTGAGATTGGTCATTTAACAGACTGTAGTAATATTATGTAATCCATGACTGGAAATGGATGCACATGGTAAGTCTATGCAAGCTGTGCAAGTGTCCTTATGGCTTTTATGGCTCAAACTAACAGTTACTTTCATGGCTGATTAAATCATCTGTAAAATTTAAAATACTAATGAAAACCAAAGCTACCACCTGGTGGTTAAATGCCTCCCATGATATACAGCCAGACAGGGAAATTCAATTGTGGGTAAAGAAGATGTACTGAGGTTATTTTTGATCTTGATGTTGTCCAACCAAAATATAGACAGTTAAATACAGAGTCCCAGTGAACATTTGTTCAAAGTCTGAAATAAAAACCTCAAATCATTCTTGAGATATCCTGCTTATAAGCAAGGGATCATCATGAGGCCCAATAACCTTGACTTTCGACCCCAAAATGTATAAAGTGTATTGTTAAGTCTGAGTGGACATTTGTGCAAAGTTTGAAGAAAACCCCTTGAGATATTGTGCTCACAGGCAAGGTGGGAACATGAGGCCCGGTGACCTGACCTTTGACGACTGACCACCAAAATGTAGCCAATTTATCCCTGAGCCAGAGTGGCATTTGTGTGAAGTTTGAGCATTATCCCCTGGAACTTTCTGAGGTATTGTGTTCAAGCAAGGGAGGAACATGAAGTCAATGACCTTGACCTCTGAGAAAAGGCCACCAAAATTTTGTCAATTCATCCCTGAGTCAGAGAAGACATTTGTGCAAAGTTTGAAGAAAATCCTTCATAGTATTCTTGAGATACTTTCTTCATAAGCAAGGGATGAACATGAGGCCCAATGATCTAACTGTAACTGAAGTGTCTTGCCCAAGGACATGTCGATATGTGACTGTAGGAGCTGGGGAATGAACCCACGACCCTCCTGGGGCTTTTGGCTCATTTTTGGGGGTGCTGCCCACTCTTTTAGCTGTGCCGCTCATTCCACGAATGCACAATCCTTACAAGTTATATCTCATTGTAAAAGTGAGTAATCATGCTTTCTAATAGTGTATAACAGTGGTCCTTAGCTGGTCCAGCCTCAGGACCCACCAGTCTGTCTTACAACCAATTGCAACCCAAGGTCCAAACCAACCAGGCCTAATTACCGCCAGATTTGTTGAATCAAGAAATCACTTAAGCAGAAGCTGTCAGACGAAGTGAAGTAGAGTACAAGATCTCAGAAAGAAACACATCATGCCACGATCCAAAGAAATTCAAGAACAAATGAGAAACAAAGTGGTTGAAATCTATCAGTCTGGAAAAGGTTACAAAGACATTTCCAAGGCTTTGGGACTCCAGCGAACCAGTGTCAGAGTCATTATCCACAAATGGAGAAAACTGGGAACAGTGGTGAGCCTTCCCAGGGGAGGTCAGCCAACCAAAATTGCTCCAAGAGAGTAATGATGACTCATCCAGGAGTTCACAAAAGTACCCAGAACAACATCCAAAAAACTGCAGGCCTCACTGGCCTCAGTTAAGGTCAGTGTTCAAACTCAAGCATAAGAAAGACACTGGGAAAAAATGGCACTGACAAAGGAACACAAAGGCTTTTGGAGAAATATTCTGTGGACTGACAAGAAAAAAGTTGAACTTTCTGGAAGGTGTGTGGCCCGTTACATCTAGAGTAAAAATAACACAGCATTTGATAAAAAGAACATCATGCCAACAGTCAAACATGGTGGTGGCACTGTGATGGTCTGGGGCTGCTTTGCTGCTTCAGGACCTGAATGACTTGCTGTGATTGATGGAACAATAGATTCTGCGGTCTACCAGAAAATCCTGAAGGCCAATGTCCAGCCATCAGTTCATGCCCTCAAACCCAAGCGCTCTTGGGTTATGCAGCAGGACAATGACATAAAATATACCAGCAAGTCCACCTATGAATGGCTAAAAACAACAACAACAAAAAAAAAACAAAACAAAACAAAACAAAAAAAATCAAGGTTTTGGAGTGGCCCAGTCTGTGTCCAGACTTAAATCCAACTGAGATGCTGTGGTGTGACCTTAAATGGGCAGTTCATGCTGGAAAACCCTCCAATATGGCTGAGTTAAAACAATTCTGTGAAGAAGAGTGGGCCAAAATTCCTCCCCAGCGCTGGGAAAGACTCATCACCAGTTATCGCAAACGCTTGATTTCAGTTATTGCTGCCAAGGGTGGCACAACCAGTTATTAGGTTCAGGGGGGCAATTACTTTTTCAAATAGAGTGAAAAAAAATTAAATAATCATTCAAACTCTGCATTTTGTATTTACTTGGGTTGTCTATGTGAAATATAAAAATTGGTTTGATGATCTGAAACATTTAAGTGTGATAAATATGTAAAAAAAAAATCATGAATCAGAAAAGGGGCAAATACTTTTTCACTGTACATGTATCCATACATATACCTTCACATCCAAATATACGTTCAAGAGTGTATGCTCGTATTTATCTTCAGGTTCATAAGTGTACTTACACATATTCCTATTTAATGCCTACACTTTCTCCATTCCCTTATATTTTCTTATTTATCAGCTTACAAACCTGCACCTGGTTTGTGTGGATTTGACTGAAAGCTTTTTTATCCATATCACCCAGCCATATACCTGCTAGTAATTCTGATGGCAGATAGCCAAGGTTACATTTTATTGAGCTGTGGACAAAAAGAGCACATCCAAAGAGTCAACACAATCACAGATTTACATCATCCCCACATCAAATCCCTCCTCATTATGTCATAGTCAAGAGATTACGCTGCATCAACAGCTCTTGAATCCAATCACTAATCATTGTGGGAACACACTCTCAGATTTACAAGTGGAGCTTCTTCTTCTTCTTGTGTGTTTCAGGGTTATTTTGCTTTGCCCCCCTGAAAAATGAGGACTAACTGTGAGCTCCCTCAGATGGATCTGTATTTACGGTGGTTAATGTGCTCTGTGCCAAGGATGGTGCGAGCACCTGTTCTGCTTAATTAATTCAATATATTATGGAGGAAGAGAAAAGTTTTCATTCATTAGTCTTTCCACAATGCAAGTCCGTGGAGAAATCTTCTGGTTAGTGGCCATGATGCAGAGAAATGCTCAAGTAATTGTCTCATTGTTATGAGTTGAGTTTCTGTGGCCTGTCAGTGAAAGAACACCAGAGTGCAGACTTTGCAGGAGCTGCTAAAATGACATTATTTCTGCAGACTTTTTAGCTTTCTTAATGACTTTATGCTCGCATACTTAATCATCTCTTATCGGACACCCTCAGGTAATTAAAGTCACCTAGAGCATAGTAATGAAGTGGATATTCTGTACTATAGAAAGAAAGAGAAAAGAAGGGAGAATGAATAAAGGGAAAGAGGGATGTAGAAGACAAAGTAGGAGAGACTGGAGTGATATGAGGGTTTTTTGTTATGTCACACGCTCCTAAAACCAGGTCTTTCATGTTAGGGAGGGGCGTTCCCATCCACACTGCGGCGTTAATTCAATAATTCAATTTATTCCTCTGTGATCATATCATGTCTGTCACGGTTATTCAACACACCGCTCTCCCATCCTGTCTGCCATGGATGATGTGTTTCCTATATGTGTTTCTTTTCAAGCCATAGGAGGTATGCCCCTATACCATTTTCTGATGCTTATCAAAAAATAGATCATTCCTCACACATGCAGTCATCCCAGGAGACTGTGCACCACAGTAAGGCTCACATATACTGTAGTGTCAAAAATAGTTCCAGTGGATCTCCTCCTGAAATCTACCCAGCTGAGTTACTGCTCGTATCTGCACAGCCAGAACACAAAAAAAGATATTTGAGCTGTTTCACATTGTCCTCGAGCTTCCTTTCCTTGTCAGACTCTCTTTCTGTGTACAATGTTCTGGTTAACAGCGAAGACGTATATCTGAGGCAGCATCCAGAGCTGCGGGGGGTTCATTTCATTTCTTAAGCTAGCTAATTGGGAATGTAGGAAGTTGAAATGTGGGCTCAGCGAGAGATCAACTCCCTCCAGGAGACGTTGTCATCATTATAGCCTTAGTTAGCGCAGGAGTCAGAGGGCTTTGCAGTTGAAGAGATAAAAGCCATGCTCCCTTCTGAGGCCTTTGAAATTAAGACATGGTTTGTGAGAGCTTTCACAGATGTAAGGGGGATGATGGGCTATCAATTAAAACGAAAAAACAACTACTGTGGTCGGAGTTGGTAAAGAGTCAAGAATCTGCTTCCTATCTTGTTTGCCATTAGTAAAAAGGCACCCATCCATATATGTCTCACTGGCAGCAAATCTTACAACAAGCAGGATGCACAATACATTAAGCTTTCTTTTAATAGTTACATACTCTAAACATTGTTCTTATTTGAAGGTATAAAAAAGCAAAGTCTCTTTCCACAACAGCAGGGCATTACCTGTTTTTCCACGGTGGCTATTTTCCTGTAATTTCACAGTCAGGGCGCCAAATTTAGTGCTGCTGTGTTGCACTTCTTTGTTCCAAACTCAAGGTATTAGTTGTTAAAAAGATGGACCACAGCACCACAACCCGAAAGTGAAGCCAAGATATTTGGAGCTCCTCCTGTCACAAGACAGTCTGGCTGCAGGCTGACTCTCACAGATGCCTACACTGCAGACCACTTCCGCTAGACACCATTACTGTCAGGACTGTAATACACGCTAAAAATTTCAAAATAAAATCACACTAAACGTCTAGCTTGACTTAGAGTATTATATTAGGAAACTAAAAGTGAGTAACCAGAGCACGAAACGTTAGATAGGTTGTTTGCAATCATTTGATCCAGAATGTCCGTTGGTGGTAAAGAGGTGGGGGCCAGCCATTAGGAATGAATGGGAATGGAGGGAATTAAGAACTTTAAAGCTTCTTTAAAGCTTTAAATGGACCTATACACTGCAATTATCATCAGCAAATTTCTAAATACTTAAAAAAAACACTACACTTTACCTAACAATGATTTTTACCAGAGTTTAACTGATTTACCTGGAGTGCAGACAATTTAATGCATCCTGCAGACCTCCTAACGATGTCTAGTCAGATGAAGGGAGACAAGAGCATTGAGGAATCTTGTACTGAGCTCCTTTAACATTTGAATAAATCCTCATATTTTTACAAACATGCTATTCATTGAAATGGTGATGCACTATCCCAACAAACTTTGTGGGCAAGCTACCAAGTAATGATGTGCTGTTCACGAATGAGTCAGTTCTACGAAACAGCTATTTAGTGTGAGCCTCAGTAGCTAGCTCCTATTTGAGTGTCAGTTGTCTTACTTCTATCCTTTTTCATTTTTTAGCCCTAAAAAAGCCAAACCTTGACTAGTTTGGGAGCTAAACAACCACCTCTACTGAGCTGAGTCATATGATCTGAATAGAGATAGAGGGATGGACTTCCCATTGCAACAAGAGAGGCTGGTGGCTTATCAGCTGAAGAACCAAGGGCAAGATAGAGAGTTTAATGTGCCCAAACATGGAAAAACTACAGTACTAAACCGTAGCGCTTTGTGAAATACAAGCATCGTATGACAACACTCAAACAGACTGTTTCAAAGTTCTGTCTGCTGCTGTTTTACCGTTTCCCCACTCTCAGGGCGCATAAGTACTGCAGCTTAAGAATAAAAAATGTTTTTATTTTCAGACTTTGAACACTAAGTATAGTCATGAACAGCTCAAAGCATGGCCTTTTTGGTAACATTTCTCAATGCATATTTCACTACTTCCCCCCCAAGAGGAGTTCTCCACTGCTAGTGACGTCACCTGTAAAGAACCTCTATAGCCAACTTATTAGTCTGTTTACAGACAAAAAGTCATTCTCCATGAAAAAACTCTTACACAGCTAACATAGCTAAAGCTAAAACCTGAATTAGCTTACATAGCTATGTTAGTTCATGGAATGTTGTCTAAAGCTGACGTAGCCAAGTTATCTTGCATAGCTAATACACCTAAAGCTAACATAGCTAGCTTAGCTGTGTAAACACAAACTTGCTTAAGCTACCTTTCTAAAGTTAACATTGCTAAAGCTAATGCTAAGCTACGTTAACACAGATAGTATAGCTTCAATAGCTTTAGCACCATGAGCCACAGTTCCAGTAAAAACTTCTGTAATAGTCAATATGTCGTAAAAGAAAATTACACCTCTGCAGTCCTGATTGAGGTGGTGTCTCACTGTGGCGGTCTGCTTGAGGGGCGTCCGGAAGCTGTGGTCTGCAGCCAGAGCCCTCTGACCCCTGCTGACTATCTGCAGATTAGGCCATAAAGCCGACCTCCCTTATGTTAACCGATGTTACATGGGTATAAAATTACACACACAGACTTAATCTTTGTCAAACATGCTGCCATTAAGGTCCATAGTGATGTACATCTGAGACTTCACTTCTCTAATAATTTCACTTTTAATCAATTATTTGACGCTGTTAAAAGTGGCAAAATGCCATGATGGTCAGCTTAGGTGACAAACCTGGTTTCTGAGGGACCATTAATATAAAATTTGCCAGAGAATGAGCAGTGAGAAGGATAATCATGAACACTAAGAGTCACTGAACTTTCAATTGTTCTAAGTGTGGGGTTGAAATCAACTTAGAAATCTATTTTTTGTATTAGACGATACAGAACTGAGTGATGTTTGCTGTTTTAATAACATGCTAAAAATCTGTGTTGTGGTCAGCCAAAGGGACAGCACATCCAACCAAGGTTCAGTCAGCTGATCCCCACAGTGCAGCATCTGGCTCCGAAATAAGTCACCAACGCAATATGACAGCAGCTGTTGTAGGATGAGATGGAGATGTGGAGTTCACTGTTACACTCAACAGCTCCAACTGAACTGAACAATTTTTGTATTATGTATTATTTCATCACTTCTGTTCTTAAAAGGGACTGAAAACACTAATGATAGAGAAATTTCTGAGGGGCGATTAGCACTTAGCAAGATCAGTTAAACATTAGAAAAAACAAATAGCACTTATGTAAAATGAATAATAAAAGGGTGCACTCGCAAAAAGGCCAGTTGACCCATACCATGCTGAAGTGCATTCATACCCCCTTCCTGCTCCCCCATTGGTCTGCACTTACAATGCTCTTAGCCCAGTCAGGTCTGGGCACAGATGTATCATCACCTCATTATATGACACATGCAGTTTACAAGCAGTACAGTCTCTGAGGCAGCAGAAATACATAAATAACATGCTAGTTTACATTCTTTAAGACATATTTCAAGTCATTTTGGTCTGATATAGCACTCTAAGACTATGGCATGATTGTCAAGTGGAGTGGTTGTATCAACTACACGCCATCCGCTCTCATGCATTTGCTCCTTCTCGCTTGTGGTTAATTTTCCCGAAAATTTCCTGCATTCCTGGGTTCACACCTCAATTGCTTCCCATTGATCCTGCTGTCTGCATGCATACCACCAGCTCCCCTCCAAAATTTGGTAAATTTTCAGCAGTTTTGTGCATGTGTGAAAACACGTACTGAGTACTACAGCTGAAAAGTATTTGGAATTGCATTGCATTTGTTTCTCTACATCAAGTATTTGCCATTTGAAACAGCACAGCAAGACCTTTTGAATCAATCAATCAGTCTTTCTTTGAATAGCACCAAATCATAACCAAAGTTATCTCAAGACACTTTACAAAGATGCCAGGTCTAGATCACACTCTCTGTTGTGGCCTATAAAAATAGACCAGTGTGAATCATTAATAAATAAAGATTATACCCTATTATAATAAAGACCAGCGTTAATCACCACGAGCACAGCACTAGCAGTATTTAGCACCGTTAGAGTGGCGACACAAATCTTCCCTTACTATAGGGTAGGACTGTCGAGAAGATCAGGCTCATGTTGACAGCTCTCCTCTGAATTTGAGCTATAGGTTAGGCTATAGAAAAACAGCTGCCATGTGAAAACTTCTCATAGCTGTTTCAACCAAATGCTTCCCAAATAGCAGGTTTTTGTTGAGGACCAGCTGTAAAATAATTTGATGCTACATGATGCATTGACAGCTGAATAATGACTTATAGGACTATCTCAGCAAACCTCACAAGGCCCATGCTTGTTAAACTGAAAGAACTCTCTACAGTGTGGATCAGCATGGATAATTGATGTGTTTTTAATTGAGTTTAAGACATCAATGAAGCAGGAAAGCACAGAGAAATAAGATATAACGGGCTTTGGATTCCAAGTCAATACTTGTCAAAGGGATTGATTTATTGTTTGTTTCGGTCATTTCACTGGAGGAAAATATAGAATTTGACCACACTTAAGTAAACAACCAATCTTCCCTACTCTATATTTTTTCTAACCTGGATTATCTGTCAGAGGTCCATGCATTCCCCAGGTTCACATTCAGACTCTTACACTGTTGAGTATAAATCAAACAGATGCAATGAGTGCACAAAAAGGGGGCAAAAAGAAGAAATCAGTGAATATAAATTGTTCTTTTCCAAAACCAAAGGTTATAAATATTAATTAAACACAGTGACGACAATCTGTTGACCTTCAGCTTTTTACCAAAGCTGCACCATCTTCATCATCTTGCACATTTCCAATTGAAGCAATGGGATGTAAGGCCTTCCTCATAAATCACACCAGTTTCCCACTGTAACCATCACATGCACCATTGTCTGCTCAGGTACTATAGGGAAAAGAAAACCTTTCCATTGATAAATCACCATTAGGTTCCATCTGCAGCTCCTGGATGTGGCTAATGAGATGCGTGACAGCTTAGCGACTGATGCAGGTCATAGAGACATATGGGCATTTGTGGTCCGTTTCTATGTTCGGCAGCCATGCGTCTCTGACATCATGTGGAGCACTGGAAATGGGACCAGACACCCAGTTACAGCTGGCACGGGGACCAGTAGATTGGCTACAGAAGAGGGAAAAAAATGGGATCAAGAGAGCACATGCGGATGGATGGGGGGGGGGGGGGGGGCTGGAGTGGAGAGCAGCAGGTGAACACTTGCTCCCAGCAGGTAGCTGGTTCCCACTGGTGACCTTGTTTCATTCTCCCAGTATAAATGGCTGATTAATTGGCAACCAACGACCTGAACACAAATAGAGGCCAGTAGAAGCCCACATATCATCAGCTGGTAACACTAATGGGAATTCGTAAAAAAAAAAAAAAGTGGTCTGGCAATGGAAGACAGGCCTAGTTAGGAAACTCAGACAACTCTTTCATTACTAAACCTACAACCTCAATTCCAAAAAAGTTGGGGCGCTGTGTATAATGTAAATGAAAACTGAATGCAATGATTTGCAAATTTCATAAACCCATATCTTATTCCCAGTAGAACACAAACAACATATCAGTTACTGAAACTGAGCCATTTTATCATTTCATGTCAATATTAGCTCATTTTGAATTTGATGGCAGATACATCTCAAAAAAGTAGGGACAAGACAACAACCAGCTGAAAAAGTGAGTGGTACCAATGAAAAACAGCTACAGGAGTCTTCTCACTTCCCAGATGTTTGCAGACTGTTGTTAAAAAAGAGAGGACTCCACACAATAGTAAACATTGCCATGTCCCTACTTTAACATGCGTTTCTGCCATCAAATTCAAAATGAGCTAATGATTTTCATCCAGTGGTAAAATGTCTCAGTTTCAACATCTGATATGTTGTTTTTATTCTACTGTGAATAAAATAAATATGGCTTTATGAGGTTTGCAAATCATTGCATACAGTTTGTAGTTACATTTTACACAGCGCCCCAGCTATTTTGGTGTCGGGGCTGTAGTTGTGTGAAAGTCTGCCTAAAGAAAATGCAAAAACTAGCTCTTTCTTCCTCTCAAACTTGCAGTGAAGATACTTATGAAGAGGATAATAAACAGCAAACAGCAGAGTGTGCATTATCTGGAGAAAGACAGTAATTATAATCCTAAACATCAAAAGCTCTGTTCCCAGTAAACTGCATGATCATGAATCCTGTAGGCTGAGCTGCTACAAAGAAGCTGTTTTTTTTTTCTTCACTGTTTGGCTTGATGGCCACTCTTTGCAGTGCAGCAAGGCAGTTGCGCAATCAGTGCTGATTCTGGGTACTCATAAGATGCAAGCTTCATGGGATCACAGTGAGAAAGCCCACTTTGATCTCCCATCCTGGATAATATAGGTCATCTCTTCAGGGAGAAACAACAAAGACCAAATGAGGCGGAAAATACCGTTCAACCCACCTCTGTGGAGCAAGAAGCAAATAGTCCCTGCAGTGCTGTTTTACAGACCACAGCTAAAAGCCTCACTGATGGGGTTTTTTTGGGTCTTGATCTTTGGTGTTTTTAACAAACCCGTCCATCAGCTTGTGTGCTGACGAGAGGAACAGGATTTTTTTAAATGTGAAGTATTGCGTCTGTCATTTTCTATTCTGTTGCCTGTATGTGGAGCCTGTTCAGACTGGGTATCCATGGCAACCGTTTTATAATGCCTCCCGAAACACCTAAGAAGAGGTTCCTTTTTATCTGGGCTAGAGGGCTGGGATGGAAACAGCAGGGAATCAAATGAGATGGCAAAAGTGACAGCTGTACATAGGCTTGTTCACAGGATTGTGGGCTTCTCATTTTGGCTGCATATCTGTAAAATGCCCCTTAAAACAAGCATGAAGGAAATGGCTGTGGGAACAGAGCTCATCCCGGGAGACTAAAGGGAAAAAATGATGACATAAGAGCTTGTCAGTTTGTGTACCACAACCTTATGTCCAGAAAAAGCTTTAGTGCTTGTAGATGTTAAGATTCTGCTCCTGCTGAAGGTTATTTTTAAATCCAAAATGCATAGAAATGTGCCATCATTGTTTGTGTGATTCAGTGAGACATCCTGGCACTGACATTCACTTCACAAAAGCATGTTCAGCGGGTACAGGAGGAAAGGCCCAGTCATGTGGAATACAGCAGGCGTGAGCATGATGGGAGGGGGGCACACAGCCAGCTGGGTCTTCTGCAGGGGTGAGCCTGAGCCCATGCCAAGAGCTGACAGGACCAATCAGGGAAGAGCCCAACCCTCACCCATGCATGGTAAGAGGAGCCCGGGTCGAGGGCATCTGCAGGGGTTTATTGCCATGGATACGACAGCAGTCACACAACATTACCTGTGCAGGTAAACCAAGTGGAAGGAATGCGGTGTCCTCGCTTTGGCTGCACGATGCCTCCATGACCTTCAGTTACATCAGCGCTTCTTAGAAGAGTCAAAAGCTGCAGAGTGGCCAGGCAATGATATTGACATTATTTGCAGGAATATACTGCAAATCTGATATTAGATTTAATAATTTTTAAATACCTGTTTGCAATCATTTGATCCTGAAAGCCCAATGGGGGGGGGGGCTGCCTTTAGGAATGAATGGGAACAGAGGAACATTTGTACTTTACAGCTCTAAATAAACCTTGTCGCTGCAATAATCATCAGAACATTTTCACATATACGATACCAACATTTTACAAAAGATGATTACTTTGTCCTGCGGACTTTCTATTGTCATCTTGCCAAATGAGGGGAGACAAAAGTATAGAGTAGTCTTCTACTGAGCAGGACAGCTGAGCTCCTTTCTTGTATAAAATTCCTCATTTTGTCACAAACATGATTTTGACCTTGTGAGGTAAGTATTCAAGTAAAGATGTACCGTTCACGAACCAGCCTGTTCTACAAAACAGCTGAGAACTACAGTAGCTTGCTCCTGTTTGGGTACTACTTTCCTTTTCTCCATCATTCTTTTAATCCACAATTAAACAGCCAAACTAGTACCAAATGAAGCGCCATTTGGGGTCCAAACAACCAGGTCTACTGTGCCGAGCCAAACATTCTGGATCTCTTAACAGGGAAACATTATGCAAATATCCCTTCTCAGACATTTCTAACAAAAATATGGGCCCCTGGCCTTTCTACAATCCTTTCAAGTACCAAAAAAATCCATTTGCTCCCCCTCTCTGTGTGCTGAAACAAGCCGTTCTCAGATTTTCCCCTCATGATGTAATGTGGGGAGTAAGCACCGCCCCCGGGTTTGGTTGGCCCTCCCGCTCATCAGGAGAGCCACATCCATTAAGCTACATCCATTACCTGAGAGGGGCGGAGTCAGGGGCAGAGTCAGACAGTTCAGTAACATTTTAAGCCACAGACACAGAAACAGCTCCTTCTGAGCAGGGCTGAAACAGAGGGGCTTTTAGACATACAAAAATCCAATACTGGAGTGTTTTTCCAGTAACGGACTTAACAGGAATGTTTTGGTGACCTCTGAGACCAATATAAACCTCTTGAAAGGGTAAAATATGTCCCTTTTAAAAGGGTAAAAATTAGCAAGGCTGGAAGGACATCAGCTGAGGAAACATGGGTAAGATCGAAGTTTATGTGCTAAACCATGGCAAAACTAAACTGGACCACATTGTGGAAATGGACCATACATGAGTGGGGTCTGATACTATTCATCCAGACTTTAGATGGAGGCTTTTTTTGATTCCTACCTGCTGCCATTCTTCACAAGTTTTTCAGCATTTTTCTTTTTATTTGCCTGAATATTTCACTACTTTTGGAAGAAGTAGCTTAAGAATTAAACGCCAATTTCCATGATGCAATACGCTGGCAAGTCATACTGTAGCGCAAATCATTCCTTCTCTAGTCAATCAGAGCAGTTCCACTGTCCACGCTACAGTCTGGCTCCGGCACGTCCCTGAGGCTACACTCTACTCCAAACTGCGTCAGTCCACAAAAAGCAGAAAAATGATCCAAAAATCAACAAAAATGTGCAGAGTATCTGGTCAACTTTAATGTTCAACATAATGTAAGCACTCCAGTCATAAATCATCACTACATCAACATTGTGTTGCATCCTGCAGCAGGAGCAAAAGGTCATCAGGAGGTCAGTGGGCCACTGAGCTAAAACGGCGCAACTGATGAAACAAAGTTAACTTTTTCAGGTAAAAAGCCACAGAATTTAACATGAAATCACAAATTCTTCATAGCAAACATGAACCTTTTAACTGCATAATGTTTTTATGATGTAAGCAATAAAATGGTGGAATCAGGATGAAATGAATGCCAAATCAACCCCAAAAAGGCAAAATAACCTGCTGTTGACATACTATTCCTGTGTGAACTCACGGTTCGCCTGTGATCTCTGCCCTCTTGTCTCAAGCTGATGCTTCCAGTGTGTGAGGTAGCTCACCTCCTCGTCGGAGCAAAACGAGGGTGTTGCGGAGATTGGCGCAGCCAGTGTATGTGGTTTTATTTTTGCGCTTAGCACACTTGACATAGTTATAATCAGCTCAAAACATCACCTCTTGCCCCCATCAGGAGTTCTCTGCTTCTGCACAATGTTATCTGCAAAGATCCTTATGTGCAATATTTCTCATTATATATATGTTTTGTGCAGATTGCAAGATAAAAATGTGTAAACATTGTCAAGAGAATGAAGATAGCATTTGTTAAAATGCAAATAAAGCTGTCTTTGAGATGTCAGCAGTAACATAATAGTGTCTGTTGTAGCATAACACTAGCCAAAAGCTTAACTGCAAAGCTGCTTTGTATTGTATAAATGTTAACATGTATCGGCCCCAGCCTCTGCTCCAACACCTTTTCCTCCAACAACTTCTCATTAAACTGGTATTTACTGATCATTTACATGCACACATCACCCGATCACATAGTTAACTTGCTAGTTAGGAACAAAGCAGAGCTTAAAATCAATTTATCTACTTAATTCTTTGTAAAACCCCACAGACCCTCAGATTTGATTTTGAGCAACTGCTTATTAATGAAGGAATACACAAATGACTACTTCCATTGTTCTCTCTGGACAAGTTTCCAAGATAACAAGATAACAATGGCTCTGAAAAATGGAAAGAAAACAAGAACACTGAGTCTTAAGAACATGTAGGCTGCTGTATAAGAAGTCGTTTATCATTTCTGTACAATCCTAAAAGTGGATTTTAGGCTAATGTGACCAGTTTGTCTCTTTCACAGCTCCTCTCCCACTTCTATTTTCAGTTGTGTCACACATATGGTGCTATCTCAACTTTGTGTCAGGTGATTCTGGAGAGTAGTCAATTTGGTAGGAGCCCAAAAAACAAACTCCCAGCAGTGCTCTTTTTCTTTGGATAAGCTCTTTAATCACTTAAAAGGCTCCACTGAGTCACCAAAGTGAGTGACACAAAAGCCTCACTGATGGAAGATAGCTGTGACTGCTGGGAAAAAGGACTTCTTTGTATCATTTCCTCTCTGGAGAGTCAAATATGCTGTAAATTAGATGATATGGATTCTCTCCAGAGCTGATTTGCTCAGTCATCCGAAGGTACGCTCTTCCTCAGTGCATATGTTTAGCACATTAATCTGTCAGCTGTGTAGCAACTGCTTGAACACCAATCAAAAGGGTTTCATCACTGTGGTCAACCTAACACGTCCACTTTTGACTGCTTTTAACCAAAGCATCTTTGAGGTCATTTGTCTTTTCATATGCTAATGATTTAATCAACATTTCCAGATGAATTAAGCCTTGGCAAGGCACAGACTCATTTGTGTTATTGGGCAAATTAACCTTTGCTGCTGGAAGGACGACTGAAAACCTTAACTGTCCGAGCGTATCCAGAACAAGTCATTTTACCTCTTCATAATTTAAGTGGATTTCTGCATGAGGAAAATTCTGCTTCATCTGAATCCAGATATTACTGACCTACATTTTCCAAACCATAAATGACTAATACATTAAAACAAATCATCCCCAAAGAGAATAATCGTGACCTCATTTCCACACACCACTGGCAGTATCACAGATCACGGAAGTATTGATTGTGTGTTTGCAGTGTCTGAAGTTCAAAGAGAGGTCAAAGCTCTCATGAGACACAACCTGTTCTGTCATCGATCTCCTGTATTAAAATGTCACATAAAAAGATAATACTGTCTGCAAAGAGACACAAAGAAAAGCAGTAAAGTTTGATCAAAGAGCATGAAGGTAAACCCCCTGGGTAATTGAATTCCAGTGGCATTACGGTGTGCTTTACAGGAAAGTGAAGAATGTTACAGTAGAGGAGCAACAAACAACAAGCCTGTTTTTAAAGAAGAGACACAGATCTGTTTGTGCAGTATAAGCATTACTTCATGTCTTGTTACTGGCCCAGTGTTTCAAATAAGTCAAATATTTACTTTTCTTCTAGCTGCTGTCTAACTTGTCTACTTGGGGTGATTATCTCTTAAGGTGCTGTTACATAGGACAAAGATTTTTAGGGGGGCCAAAAATGGTCATCTTTTGTTGTTTTGGGTGTCCAGAAATGTTTCAGAAATGGGCTCCATAGTGCATTTCTTTATTACCTCCAAATATGCAGCTCCTTCTACTTCTGTCTGCATTTAAAGTCACAGTCAATAGTCATGCACAAATATTACTATGATAACAACTCCTAAGTTCTGACATTTTTCTTTAAATTTACTTGCTTTGAGTTTAAGGGTCAATTGAGTTAGCAAACCCACCTCATTGTTCATCCACAAACACATTTGTGCACTAAGATGGGTACACACTGTGATTACTGTGCTGATTTTGGGCCCATTTCCCCCTTACAACCAAAGTCATCATATGCTTGATTACCAGATGGTTCTAAATGTTATTTTGCCAGACTTATAGCCTAGACCTGCTCAAACACCACCAATGACAACCAGATAGGCCACACTCTATGGACTGATATGTGGGATGGTACAATAGCTAATCAGGAAGTAAACTGACTGAAAAAGGAAGCACAACAAACACACACAACTTAAGTAAACACAATACCTGAAGTTAGATACAGTGCCGTGAAAGAGTATTGACCTCTTTCTGATTCCTGAAGTTTTTCTCACACTTAAATGTTTCCGATTATCAAACCAATTTTTATATTTCACAAAGACAACCTAAGTAAATACAAAACGCAGTGTCTGAATAATTTCTCATTTTTTTAAGGGGGGAAAAAATACAAGGCTATTTGGCTCTATGTGAAAAAGCAATTGCCCCCTGAACCTAATAACTGGTTGTGCCACCCTTGGCAGCAATAACTGAAATCAAGTGTTTGCGGTAACTGGCGATGAGTTTTCACATCACTGTGGAGGAATTTTGGCCCACTCTTCTTCACAGAATTGTTTTAACTCAGCCATGTTGGAGGGTTTTCCAGCATGAACTGCCTGTTAAGGTCACACAACAGCATCTCAAATGGATTTAAGTCCAGACTTTGACTGGGTCACTCCAAAACCTTAATTTTGTTTGTTTTTTAGCCATTCAGAGGTGGACTTGCTGGTATTTTTCGGGTCGTTGTCCTGCTGCATAACCCGAGTTCTTGAGCTTGAGGGCACAAACTGATAGCTAAACGTTCAGCTTCAGGATTTTCTGGTCAACAGCAGAAATCACTGTTCCATCAATCACAGCAAGTGGTCCAGGTCCTGAAGATGCAAAGCAGCCCCAGACCATCACGCTGCCCCCACCATTGACTATTGGCTTGATGTTCTTTTTATCAAATGCAGTGTTATTTTTACTCCAGATGTAACAGGCTGCACACCTTCCAAAAAGTTTAACTTTTGTCTCCTCAGTCCACAGAATATTTCTCCAAAAGTCTTGGGGATCATCAAGATGTTCTTTGGCAAATGTGAGACAAGCCTTTGTGTTCTTTTTGTCAGCAGTGGTTTTGGCCTTGAAACTCTCCCATGGGTACCATTTTTTCCCAGTGTCTTTCTTATGGTTGAGTCTGAACACTGACCTTAACTGAGGCCAGTGAGTCCTGCAGTTTTTTGGATGTTGTTCTGGGTTCTTTTGTGACCTCCTGCACTCTTGGAGTCATTTTGGTTGGCCAGCCTCTCCTGGGAAGGTTTACCACTGTTCCCAGTTTTCTTCATTTGTGGATAATGGCTCTGATTGTGGCTCGCTTGAGTCCCAAAGCCTTGGAAATGTCTTTGTAACCTTTTCCAGACTGATAGATTTCAATCACTTTGTTTCTCATTTGTTCTTGAGTTTCTTTGGGTTGTGGCATGATGTGTTTCTTTTTGAGATCTTGTAGCCTGCTTCACTTTGTCCGACAGCTTCTATTTAAGGGATTTCTTGATTCAACAAATCTGGCAGTAATCAGGCCACACAAGCCTTTGTTTTCTTTTTTGTCAGCAATGGTTTTGGCCTTGGGACTTTCCCATGGATGCTATTTTTGCCCAGTGTCTTTCTTATGGTTGATTAATGAACACTGACCTTAACTGAGGCCTGCAGGTCTTTGGATGTGGTTCTGGGTTCTTTCGTGACCTCCTGGTTGAGTTATCGTTGTCGACCTCTCCTTTGGAAGGTTCACCACTGTTCCCAGTTTTCTCCATTTGTGAATAATGGCTCTGACCGTGGTTTGCTGGAGTCCCAAAGCCTTAGAAATGGCTTTTGGAAACCGGTAATCAGTAATCAGGCCTGGGTGTGGCTCGTTAAATTGAACTCAGCTTTCCAAAAACTGGTTAATCACAGTTAACTCATGATTTAATAAGGGGGGCAATTACTTTTTCACATAGGGCCAGATAGGTTTGGATGTTTTTCCCCCCCTTAGAAAATTAAATAATCATTCAGACAATGCATTTTGTATTTACTTGGGTTGTCTTTGTGAAATATAAAAATGGGTTTGATGATCGGAAACATTTAAGTGTGATAAATATGCAAAAAAATCAGGAATCAGAAAAGGGGAGAATACTTTTTCACGGCACTGTAGATGTCACAAATGGAGGACCAACTTGTTGATTTGTGGCAACAACACGAATGTTTTGTGGAACGTGTCCTGTAAAACATGTCACGATGGAAATGGCAGGGGTAGGAGTTGGCCTGAAATTGCAATGGATTAACCAGCTAGAAACAGCTAGCTACATTTGGCTTGTTTAAAGTTGTGTTTGACTGTACAAGATTTCAAGTTTTTACAGCAGAGACTCTGGTTACTGGTGAATTAATCTGTTTGTGTGTGCTAATGATGCTAACACTGTGCAAGTCATCTCATAACCCACTACACACTGTAATACAAAACTGTCACCTCTCATTTTTTTGTTGTCGTGTGTGGTTTCTTACATTTTACCAGGCTTGAGCTACTTTTGTATGTTTCAACCTACCTTCCCTATAGAAGGAAGAGTTTTTGTACATGCATTTGTTTTCCCCTATAAAGTTAGACTGTCAGCTGGTTTGGCATGGATACTCCAGCATTTTAGGTAATTTCTGCAGCTTCATACACACCACAGTTCTTATCAAAATGTCTTCATCTGAATGGGAAACTTTTTCAAAAATGCAAATGAAAAAAGATTTAATTATTAGTAGATTTTTTTTGCGAGTGTGGTCTTAGTGTGGATGCCCTCAGCAGACATGCATCTATGCATCTTATTTACTCAATTTTCTTGGGATAACAAGAAATGTACTGACCGTATTTTCTATATTTAATGTACTTAAAAGAGAACTGCCCACTTTTTAGACATAAAATTGATATAAGCAGTGAGTGTGCAGTTGTGGGGATATTATATTAAAAAAAAAAAAAAAAAAAAAAAAACAGAATTGAATAATGCTAAAATACCTGGGTGGGTAATGGGTTTTTTGATATATATTTGCCAATCACTGCAGCCTACACGTTTTACATAAATTTTGATTTTGATACAGTTATTAACATACAAAAAGTTGATTTTAAAAGCTCTGATGTAGTGTCACCTAACAGCAGCTGGGACCACACACAACAAATCTCAAACAAAACTTTTATTCTGGCTTGTGGAACAACATTGCTTGAAGGTCATTGTGAAGTGACGTAAGACACCTGATCATTTATTTCGAATGCAGGTCAGGCAAGTACTGTAGAGCAACACAATATCAAGATTTATTGCTGAGAAGTAAAACTTTAATTAATTCTGAAGCCATTGCAGAGACCTGAGAACGAGTGTAATGTGATCCTTTCCTGTTCAGACTCTGGCAGCAGCCAATGGCCTTTATTTTAGGTACAGTAAATCAATATTGAGGGCACTGCAGGAGGCTACCTGAGGCGACAAGTGCTAATTTTAAGGTATGACAAGAGACAAGAAGCCTTTTAGTTGATGTATAGGTATATGCTCGCAGAAGGGCTCTGGGGATGACAATGTCATCTGTCAGTTGGTCTGCTACTTTGTGTCTAACTGATATATAATGTCTTCTACGAATGGATGGACTCAAAATTTGGTACAGTCATTTATATTCCCAAGATAATGACTTTTAATAACTTTGGAGATCCTCTGACTTTTCCTGAAGGCCTCTGTGAGGTTAAGAGTTTTGAAAGGGACATCTTAGTAGAGGTGAGGGAAAAAATCAATACAGCATAGTATTGTGATTTTTACGCGGCAATATATTGTATCGTATCGTCCGCTGTGTATCAATTTCTTAAAAATTAATTGCCAATATGAACTGAAGTCTATGATACTGGATAAATAGCATCAAATGCTTTTCTGTCCACTTGATTATGCTTTTGAGCCCTTTGTCCAAAATTGAGAATTGAGAATTGAGAACAGAATTGAGAACAAATAGCAGTATGTGCATAAAATGTCTCATTCACAGAGTTCAATACTTCTGTTAAGCTATTAAATGTATGAAAGCCACATTAGCCTAGACTTATCTTGGCTGCTAATGGCATATTTTGGCATGATACACTTTTCATTGATCCATCCATCGTCTTCCACTTATCAGGTAAAGCAAATCAACCCAAGCATCCCTTTCTCCAGCAACACTTTCCAACTCCTCCTAGGAGATCCCGAGACGTTCCCAGACCAGACAGGATAATCCCTCCAGCACATTCTGGGTCTTCCTCGAGGCCTCATTTCAGCGGGACATGCCCAGAAAACCCCCAAAGGGAGGCGTCCAGGAGGCATCCTGATAAGATGCCCGAACCACCTCAACTGGCTCCTTTTGATGCAAAGGAGCAGCAGCTCTACTCTTAGTTCCCTCCGGATGTCTGAACTCCTCACCCTATCTCGAAGAGGAAGCCGAGCCACCCTGCGAAGGAAACTAATTTCGGCTGCTTGTATCCACAATCTCATTCTTTTGGTCATTACCCAGAGTTCATGATCATAGGTGAGAGTTGGGAGGAAGACTGACTAGTGAATCGAAAGCTCCCTCTTCACCACAACAGTATGGCACCACGCCCACAAAACTGCTGACGCTGCACCAATTCGCCTCTCAATCTCATGCTCCCTTCTACGCTGACTCATGAACGAGACCCAAAGATACTTGAACTCCTTCACCAAAGGCAGAGACTCACTCTTTACCCGGAAGGAGCACTCCGTTGTTTTCCGGCAAAGAACCATGGCCTCAGACTTGGAGGTGCTGACTCTCATCCCAACTGCTTCGCACTCAGCTGCAAACCGTCCAGTGCCTCCTGGAGGTCCCCCCCTGAGGAAGCCAACAGGACCACATCATCTGCAAAAAACAAAGATGGAATTCTGAGGTCCCCGAATTGGAAACCCTCCTCCCCCGGCTGTGCCTTGAGATCCTGTCCATGAAATTCACCTCTCTAACCACCTGTTAGAGTTTGCCCTGGTGAACCCTTTCGTTCACTGGGGAAAGCTCCAGCATAGCAGCACTCAGCCGGAGGCTCATGAGTATCCTGACACCCACCCACCCTCTCACCCTGGCCAACTCCAGAAAAGGAGAGAGTCCAGGTCCTCTCCAGGCATTTGGATCCAGAACCAGAGCTGTGCTCCAGGACTCTGAGGCAAGCAATTTTACTTGCACGCCCCAGAGTCCGGGAGACGTACAGGTCATGGAGGGATGGAAGGTCGCAGACAATCACCCTCTCTGCAGAGCGGATGATACGCTGTAGCCTCTTTCTTTCCCTTGTCGTGGCTGCAGCGTACCAGACTGTGATGGAGGAGGTGAGGATGGACTCGATGACGGCGGTGTAGAAGTGCACCATCATCGTCTTTGGCAGGTTGAATTTAGTCAGCTGCCTCAGGAAATACATCCTCTGCTGTGCATCTTTGATGAAGGTGCTGATGTTGAGCTCCCACTTCAGGTCCTGGGTAATGAGGGTCCCAAGGAAGCAGAAAGAGTCCAGTCCATCCCTGCACACCAGTATGTGTTGGCACATTACTCAATGCAAGTCAGTCCTTTAGCACAGTACAGGCTTTCTTAAAATATATTTTGCCAATGTCTCTGTGACATATAAGGTCAGAAGTAACAGCAGCAGCCTGATGTCTGACTTTGTAATCCTTGTTTTCTTTTAACCTGAAGACTGAGCCAGAAGAACACATTTTGTGAAGTACAGGTCATTATAGTGAACAGATCTCTGCCAAAAAGCCTCCTAACGTTATGAATGTGGCCAGCACAACATGTTGTGTAAAACTGCTCAGACATAACGCTCACTCTAGCATTATCACCTTCTGCTGCTCAGGAGAGAGTGAGTGGGAGGCAGAGAAATGGAGCGAGTCAGTGAAAGGAAAATACAACAACAAAGCTGTGGTGTACACTGGCCTTGGACCAAACTGTCCAGTGAGAGTGCCAACTCATCACTTTTCCTCTGAAACACACTTAAAGCGCCGGAGCATGGCAAGACAACGACTGACGACTTCTTTGTTTTAACTACATTATCGACATGGGGAGTTGCTTATGTGCTCTGACTTTGCTTTATGTTAATCCACATAATGGCCTTGATGTGCATTGTCAACTCCTCACCTGGACAATTGATCTTCTGTTTAAAAATCATTGAAGGAGAAGTGACCCATGGACCCCACTTACAGCATTTTCTATTGATGTTTTCCTCATAACAATGTACGAATAATATTATGAAAATTAGCGATGAATCTATAGAGGATTATTCCTTGCCTTTACTGAGCCTTAGAGCAAGTTTAAGTTAATTGTTTTAGGCCACAGCAAGCAGATATTTTCATCAAAAATCATCGGCACACAGCCTACCTCGCTCCAAGCAGTGGACGGTTCTAATAAAAATTAGTTGTTTAACAGTCAAAAGACCAGTTAAGACCTCAGATGAGGCTGCACATAAGAGCCTCTGCTCAAATAAAACTTTGTCCTGACCTCTTCATTTATCAAAATCAAGATTGCAGTTAATTAAAAAATAATGACTGAAATGAAATGAAAATGAAATGAAATGAAAAAAAAAAACCTACAAATTAACTTTGTGACACATTAATGAGCCCCTTTGTAAAGTATAAAGGGCTGAAATAGAGAAGAAATAACAATTTAAGTCCACATGTGGATAAATGTGTTCAAGAAAAAATGCAAAATAGTAAAACAGAAGCCAAAAGATTTGATCATGATTATGAAAGGTTGCAGAAAAAGAACATATTGGTGCTTTTAGATCAGTCAGAGCATTTGAAGAAATAAAAATGTTGGTATTGAAAGCGTTTGCTGTTATAAAAACAGTATTTTTTAATACAAATGTCCATATTATGTTCCTCATTTAAAAGAGATAGCTTTTTTTATTAAATACAGAAACCTGTCTGTAAATAAATTGTGTGAAATTTGTGCATTAAATCATTTGATATCAGTCATATGCGCCAATATCATATCATATCCTATCTAATCTTATCATGGCAGATTTTGTGATATCAGAAAATATCATATTGATGTCCAAAATATTTCGGCATCGAAATGTATTATTATGAACCAGGTGATTTACACCTCTACTACTCTTCATTTTTCTGTGCCAGTCTGATGCCTGCCCACACAAGGTCCACAGAGGGTTGAGTCACGAGACAGGCGGGGAAAAGCAACACATGTCCAAGATCAACGGCTGTGAACGTGGAAACAAGTGTGACAAACAGCAGTGTGTGGATACAGCTCAAACTGCGCGGAGAGCCGGTACCTAGATAGGCTGTGCCGATGCTATAAAAAGTGCGCCAATGAAAGTGGAGTTGTTGTAAGTTGATCATGTATTATCTTAACACCAGCACCACCAGCATGATGCTGCATCTTAACACCACTACGGTCTGCCGGTCTGTCATGCTGAATTTCACTGTTTGCAGGTTCTCAGAAGCACACCACCAATAGTGAACCTCTGAAAGCCTACAGTTCCCAATGAATAATGATAAACAATTGTCCTCAGGTAGAGCATGACTGGAAGCCTATTCAGTGGCTCATGCAAAGTGTATGCTGTATGTTTTTACTCAAATCCTCTTTTTTAACCTTTCTTTCACATTTCCTCTTTAAAAGGATAATGAGCTAAAATACAATTCAAAGTAATATATATGTTTAACTTAGGCTACTTTATTTTTGTCTATATTTTGTGTAAGACTAAATAAAATAATTTCAGAATGAAAGGTTTACCTTTTTTAATGCATGATCTTCCACTTAATTTTGTTTTTCTTTAGTTCTCTACAGATTTTAGAAATATTTTTGTTCAGTAAAAATCAAACAATGAGTGCAAGAATATAGGTGAAATCCTGGCTGAGGAAAAGCTATAATTGTGTTTAGGTTTGCAAGCTGTGAAAGCATATAAAATTCGGTTTATGATGCTTCCCGGCATGCTGGCTCTCATTAGTAATAAGGGTTATTCTGTTGGAGGAAGGCAAATCTAGAATCATAACTATCAAGCATGGTTGGTGAGTCAATTTGGCCTAAAATCAGGCATAAGATTGTGTAGTGTTGCCAGCTTTTCTCTATAACCAATCAATATTGCTAGTTTAATACTGAATTTGAAGATTGTTGCAAGCATGTGATGTGGATAAGTACTTTTACTTAGAAATACAACCTTATTTTAAAGTATTTTTGAAGAGCTTACTGGAAGTCAATTTCCCATGGGGACATCATGCTGCAGACTGACTGTGGCTCACAGGATCCAAGGAAAAGTCTGAGCTAGGGCAGAACAAAGACAGCAGAGGGCACTCATGACACACATAGTCCGAGTCACAGTGGAAACTTTTAAGAATATTTTGTTAATCAACATAATAGTTATGCAAGGCAAGTGGGAGCATTAATGCAGCTGTATTTGAGACCATTTTCTCGATTAACTGCACACAATTTGTTTTATACTAGCCCAAAGTGACTTTAAAAATGAATAGTATTGTGTTTTAGGATTGTTCATTTTTTCATGTCCTTTTATAAGAAAGAAAAATGCTCTAATTAGCTTAAGTTTGAGCTGCTCAGTGAAATTATACTGGTATATGTTGTTTTTCTCTAGTATTGAACTAGGTTTATGAAATATCATCATTCCTGTGGCCTCCTCATGACAGCACTGTAGGTGTCATGGGGAAATTCAGAAGGGATCAAGATCTCTGTTCCACTTAAATTGATGGCAGTATTTTCAGCTTCTAATCTATGCACCAATTTAATTCCCTTCACGTCTTCTCTCCGTGAAGCTCAAATAAAACACTGCCACTGTCATGTTCCTAAGTCTATTAATGACATTCTATTTTCTCCCATCATTTCAATAAAAAGAAGCTTTGCATTTAAATATTGCACAGCTGTTGTAAAGCAACTGCAAGGAAAAGCCTCTTTGCATCATTATATTTCAGTCAGCACCTTTGTCAGGAGGCAGGATGTAACGGTCATTCTCTAATTGCATCTCATCAACCAAGAGAACACTCTTCCACTAGATTGTCTCCGCTGATCAATGCTGTCAAATGAAGCTTCATCTGCTTGTTCTTAGCTGTGGGAGATGATCATTTCTGCTGCTGCTGCACTTTACCAACTAGAAACCGATTCTTCTAAAGGACTTAAATGGTTCCTTTCAGACCAAGCAGTTCCTGGAGGCAATTTCTGATATAGGGTAGATGGGTGTAATACCAGATGTTGCCTCCTACATCTGGAATGAAATCCTTCAGTACAGAATGGCCAAAGATTGGACCTGCAAAGCCTTACATGATGAGAAAAGACTGCTGACACACGCATATGATAGTAGGAAGTGAAGGATTTAGCCCTTCAGGTCCTACTGACAGATGGGTGAGGATGAGGATGGAGATCAGATGGACAGCAGGGAATGCACAGAGCAGCAAAATCTTCAGTACACGGTAAGAACCATCCCAGAGGTCTGACAACATCTTTATGCTGAGAATAGGATGTTGGATGTTCTCTTAAGGGCCATGAAAAATGCTGAGGTGTTGCTTTCTCTTGCAAGTATTGACTGTAAATAAGCAGTGTGAGTTGAGGCTACACTGACATGGAAGATAATTTGGTTATCTAAGCTGGAGACCACTGAAAATATAAAAATAAGCAACAAAATAATACAAGCAAAGCCCTTAATTAGGATGTACTGATGTTGAACTTGGTAACATCTGATATATTTCCACTGCATTATTTTCAAGCTTCTAACAACTTGCCCATACTTCAGTCCATCAGTGATGGTAATTAACATTGCAACTGGTTTTTGTGCATCTAGTGAAAAAAAGAGAACACATCAGCCTATGAGGATCAAGCCACATCTTCAAAAAACTGCTGCTCCTAAAGTGTCTACTCAAGAATGACTCTAAAAGCCTACGAATTCCAGCTAGAGTCATTATGAAAATACCCTTTTTACAGCTAAAATAAACATGGTTACAGCCTGGTATGAACAAACACTTAAGGTCTGACTGACTCCTTTCTTTACTGACAATAAAACAAAAAACAAACAAACAAAAAAGGCTTATTATCATGTACCTTAGGGGGTCATGTGGGAGGTCTAGCAGGAATATGAGGTTCCTGGGCCGCTATGGCGAGTTGTGTCCCCATTCTCAGCACAAAGTCAGATCCGTTCCCCGGTGTGTGTTGGCCTCCGCCAGGGCTGCCTCTTATCTCCGAATCTGTTTGTGAATTTTATAGACAGGATCTCAAGGCACAGCTGGAGGGAGGAGGGTTTCCAGTTTGGGGACCTCAGAATTCAATCTTTGCTATTTGCAGATGATGTGGTTCTGTTGGCTTCCTAAGCGGGGGACAGTTTGCAGGTGAGTGTGAAGCGGTTGGGATGAGAGTCAGCACTTCCAAGTCCAAGGCCATGGTTGTTTTCCAGAAAACGATGGAAGTGCTCCTTCTGGGTGGGGAGTAAGGTGAAGGAATTCAAGAATCTTTGGGTCTTGTTCATGAGTGAGGCTAAAAGGGTGTGTGGGATTAACAGGCGGATTTGTCCTGAATCAGCAGTACTGTGGGCGTTGTCCGGGACTGTTGTGGAAGATAGGGAGCTGAGCCGGATGGCAAAGCTCTCCATTTACTGGTCAATCTACCTCCCAACTCTCATTTTTGGTCATGAACTCTGGGTAATGACCAAAAGAATGACACTGCGATACAGGCAGCTGAAATAAGTTTCCTCTGAAGGGAGGCTCGGCTCAGCCTAAGAAATAGGGTGAGGAGTTCAGAATCCGAAGGGAACTAAGAGTAGAGCCGCTGCTCCCTTGCACCGAAAAGAGCCAGTGGAGTTGGTTGGGGTATCTGATCAGGAAGCCTCCTGGTCACCCCAAGCAATGGATATGTGAAACAGTCTGGTAAGACAGGGTAGTTTATGATAATGTTCCCAAAGTAAGAAACTGAAGATTCAATTTCAGTGCATTGCCTTTGACAGTTGATAGGAAATTGAAGTGTAAACTTGGATTTTGCTCCATATGAAAATGTCAAATAAGTCTGCTCTGAAACTTTACTCTGTTGGCACAGGTCTTGAGGATAAAAGTTCTTGGTTTTTCCCTCTGATTTAGTTAAATTTGCAGAACCAGAGATAAGATATACTGCCACAAGACATCCAAACATACCACAGTTAGTCAAAACACAAGATGATGAAAATTAATCCTTATTTCATACCAAGAACTGTGTAACTCTGTCACTGAACATTTTTGGAAACATTTCCATTGCAAAGTGTGTGATATGAAGAAAAAAAAACACACATGGAAAATGTCTGGTTTGGTTAAGAAAACCATCAGTCATTTTGATGAACATAATTAGTAAATGTGTTCTAGTGTAGGTGTTAGTTATGCTTTGTTATATAAATATTCAGACGTAAGTATTACAAGGAGGACATTGACTTTTGATCCCTGGGACTCAAATAATAGTCCCTGTAATCAGAGTCCTGTCTCTATCATCTCCAAACTTCCAGTTAAAGTAGTTTTAAGATGATGTGGTCTTTCAAGTAATTCTATTAGACCAGGCCGCCTTGATTGGTTGCATAAATACTCTCAGCTCACTGTGATGAAAAGCTCAAACTGCACAACACACCAGCCTTCACCTCAAGGTGCATAGTTACGCAACATACCTACAATGTTTTGTCCTTCACTAATCAAACAGAAAGACTTCAAGTGTTTTCTCCTCCACCATAAAAAGACTGACAGGAAAGGGTTATTTTTTCATTTGGTGGCTTGGCTTTGTATTAATTTCAATATTAACGATGGTGGATAACCAATTTGAAGAATAGCAATAATAATTATCATAAAAACATGCTTGGATTTCAGTTTGATTTGTCAAGGTCTTGAGATTTTTTATCTTAGTTATCTTCCCTCAGCTCAAAACAATGGAGAGGACTGGAGCTCCTATAGTGGTGCTCAAAGCTTTGAAAAAATTAAATATAAAAAATTAAACAGCTACATCTTTCCAAAAGCAGAGCTACTCGAGATTACCCGCTGAACACACAGCCAACTGTTTTCACTAGGGAAATGACTTCTTCTGCTTAAAGTTCTTTCAATGAAAATTGCTTCTTTTTTTGTACACATTTAAATTGAGTTTGTTTTATATTATTCATTCCATTTTAAAACACCTGGATTTCTGATACTGTTGTTTATGCTCACAAATGGCTTAGTTTTGCTTAAAGTATAACCCTAATTCTAAAAACGTTGGGGCGCTGTGGACCTAGTTGATCAATCTCCTCTTCTTTCAATAACAGTCTGTAAACATCTGGGAAGTAAGGAGACCAGAGGCTGGAGTTTTAGGAGAGGAATGTTGTCCCATTCTTGTCTGATGTAGAATTCTAGCTGCTCAATAATTCTGGGTCTTCTTTGCCAAATCCTTTTGTTTTATGATGCTTCAAATGTTGCAATGCTCTGTTTGTGAAGGTCTGGACTTTCAGGCAGGCCAATTCAGCACCCAGACTCTTCTACTGTGAAGACCTGCTGTTGTGGTAGATCCAGTATGTGGTTTAGCAATGTACTGCTGAAATAAACAAGACCTTCCCTAAAAGAGATGCTGTCTTAATGGGAGCACATGTTGCTCTGAAACTTCTATATTTTTTTCAGCGGTGTAGAAGGGATAGGAATTACGTCTCTTTTCAGTGATCTGGATCATTTGGCTCAGCTCAGCAAAAAGAGCCAGCTCTTTTGGCTCCCAAACGGCTCTTAATTTGGGTACAAGTTTAGCTTCATTTGACCAGCCAGTTTTAGCAATATTGTAACATATGAATGATATTTGGGCACGTATTTTACTCCAACTATGCACAATTTTTACAATTGATGAAATTATCATGTCATGTTTTCATTTCATTTCATTTATTTGTTCTAGTCATGGCAAAATCCACATTCCCTCACAAAGAGACATTCAACCTCACTCCACTCCATGGCTAGAAAGGAGCAGGGAGAAGAAAAATTCTTATTTTGCTTGCCCCACACTCAAAACACAAATGTTCAACAGTTGGTCTGCCAAGTTTACAATAACTGAGAGAATATCATTACAGCAACAATCAAAAAAGATGCGGTAACATTTTCAAGACTCTAACAACACCTGCCCTCAGCAGTAAAATAGGAAAACAAAACACCCTATTCACCATGTTCATAATGTTTTATGAGTCTCTCTTTAAACATTTTCTTGAACTCACATATATTCAGGCAGCTCTTCATATCACTCTGTAAGGAATTCTACATTTTAACTCCAGCCACAGAAATACACATCTGTTTTAAAGTCATCCGTGTAAGTTGATGCTTGAAATTAAATTTCCTACTATGGTACTCATCTTCTGAACTAAAACCAAAAAACTTTTGTAAATTTTCTGGTAATGCTCTACTTTTAGCTCTGAACATAACTGTGAGTGTCTTCAGCTCAATCAAATCTTTAAGTTTTAACAATCCTGCCTTAATAAACAGACTATTGGTGTGCTCTCTGTAATCTGCTTTGTGAATAATTCTTACTGCTCTCTCTGTAATAAAAATGATGGATTTATCTTGCTTATATATGTATTTCCCCAAATTTCCACACAATAACAAAGATATGACAGAATAAGAGAGCAACACAGCATTCTCATGACGTTACAATTTAACAGAAACTTTGCTTTCTACTCTTATTACCAACGTTTGTAAATCATCTCCGGAACAAAAAAAATTGGTGTCATCTGCAAACAACACTGACTGCAGTGACTTTGAGACTTCACATAAATCATTTATGTACAAATTTAAAAGTTTAGGTCCCAATACTGTGTCACCCAAAACACCTTGCCAGTCAGATGAAATCTGCTCATTGGCTGAGCTGTGTGGCACACCTAAAATAAAACCTTTATGTTACACCATCAAACAATTATCCTTAATTCATGGTGTGCCTGTGGTAGAGGGCAAAAGATCCTCCCTACTAATCAATCAAATAATACACAGACACACAAAATCTATATAAAAATAAAATTGGTAACAGTAACAATGATATGAAACAACTCTTAAACGGGATCCGGCTCCTATCGTTCACATAGAAGAGCCAGCTCTTTAAATGGTCTCGTTCACCAATGACCCATCACTAGTTGATAGAACCTTTCCAGATGTGTAAGCTGCCCACGCTCTAATGCAACCCCATACCATCAGAAATGCAGGCCTTGAACTGTGCTCTGATTACAAGCTGGATGGTCCCTCTTCAGTCTGCAGGAAACAGCATCTGTGGTTTCCAAAAGAATTTCAGATTTTGATCAATCTGACCACAGAACAGTTTTCCATTTTGCCTCAGTCCATTTTAAATGAACTTTGGTGCAGAAAATATGGTGGCATTCCTGGATCATGCTCACATATGGCTTCTTCTTAGCATGATACAGCTTTACCTTGCATATGTGGATGGCACAGCAAACTGTGTTAACCAACAATGATTTCTGAGCCCATGCAGTTATTTCCAGTACAAAATCCTGCCTGCTTTTCATGCAGTACCAACTGGGTGCCTAAAGATCATGAGCATCCAACATTGACCTTTGGCCTTTTACCTTGTGCACAAAGATTTCTACAGATTCTCTGAGGCCTGTTTACATGTTTTCAGGTGAATATGCAAAAATTTTGTTGCGTTTTCGCTGTCAGTCTCCATGAAAACAGCATTTTAGGTGCCTGAAAACAGAACAATTTGGGAACAAGCTCCAGAGGGAAAAGTTAAAAAACGCCCCTGTCTCCATCTCCATGTAGACAGGCAACTTACTAAAAATGCACATGTGCACTAAAGTTGCAGTCAAGTGCCATGCACAAGTAGGGTTCCACTCAAGGAAGGAAGGATCTCTATGCATGCATGAGTTTTGGTTCATTTCACACTACCAACTACTGGCCTGGCATTCATACTACAGCATTTTTGGTGTTTACTGTGGTCTCGTGTGCAAGAAGATTGCATCCAAATGTTGCTGTCTGCACATGGAACTATTTGAAAAGGAAGACAGAAAACAAAGCAGAGCACTGTCATGAAAACATCACCTGAATCTTTGATGATATTCTGTACTGTATCTCAGTGGTTCTTGACTGGTGCAAATGGTGTGACAAGACAAATCTAGGTGTGCCAGGGGGATCTGTACAACCATATGCAATTATGAAACCATAACAAAATGAAGTTACTGTAATACGGTTTGAAAAGGCTATTTTGTATCGATGTGGATATGGTGTGCCTTGAGATTCTGGCTTAGTCTTAAGTGAAAGGTGAAATCCACTACTGTACAGTCTTCACATATTTATGTGAGGAACATTTTTCTGAAATTGTTTCACAATTTTTAGATACTTTCTTTGCAGATTGGTTAACCTCTGCTCATTTTTACTTCTGAGAGACTCTGCCTCTCTAAAATGTTCTTTTTATACCAGAGTCATGTTACTGACCAGTCTCCATTTATCCTTATTAGTTACAAAATGCTTGTCTAGCTGTTTCTCCACTTAATTTCAAGCCTTTTGTTGCCCCGTCCTTTCTATTTTGACATATGCTGCTGCCATCAAATTCAAAACGAGCTAATATTTGTCATGAAACAGTAAAATGTCTCAATCTTAACATATGATGTGTGGGTTTATGTCCAGTTGTTAAGAAATATCGGTTTATGAGATTTGCAAATTGTTAAATTCTGCTTTCTTTTACGTTTAACATGGTGCCCCAACTTTTTTGAAATTAGGGTTGACATTAAGGTTGTACTCACTTTGACTTCAAATATCAACTCACTGTAATACAGAGTGAAAAGGCTGCACAGTTACCTTGTCAGGCATGTCTCTGTAACATCCATGATCTCTTTGTACATCCTAATTAGCCCCCTCTCAGCACATCACACATCTAAACGCGACATCTCACCGCATCTCTATATAGACACACCATCCTGACATCTACCTTCTCCCCCTTTAGCTGCCTTTGTCTGCTCACCATGTTGTGAGCGGTGAACACAGGCAAGCTGGGCTCGATACAACGCGTCGGAAGATAAAGGAACTGACTCCCTGCCATGCCGAATCTATCCAGAATGCTATTACGCTGCCATGGCAACAGATGAAGACATGCAGGCCTCTCTGGATGGGGGCACCGATGGTTCACTCGTCTTCACTGCGAGACTGACTGGCAGTAAACCTCCACGGGGCTGCTATGGCAACAGACTGATCATATGCAGAGAGGGGTTGTTGGCTGCCACAGCAACATGGGGGCCAAGTTGTCAGTTCTGCTCCACTCCCCCTCCCCTCTGAGTTGCAGGAAATTAGATTGATTTTGATGAGGACTTGACCTCCAGCAGATTCCTAATATCAGTTTGCATTATAAAGACTTTTGATATGATTGATATTGATATTCCAACATCATTTATATGTGTGCGTATGATGTTCCCTTGTTGCACCAACAAAATACAGAGAGAAAGTGATGCAATATCTCAGCCATGCACCAAACTAGGCTATCCACTTGTGAGTTGACACTAAGCTTGCAACTTCTAAAATATGTAGACTCATTCTACTGAAATATGTATGCCATGTCTGTGCCCAGGAACACTGCTTCTCCAGCCTTCCCACATCCAGCCTCCAACCAAGAGCATCATCACAGCAGCGGCAGCAGCAGCAGCAGCAGACTCAAAGGGCTGACAATGCAATCACATCAAACTGTCAGGGGGATAGGAACAATGTCATGAGAGTGGAGACATCTTACTCTCTCTCCCTCTCTCTTGTCTTTCTCTTCTATCTGCATGAAAATGGAGGAAATATGAGATATGGATTTGCTTCAGATGTGAGAGCTCGACAGGGGCGCTTTTTGTATGTCGAGCTGGTCTGCTGATTGATCGCTCGCTTCCCCTTGGAAAACGCTCGATGGCAGGGCAAAGCAAATAAGCTGAATTATTGGACGTCAGCTTAAAGCATCTGCTGCATCACTGTACTGAGAAATATAAGGAGGATGAGGAAATTATTATAAGACTTTAAAAGTAAAAAGTCAGAGGAGGTAATTGTGGTAAATGCATTTTTGCTCCTCCTTTTGTAATTGTTAGTCCAGGATTACAACTGAACACTCTAGAAATATAAGACCTGACAGGTTAATAAAGGAACAAAGTGAACAAAACAGAAACAGCAACAATGAGAACAGCAGTAATAGAGAAGAAATTATGTTCTAGAGGTGTGCTGCTTAAATATTTATATTACACCTTAATAGCCTGATCAGTCAATTTTCATACTCCATATACTCCATACACCATGTTTTAATATTATATCATTATGATGGTATTACAGCCATAAATCACATTGTAATTGTTTCCCATTGTTTGTTTGTCTCTTTCCATCATGTAATTTAAACTCAGCAGCAGTATAGATTTTTACATGAATCTAGTTCTGCTCAAGTTTTCTGCCTGTTTTTCATTTCTATTGTAAATACCAAATGTTGCCAAGTTTTGTGCTCATAGAGAATTAATGTTAGATCTTTGTACATAATATAAAAGAGTGACGTTTAGATCTGCTCTTTCTGTAAGGTGTCTTAAAATAAAATGTATTATAAATAGGTGCTGTACATGGAAAGATTGATTGATTGATTGATCTTTCCTTAACAAGACATGATGTATTCAATCTTGATTCATATGCTACAGTCTATCAGGGCCACTTCATTAAATAACAACTCATCTTATTAAACTTTGGTATGATACTATATAAATGGTTACAAAATAATATTTGCATTCCACCTATTTCATTGTATGGAACTGAAAAAAGAAAAGAAAAAGAAGCTTTAAAAATAACAAAAAATAGGAAAAAAAAAACATTAAGAAAACTCATCACTTGGCCCGTGAGCCACAACACGGGAAGGAATTTTGACTTAGCACTTTCAAAATCGAATCGAATTGATTCATCCTCGAAGTTTGAAGAAAATACCTCAAAACAATCATGATTGCTTTTGCAGAAATAACCTGGAAATATAGTCTGACACACCAGATAGACTGTTTCATAAATCCATTGCATATATTTCCCATTCATCTGGGAAACCTCCCAAAGAGAGTGTTTGGGAACAGCAGGACTTTTCAAATCAGAGCAACAAGACAAAAAAGGTAAGGTAGAAGGTTAGAGCTTATCGAGGGCTAAAATTAATGCTGAAACCTGTTGGAAGATGTGCAATAACAGCTTCTTTGCTAAGAGAAGCTTTCTGCTGGGCTCTTCGCTCTTGTTTTAGTAATGAAATGTGGTCGAGGTCTGACTAAACTGCTGCTTTTCTGCTGTTATATCCAAGCTAAAGGCTACTGGCCTAAAGTACAACTCATCATCCCTCCCCTGTAAGGATTGCAAACTCTCACAAAAGCGAGTTGGCAGAAGAACAAAAGCATCTTTTCCGTCATGAAACGCTTTCAGTGCTGTTCTTTGCTCTTTAGTCAATTAGGAAATATGGTCCAGTTCTGATAAAACTACTGCCATACTTAGTGATATCCAAGCTAAACTCTTCACCAGCGGCAGCCATTGCTATCAGCTCACAGTACTAAACCCCACCCATAGCTACTGATTTATTCTCCTTAAACGACGCTGAGTGGTCAGAACAGTTTCTGGTTCAGCCCAAATGTTGTGGACTGGAGCTTTACAAGTTAGATTCGCCTGATGACAGACATGAAGTCTGGCAAATCCACCTGCTCTGCAAGGTTACTAGAAAGATGGACAGATCAGAGATGCACACAAGTTATTTTTTTGCAAGTCCAAGTCAAGTCTCAAGTCTTTGGTCATGAGTCCAAGTCAAGTCTTAAGTCTCCAATGGTTGTAATGAGCGTTCTATGATCTGCCTCTGACATCCAGTCTGCTTAGACCACTGCATCGCTCTATCTAAAGAATCTAAATCCTGTACTGTATTATCACCATCAGTAGGGTGGGGTACTGTCTGTGGCCGGTTCGCTGTGGTGTGCGCATGTGTACACTTACGTATGAACAGGGCTTGACATTAACTTTTTTCACACCAGGCAGCCACTGTGACTAATGGTTACTAGCCACTCAGTGTTTCCACCAGCCACAGTTCTGTTGTTGGGAATGTATTTTCTATATATCATATGTACCTCTGCTATAAGATAAAACACATGCGCTCTCTTTTTCCCTCATCAACATGATCAGTATCAGCTCTCCTCTTAATAAAGCCCCTCTCTGTGTATGTATAAAACACTACAGACACATGAGTCAGACTTCACTGATGGAGACAGACACTGAGACATTGGAGATTAAATGTTCTTGTTATTTGTTAGATATATTTCTTTAATGGTAGTAATTTTATACTAACACAAAAACGCTAACTGTTAATGAATTGTTTAATCTGAAATAGAAAAAATAAAAAAATAAAAACTGAATCACCATTTCTAATTCTCACTCGGACAGATCTTCAACAGAGTATCCTGAGTATTTCTCCCTCCATTCTCCTTAATAAACTTCTGCCATCATTTATGGTGTAAATTTCTTTATATAAGTAAAATCAAGCAAAATTTTACTTTATTCAGCTGAAACCTCCTGTAAACGGTATTTAAAGTTTTTATGTTCCTGTCATCTTTTATGTCCATCCATTATCAATAAGCAGCAATGCAGAGATTCTAAAATTAATTTGTTCCCCATAAACATATGATATTAAGGGAATTCATATTTTAATCATTATTTAACATTGCGCACACCTATGGCTTACACGGGCGACAGAGACAAACACAGCAGGAGTGCACACACACAACAGAGCTGACGCTGATCCTCTGTAGTCAGAGAGGAGCTTTAATGCAGGAGAAAAGAGTTTAGGTATTCTGAAACTTTTGCCCTCCACAGGCTGAAGTCTGCAATCTGCACAACCAACATGTTAGTGTGCGTTTCAAAGTAGGTGTGTGCATGAGCGTTGCATTTGTGTGTCATATGCAGCATGAACGAGAATGAGGAAGAGAGGTTGGTGCTGCATAAAAGGCGCACGAACTGTCAAAGAAAAGGGGCGAAAAGGGAAAAAGAGTGACAGGGGGACAAGAGATTATGATGGAAAATTAAAAACTGAAGATTGTGCACGAGTCCCAAATCATGAGTCCAAGTCGAGTCTTTTGCGCACGAGTCCAAATTAAGTCTCAAGTCACTGATGTGTGTGACCTAAGTGCGACTTGAGTCCAAGTCGCGGACTCGAGTCCCCATCTCTGGCACAGATAGACATGGGCAACCAAAAAACAAAATGCATTCAACCCTGGCTGTGATGGCACAGAGGCATGACAAAACAAACGTTTCTGTAACGGTCACATATGAATGGCATATGACATCACAGACAAATAGGTTAGTACCACTCCCTCATTCTAAAAATGAATGAAGATTTCTTAAATTGTCTGCTTTGTATCTGTAACTTTGGATGCACAATATTTATGGCATGACACTGATATTGACAGATATTAGCTTAAAAAGTTAATTATTATTATGGGTAGTTGTGAAAATTTCTGCTGGTATTCATGACTGATAAATGGGCTATAAATACATGCCATATAAATAAGTTTGTGCAGGACCAAGACATTACATTAGGTTAAGTTTATTCTTTTGTTCATCCTTGTTTCTTTGACTTTAAAACATATTTTTAGTCTGAAATTTTAGGTCTGTACAACTACATATCAGTATTGAATTAGTATCAGCTAAAAACATGTTATATGTATAAAGCTGGCTCATTTATTATTTATGTAACCTTGATTCTTGATCTCACTGAGATCAAAAATCTTATTTACAAGAGTGCTCTGGCAACCATGGGCAGCAGCATATTCAGCAGAATGAACAGCATTAAAACTACTAAGCTGACTTGACTTAAACAAATTTGTAAATATTTGCATATCAGATATAGACTCAGGTCCAACATCCTGCTTCTCTTCTTGCTGTAGTAGGTGGTGTTCGCTGGGTGGGTTGTGGGATTTTGCTTGTGGGTTTATAGGAATGTATGGGATATAAAATGTCTGTTTGATCTTTAATATTTTGTGTAGTTTTGGCTGATGAGGGACTCCACGATGACTAGTTGCTACCTTTGTAGCAGCTAGTGGGGATCCTTTTAAATAAATAAATAAACTTGTAGCTGGTTGCCATAAACCATTACATTTTCCAGATCCTGTCTAGAAAAAGTGTTTAATATTCAGTCTTGTTTTTGCTTGCTAATGCTAGCATCACAGACTGGTGTTTTACCACGCTCTCTCATCAGCTAAGATCTTTCTTAGAGCTGAAGAGTACTGAGTTGAGTAATTGAGTCGCTAAGATCTGATTTTTGAGTAGGAGACAACAGATTTGGCAATTTCAGACATGTTGTTTTCTGCTTGCAAGCAACCTAACACCAACATTATTCCTATCAAAGGTAAACAGATACCACTGGAAACTCACTAGATTGAAGAGCTGTCAGTCTCTCAGAATCAGGATATTGACAGGTTTTCATTTCACTTTCATCAATATAGAACGACTTCCTCATCATAAATCCTTGCATCCCTATTCTGTACATGTTTGGTAAAATTTTGATGATGTCAGAAGGATTCTTTTTGCGTACTTGGCAAAACTCTGTCTGCTTAGTATCTTTTAACTACATGCCTTAATAGCCAATGCAAGAAAAAATGTTCAATATTCAGCTCTGCTGCTGCTTGCTGATGCTTGCATTCTTAGATTTCATCATGTTGTCTCACAGACTAGATATGTCTGGCTGACGTTTAATCTTTACACCCTTATTTTGAACATATTTGCTAAATTTTCTATCATGTTGTTTATCAGTGTTTATTTAAACATGATAAATCTAATCAAAGCCATATTAAGCCTGTTGTTGTTGTGAGTTGAAAAAGACAGAAATGAAAGCTGCAAATGAGTGATGCAAGGATGACGACCATGTCTGCTCTCATACAGATTTACTGTCCAGTCTGTGTTTGTAGTCAGAAAGCATGAGGGAGGGTGGGGGGAGCGGGTGAGGAGGAGGGGGAGGTGGTGGAGGAGAGGAGATGAAGGCAGGGGAGTGAGAAAGAGAGAGAAAACTAGAGAATAATCCACTCCCAGGAGATGGACACAGCCTGTTGTGCTCCAGTTGCTTCAGCAGCCCTTTGACCTATGTGTGGATCCACAGTTGCCTTCTATTGCATGTGTAGGTGTGTGCGTGCTCGTGCACGTGTGTGTGAGTCTGCAGTGATATATGTGAGAACACTGGAGTGTTGTTGTTCCTGCAATTCTGCGAGCATCTACATTATGAGAAAACACAGCGCTTAATCTTTCATCGGCCATTGCAGGGTGATTAATTATTCATTGGTTTATTCATTACACGGTTGCATCATCACAGTGGAGACAGAGTGTGAGAAAATATCTTGTTCATGAATTTAATATGCATAAACAGGAGGGAGAAAAAGACCAATGTGATCCTGTCTCTCTCTTTTGCAATGTAGTTATCTATTGAACACATTAAAAGTGCTGAATGATGCTGAATGATGAACATTACACCCCCATTGTCATCAGCATCAGGTCATTTCAAACAATGAGCTCTCCTCAGAACTGTAATTTCTTTGCAGGATTCATTAAATATTGACTTTGGGAAAGACATTTTAATTACTTGGAGTCAAAATGAGCTTTTAAGTGGAGCTTGAGCTACATGGTATCAGTGCTGTTATTGCTTTAAGCTAACCTCATCATGCCTCAGAGCTTTGCCTGCTTCACACTGCCATCTCCTGGACAAATGAGGTAACAAACCTCAGCACCGAACTTCTGCATCAGCAGTCTTGGTCTTCTAAATTGCAGCTCATGCAAAATTAATCCCGAAATTTAATGCCAAACATATTGGAAAATGTGAAACTTGATTCTTGTAAACTGATGTTTGAGATCAAGGTTAGACTCGCTGTCAAATTCAAAGAAAGACTGGTGAGTAAAGCTTAGTTATTTTTTTCTTTTGATATGTGTGGTTCAAGCCATTTAGTGCTTGTTTGGAGACTCTTGGAGTTCAGCCCTTTTTAGTGGTAGTCTTAAAAGTTGTTTTTGTCTCCAAGTTATCCATTTGTATGGACTGGAAGTGCATTCAAGCCACTTTGTTTTGCTGTTTAAAGTCATTTTTTGGATGTTTTAAGTCTTTTTTAGGTTATTTGTGCATTGTTATCTAAGTTTTACATAACTTTGAAGTCTGTTTGAGCCTCTTTGAAGTTTTTTGAAAGTCTCTTCTTGCTTGTTTTAGGTATGTAGTATACATGGTAGCATTTATCCTGTGTAGATGATGCATTAACAGGGATTTCTATCCATTCAGATATTAAGTGGCAATCCTTAATGCTTTGTTTAGACACATATCAATGTACAGAAAGTAATTTGATATCTGACTGCATATGGGGGCTGTCTGACTTGCCTTCATCCAGACTGGATTGGTTGTGTAGAAGTAATGCTTTCTAGCCAGATGACATGATCTGCTGCAATCTGCTAGTAAACAAAGTCATGGCTTTAGTTATGTGTATCCAGCATTGCTCAGAAAGACGGAAATGGGGCTCTTCAAAAGATCAGGATCATCTGGCTCAGCTCAGTAATACAAGCTGGTATTTAGATTCCCAAACAGCTTTTCTTTGATATCATTTTGCATTTATTTTTACATCTTCAAAAAAAAGAAGCCAGCTCCTCTTAAATGGGAGCTGGCAATACCATCGTTCACATGTGGGGCTTTTCCACTATAATTTTGGCTGTGCCGATTCAAACCAAGCTAACTTTCCATAACAGTTTGTTTGCATCGGGCCACGCCAAGCCACACCCAGTAAGGTCCTGCTCTGGAGCAGGGCCCAAGCGGGCTAGCCCCATCACCAAGAGCACTGCGGTGATGTCAAAGCGGTTCACAGGGTGCGATTTTGCAGGGAAAATTTCTCTCCCAGTGCATCCCCTTTCATGATAAATTTTCACCACAACGGGATATGTACATACTGCAGTCTGATAGTCACGCATGGTCTGAGTTCTCACACTGACGAGTGAAATCAGGCGCAGCGCCAGGATTACAACTTTGTCTTGGCCTATTAACATCCAAAGTGTAACCCTCTCCCCTTCGTATAGACAAGTAAGTTCTAGACTTTTTTGAATAAAATGCTGAAGATGTCACATCAACATTTAGTCCATGATAGAGACAGTCTTTCCTAACAAAAGAGTCAATATAATTTATAATCCGGTGCTAACAATGAAAACAGCTCTTATTGCCCAATCCAAAAATATGATTGTGTGATTTTTCGGCCACCCTAAAGACCCATAAACAAATCTTGAGAAGGCTGTTCCTAAACATGAATGTAGGAAAATTCTATTCTGCTTTGTCTGCTCTGAGGCCGCCAGAATTAGATTTGCAAATATTGACAAAAACCATGATAAAGCAGTTATTAAGTGGTTTATTCAAAGATCTTTTGATAAGAAAAGCATGCATAAGCCTTTTTAGGGTTTTATCAATTAAACAATTAAAATCTATGTTGATCTTTGACGGCAGTGTGTCGCTTTTTCTTCTCTCTTGGGTCCTGGGGGGGGCTCCACTTTTCTTAGGTACATGTAGGAGGGCTCCAAGGAAAAATGGTTGGGACACTGATCTAATGTTAGCTAGCTAGTTTTGCAAACTATAAAACAGACAAATTTGATGATAGATGATAAGAAACACATACTCTATCACGCAACAGTCCGTTGAATTTTATTTGTATCCACTGTAAAAATTAATGAATTGTGGCAAATTGTGTGGTACTGTGACAAAAATAAGCAGTGAATATAAGCCTGTGGCTCTGTCGCCTTAAAAAGTCACACTGGATTCATCCATCCCAACAGAGAGATTCATCACAGCTGAGCCAAGCTGGAGAGATTGAGAGCAACTTTTAACTCAGCTATTGCTAGGTGGCTGTGAGAACAACCTTATGCCTTTATCTGTCATATTTCCATGGCTGCTTTTCACATTATACAGAGGCAAACTACAGTGTTTCAAGTGAGGTTTCAGTGTGAAAGAGGGAGAGAGAGTGGAGGGGTCGGGCAGGGGTGAGAGAGCAACTGAGAAGGAAGCAGCAGGCACTGATCATACTCATTAATCTCCCATTAAATGACTTGGACTGATGTGAAAATCTACATAAAATTGAACCTGTTCCAGAAAAAATAATTCGGACAAAAAAAAAAAAAGGACTCAGTGTGCAAAATCCTATACTCTCTCAAACACACCCCACACACATGCACACCCACACACACACACAAAATGGATGCTGACATTGTTCTATTGCTGTTGTGTAACTTTGTTTTCCAATTTCTAATTTTTTAAATGTTAAACATGTTAAGAAAGTGAAAAAACAAGATTTCACACATGAAATCATTCTTGTATGGACCAAAATAAAACACAAAACATACTACAAATGATTTTTCTTAACCAAAAATGAGAAAAGTGGCATAAAAACACATTGATTCTTACACAGGTCATTTTTGACCCACTTATGGAAGTGTAGGGTGCAGGCACTTGTGCATCTAAGGGTTAATGACTGTTCAGATCTCGGGTCTATGGGTCATTTTGCCTCTTGGTAGTCTTTTTGCATCTCTTTGGAGACATTTTGAACTTTTCTGTGTCTCTTGCTAGTTGTTGTGTTTTTCTTTGCAGTCATTTTGCATTCCTTTATTGGATTTTATTTGTCTCTTGGGTTGTTTTAGGAATCTTTCACCCATTTCTGTCCCTCTGTGGTCATTTTGCATTTCTTTGTAGTTGTTTTCAGTCTCTTAACGGTTGACGCTTTTCTGCATAGGTTTGTACAGCACATTATGCAAAATATGACCCAGAACCCCCTAAACATAATTTAAATATCTCCCCATAGCTCTAGTGAAGCTGTCATTATGATAATGCATTTGATTTCATTTCTTTGTTGATGCTTTAGGCCCAAATGACAAGATGGCATGATAAATCATCGTCATTTTCTCGTCTTACTCTTAATTTTTCTGACTTGGAGTGGTACAAATCTCTCTTGCTGATTACAGCAGATATATATTACTTTGCAGCTTTGCTTGTGTGTTGTGTCCATATGGTGTGTCTGTGCCTCTGGACTTTAGTTCAGGAAAACATCTGGTGTGATCTCTCCCCCAGCAACTCAACTCACATCAAGTTTCAGCAGCAGAAGTAGTTCCCAGTCTCCTCTGTCTCCCTCTTATCCTCTTTCCAACTCATCTGCTTTCCCAGTCTCCACATGTGAGCACAGAAATAATTCACCAGCAGCCCTGCGATGAAATATGAAACCATCCCTGGTGCCACGGTGCCTGTAGCTCCAACCAGCTGGAACTTTGTGTAGAGGGAAAAGATGAGACCTTCCGTGAAGATGAGCCAAAGATTCATTCCTGCAGTCCAGCAGAGACTCTTCAAGGCTCTGCTGCAGCCTGCAGGGACAAACAGCTGCATTAAGAGCCAATAAAAGCCAAATTTCACATTCTTCAAGAACCATGAATGCTGCTAGTGGGGTCTCTTTGAACCTACACTATTTAATGCAGCTAGTGCATAGTGAGTGGCTAATTAACAAATCCAAGGCTGCTTTTTTTGAGACTAACAAGGGCAGAACTGCCAAGAGATTCAACGTGTTTGCATAATTTATGCACAATGTAAACACTGTATTCAATCAGCTCATAAATGTAGCATAAATTCAAACTGGCAAACATCTTTTTACTCACCTCTTGTGGATGAAAGCTTCAAGACTGTTTCATGATGTAGTCAGAAGGTGGCTGCACCTTACCAAAACAAGGGAGCTTCAACAAGACCCATGTCTGCAGAAAGCAGACAACAGAAATGTCTCCTTGGTTTTCTCTGCAAAGAAAAGACTAAGTAAGCTTAAGCTGTTGTCATTCACTACATCCACTCTATACTTCTAGTTTATAATCTATCCATGAGCAGTGCAAATAATAAGTTAACAGCAGGATTGTAAATCGACTAGTTGAGAGGATTCTTAATAGTTTCAATCCTTCCAACGGAGATGTTTATAGGGGAGCTTGTTTTCTAAAAAATTAAAAACAGAGTGTGACTTGAGGCTTGCTGGGTTTTTTTTGGACAACAGTCTTGAAATGTCTGGTGAATTAGCAAAACATTTTCTCCTCTGCAATGCTGAGAGGCAAGCCTGACTAACTCCCAAGAATGCTGACTGCTGAGACACTAGCTGATGTTTGCTACATAAACTTATAAACTCAAACTGTTAACATCTTCCCTTCAATATCAGGATCATTTTAATCATAATTTTAATCCATTTCAGTATTTGCCTACCAATGTAATTTTGGCCTTTAAACTGATTATGAGGTTTTTCCTTCTCTCTAAAGTAACGGCAAAGTGTACCCCACATTACATTCCCCACATTTTCTTCTTCTATGGTATGTCTGTGTAAAGTGCCATTCTGCAGAGTTTGATAAAGGGGATTTTTAAGTGAAAAACCAGCCCTTTTTTTCCATTTTCATTTCAGAAAATACTGTTATTACAATCGCCAACATTATTGAATATCTGCTGGCCGACAGTTCTGCCAGTACCACACACATAGGCCTCACATTAGTTTGATTTATTTATTTATTAGTTTGATTTCTTACCCAGCAGGGGGAGACATTTACTGTTCAAATATATATAATACACAGGCACCTCATTTGCTCTTAGGTGTAAAATCCTACACTAATTCTGGAAGGACAACAACAACAACAACAAAAAAAAAAAAAAAAAAAAAAACTTTTTAAATGTCATGGCAGCTTCCCATCCGGTCCCCAGAAGACGATTAAAATCAGACATTGAGAGGAGAAAACATGTTGTGGTATTTTTAGGGTACTTGTTTTTCAATCCTCATTGAAGCAACTTAGAGAACAACTACGATTGAAACAGTTTCTTCGGGAAAATCTTCACATTTTAAGAGTCTATAGAAATCCACCTGGCAGCTGCAAAATGTGTGAGTATGTATGAAAAGAGTCTTAGGCAGGATCAACTGACCTATGTCGTTCATTCCTGTTACTTAAATTTCATGATGTATAAGGTCTTAAGATCTATGTCTGAACTAAATCTAAATATCCATATCAGTATTAGAGTTGCCATGGTGGATATCAGCAAAAGTTTAACATCACGCATCACTACTGTCAGCTACTATTAGCAAATATTCAACCAGGAATACGAGCTACTGCTCTCAAAAAGACTTTGATAGCAAGAGCTGGTTGCAGACTGAGCAGCAGCAGCCGAGAACAAGGGCTGGGCAGTTGATCTAAATTTAGATTAAATCACAACATGTCCTACTAATTCTGATTTTCAAACTGAAGACGGTTCAATATTTCATAAACCAAAAATGTGTGTTAAAATACCAGTTTGATTTATATATATATATATATATATATATATATATATATTTTTTTTTAACAGCACAGCAACAAAGATTTTATGCTCTGCACATCTTGCAAACATCCAAGTGTAAATATTTTAGAATAGATTACAAAAAAAAATCTACTTTCCTTGTTTTTGATGTGTTTTTCTTAACCAAAATAATTTTCAATACAATTCACAATAATTGCAGTATGACTCATAAAGGTCCCAATTAGAATGAAAAATCATTTTGCCTTAGTTTAATCCATTTAATTATGTTGGTTGTCAAATAGAATGAATTATTGCTTGCAAGTGTTGAAGAATACATACGGTAAAGAACTAAAAAAATTCATATTAAATCTAAATCCCAATATTGGTGGAAAGAAAATCTCAACTAGATTATTTCCCCAGATTGTTCAGCCCTGCTGAGAATAAGTGAAGCTGAAACAAATCCTCCTCATGATTGAAATGTTGCTTCTGTCTTATATGATCTACATTTAAGAATGAAGACAAGCTGGTTGTTATCTCTTAATGTTCTGTGTTATTATTTCACATACTGTTCTTGTCTAAGGCTGTCTTTATGTATGGCATTGTTTTTTTACATCACTTCAGGCTCTTTAAGAGTGCAATTTTGCCTGCCTGAGAAAACAAAAGATTTGTTGCCTACATGTGTGTTTTACCAATCACGAAAATAATTTCAGTAATAATATTTCAACAATAATATGTGAATGAGACTAAAATATTTCAGTCATTTCAGTTTATTTAAAAACAGGCTGTTGTCAAATGTAGCTGATGACCCCTGTCATAGAGATTAATAGCACTCACTGTTGGACACCACTATAAACTGTTTTCCTTTAGCATACTGTACAGGAGTTATTCCAGTAGAAGGTACTGAAGAACACCACCAGGGGGCGATAAACCCAAATGAATCAGAAGGCTACTTTCTGTACCACAGCTTTAGAAACATCACATATGACAAAAAATGGTGTTATCTGTGTGATGTTTGATTGAGCCAGGATGCCGTAAACATTTGGGATTTATCCAAGATAAAGCTAATGACAAATACTCTACCATTATGGATTCTCTCTCTCAGCTTAAGTTGGTAAATAGAGACAAATGTTACTCCAAAAATGTAAAATTTGATTCCTTTTTCTCTTAACTGCTGCTGTTTTTGAGCTGTCTACTCATTAATTTTTGATTACTTCTAAATGTAATATGTTAACAGTTGTAGAAGAGATTGTCCTCTAAAGTCAACAGATCTGGTGATGAAACTGAGGTATTTAGGTAGGTATGCTTCCTTTCGTCAGTTCTCTGTCGTAGATGGATGTCATAGTTACACAAGAAGCTGAAACTGACAAAGAAATCTTCCTGAAAACAACAGAATGTTTTCCATTATGTTCTACTTGTGCACTTCAAACCAGACATCCTGTCTCCCTTCAATATAAACCCCTGAAAGCAGAAACTTGGCCTCCAGCACCACTTTAAGATATCTTTTATCAGTGCTCCATTATAAAGCATAAACATACCCTTCAAAGTCTGCCTTTGTCCATCTTCATAAAGTTACAACAATGAGGCACTCACACTCCTCTTGTTATACAACAAGGGTGGGCATATCATGCTTAAGCTGTATTCTCCAGCTTTTGTCAGCTTAATCCCTTAATCTAGTCATGTTTATGTGGTCATTTATTTGGTCTCTTTTTATATAATTTCTATGTGAGTCTGAAATAGACAACAAACTTAGCTTCAATCACTGCAAATCCTGATTTTAAGTTTCATTTATTAATTTCTGAAGACTCTCTACCTGGGTGGAATCTTGCTATAGCCTGCATGTGCTAGTGGGAAAAAAGAGATCTAGCTTTGTCTATACCAAACAGTCTGCATTAGTTCCCTCTGAAATCCACAGAACTGTCGTATCCCAAAGCAATAGTTGGCTTTAATTCAACAGTAGCTGCACTCTGACAACACAGGCTTATTTGTGGTTCCCAATGTGAGCAGTATGGCTGACAGCCTCTCAGGCTCTTATAGTATGAAACCAGATCACTGTTTGCATATGAGGGGCACACTGCTGCACACTTCTTGGCTCAAAATTTCATCTTCAATTTAAAAAAAGGTGGCAATTTTGGGTCTATGTCAATAATATACAGAGATGGAAAAAGTACATGACAATTATACTAAAGTAAAATTAACATTACTCTCAATAAAACTTATTTAAGTTTAACATTTATCTTAAGTTCAGAGAGTTGTACAGTAAAATATGAACCTTTCTTATTGGCATGAACAACAAGAGAACTGATTCAGGTAGAGTCACAGCTCTATAATTAAGTACACAGCAAAATTGACAGTGTTGATTAAACTCATATAGTTAAATTTAACACTTTAAAAGTGTCTATACTGGTCCACACAACATATAGCCTAGTTAAACTACAGTTTTAAAGTGTTTTTTTACACTATGACAGCTGCGGTCAGTACAAGTACAAATACCCCCAAAAACTACTCAGATACAGTGAAAGTTAAATAGTTACTTTCCACCCCTGGTAATATATTTGAGTCCAGTCTAAATGAAAAATTGTATGTTTTTATTTGTCATGATGGAAAGACTGATTAGACTTCAGTGACGTTGAGAAGTCCATAGATTCATTTCTGCCACATATCTTCTGTGTGTGATAAAAGTTTTTGTTACTGTAGCTGGTATGAGAGGAAGACATGCTAACCCACCAATATCTATCACCAATAATCTTACCCTTTAAACATGAATTGCTGTGAATGCTGAATTAGGACATGGGTGGAATGACTTTTCATAAACCTATTTAGCATACTTTCAGAGCTAGTCATCATTTTTACAAAAAGTTGGAACCATTGAAATGAATGTAAAACCAGTCTTCAACTGCCAAATTCTCAAAATTTCTTTTTCCTCCTTCAAACCCTTAGGCTATAACTCATTTATACTTCTACTTAGAAATGTCATCCAAACTGTAAAATGTTCATAAACTCTTCAACTATTTCAGAATGATTCAGTTCCTTCCTATCGTTCATTGTTCCTTCACAGCGACCATTCAAAGTCACTTAACTGTTTTTCTTCCATCACTTCATCCCATTCATTTCAGTGGGAGAGAACTTCTGGCAGTTAATTTAGCTAGAATGGCCCTGTAACTTTTGAAAGAAAGAAACCTGGAGTCTGTCATCATATGTATGTCAGTTAAGTGACGGTTGATGCCAGTCCACCGGCTCCTAGGCTGGCAACGCTGTAGGCCTACTCTCTGCTCAGAAAATATTAACGCCTCAGGCTATAGTTACCCCAATCATCTAGCTAACGGCCGCTGCGCATTAATTTAGAACAGCATAAAGATTTTTTTTGACCGGATCTACTTGTGAAGTACCATAGGTGTATGCAAGCCCGTTTCCACCAGTTAAGTCATAATTATGAGATACTAAGTCATGATTATGAGACACTAAGTCATAAATATGAGATACTAAGTCATGATTATGAGACACTAAGTCATAAATATGAAATACTAAGTCATGATTATGAGACACTAAGTCATAAATATGAGATACTAAGTCATGATTATGAGATACTAAGTCATAATTATGAGATACTAAGTCATGATTATGAGACACTAAGTCATAATTATGAGACACTAAGTCATAATTATGAGATACTAAGTCATGATTATGAGATACTAAGTCATGATTATGAGACACTAAGTCATAATTATGAGATACTAAGTCATGATTATGAGACACTAAGTCATAAATATGAGATACTAAGTCATAATTATGAGATACTAAGTCATGATTATGAGATACTAAGTCATAATTATGAGATACTAAGTCATGATTATGAGATACTAAGTCATGATTATGAGATACTAAGTCATAATTATGAGATACTAAGTCATAATTATGAGATACTAAGTCATAATTATGAGATACTAAGTCATGATTATGAGATACTAAGTCATAATTATGAGATACTAAGTCATAATTATGAGATACTAAGTCATGATTATGAGATACTAAGTCATAATTATGAGATACTAAGTCATAATTATGAGATACTAAGTCATAATTATGAGATACTAAGTCATGATTATGAGATACTAAGTCATGATTATGAGATACTAAGTCATAATTATGAGATACTAAGTCATGATTATGAGATACTAAGTCATGATTATGAGATACTAAGTCATAATTATGAGATACTAAGTCATAATTATGAGATACTAAGTCATAATTATGAGATACTAAGTCATGATTATGAGATACTAAGTCATGATTATGAGACACTAAGTCATAATTATGAGATACTAAGTCATAATTATGAGATACTAAGTCATGATTATGAGATACTAAGTCATGATTATGAGATACTAAGTCATAATTATGAGATACTAAGTCATAATTATGAGATACTTTCTCATAATTATGAGACACTTAGTCATAATAATAAGATACTAAGTCATATCTCATAATTATGATTTAGTATCTCATTATTATGACTCAGTACGTCATAATTATCACTTCACTATTTTTTAAATCATTATTATTTTACTTTCCCTATTTTTTTTTTAAACTGGCGTAAATGGGCTTCCATACATAGGTGTCATACTGTATATCAGAAGTTAATGGACACCAATGGAATTTCCAGAGCCAATCAGAATCGAGTATTCTCCAAGACCATGGTATAACACTTTATAATGTGTCCATTTCAAATAAGTGCGAAAAAATAAATAAATAACGCAACTCTTTAATACTTTGAATGTGACATGAAGATGTGTCTTTATTGTGAAACTAAGCCAGACTATAAAGTGTCCACTAATCCAGAGCAGCGTAGCGCTGCGTTTGAATAATCAGTGCTTGCAAAGTTAAAACGGTAATATTCGCCAGTATTTAGCCGGTGTTTGACTCTCCCAAGGTTTGGCGGCCATTCATAGTGGAAATCACATTGTCTCGTTAACTATCAAGCTCTCCCTGTAATGCTCAATACATTTAAAACAGCACTGCGAGTCAGAGTTGAGTCACAAACCTTAAACATTTCCCAAGTTAAACTAAACACTAGCTAAACCTGCTAACCACAGGAGCTAACACTACTTCAATCGTTAGCTTTAACCGTTGTAAGTGACATAATAAAAATGTTACGTTGATACCCCTAATAAAAACATAAGCTGCCAGCCTGATTTAGTTTTACATGTAAAAAGTAATATTAATGATATTATTTCAAGTTTAAGCCATTACATTTGTAACTTTACCTTTCCTTGACGTCTTCCAGGCGCAGGTGTTAGCTTATAATGATGTGACTTGAGGGTATTTACGGTGTAGCCTTACGGCAGGACCATATAATTACTTTGGGAAGGTGGTCAGTTCCTGAAAGAGGACCCCTTATGAGGACCTGAGAGATACTGTAGCTTAGACAGTATGTGTACAACGTTTTATAGCTTAACTCAATCAAACTGTTATGGATTTTCTCTTCATAACTACATATTGAATTGAGACAACAATGTACACCTTGATGGGCAGCTCTAAATGGCTTTGGTGGGGGGCTTAAACCCATGCTACTAGTAGCTAATGATAAGGCCACCCATAAGGGGGATAGAGGGGAGAGCTTTCTGGGGCCCATTAAAATGGGGTCCCATAGAGTTCAGCAAAATTATCCTTTGTGAAGTTAAGATGTGGTAACCATAATTAATTTTTAATTTGAAGAATTACCACGTACATCAAAGCAAGAAATAATTGTATGCATACCTGCAATTATACAACAAAGTCTTTTTCAAGATGTAAACCCCTTCTCTTAAAACAGATTACTTTTTTAAAGGTAATGTTAAGAATGTGAATGAACACATTGAACCAAGCCATTTGGAAAGTAATTTCAGACATCAGGATGCAAAAATGGGTTAAAAGTTGCAAAAGAGTGGTAAAAAAAAAAAGTGGCAGAACTGGGTTAAAAGTGGCTCAAATGGGTAACAGTAGCAAGACAATGGCAAGCATGTGGAAAGTGGCAAAAAATGGGTCGAAAGTGGTTAAAAAAAAGTATTAGTAATTGGTTAAAAATTGAAAAAAAGTGGCACAACTGCGTTTTGAGTAGCAAAAGCAGCATAAATATGTTAACAGTGGCAAAAAAAGTGGTTGAAAAGGGTTAAAAGTTCCAAATAATATGGCATAAAAGGGTTTAAAGTGGCAAAGAGTGGGTTAAAACCAACGAAAAGTATTTATAATTGGTCAAAAGTGGCAAAACTGGGTTTCCTTAACGACAACAAGTGATTTAAATCGGTAAACAGTGGCACAATTTTAGTGAACTTGGTTAACTGTAAAAAAGGGGCAAAATGGGTTAAAGTGGCAAAACAAGTTTTTATAATCAGTTAAAAGTTGCAAAACTGGGTTTTGAATGGCTTCAATGGGTAAACATAGGCAATACATTAGAGAAAAAAGTTTCAACAACTGGTTAAAAAGTGGCAAAAAGGAAAAGGGTGAAAAGTTCCATAAGTATTTCAGATTTTTTTTTAATGTATAAATTTGCAAAAACAATCTGAAATTCTGTTTTCACTTTGTCATGATGGAGTATTCATGTAGATTAAAGGGAAAAATGTTTTAAAATTTTTGACAGTAACATCAGGCTGCTACATAAGAAAAAACTGAGGGTGGTCTGAATATATTATGAATGCACTGTAATTCAGCCCTTTCAGATGGCAGTGGCATCTCTTTTGGGAACTGGTACAAAACAAGGACAGTGTCTATAATTTTCCCAGAATGTATATTTGCTATTCCTCTCACTGTGTTTTCCATGACTGAAAAACTGATCAAGTTTTTTCCTGGTTTCTCAGGATGAATGGGAACCTCCGCCTTTAATCTAATCTTAATTAGTCAAATAAAGAGTCTAACTGATAGATCTGTTGGGTTCTAACAAATTATAAAGTTATTGTGTTATTCCTGATTCTCCAGCAGGTGTCGCCCTGATATCATACGTTCCAACTTCACGGAAAGAAGAGTCAGACATACATAATTCCAATGTTTATATTGTAGATACATTTATATAATATCTTTTTTCTTTACAATGGAATTGATCTGTCACATAAGATGACCAACAAAAAGCACACAATACAGTCAAAAAAACCAAATCTATAGAACCTATGATTGTCACATACTGCGAGTCACAAAAAAGTACATACTGTGAATAAATAATCTACAGAAATATGTACAATATGCACAACAAGGATTCAATGGAAGTGCAAATAAAGCTTTGGATCCCTGTACAGGAAATAAGGTAAGCAGATGTAGACTGAGCCAGCTGTCCCAAACGTACAGAATGAAGCAAGAATCAGCAAGAAGTCAGAAGTTTACAGGACATTTAGTAACATTTAGGCTTTGAGCTCCTGCATTTAATGACTCGTAATCATGAACTGAGCAAAAACAGAAAATCAGAGAGAATAAAATTAACACATTACATTATGTACAGTGTTTCGCATTCCACATTAAACTGTCCAATGAGGATCAAGGCAACAACCACGGGACTACAGGCGGCTGAGAGAGACAGCGGCAGAGAGAAAGATGGATCCGAAGAGGAGGCGACTCACTGCAGACCAAAAAATAAACCTCCTTGTGCTCCTGGCTGAGTTCCTTCGCACAGAAACAGGCTGTGATATTTAACACTGTACAACTCCGCTACCTTTCCCAACTGAAGACCAGGAGAAGAAGTAGAAGAAGTAGAAGAGTGCTGGTCAAAGGAGCTGCATGTATGGTTGTGTGCGTACCTCGCTCCTGCTGGTCCATAACACACACACTTAGCCAAATGCACACATGTGAACTGCAGTCTTCTAAAAAGTCCAAAACTTTAAGTCTCTGCTGGGCTCAGGAGCTCAGAGTTACCCAGAATTCAAGTACTCCAGTGCAACTTCATAGCAGAACTTGTACTGGTCCTAGAGGGCGAGAAGAGAGACGAAAACATAAGATAGGTAAACCTACAAAGGGCCCTTGGCACAAAGGAAACTCACGGGACCCTTCTGCAAAGAGTCATACTTGATCAGAACCATTTTATACCACATATTATACACATACTGGAGGGTAGATGTGTTGATAGTTGCTCTAAAGTGCAACACAAGGCATGGCGAAAAGTCAGTGATCACTGGCTGGGCTTGTTTCTATTTTTTATCACAACTTTGTCCATTGAGATTTTATACCATACGAAAAATGCTGCTAGTCATAAAGTAATACAAATGTAGTGTATAAAGGTATAAAAAAAGACAAAATCAGAATACAAATCAACATAATGTAACAGTTTAGTTGCCTCACCATTTTAAAAAAAGATAAACCACATTGTGTTTATCCAAAGTGTGACATAGCTTATTTTTCCCATCTTTATAAACCATAACACCACCAGAAGGGAGATGTGAGTTTCAGTGGAGTAAAATAAGACATTTAGGTTTAAAAAAGGTGCCTGATTTGTTTTATTTAATTATAAATAGAAGGTTAAGATTGATTGAGGTTAAAATAAGTCATGTTCCAGAAAGTTGAAAAAAACTACATTTTGGCCACCACTAAACAGAAGCTCTAGTAAAAAACTTTCATTTTGTGTTAATTTTAATGCCTCATGTGGACAAATTGGTAACTTTATTCCTTTATTTTTCCTGGATGTGGGTAAGTTGCATTTTTAAACATTTAAATGCATCATTCATCACCATCTTTACTGTGTGAATGGTAAAAAAAAAATGCTGTTTCTGTTGCATACACTGGTAGTCATGGGCCCCATGGCTACAATTTTTTGGAATCCACCTGGCTCACCATACTCCACCAAGAAAAAGTAACCGAGCTTTAAACCATGCTCCATCCAGTGTCGTTTACCAATCAATAAAGGACCAAAAATAAATCTTTAAAATATATAATTTATGGCCAAATATGGGTCAGTACCATATGTCTGACACCTATCCCCTGGCAGTGATTTCAGGCATAAAAAATAACCATGCAGAAATACTCAGTCTTATTGATGATGGTCGCAGTTACCTTTTTTTAGGTCATAAAGAGGCATGAATATAGATATGACAATGTCTCATGACCAGTTTAAAACAGGAGCTTTAATGTCTTATTTTGCTAGATTTCATATCCATTCAAATGTTCCAGATGCAGTTAATGTTACATTTTTTACACAGTAAAGTATCATAAATTGCTGTTTGACGAACTTGGCTTGCCTCACTCTAACAAATGTATTACAAGTGTGTCATCAGTTCTCACTTTATTAAAAAAAAAAAGAAAAGAAGAATATAAGGACAAACTGGTGTCAAATTTAAAGACAGAACCTGCCTAAACTTATTTTTACATAATTATATGAATGGATTTTATTAGCTGTGATTGTGATTTTATGGATCTATCATAATTCCCTTAAGTCTGGGTCAAGTCTGTTTAACTGCTGAATTAAAACGAAGTTGTTATTAAGTAAATTTTAAAGGGACAACCTACATATTTTACTCATGAAGGCCAATTTCATCGCTTCAGCCTGCAAAAACAGTCCCCATCAAGACAGTCAGAGTTGCAAACTTAGAGTAGTAGTTTAAAATAGGTGGACATTTACTAAGCACGGAGACTCATGAAAAGATGGTATTCCCTAGTTCAGTTATAGTGCAGCTACAGTTCTCCTCACCAGTAGGTCCACCATGTTGGGTTTGTTGTTCCGTAGTGTTTTGACAGCATGGAAAACGTCCACAGATCGCTGGTGTTGAAGCATCTCACACACGATGCTAATGGCACAAAACGTCCCACTGCGGCCGCCTCCATTCCTAGAAGAAGACATGCATAAGAATATTAAATACAGTCAGAATACACTGAGATTAAGACAGACAGGGATGGAACTAAAGCAGACTGAAGAGTGAGGAGTTTCACATTTTTGATGCAGTAATTCTCTTTGGTCAGTAGGTGGAGATGTTTCATTTCTAATCCCATCTTTGAATCCACCTCTCTCCACTCCACTCAGATAACTTACAGACAGTGCACCACAGTGCGCCCCTCTCCCCCGTCGTACTCCTCCTGCCACTTGTCCACCTGTCGGATCAGCTTGAGGAAGGAGCGTTTGGACATGGGCGTGTCTCTGTACATGGGCCAGCCCAGGAACTGGAACTGCTGCACCATCCGATAGCCGTCCTGAGGCTGTAGGGGGGGAAGGTCACACTGGTTATCCCAGGTTACCAAACATGCAGACAGAGGGTGGTGGGTGTTTGGGAGGGTGGGGGTTAATCGCTGCTTTGTTAAAGATGCAATCAGACAGTAAAGATGCAGGGCAGAGCTAAGCCTCGATGACGACATGCAGGACAAGAGATGGATGAGGACACGGAGAAGATGAATGCTAAGATGGACGGGCTGATAGATGAGCACGGTTACTGCTGGAGACGGAGAGTTAAGATACAGACACTCTAAATCACAGCCAGACATATGGATCAATAACACTTGTCAGTGATCATATGTGATTACACTGTACTCCATGCTGCTGGTGCCTCTGCCGGCCGGGAGCAGTTACACCATGTTAATATGAATATTGACAGCTGCGGGCAGACTGTAGGGTAAGGAGCTTACACAGGTGGCTGCAGGTGAGCTGTCTGCATGTGCCAGGACCCCTTTGACCCTTTGTCTGGTTGCTCAAAGTTAAAGGGTTAGTTCAACAAATTCAAACAGAATATGATGTGTAACTCATGCAGGGTTATCTTTCTCTGTAGACAGTTTGGTGTCACTGGCCAATGCTGGTTTCTGGGATAATCCTCTACACTTAAAGAAGTATTGACATCAGAACTGACAAACACAGAGCTGGGCCACATTACACATGGGCTGCTTTCCCTCCTGTCCATTGCAAGATGCTTTTTTTGTGTGCAGTTTTTGGGTGTCTTAACCTTGCTGAACTTCTCCATATTAATACGCCAGCTCCAATCAGATGCACCTTAAAGACAGGTCAAACTGAGCCTTTGCAGTGCCTGCCTTTAACCTGTGAAACAGCTACCCACTTAAAATCTAAACTCCACCTCAGTCAACATTGGGTTTTTTAATGTGTCATCTAAGTGAAGTTGTTTTGACTTGATATAGTAATTGAAATTAACATTTTTAAACTTTGTGACACACTCTTTTCTTTTCAGAATGAATGGCCTTCACTGGACCTTTTAAGTGTCTGCAGCTTTCATTAGGACTATATTAATTAGAAAAACGTTTCAGCAATGTCTGTAAATGAGCTAAAGCTGTGCTTTCTTTCAAGGGCTGCCACCTAAGGTTGTATCAGGGTTATGTGATCTGAGCAACCATAGTGTAAGAAGGATATAAAACATATATACAACATTTGTTCTACACATTTACTGTGATTAGACTGAGCTCTATTTAATTTATTGTAAATTATTATAATAATATCATGGATATAAAACCATCTAAAAAGATATAAATGTGTCTTTAGTTATGATTCTCACTAACTGTGTCATAAAAAGCCCTGGTTCTTTTGGCCCTTTGCTTATATGAGTAATGAACATCATTTCTGAGATTTCTGCCTAGATTTTTTATTCATTCAATATTTATCTAACCAGGATACCCTGCTAAGATAAAAAATTCTTTTTACAGAGAGTCCTATAGCAATGTGAATTATAGCTCTTTTTGGTGATCCAAATTATTTGGTTCAGCTTAGCAAGAAAGCCAGATTATTTGGCTTCATCAGAGCAGCCAAATTTATTAATGCTTGACATTTGATGGATAAATGTGCTTGTATTTTACAAATTTGGCTTAATTTTTTATTTAATAAAAATATAATGTAATTATTTTCTAAAATATCTTGTCTCCTCCAAATGCCTTGTAGGTCAGATGAAACTTGCTCACTGCCAGGGTCACATGACACCATGGTCTAAAATATTTATGTTATACCATCAAGTACGAGCCCTTAGTGCAAGGTGTGCCTGTTGTGTAGCTGCATAGAGAAATGTCATCCCTATTTTGTCAATCAGACAAAAATAACAACAACCAGCTGTTAAAGGGGATCCTAATCCAAACATTCACAAACAAGATCCAGCTATTTGAACTGGCTCGTTAGTGAACAACACATCACTAGTATCCTGGCCAAGACAGGCAGCATCATAATTCAAGTTTCTGACAGTAGCCATACAAACTAATCTATTTCAAGAAACAAGACTATAGAGTATGTTAAATGATCTGAAATAACAATTAAGATCAGCAAATATTTGTCAAGATCACTCACAACAAAGGCATCCAATGAGACTGGCTCATCAAGGCTCACCCCTGTTTCTAAGTATAGGAAAACCCTTCAAGCTCAGTAGTGTCCCCAGCATTACGTATATAGATGCAATGACAATATCAGAAATTTGACAAAGAGTGATTTAAAAAAACAAACAAAAAACAAAAACATGTTTGAAATCAAGTGGATCATAACGCATTTAAACAAAATTAAAACCATAGTAGATTGTTTTTTGTGCTTTTAAAATCATGCTGATGATCTGCAAGGTCCTGAATTTTCCCTGACATTTGGTTTGGAGTGTAGTTCTGGAAAATCTCCATACAAAGGGTCATGTAGCCCTTGCACTTCACCTTACACCTCATTTCCAACAACGCCCTACCTCTAGACTTGAACATACAAGTCTTCCAAGTAGGGTTGGTTGGTGAGTGCATTGGGTGTACTGGCATTGAGCCTAGATGTCAGGTGATTTTGTAAATTGTCCTAGATACAGGGAGAAGAAACTTAAGCGCCTTTACCTCTGTTCCGTTCTGACCTTTGGAACAGAGGGAAAGAAAAGTTTGGAGGTTACAAGTGCCAGTACTTTTCAGTCTGTAGAAGATAAGAAGGAAGGAGGAAAGTAGACCCTGGGTGGACCTTGGCTGTTGAAATGTTTAAGTTGATACATGTTTGGCTGACTGAGATTACAAGAAGTCAAAAATATAAATAAAATGTACTGCAGGATAGAAATGCTTCCATTTCTTCATCTTATCATTAATCTTCCTATCTATAAGATCATTATTTTGAAGGGGATGCACTATATTATCATTGTAACATTAACATTGGCCATATGCTCCCCTTAAACTGGAGGTTTATCCTAACAAATCCTGATTAATTAAGATTTAAAGTATGTTTTTATAGAGGAGGAATTGTGCATTCTGCATGATGCTATAGTAGGGACAGACTAAATATCAAAAGTTGATTTAATATGGAAAAGAAAGGACATCTTCCAGGCTGTATACCACACAGAGTAAGTGTATGGCTGTGTCTGAATGTAATTTTTGGTGAACTGACCCTTTAATTTGACAGTCATTTTCCTCAAAAAGTTTTGACTGAAGGAAAAGTGACAGAGTTCAACTTGATTTCCACCATTTTTAACAATGTGTGAAATTTCTCAAGCTGTCTAAGAGACATGGGACTTGTGGCAATCGCACCTCGGTCCAATCACTAGTGCAGCAGCATTGTTAAAGAACAGTGACTGCCTCTGCACAGCTTGAATGGACAGACCGGCGCGTGAGTGGGATGTGTGAGGTGTGCAGTCACAGAATAAATTGGCTGTTGTGATCGCCACAGAGACAAACAAGTTAGAAAAGTTATGAAAAAATGGGCAGCAGAGCAGGAAAACTACACAACAACTAGATCAGAAAAATGATGTTCTCTGAAAAATGATTTTCTATTTGAAGTATGACCTTCTTGGGTCACCGTACCCGGGCTGCATTGTAGATCCGGAATATTCTGCTGATGATGTCCTCCTCTAAGTCTGCGGAGACAAACTCTACCTGGATGGGTCCATGGCGGTGGACTCCGTTTTCTGGCCAGTACTGTGGGCACAACTAAACAAAACAGGCATGTACACAAACATACAGCCACACACACACATAGACAGAGAGAGACACACATGCACACACAGACATAACAAAGAAAAACACACAAAAAAAAACAGAGAGCATGGGAGAAGACTCATTAGTTTCAAGAATCAAACAATGCTAACGAAGGCCAAAGCCATTGATATCAGATGCTTTTTATTTAAAAAGAGGTTTACGTGGGTTTTTAAAAGTTTGAAGACATGAATCATCAAAAACAAGAGCTGCTGATGGAAGTGGAGTCCATTCAATCTGAAGGGTTTTCTTTTTCAGATATGATGAATTACTCTTTCGCCAGAGAGCATTCAGACAAAAGCTGAACTAGATTTTTGATGGGCCAAACATGAAACACAAACACACTCTCAAGTATGAGGGCTTTTTCCTAATCAACTGACCTTTTGTTCAACAAATCACAAATAAGAAAGCCTTGACTAAATGTTCTTATCTCTAAGGAGAAAAAAATCTTCATGCTGTCTCAAAAGCACTTCTATTTATTTTTCAGCCCAGGAGAAATTCAGAGAATCTTTTCTGTAAAAACATCAACATACAAGTTTATTTGAAAGTGGTTCATCAACAATTTTGATATCAAAGTCAATTATCTGTTAATGTTAGACACATATTTCAAACCTCATTTGATCCATGATTTTACAATTTATTTATGTTTTTTTTAAACTGTAAATCTACTTCCCCTTATTCCTTTGGTGCTTACTAATCCTTGGCCAACCACAATCCTTTGTTCATGGTCTCTACTCCATTTTGAAAGTCTTAGCCAACTACTGGCTAGGCTAAGCTAAAAACGTTATTTGAACATTTAATCAAATACTTCCACCCGTTTATTTAAATTTAAACTACCTTATTCAATAGATAACCATTGCTTCTTTGCTTACAAAGTTATTAAGCTCTTTATTGCTAATTTTGCCACTGTATCTTCACCGCTTAACTCTTATTCCCTAATGTTTAAATGTGTGCTTTTTGCTTTACTTATCAATGTCTGCCGATTATGGAATACATTTAGCTCTCTAATTCAACGAACTAGCTAGAAGGCTACTTCTAGCAAACTACATCCATAATATTCAACTGTAAAACAGTTTTGGCCAACAATTAGTGCATGACATTACAACCATCTTATCTTTATTTTAGCGCACTATTTTTAATTTTTGTTACTTTAGCTAACTATTTCCTTCATTTACAGTCATGCATAAGTTTTAGGCATATAAGGTGCGACAGATTCATCACAGGGCTGATGTACCAAAACCCGGGGCTGGAGAGGGAGGGAATGTTGGCTATAGGCAGGCTAGAAACATGTCGACACACGTAGGTCGCTCAGCAGCCAAGATCAAACTCGACTGTTTCTCTTATGTTCAGGCCTTTTCACCTCTGGTGATACACCCGGAGACTACCGGTGGTTTACAGGCCTTGGGACATCTACAGCATGACCAATGGCAACCCTACTACATGCCCAGGCAGTACTGTCACCACATCCACCCATTACTCTGCCCTAAAGGTGTGGGCTTCGTTACTTCTCAAACTGATTATTGTCCCATGCCCCTAGTAATATGCAAAGATATCCCTGAGTACAACCTGGATTGTGTCAATCCTCCTTCCCGCCTGATGGTGCCCTCAGATGGCTTACTCGCCACATCTATGCCTTATTTTAGCTTGAATATTGGCCCAAGTGTGCCTAAAAGTTCTGGTGTGTACTGTTCATATTTGGGTACTTCAGCTTTTTTTTCAACTGTTTAACCACAACTTTAAGAAATCCCTTCTGTGACACTTTACTTTATGCATAACTGTTCAAGCTACCTATTAACCTATGTACCAACATTTCACTCCACTTCTTATCCTATCATAGATGACAAACATTTCAGTGGCTTTTTATGCTTACCTAGTGGTAATGCCTATCCTGTTGAGATGTTAGAGACAACATTTTAAAGCATTTTCTCAACAGTGTTCCCATGTACTTCTTTGCTGATCACAAGGTATTCTCACTTGTACAAATATTCTTAAAAGAGAATTTCAGTTCATTGACTTGGCAAAATGGTACCAAATGGAGCTGTTCAGCTTTTCAAATGTGAATTTTGCTGTTTCTCTTGAAATGGAATACTTTAGTCCTTGAATTGTTTGGTAGTGAAAGCTCAAGGATTTGTAACCTTTTTTTTTTTTAAAGGGAAAGTGTCATTAGTGTCATGTACTATAATCTATATTAAAAGTATTAAGACACAATCACTAATAGTGTTATTGACTGCTTTGTCAGTGGTGTTAAGAAGTACAGCAGGAGAAACACATCATCATAAAAGCTAGAAAATCTCCTCTTCTCTTTCTCCTCGGGAGAGCCAGCAGGGTTAAGAGCGTGCACCTGCAGAGCACGCCGCCGGCCTAACAGCCCTGTATCTGACTAGTGGGTGTGTACACATACAGATGGACAGATTCTGCACTGAGACATCCCTTCATGCAGAGTGAAGAACAAACAAAGGAAAAACGAGACTACCTGAAGTGAATGCAAATAGCAGGCCTGAGCACACACATACAGATGGACACACAAATAACGCTCACTTTTTCCTCCAACACACAAAAACAGCACAAACACGCACAAAGTATGTGTGGCAGCAAAAAGCACCACTTTCTAGCCTCCTTTGAGAGCCTGTCAAAACTTGACAAATTCAACAGATGCAAAAACAAAGATGCTGATGGAGAAGATAGTAAACCTCCACCTCCCTTATCTCCATCTACGCCTGCCCCCCCTTGCCTCCCTTCCCACCTGTGCTGTTTCTTTAGCTGGCTGGCTACAGTGAGAATATTGAATGAAAGGCCTTTTCAATCCAGCCAGGCAGCCAGTCAGTCAGTCACCTGGGGAAGGGGGATTTGGATGGGGAGAGCAGCCCGGCTTCAGGCTTTGATCCCCGGGTGTTATGACAGAGCCTCAGGCTGAGAAATCTGGATAGTCTCTTCCACAGGCCTGTCTCTCCATCTACCCGCACTTTCATGGCAAGTCCTCCACTCCACAGCATCCACCTCATTTTAGACATATTCTGTGTATGCTCTTATTTATTCATGTTTGCCAGCATGGATATATCCCTGTTTATGTGCCTGGATGGAAACAAAAAATCATCATCTTTCTCTGAATCCAGTTCCCACACCTGACTTTTGTGTGACTTTATTAGATACAGACTTCTGATGAAAGGAACAGCCTCATCTGTCATCTGTCTGTAAGTGGCCTACTTCCAATATCCAACATGGATTACTTTGTGTACTTTACTGTATGTCTGTGTTTACAAACACATATCAGGTCGGGTTTACCTGGGCTGGGTCCACATCGTTGAGCATTACTATAGATGTGCAGTGGTAGTCCAGCACCAATCTCCAGAAATCCTTCACTGTGTTTGGTAACGGGTGCTGCGTCACTATGAATGCAGAAGGCTGCTTGTAACTCTGCAGAAAATCGAGAAAAAGGAAAGAAAATGTTAAATACACCTCATGCATTTTATATAGCACGCAAGCTGACAACCTACTGAGAATAAACCAACATCATTTCAGAATAACCTCCTTTATTTGACCTGCTTCACACTTCACAGTGTTGTTTTCTAATGGAGATTCCATGTCTAGGGAGATTATAATAGGACGCTGCACTTTTAATGTGGTTTCTGGCTCCATATGAAAGCGCAGCTATAAAAGAGAGGATCCTGTACCTGAAAGGTCACCTGCTCAGTCCATACAGGAGCCAAAAAGTCCATCACTGGGCTCTTGTACTCTGTCAAGGTGTTCTTTGTTAAAGCCACCCTGAAGAAATTTACATCTAAAATAGCTTTTCATTGCATTTATTTTGATTTCCCCTATAGGTACTTTAAGTTCATTTCACTGCGGATGGGCAGGGTTATGTAAGTTCAGCTCAGATATTTCCATGTGGACACGTCGTTAAACCCTTTTTCTTTTCTTTTTTTATTTGCAGATTTATTTGATCATTTTAGTAACTTAGAACAATGGATAGACATAGAAACTGGCAAGAGAGAGAAAGAGCAAGCATACAGAATGACATGCAGGAAAGGAACCAGCAGGCCGTCTGTGGTCCAAAACTTTCTTTTTTGTGTAACATTTAAAAAAAATAAGATTCTGTACTAAAAACACGGCAAGAGAAAAGACATGGAAAAGTAAGAGGGAGGGGGGAAGGTCTACTGGTCTTTGCACACCGTGTCCAACACTCAAACCTTGCACAATGAGTCATAAGTGTTTTATTTGTTTTCACTGCAAAGTTCATAGAATCTGGCAAATGAGGAAAAAAGCAGTGAAGATGATTCGGTGGCTCTAGATCTGTCCATAATGACAGAGTGCTTCATGCAGCACCAGCTTGTGTGTCATGTTGCTGTACCAATTTGGGTACAGCTGGGTACAGCAAGCTTGTGGTGTACTTTAGGCTTTAAACTAAGGGTCAAATCTCAAGGGTCAGGATGATCCTTTTATCTCAGGAGATTTCTATCACAGTAGCAAAGGATTTCAAACATAAAAATCTATTTCCATAATTAATATTCAGCTATGGAAACCACTGGAACAAGTGGCTGGAATACCAGTGGCAGTTCCTATTAGCTGTAATGTTTTCAATTAACTGTGAAAGGCAAAAATAGCTGCTTTGACTTCATGGATGAGTGTTAGACAAGAAAAGCAACATGTGGTAAAGTTTTCTCTACTGTAATTCTCTGCATTGTGACTCTGTGTCAGTTTGCCACTAAAAAATGACAGGAACTCAGTTAGGAAGAATTAAATTATAAGGGAATACTCCTATAAGCTCATGTATATTTGACTCTTACATCCATGAGCGCAGCATTGATGTAGTTAGAGCTCTCCCCATCAATGGTGATCAGAAATGGGAGGCAGCGATCTGGAGGGAGGACGTCCATGCAGCGGTTCTTCTCGTGGTTCCTGGGCAGGAGGGCGATGCTGCAGTCCTCCACCCGCAGCGTGGGAGTCACCATGTTCAGAGTCTGTGGGGGTTGAAACAGAATCACACACTGTCACACTGACACATGAAGGTGGGCACTGGGGTCTTGAGTGTGCTAATTATCTCCCAATATGGTAATTAACAATGCAATTCTTTAATCAGTTACATTAGCGATAGCTTCCACTCCCCTGATGCGACTGTGATGAATCTTAGGGGGGTGATGCATATCATATAACTCTGATTGGTCTACAGAGGTAGGCTGCTATTACAGATTAAAGCAAGGTGACATACTTGCTACTGATTTGCCCAGAGGGGGACTGCGCCATTCATCAAGAGTCAACATGTTTACTGTTGTTTTGAACTTGTGCTGCACTTGAGCTAATGCTCTATTTAGGATGTGCATACTGTGCCTTATTTAGCTGATTGTGATGAAATCTGCTCACCCTGAACTCTTCTTTGATTGGGCTGGAGTTGGTCTGCGGGTCCAGGCGGTTCATGTCGTAGTAAACAGAGCGGAGCTGACTGGCAGGGATGGTGGTGTCGCCACAGAGACATGCTTCCAAAATGGCATCATGTATGAAGACATACTGCTCCTGCAAAAAACAGCATCCTCATTGCGAATCCATCAAATTTGTTAGATTCTAGACAACACAAAACACATTTTCACAACCCCAAGTCCAAAAAAGTTGTGGCACTGTGTAAAAAAACTCATTTTATTTACAATATACTTTAAACAACACAACAGATGTTGAAATTGAGAAATTTTACTATTTCATGAAAAATATAACCTCATTTTGAACTTGATGGCAGCAACACATCTCTAAAAAAAGTAGGGACTGGACAACAAAAAACTGGAAATAAGTGTTACTAAAGAAAAACAGCTGGGTAAGTATGTTGCAACTAATAAGATTGATTTGCAACAGGTTAGTTATATGGCTAGGTATAAAGAGAGTATTTCAGAGAGGCTTACTCAACATAAAATGGGGAAGACTTTAAATATCCCACCATCTACAGTACATAACATAAAAAATTGTGAGAATTTGGAAAAATCTAAGCAAGCTAGGGACAAGGCCATAGGTCAATATTGGATGCTCAGGATCATCTGGCCCTCAGGTGGCACGGCATTAAAAACAGGTGCGATTCTATACTGGAAATCACTGCATGGGCTCAATAACACTTTAAGCGAACACCGTCTGTCAACACAGTTTGATGGGCCATCCACAAATGCACGTTAAAAGCTATACCATGCAAAGAAGAAGCCATATGTGAACACGAACCATAAACCAACAGAAAACAGTTAATGCATCATAGAACAAAATTTGGCAAAGACCCAGGACCACTGACAGGGTTCAATTCACATTCAATCCTCTTTTCTATCATAAATTGCTATAGTGATATTCATCACAACATATGCAACAAGCATATATACTATATACAGTGCTTAACAAATTTATTAGACCACCACCCAAAGTAAGGTTTATGCCACAGCTGCCCTAAATTAACAGCATTGGTAATTACCAAAATGATTTTTTATGTTTCTGCAATGGTAAATACACCAATATGTAGAAGCTCTTTAACAGAAATGATATGTTTGATGCTAAAATATAATATTGTTATCCATGAATTTTCAAATTTACTGGTTTACAAAAAACTGAAAAAATAGTAAAGCACATTATTATTTCTTGATTAATATGTCATATTAGAGTTATTTACTGTCATTCCTGAACAGAAAAATGAGTTTTAGTGGTTGAATGTTATGCTTGATTAATTTCTGACTTCTCAGAGAAGCCCAGTGAGCCGGCTCAACTTTGGGTATAAAAGGTGAATTCAGTTTGAAATTCCTCATTCCTGTTCAAAATGGTAAAACGTGGAGAGCTCACTGAAAATGAAAGAGTCCACATTAAAGCACTTCATGATGCTGGATGGTCTCTGAGACAAATATGACAGGCGGTCTAATAAATTTGTTAAGCACTGTGTGTATATATATATATACATATATATTCAAAAAAGAATGATTAAAATCAAATAAAAGTAGAAAACAAAGATTGGATAAAGGTACATCAAAGTCAAAGTACCCATGAGTGCCCAGTTCAACACTGTTTGCAGGATTTGGGTTGGGCTAGGCCCCTACATCAGACAGTACCCTAGCAACTGGTCTCCTCACTCCCCAGACTGTTTTCAACAGAAGAGGGAGGCAACTCAATTGTAAACATGGCCCTGCCCCTACAATTTTTTTGAGATGTCTTGCTGTGCAGCCAATATTTTTCATTAAATGGTAAAATGTCTCAGTTTCGACATCTGATATGTTGCTAATGTTCTATTGTGAAAAAAAAATTGTGTTGAAGAGATTTTCAAATCATTGCATTTCATTTTTATGTACATTTTACACTGCGCCCCAACTTTTTTTAATTGGGTTGGATTTTTAACTGCAGCAGCAGCAGGAAGACATTCCTCTGCATTTTTGCTTGAAGAATTCTATAACCTTTCCATGACCTTCCCATGATTATTCCTTTTCCCTGAGGCTGTTTCCATGAGTAATATTTGTCATTGTCTGCTCTTAAAGGTTACATTACATATTTTTGCATTTTTGGGTACACAGCTGATATCATTCTCTGATAACGCCTTGAATTTTATGACATTCTCAAAGCTTAAAATACTTTGAATCCTAGGTGAAGGTACTTTCTCCATTTCCCTGACCTTTTCATGTTTTTCCGACATTGGTAACCTTCGCCAGGCTGCGACTTATCATTATTATAGTCATGATAAAGGCATGAAAAAGGTTGACATCTTAACAACAGAAACAGTCCTCAGCTGTCCTTAACTTCCTGCAGAGCAAATCTAGAAATCGCGGCACATTTCCTCCTCCTCACATCAGTCAGTCAAGCAGTGGACATGTTGACACGGCTCCAGGCTTGATGCAAATCTTTTCTGAAGTGACATTTTCAGCTGACACTCCCTTGTCACTTCGGACCAAAATCTGCACACACGCACAGGGGTCACTGATTTACAGATTTGCGGCGGAACATGTGTTGCCATTTGTTCAGTGCGCAGCAGAATGAGAAGTGTTGACCTGAGAGTTTGACTGGCTCACGCTCGACACGCTTCTCAAACCAGAATCCACAGATTGACAGATCTTATCAGAGCTCATAAACCATAAACAACAACAAGGCTTTTCATTTCCGCAGACAGATTAAACCTCGTTGGAGAGTTTAGTGTCTGGCCGCGAGCAGAGGAGCCGTGCCAGCAAGCCCTGAACACCTGCGAGGGAAAACCGTGCATATACACACCCTTTGAAGGTCACTGAACTTGAGGAGAATGACTCAGGGTGAACAACATTTGGTCTCTAGTTACTCAAATCCCGTTCTGGACGTCAACGATGAAACATTTGCCCATTAAGTCCAATGACGCTTGTGATTTAAAGGGAATTACGGTGAAATGATGCATCCAACGAGACTATGGACACCTCCAGATGGCCAGTGTTCAGGAAAGCACAAAGTCCTTTGGTGGCCCACACTGGAATAAAGCTGCAGGATGTTTTCAGCCATCAATATGGGCTAAATATTCTCAGTTACAAGCCTTTAAACCTTTTATTATTGCATGTATTGGCAGGCACTTGTGCTCAGCACCATGGGATATAGTTAGGGTGTGCACTTCAATAAATGTCTTTTGTAAGAAATGATCATAAAAAGCTGCAGCTATAAATGCATCTGGGGTTAATGTAAAACACCATTCATCTCATATGTAAAGCAGCTTTAAAAAAGCACTGGAGAGCACTTGCCCTACAGTGATGACATAGAGGTCAATTATAGTTTGGATGGTTTGGTTATAAAATGAAATATACCCCCACTGTTTGAAGTGCCACTTGAAATGAGTGACAGTTAAAAATTGAAACTAATTATGCTGCATTTTAAAAGATAATGGGCATCATCAGTCACTGGCGAAATGGCTAAAAACCTCTATCGACTGGATCGCTAACACGTCAGGTAATGATTTATTCGGCCAGTATATAATGCATGTTTTGGAAAAACAGCTCCTCTTTTGTTATTAATTCTGAGCATTTGTTCTGGAGCAGCAGAGAAGTGGGGCTTATGGTAAGAATTACCCGCAGATTTTAGTTAATCCACATTTGATGGCAGCAGCCTGTCAGGCTGCAGCCTCCACTCTCCCCATTACTGATGATGATCTGTGGAAAGAACCAGTTCTACTGACCTCGGTCTGCACCATGTTGACTCTCCGTGAACGCAGCTCCCTCACACAGTTATAAATGTCCACCACGCCCTCTCTCTCCGCCATGTCCAGCATGATGTCTATGACAATGAAGCAGCCCGTCCGTCCCGCTCCGGCACTGAATAAAACAAACAACATATAATTATTTTTTTTCCCCCAGAGTTACATATTCAATTGTGGTAATTAACTAATCTTTCCTTTTCTTTTTATTTTAAATAACTATATTAAAGGGTTTGATCTCCCAAAATAAAATTAATTACTGATTTTTCACCAGTGTTAAATATTCGTCTACTATCAGGCAGCCTTGATCTTCATGCATTCTAGGATTTTCTCTCATTTCTTATATTTTATAAGGGTGTAAGAGCACCAAAGATCACAGAGGGCACAAGGCTTCGTCAGCTTTGATGTTGTTAACATTAAATTTCTCTATAATAACAAAAGCACTCATTTACTACTTTATGTAAAAGGACTCAGTGTGAAAAAAAAACAATTTTAGATTTTCTAATTTCTTAGGGTTTTGCCAATGAAATAATCAAAATCAACGTTTTTATATTATTTACTTTTTTGGACTGCTGTGTATTAAGGGCTGATGTAGTCTTAATATACAAATGGTGGAGCTAGTAGGTGGATCAAAATCATGCTGAAAAAGGTCGGTAGAAGAGCAAAAACATTTCAGATTTTAGTGTAGTTTCTTGCTCTTGTTTTAATAAAGAAATGTTGTCCAGTTCTAACAAATCTCTCGCTATACTATAGCTCAATCCTAGTTTATCGCCACACTGGTGGCAGCCATTGCTACCAGCTTCCAAAACAACTAAACACCGCCTGTAGCTACCACCTCGTTCTCCACAAATGATGCTGATTGGTCTGGTTCACTCCCAGATCTGACACTGTCATTTTAGATCGGAGCTTTGCAAGATTGATGTGCCTGAGGACAGACATGGAATCCAGCCAACCCTTCAGCTTTGCAAAGTGAGCAGTGTATCACTTTTTCACAATGGGTTTTGGGGGGGGCTAAGCTTTTAGGGTTACATCCAAGGAAAAGGGTTGGCAACCACTGCAATAAGGCTATGAAAATAATGGACAAATACAAACTTTTAAGGTTTGAGAGTTTTATGCATTTTAGTTTACTCAAATTAGTTTTCAAATCCATCAGTAATCTGACTTCCGACCCTCTGTCTGTCTGGTCTTTGAACATATCTAGTTACAACACAATATCTTAGATCTACATTGTAGCTCAGTGGGTAGAGCAGGCACCAATACACAGAAACTGTAGTCTTCAACTCACTGGTTTTTCATGTTTGTAGTGTCTGGTTTTCTCTTTTTATATTGGACTTTATATTCCCCTGCTACCAAGAGCTTCCAGCTTTGTTTTACAGTTCTTACACTAAAGTTATATCTGGCAGCCAGTCATCCCCCTTTGTTCTTTATGATTGACTTGCTATTTGGAAACAGACCTGCTTTTATTTAGAAAGAAAATAGAGTAACTTTGAGAAGATCGAAGAATATGACATGAACCTAATCACAAAAATAAGAACTTCTTATGGATGAAAAGAAAAAAGGAACAGTAAAAAATCAAATGTTTGACAACATAAGTTGCAGAGGACTTCTGACTTGTCCACTGAACTGTCATTAAGGAGTGGTGGTGGACTTATTCTACATCACTGTGGCTGCAGGAAGACGTTGTGGCTTAAATAAAGTATGCTAAGGGGAAATAAAGCATGACATTAATGAGATTCATATAAACACAGACATGAAATCTGGACAATGCATCTGCTTTGCAGAGGAACATTTTTCAGAAGTCACAAACTACGAAGATATTTGTAAAACTTCTCCATCTGCTTGAATAGATCAGAGGTGAATTAAAGTTCATTTTGGATGTTAAAAGCTTTGACATACTATATCATATTTTAAAAATCCATCAGCGTAACGATTTTCCAAAAGCTTTGCACCATTACTCTGCAGTCATTTCATTTCTAGCAAACTATTTTCTGTTAAATAAAGTTCTGATGGCAACTGTCAGTGGAGAATTTAAAATATATAGAATGTTTTGATGTAAGGGTTTTGATTAAAGGACAATTTAAGCCTTTTAGTCAACCTTTCAGAAAGACAGAATTCTTTCATGTAAAATCAGTGAGACCAATGAAAAGTGATTCTTGTAAGGGTAAAAAAGACTGTTCATTATAGCCTTAAAGTTGATCTCTAAAAACAATGGCACGTTTTCAACCTATTAGCAACAATGGCTAGTTTACATTGGCTGATTTCTTATCTTCTAACAGCTGAAGTTACTATTAAACCTTTTTCTATGACAGAAAAAGTCTGAAATATTTGGTAAGACTGAGCATAAATCAAAGAAAAGAAACACAATTATCACTTCCTGTGAACACTAACCTGCAGTGAACCACCATGGGCCCAGCGTTGGTCAGGGTCTTGGACTTGACTCTTCTAATAAAGCCCAGCAGGCCTGTGGCGTGATAGGGCACGCCGTGGTCGGGCCAGCCCGTGAAGTGAAACTGTCGGATCTCTCGGATCTCATGAGCCCCCCTCTGAGAAACAGAGTCATCATGTTAAACACACAGAGCAGAGGACAGCGAGGATGTGGAGAGAAGACAGAGGATACAGTGTAGAGAGGATGTGAGAGGTCCTTTAAGAGTAAATACAGACTGTGATTGAACACAAACAGACACTCCATGGGCAACGTTTTCATTATCCATCAGCATACAGGATGTTCAAGGCTGCTGGAGACTCATTTCTTTACATACTGTAGCACTTTACAATCATGTCTCATCACTGTGTTACATCTATAATAAGACCACTGACATAAACAGTAGCTTTCACTGTTTAAGTTAGGATAGCAAGTAAGGTCCATACTAGGTCCACAGTATGTTGAAATATTTTATTGACTTAAACTGGACCAAAATGTTCACGTTTTTTCCGCTTCATTGTGACTACAGTGTATAGAACAGTGGGCTATTACCCTCAGACATCTGATAATTTATTAATTAACCCCTGGTGTCAGTGTTTGGTGTGACGCATTTGCCCAGGATAGGCAAAGACTTGAATGTATTCGAAATTACTGATATTTCTGAGATGCTGCATGACAGCAGGATTTATTAATATGCAGATCACCTGTTGTAGCCTAATTGAATACTGAGTGACACATTTAAACACGTAAATAGTTTTTAAATACTGAGATGAAGATTTACACAGACTAGAATTACCTGTGTACCTCTGTTTATGCTGAAATGTGGTCGCTAATTTGCCCTTAAATTTAAAATTTATAAGTTTCAGAGATGGTCAGGATTAAAAAAACATGGATGTCTCTCATGGTAACTGCAGATGATCAGACCCCAATCCAGCGTAAACAGGTTTTAAAGGGGACATATTTTACCCTTTTAAGATAAGTTTATATTGGTCTCAGAGGTCCCCAAAACACACATGAGAAGTTTGCTGCTGAAAAATACACCCTTGTGTTGGATTTTTGCATGTCTAAAAATCCCTCTGTTTCAGCAATGCTCAAAACGAGCTGTTTCTGTGTCTGTGGCTTTAAATGTTGCTGAGCTGTCTGACTCCGCCCTGACCACGCCCCTCTCAGGAAATGGGTGAGGATTAATGTATGTGGCTCTACTGATTCTCCACTCAGCTGGCAGCTGAAAGGATGATTAGGAGAGTAGGGGGGAACTTTCTGTCAAGTGGGGAGGGCCTATCAAATCTGGGGCCGGGGCTAATTCCCCACATGACATCATGAGGGGAAATCTGAGAACGGGATGTGTCAGCACACATTTTCAGAAAGAAGGAGAAAGAGAGGGGGAGAGGGAATGGATTTCCCTGGTACTTGAGGGGACTGTAGACAGGCCAGGGGCAAATATTTTTGTTAGAAAAAAGCCTGAAAAAGTGACACTCACACAAGGAGCTTTGTACCCTGTCCAAGTACACTTGACCCCCCCCCCCCCCCAAGTCCGGTTTGTTTCACCTGGTAGAGTACTCAATATTGTGCTTTAGAATGTCATGCTTTCTTGCATAGAAGGTGGAATCGGGCGTTGCTCCTGCATGGACACATGCATGGGTGTATTACATAGACATAAGTTATAATTGATGAATGTTTTTCTCAACAGGTATTTTAAAATGTAATAGGGCCATATCTGAACAAAACGAGTCCAAATGAGCTACAAAGTGAGTAAAGTTACTGCCATGTTGTCTGTGTATTTCTCCATTTGCCTGTGAGACCACATATCTTTTTAACTGCATGTGTCAAACATGAGGATATATCCATGCTCAGGCCTGGTTTTGCTTGGAGCAATAGGAGTAAAGGCAAACAAAGGAGTCGGGTAGAGGGGCAACTGTGCTTCAGTACAGCATGGGACAACTGGGCCTTGCATAAGTGCCCCCAAGAACCAACTGTGTCAAACTTCAACTTAATATAACTTTATTTGTGAAGAACTTAAATGGTGTGGAAGCATCAGTCTGTGCACAGTTCACATAAATGACAGCACAAGAACAAACTATGCACATCATCAACATACAACATTTCTAGCACAATCAAAAGTGCAGAGTGAGTCGTTCTCGACAGCCATAATAAATAATGCATGTCAGATAAGTCATAAATCATGCTTAAAATGCTAATATTGTGTTTAAAGTGAATTACTATTCATAAGTAAACTTGTAGTGCATATCAAAGGCATAACAAAAGACTAAGACTAAATCTTAAACAGCTGCCTGACAAAAACGGCTGTGAATAATTAAGATGACTCTCCTTTTCTTCTGTTTATCTGCTTTTATAGTCACTTAATTTGTATAAAGCTTTTAGGTCTATCTTTTGAATAACTTCAACATTTCATTTAAGGAAATGTTTTAGTTTGTGGAGAAATCCGGAAGAAATGTGAAAACTTTTTGCCTAAGCCCAAACAGTTCAAACTACTGTTATTCAAATCATACTAAAAGGGAAAAATGTTTTTGCATAAAAAGCAGAGAAGAACAGTTCAGACACTTCAGCATGTGAGGCAGGGTTATGTGAGCTGAAATACCTGGAAGCAGAAGATTCTGTTATCTCAAAGCAAAACTCAACAGTTCATTCTGCAAAAAGTTATACAACTATGCCCTTAATGAGTATTTATCATAAAGAGATCTTTTACCCTGACATGTAAACTTTTAAATATCTTCTTGACCACTTAGCAATTACTCTCAAGCTTCTTTCAAGCAAAGCACAAAAGCCAGAGCTTTGTCATGCAGACAGTTAGCTGGCCAGAAGTTGAGGTCTAGTATCTATGGTGTGTCTCTTTGAGGGAGCACGAGTGCTGTTCCAACTCTCTTAGCAGCCAATACAGGTTAAAAAGTTTACCTTCTCTACAGCAAAGGTCCTGATGACGTACTCGGAGAGCAGCTCAGTCTCTATCAGCGTCACCTTGATGTCTCTGTAGATCTCGGTGTCATCGGGCCAGTACTTACAGCACTTCACCTGAGAGTGACAAAGACAAGTGTTTCATAACCACTTGCACACAGCCAGTACGCTAACTGCAATGCATTCACTTTTGCACCATTCACAATGCTTTATTTCACTCTCATAAATTATTTGAATGTCTGCCAGGCCATCTTCTTTTCCAATAAAGATAATTGTCACATAACAGTACCTCACATTTTCCACTTGATATTTCAGGTTCTGAAGCATTTCTTTCAAGTCAAAATGAGATTTGCCAAGTATTAGTTTCGACCCCCGGTCAAGGATCTGCTGTAAATTGGAATCTTATGTATTGACGGAGAGCTCATTCTCACATTATTGCTTTTTCATTCTCGTGTCGATAAAGTGAAAATGAGTCTAAAGGTGGACTCTACAGAAGTGTGGAAGAGGGAGGAAAGGTGCTGGGTTTGTCCACCTTAAGATGTCGAACTACCAGTGTGAAGAAAACATTAAAAACACAGAATTACAATTTGATAAGGGAGATATAATGACAATCCAATAATGATATGAAATAATAAACCCTTAGCTGTTTAAAAGAGATTTCCCCACAGAAATCTAAAAGAGCCCAGTGGAAATATTACTTGTATTAGGTATCATAAGAGAGTAAAATTACCCCCCTCCCCTGCTTCGTCTCCCCCCGTTCAATTAAACTGTTGATACTGAGGGAGTACGGCTGGTAATAGAGATTGAGATCAGGGAGGTATATCAGAGAATGATAATTTTTGATGAGGGATAAACGCGACATCAGCCACAACTAGATTCAATTTTCATTTCTGGAGTCTGCGCGCTGATTAGGAATGAAATGAGATTTTGGTTTGTGGAGTGGCACAGACAGAGGGGGACTTTCAGGTCCGTCTCTCTGACACCCCTGATGACTAATCCCCGATGGCAATCACAAATCCACCGTCCGCTTCCAGCCAGATTGAATTAGGCAAAAGCCATTACCTTATTAGATCTGTGTGAATCAGGCGCCTGGTTTGGGGGAATTAGCCTTTGGGCTAAAATATGCCAGCGTGCTCACAGATGTTCTTTTTTTTGTGTCGCTGCACTCTTGACTGTGCAACTGTGTGTACATAAAGGATAAGGAAAAGCAGCATCACCTCATCAGCACACTACCTTCCAAACCAAATCTCTCATACATCAAAGAGCGCCGAGCGCCGCCCCGGTGTGCGAAACCAGCGGGACGGAGGCTGTGTGTGCATGTGCCAGGATTTCCCAGAGTTCATCAGCAACTGTGCTGAGCAGATGGCCCGCTGTGATACGGCAGAGTGATTTTATGGGGGCCCTCTGTGGAGCCACCGTCACTGTGACCAACTGTGCCTACAGCCCACCATTGGACAAGGATCATATAACAGACGGTTTGGGGGCCCAGGCCCGCCGAGGACGGCCCCGCAGCTAAGCAGGTGTGGAGAAGGTGCGGGGCGGGGCCGGCTGGGCTCAGCTACTGTAGAGGAACAGCCTAATGAGGTACCAGGAGATGAGCCCATGAATCATTATCAGCTCTGCTACATTTAAGCCCCACCAAAAAATGCACATCAGCGGAATCAAGGTGCGCCTGTGTTTAAGGGCTTTCAGCGAGAATGAGTTTAAAATTCTTGGGAGGAAAATCCCCTGACAGTCAAAGCATTACACTGAAAGTAAAGACCTTCATTTTCTCTTGATTATAACCTAACCAGAAGGAACTACAGCATGAGTTAAGTGGAACAAATTAGGGCTGAAGTACGGCCCTGGGTTTTTTTTCCTTATGCTGTAGTGAACAAAGAGAAAGTCAAGGTTCCACCATTAGTTTGAACATTATGAACCATCCCTGCCACTCAATAACAGTCCCCTTCTTGTCCAATGAGGACAACATTAAGAGGTGTTTCTGCTCTGAGGAGCTCAGTAGGAGCTGGCGGCTACAGCAGAGTATAATCTCCTGTTATAAAGCCACTCAGATGAAACAGTAGTCAGTTGCCTGGATGCCTCGCCGGTAATGAAGGCCATCAATCAGTCTCTTCTCACTTCTCTCTGATCAGATAGATGGAAAAAGAGCTGCAGGCACGAGTCACACACCTCACTAATGCCAGCGCACACACAGAAACATCTGGGCACTGATGTTCAAAGTCACACATAAAAAAAAAAGAGAGAGAGAAAGAGATGGCTCCGTTTGCCTTGAGATACAATCAGGCTGTCAGCCGACTGGGGGCAAGGTAATCTTATTTGAGATCTGTGGGTTTTTGATTGAACATGTAATTAATACCCACCCTGCCCACTTCCACCAGGTTGGTCACCATGACGATAGCTGCTGTGTTCTCCTGCCAGACCATCCTCCAGAAGTCAAACACAGTCTCCTGCATGGGGCCTAAACAGAGAGCGAAAGAATGGAGAGGAAAATTTAGGAAGGAAATCTTGAACAAATTTGCCAAAAAACAACAACCACAAAAAAGCAAGATGGAGCAAGAGTCTTTGGACCAGGGTGGCACACATATTAAGAACTTCTATTTACTGTTTCTATTCCCACTAATCTTGTATATTCCGGTGTATATTTTTTAACTTTAAAAAGTAGCAGTGGCCATAAATACATGTTTTTAACTTAACGTTGAATGAGTCACTCTGTCATTAAAACTACCAAAGAAATGGAGAGGATCAAAATATTGTTTTCCCAGACCACAGTGTAAAATAAAAACAAGCCTATATATAAAAAAAGATCCTTTAAAGTTTAAAGTCACAATTGGAGGTAACCTACTAATGCATTTCTCTGAAATGCAGCACCTCTCAAATAGTTGATTTAATCATGACATCTCTGATGAGGTAAATAGCAAATTATGGTATGGGATTTTGAAATGGGACCTAGGGCAGCTAACTGGGCCAGGCCCACACAGAGTCTGCCCCTCAATTTAAGTTGTACTTGGTAAACACTGCTTTTCGAAATCATAAAAAAATAACTTACAACGATAAGCTGATCGTAGTGGGCAAGGTAAAACCCAATGGATTTTTTGACGGCTAGACATTTGGATGTTTTGTTAAAAAAAAGCCAGAAAGGTTTAAGAAGAAAAATACATTTAGATATCTCAGTGTTAAATTGTTGGTAATGATTGGGAAACCATTAAAAGTTAAAAGCCTGACCTGCAAAAACTAATTACAAAATGTTTAATAAAGCCGAGGAAATAATCTGCGTACAGGAAAAAAGTTACTCTCTGTTAAAATAGTCTAACGTAGCAAGCATAGTTTACTTAGCTTGGTTAACTGCATATGCTACATAGATAACAGGGTTATGTAGTTAATGTAGCTAAAAATAAGCTCACAAAGCAGCTACGTGAGACAGACAGACAGCTTATAAATTCTGAGGGTATTTTAAGAGCTATAAATATCTACGTTATCAATGTAGCACACGTAGCTAAAGCACACATTGCTAAAGCTCATATTGCTAAAGCTACGTAACTAACAGAGCTGATGTAGCAAAAAGCTATGCCTAATAATAAGTTTAGCTAGGTTAAGCTAGTTTGGTGATTTAAGCTAGTGAGTGATTAAGCTAGCATGTAAGTGATTTGTTTGTTTGTAATTTATTCATCCATTAATGTTTTCTATGCACCAAAACATGACCACCAACATGGACTTGCAAGACACTTGAGAACAAACCAGACAAGAGCAACAAAATTATGGGAGAAAAAAAGTAAATGCATTGCAAAACATGTCAAATAATGACAGTCTAAATATTAACATATTTCTTTTTTTCCAACTGAGACATTAGAGCTTCAGTATATGCTATAACTTTGACGTGAACTTTCCTACATTGTTGGTAAGCACTCAATGCAAACACTTTGTATGTCAAGAGAGACTTAAGTCTTCATCATCAATGAAAAACAAATGTGGACGGTCTTCTGACATTTGCAGAAAAACGTACACGTTAAAGTGTCATATAATGGATGGTAGAATAAAATGCAGATCAGGCAAAATCTACAGTATCACTGAAAAAAAGCTGGTTTTACATATCACATTTCACTCATATGTGATAGTCAATCAAATCTACAGTCATTAATATGCTACTAAAGTAGCTGCTCCTCCACTGAGAGAACTTTCCACTAGTTTGAAACCAAGCTGCAGGAATTTGCCCCTATTCAGCCATGAAATCATTAATGAGGTCAGCCACTGATGTTGGGCGATTAGACCTTACTCTCACTCAGTGTTTCAGTTCATCCCAAAAGTGTCGGATGAGGTTAAGTCAGGACTCTGTGCAGGTCAGTCACATGTCTGAGTCTGAGGATATAAATTCTTTATGTGACTGACTTTGTGCACGGAAGCCTCATTTGTGTTGAAACAGTCTAAGTGTTGACAGTTAGTTGCAGGTAAAGTTTTGAAGAACTTTTAAATGTATAATGAAGTACTGAGATTTTAGTTCTCTTGAGTGGAAGTAAATTATAGTCTCAAATATCAATGTATGCTAAACTACACAAAAAAGCAGGAGCAGCCAATTCCTTAGACTACTGTTTTGTTCTTTCTGCTCAGTTCCCAACATATTTTCTTCCTGTTATCATCCATTTTCATCAGTAGTTTCTTGTTTACTTCGAAATGCACTAAATGGAATAAGAAATGATGTTCAAGCATGCATTATTGACAGGACTCTCTTTATGTACATGCTGTACTGAGATGTTTTGTGATTGTAGTGTCAGGCCAGTAAAGCTTGTGTCGTTGTCTTCACAGGCACACTCACAGGAGCAGATCAACTTACACACAACATAAACACAGGGGATTTGGAGGTATTACACTCTTACAGAAACAATGCAGTTTACAGAGCATTTTCTCTCCCTTTTTGAGCAAATCTGATTTATTTATAGCGCTTTTACAACACAGCTGCTGCAAAGTGCTAGCTGTGCAGCAGAGGGCCCAAATACAAGTGGAAACAAGGGAGTCTCGATAAATCACAAATTTAAGGACAAGTCTGAAGCTCGTGTGTGTGTTTGTGTGCGAGTCAGAGCTCAAAGTAATTACCACCAAACCTCATCTGCTCAACACCAACCTCTCCAACGAACCAGACCCGCACATGTCGGCTGAACATCAGAATAAATGAGCAGGGAGCCACTGAATGCCTCCAGTATTTAAAACTTCACTGAGCAATAATTGTGGATTGATAGGAATTTAATTATTATTCTGGTTAATTAAAATTATTAATATTAGTTTTAATCAAGCACCAAGTGAAAAAAAAAATCACTTCTGATGAATTAATTAGTGAATGCAAATCTCTGCAGTTGTGCATTCTCCTGCGTTGGCCCAAATTACCTGGAGACAAGACAAATTATGCAGACTCAAGCTAGACAACAAGACACAAACATAACTGTTGGTTTATCTTCATCATCATTTATGTTTATTAACTGACATTAAGGCCCTTGAAACATGTTACAGAACACGTCATGTAAAACAGCTGAGTCACTATAATTAGGTACTATGCTTTGGGCTGCAACATTTAAGTATTTTCCAATTTAGAAGTGATGTGTTGACATGTTTATGCCCATTCATTTCTATTAACATTATGTAAGTCAAGTCTAATAAAATGGCTGCAAGTCTCTTAAATATAGAGTATGTTAATGAAGCGCTCTCAATGAAAACAACAAAAAAAGTAGAGACATGCTGCTAAGCTTTGCTCACCTCTGCTGCTTACCTTTGGTTTTGAATTGAGAGTCTTTTCAGTACAAACCTGCACTTCATAAGGAGTATGTACTATGCAGTAGACGACTGTTTTTGTTTCATGGATGATTTTGCATTAAGAGGGAGAAAAGCTGTTAAGAGTGTCATATCTGGTTTACGCCATTTGGAAAGCATTCTGGGATTGCTTGTAGTGTTAACAATGAAGGCCACTTCAATCAGTTAGCAGAAAGGGCATGGCATCAGACCTCTTTTTACTCTGGCTCTGAATACGGGGCAATTTTACAGCCTTGTTTAGCGTTTTTACTAGCACAATTTGGTCAAGCCACTGCAGTGTCTTTCTGAATAAGTCCACCACTGCTTCTGAATGTTTCATCTCAGTTTTAAAACACTTACAAAAAACTCTGGAAAAGTCTGAAGTCATCTTAATGTTATGTTATGAATAGAGATGTAACGGTTTCATTAAATATGTGGTATGGCGGTGACATAATGCAATACCATCGTGGACATGTGACGGTCTCAAATGGTAGGTCTTCAGGGCAAAAGTGAAGCAGAGCGAAGAGAAGTGGTAACTACAGTTACCATCGTCCCTTGTGTACCCATCATCCTTTGCACTCCCCTTGATGGCTTATTCCAGCAGCATGAAAATGATGGATGCTACGAGTTACGCACTTAACGAGGAATATGGATAACATAAGGAAACACTTGGCAAATCATCACCCTGAAAAGACTCACGAAAACACAAAGAGCAGAATCCGGCCAGGGCAAAAGATTCTTAGGGAAGCGTTCACAATCCCACTTCCTCACAACAGTGTGAGGGCTCAACACATCACAAGGTGTATCTGTAAATATCTCTCCAAAGACCTACAGTTGTTTTCAGTGATGGATACTGAAGGTTTTAGAAGGTTAGTACACATGCTGGAGCCAAAGTATAAATATTTATGTTTAAGTCTAATACACACCTACAGGAAATATTCTAATATTCAAACTAAGTGCAATTGTTGTTTAATAAAAGCTGATGTCACTTTTTAAAGTCTTTATTTGTTGTTTTGGATTTTTTATAACGTAATAAATACCGTACCATGAAATTGTTATAGAGACATTACTGTACCGTGAGATTTTGAAGCCGTTACATTCCTAGTTATTAAATATTTCACTTTTTTTGTTTCCTTATCCCCTTTTCAATCCATGACAAGTTCTTTTTGCCATGGTTAAGCTCATGATCTTCAATCTACCTGAATTAATTGTTTCTATTCCAAAATAAAGACAGGTTTGTGTCTGAACAGTCAAGTATTTGCATTTTAACAGTTTTAAATGTAAATAGTGGAATTTCAAGATGCAACAAATTTGAGATTAACCGTGGTTACTACATAAATTCTGAGATTGATATAAATAAAAAATTGAATCCACTGACAGCACTAGTTTTTGACTTTATTTTAACCCTATTATTTTTTTTTGTCTTACATTTACTAATTTATTTATCTTCTTGATTATAGTTTGAAGAGAAAATACTTAAACTTAAACTTGCATTACAGAACTTTTTATCAATGTGACTGCTTCAATTCGATGCTGGAAGCTGTTCTGCTGTGGAGTGAATCAAAATGATGTATGGCATGCCATATTACTGACTTAAATAGCTTATTTAGTTAGCAGACGGTGCATGGTGCCGATTCTGTTTCACCAGCAAGCTCCCTTCTATACATGTGTTGGTTCAAACTGATGTTACAAGTGCAGAATGCCTGCACGATGCAAGGGGTTAATTTTGCTTCATGGTGTGGATAGACAGTGTTGCTCTTCTTAAAATGAATGCTTTACAGGCATCCTGTTGGACAGTTGCTAGTACGCATTTCATATGATCACTTATGCGCAGCTGGAAACATTGCTGATTGTCATCCTATTCTCATTTCTCCTTTTCCTGTCTGTATCACCATCATATCAAACCTAAATCAAATTAAGCCCCCCTAAAAATATTTAAAAAGGCTTTATCGCTCATAAAGTGTAGACAATGGTGAGATAACTTATAGGAGAAGCTATTAGACACCAGTTGGCGCCGCTCCAGCATCTCTCTCTGTTATTGTGGTGTTTGTTTGCTTCCTTCTTCTGCAACAACTTAATTTCCCTCAGGGCATCAACAAAGTGTCATCACCATTTTAATCACTTGATTGATCAAGCCATGTTTCATTTGCTGTCTGCAGCTCCCAAACTCTTCCTGACAGTCTCTGTTCTCCAGCACCATGTCCTCATGTGATGTTGTTTAAATCACTTCATTTTTCCTCAAACTCTGCAATAAATTTTAGGAGATTTTTTTTTGCTTCAAAAAGATAAATGATTCAAAATGAACCATCATCTCCACACTCATGTTTCTGCTGCCAGCTTGCTCGTGTTTCTCTCTTTGGAAAACAAGACCATTTTGCAGAGGATAATGATTGTGTTTTTTGAAAAATTCAGATTTGAACTTTTGCTGACTTCTTTTCATCCCAATTGGATATCGAAAAATTTGGAGCAGTTTCCTCTGCCTGTATTCCCACATTTCCACTGCCTTGCATTAGGTGGCTCATCTCGATTTTCACTGTAGCACCTCAATCTCCAATTCCAGTCACTTTCCAGTCTTTCCAATAACTACCCAACCTGATTGAACCGCCCACTCCACTACCTCCCACACTCGTCCCCGAGGGAGGATACACACTGCCGAGAAGTTTGGGAGAGGGAGACTGAGAAGCAGGACAGCTGGTGTGTAGGACTTCAGTAACACAATAACACTTGGCTTTATATGTTAAATAATCCAATGGGAGGCTCCTGCCAGGCTTCAGCAAGCCAATTTATGTCTCCATATGCAGGCAGAGACGGAGAATAGGTGAGGACGAGATGCTGGGCCAAGCTGAACTTGATGACAGTAATAAAGGAAGTGAGAAAGGCTTTTGATGAATAGGTGTATAAGAACAAAAAGTTCTCATCCTGGATGATTTCACAGCTTTAAATTGGAAGAGGCGGAGAGTTTCTGAAGTTTTGCAGAACTAGTGGTGACAGTTAGAAGGAAGTGGATTTTTCTGAGGCTCACTGTTTTCTGCTCTGTTCAGTCTTCGCTGAAAATTAGATGCATTTCATATCATTTTGGATCCAAAAGTTGCCAAAACTAATCAGTGAGTAGACAATGATCACTGCACATAAATAACAGGAAATGATCATCTTTTGTGATGTTCAAAACTCCAATAAAGTCACACAAGTAATAGAAAGCAAAGCGAAGACACAAAATCATGCTGAAAAACAGCATTTGGTTCTTTGGCTGAGCATCATCATTTTAAATGGAGCCTTTGGCTGGAGTTATTCATTTACCAACATTTTTTCCAAGTTTTTTTCATTTAATATTCTTCCATTTCTTTTTATTTAAAAGCTAATACAAATGAGATAGAAGTATTGTATCTGAGATTTTGTGACTTATTGATGTCTTTTAAAACTGTAGAGCTAGTCGATTCCCTTAATTTAAGTGTCCCAATTCTTGTTGAAATGGAGGGGTAGTTTGACGTACAGGTCTTCATGGCCCTTCAAAGAGGCTTGGGAGTAGTAACAGTACTACAGCATTTTCAGTTGTTTTCAGTGGTTCCATGCTTACATGGACATTTCCTGAAACGATCCCGTGTTTACGGAAAACTTTTTCAAAACGAAACAGAAATATATTGTTTTCGTCTCCGTGTGGACAAGACCTTAGAGATAGTGGCAGCTGCACTTGAAGTCATGACAGCCCATGTCTCAGGATTTTAGACTGGTGTATTGGTCACACTGTTGTATAAGATGCAGCTAACTAAGGAAAAAGGCATTAACAGTGGACCGTAGTTGCCATATTTTAATGCATTTTACATTAAACTACATACCAAGAGACATCCCTAGATGATACTGAGAAAATGTGACTAAAAACCTTGCTAAACATGGTTGAATCTTAAAAAAGCCTCAGACTAACAGATCATCCAACAAAGAGCTGTACTGAGAGAAAATGCTCAAAGCTTTTAAGGTGTTATCAACCATCCACATTAGGAGATAACTGTTTGTGTAACTCTCTTTCTAGCGGGGCTTGCTTGGGGCCTAGTTGGAGAAGTTTGCAGGAGCCACTTCGGAGAGGAGGAACACCAGCAGAAGCTTCACTTCCAGCTGTCAGATAGCTAATGCTGCTGCTGCAGATGCTGTTTTGGGACCAGGCCTGTTCCTTCTCAGAAGCAAAGAGTGTGACAGCTGCAGAAATCCCCCAGCCAGGTATGCCACAAAACTCCTGATCAACGTGAACGTATTCACACTCCCAGACAAACACCAGGGCTACGTCTCCCCTCTTTAGTCCATTAATATTACATGAAGCAGATCCGCCATAATGTACACTCACTTATCATTGATTTGCTCTCTCTCTCCAGCTCCAGCTCCCACCCCTCATCCCCTGTTGGGCTTTGAGATGTTAACCTGTAAATAATAAAACTTGTGCACTGCTGCTGACATTTGGAGCTTGTGAAGGTGGGGAGTGAAGAGGACCAGAGGGGGGGGAAGCTTGATGAAATTGAACCCTTTCCTGCATCATGAATATTTTGCACAGCACCAGGAGGATTCTGGGACTTATCAGAGCTGTTTGTACTCTGGATTCAGAGCAATTCAGTCCAGGAAGAAGCTCGTGTCTGATTGTTTTTTTCAACCCAGCTGCTGGACATTAAAATGGACAGAGGCAAGACGGTGAGCCACACGCACGCGCTTAATCTGCTAAGTAGGTGAGCTGCAGTTGGCGTCGGTTACTGAAAGTCAGTTGTTGTAATGCAGCAGCACACAAAAAAGGCCCTGGATGAGAGAATGACCTACATAATGAGGAGGGGAGCCTGGGTGATGAGGCTTTTATGGAGTGACAGCTGTTCTACCTGCCGTTATCACCTTGACAGAGCAAAGGGACTCATCAATAAAGCCCAAACTAATGAGTGTCATTGTACTTTATAGCATAAGAGAGCAGGGACAACGTTATCCCACATGTCTGCCATATTAAGTACACCCTCAACCACCCCCACAACCAATTTATGACAAAGATTTTTTAGCTTATCCAGCACTATCGCGGCTAAGTATCATCATTTTTGGAGCTGCTGTCGGTCCCAGTGGACTCCAGTGGGAAGTGTCACTCACCAAAACTTTAACTGGAGGGAAAGACGAGACTACTTCCTCATTTTTAAACAAGTGTGCCAATGCCCAGGTGCTCTTTTCAGGTGCTACAGTATGCACTTTGTTAGACTGAGAGAGACAGGTCTGTGTCTGGCTCTGTTATCATCTCGGGCTGCTCTTTGCCTCAGTGTCAGCAGGCTGAGCCTTCCTTCCTGTCAGTCTGCCGGAGCTGATGATGAATTATAAAACGGGCCTGCTCTCCCTGAGAATACAGATGTTTCCACACACACATACACACATTCCTACCCTTGCTCGTTCGCAGTGAAAAGCCTTATCGTGCTCGCGATACAGTCGATGGAAAACGAGGACTTATTATGCAAGCTCAATGAGAAAACGGGCTAATTAGCTTGAATGGAAACACGTTTCCAGCTTTTCATCTTAGAGTTTGGAATATTTCTCCGTCTGCTGATCTCTATGTGCATATTTTTAAATGAAATATGCAATGCTCTTAATGACTGTACAATTATAGAAGTCATAATAATCCACTAGAAATCCTTTCAGAGGTTAAAGCACATGTTAAAGAGGCTCGTTTTTGTGAAGTGAACCCCCTCAGGAGAGTCGGCCCTTGACAGATGGCTCAGTTTTGAATGTTTGACTCTGTGGTCAACCAGGTGCTACGCATATAAGTGGATGGATAGCAGTGCTAATTTAGTCGACTAAATCTATGGCAAAAAATGTTCAGTGACTACAATCGTTCCACAAGGAAGTCTTGACAAAAGGTCTCTGGACACTGAGGCCTTTTTCGAGTCCATTATCTGGTAAAAATGTCACACGCTCTAACCTTGCACACTGATTCTAAAGCATTTTATATGTATTCACTGCAAACATTTGTAGTTTCTTACCATGAAAAGAAACAAACTGGGTCTCCAATCATGTCAATCTTCGTATGGAGCCAGCTCTTGTGTCACAGAGCTGTGCCAAGTTGGAGAGATGGAGAGCAAATTCTTTATTCAGTCATTCTAAAGTGGCTGTGAGTACAAGCTTTAGCCTTATCTATTAGATTATTGGACCAGCTGGATTAAATCATCCATATGATAGTTTTCTCTGTTTTTGGGTGATTGTGTAATTCAATGCAAAGACAGATTTAAGAGTCTTGGTGTGCTCTTTGATCAGACACTTTCTTTTGATTTTCATAAAAAAGAGGTGACAAGAGTAGCCTTCAGGAACACTTATGAAAAATTACTGAAATTAGATCGGTTCTATTGTTTTAGGATGCTGAGGTCCTTATTCAGTCTTTTGTTGCTTTATGCTTCTGTGTAGCTTTTTCTGTATGCGTCAGGTCATTTTCTTGTATGAAAATAAACTCTCCCCCAATCTGTAGTTCTGCTGCAGAACAAGATTGTCCTCCTTGATTTTCCTATATTTTGCCACATTCATTTTACCCTCTGCCTTTACACACTGGAAGAAAGGCTACTCCTAAAATAAGTAAAACAAAAAAATAAAACGAGAGGTTTAATGCTTGTAATAAGCAAAAAAATCTGCCAATGGAACAAGTGAAAATTCTCTTGATAAGATTTCTTGAAATAAGAAATTTTATTCAAGCCTTGCAAGATAAGAGAAGTCTCAAAACTAGCAAAGTCAAGTTATTCTTAGCTATATTTTACCTGTACTGGGAAGTTTTGCATTTCATAACTAGAAAAGCACTCAGAGAGCGCAGAACTCCGCCATTAGCCCTATCTCCCAATAGTGAAGAATCCTTTAAAAAATTCCTGTATCCGCCCCCATGTGCCCCCCACCACAGCATTCACCAATTACTCCCTTCCCGGTGGGGTGGAAACACAGTGAGGCAAAGCATTGGCTTCACTACAGGTGGACTGTTATGGCGGAAGCATTGCCTGCCGGTGCCAACAGATGCACTGACAGTCTCAGCCATGGTCTCACTGGACGACTGGAAGTCATGGCAGAGGGTGAATATTCCTCTATTCCTTCCAGCATTGTGAGTAGTGATGCACGACTATTTTTTTGAACCGATACCGATAACCGATAATTTCCTATTCTTGATGGCCGATAACCAATAACAACCGATAATTTTTTTCAATTGTTGATTTAACAAAATAAGTTTATTTGATCTTTTTATGCACATCTGGGGGTAAGAAGGGGTTACTATGTAGTGAGCAAAGATATTTATAACTAATTTTAACTAATATCACTCGTGTTTTTCAAAAAACAAAGAACTATTCTGACTTTATAACTGTTATTATAGTTAACTTTTTTTAGTTTAAACATTTGTGTACCAAGTACAACATACACAAACAACTGACATAGGTTTTCCCCTATGAAACCAAATGATAATAGGCTGTTATGCTTAACAAATGGAGATATTTGGGGGTCTGTTTTTTTTTCTTTTCTTTTTTTTGCTTAAGCCAGAAATAAGGCAAGCTGATGTTTTACATAAAGATTAAAAATATGCACTGACATAAGTCATATCAGAGATAGGTTAAGAATGTGAAGTCCACCGTGGTCTAACTGAATGAAACCACATCAAACAGAGCAGGCAGGTATACGTCTATGAAAGTAGCGATGATCAGGAGACTGTCAGACTGATTTTGTTATTATAATGTTGCGCCTTTTGGCTCTGGCAAGCTTTCTGCAGTTTTCAATGCCTGCTTAGGATCAGAGCTTCGCTGACTTGGTCCTGATGCCTGCAGCTGAGGCTAGTGGCTGCTGCCGCTTCGTTTTAACGTCGTTAGGATGATGACTCTTAAGTGACTTATAAGATCTGTCGAGGACTTCTTTGTACTCTTTGCGACCTTTGCAGGGCAAATTCTACACACACGGTCGTGTTATCCTCCCTGTAAATACTGAATAACGCCACCGTGTTGTTAGCATTTTAGCACAGGGGCTGCTGCTTCCTCTTCTTCGCTGGTGCTTTAACAGTGGATCGTGTACTGCGGCACCGCCTGCTGTTTCGGAATATGTAGTCTCCTGAGAAAGAAAACAAACACCAGCACTGCCGTGCTGACAAAAATATATGTGTGATCGGGACTCGTCGTCATGTTATCGGACAGATAAGTATGACGTAATAATTTCCTGTTATCGGCCCGATAACTATCAGCCCGATAGTTATCGTGCACCCCTAATTGTGAGTATTCTCACTACAATTCGCTGTCTTTCTCTCTGTTACGCTCTGACTCGTCTCCTCAGCCGGGCGTGCGTCTTTCAAACTCTATAAACTCCAAAACTTTGAATGGAAACACACCCAAAATGCTGCTGGGATTGAAGTTGCTCATGTCCACCATCTCCTGGTGTAAAGTGGTAACAGTGCAGAGCTCCACCATTAGCCCTATCTCACAATACTAACAGAATCCTTAAAAAAATTCCTGGATCCAGACGGTGATTTGGATCACTCCCAAAATCTAATCAGTTCTTTCTTTTGCCATTTCTGACATTTCCTGAAAATTTCATGAAAATCCGTGCACAACTTTTTGAGTTATATTGCTAACAAACTAACAAACAAACTAACTAACAAACTGACCTGATCACATAACCTCCTTGGCGGACGTAATAAGCCTTTGATGCTCAAAAGTAGCATTTCCCCCTCAGAAGTAAAATTTTTTTTAACCTCCCAAATCATCCTCTTTGTTTTAAGTATATGTAACTCATTTTAGGTCTTATAAAAGTAATACTGTTCTCCATTTAAACCCACCACCTTCTTGAAATAAGATTAGAAACTGGTATTTTGAGACAAAATGTCTCAAATTAGCATTACTTTCTTGTTTTAGGAAGTACTTTTTGTGCCATCATAAGCCATAGTTCCCCAGTCTGTCAACATCTTGTTGGTCTGCAATAAAGTAATTTGTTTTCTTAATTCAAGTTAAGTCTAGTTCTTTTAATTCATCTTTTACAAATTACACAGCAGCTTAAAAACCTTATGCAATGTCAAAAAAGCTTGTTTTATCTGAGATATGACTCGTAACAAGATATTTTCAAGACACTTTGCCTTATCAAGATATTCAAGATGTACTGTCTAAAAACAAGTTCATATAGCTTACTGAAATGAAACTCTTTAGGTGTTTATGTCTTATTTTAAGTGGGATAAGATATTTGGAGTAGAATTTAGAAAAATATACCTGGTAAGATTTTGAATTTTTGCATTGCAAGCCTCCCAGGGCAGAGAAGCATCCCCACAGCATGATGCTGCCACTACTGTGCTTCACAGTGGGGATGGTGTGTTTGTGCTGATGGGAAGTGTGTGGTGTCTACAAAACGTAGCATCTTGTCTGATGGGTGTTTTGGTTTCATCAGACCAAAGAACTTTCTCCCACTTGACCATGGAGTCTTCTGCGTGAACTCTAGTCCAGATTTAATGAGTTTTCTTCAACAGTGGTTTCCTCTTTGCCATTCTCCCATAAAGCTTTTACTGGTAAAGAACCAGTGCAACAGTTGAGTCTCTCCCGTCTCAGCTGCCGAAGTTTGTAACTCCTTCAGAGTAGTCATAGGTGTCTTGATGGCCTCTCTCACTAGTCTCCTTCTTGCTCAGTCACTCAGTTTGTGAGATCAGTTTGATCCAGGCAGATTAATATAAGTGCCATATTCCTTCCATTTCTTGATGATGGATTAACTGAAATCTGGGGGATGTTCAGTACCTTGGAAATTCATTTGTCCGCATCCTCTGAGTAACACTTTTTCTCAGAGTTGCTTGGAGTGTTCTTTTGGCTTCCTGGTATAATGGTAGCCAGGAACACTGATTAACCAGTGAAAGCAAAAACTTAATGCAAGGACTTTTATAGACTTAAACTGGACTAAAATGATTTTTAGTTTTTGTCAACTCGAGTTTATCTGAGAGTGGAAATGACTCAAAGGTGACTCAACCAAACAGCGTTTTAACCTTCAGACTAAAACTAAGCCTAAAGTCAAAAAGCTGCCAAAATTTACGCTGCTGGTCAACCAGGTGCTGTGGATGCAGGCAGACGGATAGACTCAACGGCTCGCTGCTTGATTGGTATGCCATCTCTTTCTAAAGTAAGAGCAAACAGAGGGTTGTTTTTAATTGAGACACTGAGGAAGAGAGGCAATGCACTAATAAACAGGTAATTATGCAACTCCCAGCTCCGCCAAAGCAGATTGTGAATCCATTAAGGCCTCTCTGCAAAAACGCCTCTCCTTTTTTTCCTCCCTACACTGATTTTTTTTTACCTCTAAAGTGGTGCGCAAAATCCCTGTGCATGCACACAGCTCTGTTGTGTGGGAGACAGGCTCTCGACGCAAAATTCATAACAATTAACCATCAATCAGACTTAACCTCTAGGGTCACGGTAAGTGCTCCTCGCCCTGCGAATCTGCCGGCCAGATTAACACAGCGACAAAATGTGCCTGTACATGTCAGCTAATCCATTTATTTATTCAGCTTCCTCCCAGACTGCCTGATTAATCGCTCCCACACCACTGATGGAGGGAGAGGAGACAGAGAGAGAGAGCGTGCTGCTGAGCGCACTCAGAGGTCCGTGAGCGTGAGAGTGTGCACTGAGCGGTAGCAGATTCCCCGAACACATACTTGACTGAGCATCAAAGACTAGTTTGCAGGAGCGTATGTAAACAACGATGGGGATGTTCAGAGAGGTATTCGCCAACACCTGCACACATCCATCTCCTCCGAACAAACAGACAGGCTTAAATTCTCACCGCCCACACTTTCACACCCAAAGTGCTCTGCAATTTTTAGAAAGTTTTTATTCTTACCTTGAGTGGCGATGTAGTGATTTGGCCTGTGGTAGCCCTGAAAACAGAAGGAGAAGGGAAATGAGAGTCACTTCACTTTTGTTCTTAAAAAAAATACAGCTGTGCTGAGCAAGGCCGTCTCACTTAGAAAACATGATGCATCTTTGGCGTTTAATTTTTTTTCTGACAGGTTTTCAAGGTTTATATCTACATCCCATCTTTCAAACAAAACGCTTCAGATACATCAGTGAATAGAAAAGAAAGTAACTGTGAAGAACCACAGTAAAAGCCAAAGGAAATTTGGCTTAAATACCAAACCATTCTTCTCATGTCAAAGTTGAGGATCCAAAAGAACCAGGGAGATGATAAATATTCACAAATATCAGAAACTTGGTGAGAAAAAGAGCTCATTTGCTATTTGGACCAGTGGTTCTCAGCTGGTCTGGCCCAAAGGACAAATGACAACCTCCTTAGTAAGAAAATGTGGCCCACATATCTGATTTTTTCTTAAGATTATTGTTTGGGCTTTGGCCTTTGTTAGACAAAGCAGCCAAGAAGAGACAGGAAATATGGGGTTAGAGAGTAAGGAAAGACATCAACCAAACATGTGTTCAGACCAGGATCCATCCTACATTCAGTGCATTTAGGATTATAGCCTTTACATAAGGGTGCCTGCTCTATCAACTCAATTACAACCAGCATCCATTTCTCACATTTTTGACCACTCAAAGTTACTTTATAAAAAGTTGAAGGTTGGAACATAGATGGAACTAAATGTAACTGAAAAAGTGACCAGACTAAACAAACATAATTCACAGTGTATCATTGCTGAAGCCCTGTGAGGGCATGCATGCATACTATTCATTTAACCCATTTTCTCATGATAACATGTATGTTTGGGTAGTATTTTGAAAAGCTCAAGAATTGACCATCTTATCATGGGAAAACTAGTTCTGCTGTTCAAGGGAAATAATTAAGAACCTTCAATCTTGAGAAAACAACCCAAATTTACTTGTTATAAAGGGAAACAGTAAAATGATAAGGATGGAGGGGTGTCTTCCACCATATTTGCCATACATTTTTTTCCAGGCACACATTTGTGACCAACTGAAAGCAGCTATGTGACTGTTTAAAAGCCCAAACCAACTTAAGAGACGTTGGTTTGACAATTTCTCAAGACTCATGAGTTAGTCACCTTTTTAAACTGGCATTGTTCTAAATATGGCAGTGGTGCATGTAACAATAGTCTAGACCCTCTGATGTTGCACTCAGGTTTGCTAAAATGCTATTTTGTATTATGTTCCAGGTTCTTAAGTCATATAAATGCTAAACACCTGACTGTTTCCACGTCAAAGCTGTGTAGCTGGTAAACTAAAAAGGCAACAAGCGCTGATAAGGAGAGTCATCAGGCAACACTTTAAGATGTCAAAAACATATCGCTGGCATTAGCCCTGAAGTTTAGGCCAGGGGTTATCCTCTAAATGTTGTATCTCCATTTTTCATGTTTTTTTTTCATGAATCAGTGCTATTGGTAACCCTATACACTCATCAGGGAATTGTTACCAAGTTTGAACTAACAAAAGCATCAAAAAGATACTGACTATGACCATCCAATGTTAAATTATTTGAAAAGATAGTGTGTTTTTTTACCCCTGAAATGTGGTGATCCTTGAGTTATGAGGTTTTGACTCGACACCAGCGATATTTGACAACCTGTAAGCTATGGAAGGAACTTTGTGTCTTAAAGATTCAAACAAAACTTTTTTGGCATAAAACAAAAATAAGCATATGAGAACAAAAAATATGATCCAAGCAAAAAAAAAAAGGGTTCACATCCACAGTACTAATTTGAAATTGCAAACAAATTATTTGTATTTAAATTTGAACATCTATCTTCTTGTTTACAGTTTCTGTTTTTTTCTCTTTCAGTGATCAGACTTTGCTCTCACTCAGTTCTGCATTTGCGCTGCCTGATCCTTTGTTTGCATTTCTTGAGTTTTTGCTTGCAGTTCTGACACAAATGTCACATGTGGGTGGGCTTTTCTGGGGTGTAACCCTATTGGCCAACAACTTTTTGAGTGACAGCTCAGTCACTCCAGAAGTTGTAGTTCAGTTTACATCTGGGAAATGTAAGAAGGAAAGCAGCAGAGTAAGGTTTTTGCTTCAGTTTGACCAAATCATATACGCTTCATGAAGTACTGATTAAACACGTTTATTTGTCAGTGCAGTACTAGATGTTTTGTTGTTCCGAATACATACGTGTAGTATGTGTTTTTTTTCCACCCGCTTCAGGTGTCGTCTTTAGTTTATATAAAAAACTAGACCTACATCATCAACAACCACAAACCTGTGTAATCAACACAGGCATGAAGACATTATCCTGCAAGCAAAACTGATGGGCGAAGGCTGGAAATGCTAACTCTGTTAGCCAACTCGTGCTCAGTACTGACTGATTTTGGAGTTTTCTTACCTCATCTCGTCTGAATTTGAATTTTTCCTTTAGTGACTTTGAAATTAGTCACCTATGAACATCCTTAATTTGCAGAAACTTAAATAGGAAATCTCAAACTGTGGATTATTAGTAATTTGCTACATTTCTGGTGGGAGCTGTTTCATTCACATGACTCTAAGTCATACTGTAAGAAGGCAACAGAGGATATGGGTTTTCAGTGGCTTTAGCAGCTGCTTCTTTTCCTAATGTCTTGAGTTTCTGCAGAAAATTATTAAACCCACTGGCTCTCTTTAGTCTGAGAAATGCATGCATGCAACTCAGCCAATCTACCTGCTGTTTCCTACTGTAAACCCATTCAGTCCTTTATTTCAGCGTCTGACTGAGTGAGTGAGGAAGCTGCAGCGCTGAAAGCTCCTGATGGATGCTTCAGGATACCAGATGCATAAACACTCTCCATCACACACTCTATATGCAGCACACCTCTGGAGTGAGCAGCCAAAGTGTTGATAATCCCCAAGATACAACTAACAGCACTGATCTTCACAATAGGCCCCCAGTCTCACGGATTACTCTAATCCCTTCAAGTTTTATTTGTCCAATTCCTTGTCTCCTCTCCAGAGATATGAGGCAGGAAACAAAACATTAGGACTTAAAGGCTCTTCGTAGGCCCTGCCTCCTCTTGATTGTCTTCTCCCCCCTCCCTGACAACCCTCCACACACCCCTGCTGCTCTGCTTATCTCACTCATATTCAATTTAACTTGGACTGTGATTAACGCTCCTCCAATGAAGGGAAAGGAAGACACAAAGGATATTTTCCTCACTCTCTCTCTCATCCACCGGGCTCTTTCAGCTATTCAACTGTCCTCCATTTTTAATGACTTCTTTATCTCTGGACTGAGGAGAAGATTTGTTTGTGCTTTCATGTAAGTTCTGTCAAGTAAAGTGGGGGCCCAGCACACTGTCGGATTAGGGGGGGGAGAGACGGGAAGAAAGCAGGGCCCTGACAGTCACTGTCAGGTGAGTAGAGCTTACTATAAATGGACTCACTCCGTTTTAGACACATTCATTAGGTACATAAGCATGTTTCTTTATGATCAACACAAAGACATAAATGCAGCTGGAATTATTAATTGAACATGTTTTGTTTCCAGGGATGTGTAAATGACTCAAGGAGAATTAAATATGTGTTATTCTCTCTGTATTTTGCTGCATTGCACATTACAATGTTCATTTATATTAATTCTTTCCAGCAACTGTGGCGTGATCCATGTATAAATATGAAAGAAGAGATGTTTTCGCCTGTGGGCATGAATTTGTATTTTCATTCTGAATATCATTACATAGCCTACTTTTGCTAATCTGGGGTACCAACCTCATCACCTCCAAAATAATGTTATAAACTCATTTTTTACCTTCCCAAAACAAAGACTAAACTGTGCCTCTGTTGAGCTCATATGCAATGATTTCTTTATGATCCAGAGAGAAGAACATCTTTATGCTACACAGTAGTCATAGGGAATAAAAAGGCTGCATTATTAACGGGGTAAAAAAGCTAGCCTGCAGCTGAAGACCCTGAGGGGCCCCAAAAGACAGAGATTTATTGTCTGTTAGGTGCTTTGTGGTAATTTTGTTATAATTCTGAAGTTTTCGTTGGTATGCACGGCTGGTGAAGAGTACAAAGTAAGAGTACCTTTAGGTGGGTTCTGTATTGTTTGCTGGAATGCCTGCACATCTGGAACAGCAGTGGTTCCAAACCTGCGGGGTGAGGAACTCCTAAGGGGCTGCAAGAGAAACTCGAAGGATCCCAAAATATGGAAGGAGTTGTACATTTTCTGTACTTCCTCTAATTTCCATTGTCTGGATACTTAAAGCATTTGAATACAGCAATTTCAGTTTACATGAACATTGGACTTCATTTATCAACATCTTCCTGTGATACCGCTTAGATTTGTTTTGAAGACAGTCCTTAAGAGAAACCTACACTGGATTCATTCTTAAACTACTGAACTGCATTCTTAATTGGATTATTGCTATATGTTTATAAGCTCGACGCTTGTCCATGTTTTCTAATTGATATAGAGAAACGCCCTTTCAATGGCCATACAAGGGTATAAGACTGGAGGGCTGTGTGTACATGGTGCACACGAAAAAATGAGAACTAATTTACTTGATTTTACTTAATTACCCATATTTTCAACTCTTATTTATAACAGGTCAATAAAATTAATGTGATTTATTCTAAATATAGCAGAAAAAGTCAGGAAATTAGTCTTTGGTAGACTATTTCTTTATTGTAACAATGCTTGGAATAAATCTCATACCGTTAGAGAGCCTGCTTATTTCTCTCAAAAAAAAAAAAAAAAAAAAGCCACATTTGTAAAGAACATGCATTTGTGGAATGAGCAGCAGAGCTGAATATGTGGGTTGTGCCCATGAAAAATTTGGCAAATCTTCTCTGCCAATGCCAGAAGGCTTACTCTGCCACTGACTCTTGTTTGGTGGATTGGATGACTGAAGTCTGAAGAAACAGGACATATTGTCAATTTAACAACTTATTCCTCTGACAAACAGGAACTTCAGTAGCATTAAGGGAGAAGCGTATACAGCTATAAAAGCCTGGCACCTCCTCCTCCTGCTGATCGCCAGCATTTGTCACAAGAGAGGATGCCAGCGTTCCTCACCTCAACCCCATTGAACACTTGTGGGATCAGCTTTGGCGTGCTTTTCTTGACAGAGTGACCAACACAACCACGTTGGCCGACTTATGACAAATGCTGGTTGAAGAATGGGATGCCATCCCACGGCAGTGTGTGACCAGGCTGACATCCCTGACTCTATCCACTGTCCTCCTCTCTTAAATAAAGGTATAAAAACCTCAAAATGTATCTTGCGCTCTCCAGTGTTCATTTATTTTTTAATGGTATATTAAGTGGGTTTAAAGGGCAAAAATCTTTTTAATAACAGTTGGTGAAGCACGCCTACTGCTCCTCCATAAAACTTCTAACAGACTACTTAAATACCCAGCCAAGATCTTTATTCCAGGTTTAAAATAAAACGGAATTTGCTCAAATATGTCAAAGCAGCAACAATAGCCAGGGCTGCATCAGAGCTTACAATATGTTTTTCTCTTTATCTTTTATGTGGTGATTTGTAAGTCAGAATTAAAAACACGTTATCATTCCCAAAGGGGTTGGAGGGGGATCTGGAGTTAGCTGCTATTATACACGATATAGCATTGGGCAATAAAGGAATATAAAAAGATATTTCTTTATGAGTCCCACAAGGGGAAATTCCAAATATGACTTAAATAAGAGATATAAATAAGAAATACAGCAATAACTACAATGGCTGATTCCTGAAGAAAAATGCTATAAACAAAAGCAGAGAGTAATAAAAAATAAGCGACATATGGTATTATGTGAAATGGTATTTCACATTTAGGTTCAGGTAGTGTTTATAACCACTAACAGTGGAGGAGACAGTGTATATTGCCATAGGGAGGAAGTCCAGTCTAGGTAGGTGCAAGCCAGGAGCAAGAGGGGTTTCTGATGGATCGAAAGAACCCCCCACCTCACTGCCAAAGCTCCAGAATTTAAGTCCAAAATTAAAGTTTTTCTTTTAAACAAATAAATAAATATAAAAAGAATATGACCATCTTTACCAAACAGAAAGTCTAATCTTGTTTAAATTACCAGTTTGAGATTCTCCTTCCATCCATAACTGTGATAAGAAGTTATATGTGGCTCGACATACTGTAAATTTTGAAATATAAGGAGAAAAACTAGGGCCCTAAGTTTTGTGAGTTTGAGAGTGTGGAAACACCCTGAAATGTGGAGCAGATGTATGTGACTGGTTATACTGAATACAACTGAATATACAAAAGTCAGTTTGCTCCGTCTCAGTATGCAAAACAGAACAGTAACCATGCATGCAGGAACTTCAAGACAACAGCCTTTAGCTTAGGTGTTGTAAACATGAGCATGTAAAACTGATGAATGAATGACCATGTAAAATGTATGAAACAGGCTAACTTCAGATGAGCCCAGTCAAAATATTATGTCTTGTGAACTGTTGGTTGTTACGTTAAATGTATCTCAAAAGCAGCAGAGCTGCTACTTATGCTGATAAAAATTTTGTATTGCTAGTGCAAAAAAGTCACTGCATACAGAACTGGTTGACTTGGATTCATTGCGAACTGCAGCTCCGTAGCACGCATCACTTTATGACTGCATAACTCATGCAAACCTCTCTGTGCCCCATGTGCACAGAAACAAAACTCTGCAGACAAAGGGCTGTTTCCCTGATAGTTTGCTTCCCAAATGCTTATGAAAACACTCCATCAGCTGCAGAGAAAAGCAACATACCCAACTGCCTCTGCTTACTCGTACATGACTCCAAATAATCGGCGGTATAATGGAGTACAATAACAAACACTGTGGGAAATGTTCTACACATAAGAGTTTATTGGGCAGGACAAGCTTCTAGATGGGTTAAAAAGCTTTCTGAAGAGCAAAAACATCATTACCCATCTGCCTGCGTTTCTACTAAGTACTTTTTCAATGAATCTGGCAGAGCGGTGGAAATCCTTTTCAATCAGGACCCTCTTTAATATGCGTATATTCTTATCTTATAATGGGGCCCTCTCTACTGTGAGAGTCTTCTCTGCAGCGGCTCCTTTTTGTAACATAATGGCCCATAAAGTGAATAGCGGGAAAAGTAAATAATTTAAGCCCCGTGCATTTGCCGTGGCACACCTTGCATTATGAATTTATGTTTGAAGGCGTAACAAGAGATTACAAATTACCACATTAGAGGGGCGGAGGGAAGAGGAGATGGAGTGAGAGTTCTCTCCAGAGCTGAAAACCACTTAGGGAGTCAGGTACATCACCGAGCCATTACACACGGAGAGGAAGCATCTGCTCAAAGAGGCCAATGAACGGCGGTGATTGGTCACATCCGGCTACAGACACTGCTATCAGCGGTAAATCAGGTCAGATCAGGAGCATCTCTATTGTGTGAGCTAAGTGGGTTAAATGTGTTTTAAACGTGAGGCATGTCTCACGCCACTTTTTAATGACTTTTACTTACTGTAAAACTATATGCTAAGTAACTTAAGTGCATGTAAGTGCTGTGTGCAAGTACTCTCTTGTGGTATATTTAAAGCTCTTTAAAAAACTGCTGTGTGTAGTTTGATTCTCCAGACTGTCCGTGAGAGTTTCCAGAGCCTAACAGTAGCTGAGTGAGCAGCTAAGAGACAGAAAAACAGCTCTGCAGTTTTTCAAGTCTGCATCATTAGTCCTCCAGAAAATGACAACATCGCTGGCTTTTTACAATCACTTAAAACGACCAGACGTGATAATGACAGTGACATAATTGTGCAAATAATGACTGGGGTCACGCTGAAGCAACGTCAGCATTTGTTGACTTTAATATTATGCCGCTAAACATCTCAAGGCGAATATTGTTGTAGCTAATTTGCTTTTAAACACTTGAGGCCGACATGCATCTACGACCACAATCTCCTGTCTCTCTATGCATATTCATGGCTTTGTGTCACATGACCAGCAGTAAAGCCCAGGGTAAAAAGCGCTTAGGACAGTGGCTGCTACTGTTGACAGCAGAGACATAAGACCTTTAAAACAATGCATGTTTACATCCCCTGACAACTACAGACAATGGATACATTAATTCATACTGTACGCTTTTGTCACATTGGGCCCTTATACAGCATACAGGGCATATTTAAATGATAAAAATCATCAAAATTACCATCAGATCTGTGCTTAGGTAATGTTGGCAATATTGGTATATCTGCTGTAGCGTAGAATCTTTCTCCTTGCATAGCTGCAAGGATGAAAGTGTGCCAAAGTACAGACAGTTTGAAGTGTTTTTGATGCTCTTGGGTCAATAATGCTGCTGTCTGGGGATGTGAAAGGTTCGATTTTCAAAGACAAAAATGTTTTAATGTGATTCAGGTTACTACTGAAGTGAGTGGAGAGCAATGCAGACAGTAGCCTAGTCTGTTTACAGACTAATGTGTGCACAGTGACATCTGTGCGTCTGCTCCTCATCCTCACTGCTCTTTCTATCAAAGAGGATAAATATGGCACATCTATAGCACATGCTTCTATGTTGTATGTATTAAAACAAATCAAAATTGAAGTTTGGAACACTAATAAAACACCCAAATTATTAAAAATGTTGGGTTTAGATAGGGTTTGGGTCATAAATACAGTTAATAAGATGAAACTGGCTGGGCTCAGAGAGTTCACACAACTTCAATATTATGAGGATGACTATGAGCATTCAGTCAGTGTTCTGGTGCTGTGATTCTTGTTAAAGATGTCATATTCTGTTCAGGTTACCACAATATTTGATGGCATGATTAGGAGAAGTCTGTTTGGTGCTGCTGTTTTGATCCTTAAAGGAACAGTGGAGAATCTAACAACTTTAATCCACCTTTTGCTCCTCTGTGTGTTTCCTTTCTTGCATGGAGTTTTGTAGAAGTGTAACGCAGGCTTCTCATCAGCAAGTGCATCCAACAACCTTGTTTCATTTAAGAAAAAAAACAGTCTAAAACATGTGGGTGGCAACCAACACTGTCATCTTCTCTATGGTTACAGCTGTAAGAAGCCTTTCTTGCTCAGTAGGGGGTGGTTCCATGAGTATATGACTTCACACTGGAATACAATAGCTGCACAAACATAACCAAACCTTTATCATAAAAGCAGTAGGAAAATGTTCATATAAATCATTTTTTTCTGACAGGAGTAACATGACCCTGCTGCCATAACGGTATGATAGTTTTTGAACCTTAGATTTCATCCACATCAAGCATCAGAAGTCTTACAGCAGCCAGGCCACAAAACTGGCCCTTATTTTATGATAATTTCTGTGTAACATCTTCTTTTTCTGATGTGGTATTGCTCTCTTTGTGAAGCTGTATTAGTTTTTCACTTTTATAACTTGGCTAATTAATCAGTTGTAAAACTTTGCTTCTTTTTCTTCTCTTTTTAGTTTTCACAATGTGTTCAGTCTGTTTTCAAAGCAGAGTCCAAAACTATAACCTCAGTTTCCCTCGTGTGCTGGTTTGCCTTTTCTCTCTCCCAGTGCTGTCAGCTTCTGATCCTCATTCCTCTTAATATATCCGATGAATAGAGCGATACAGCAGCCCTCTAAAGTTGAATATAAAGGCACTGTGTATGTGCTACTACCTCTGTCTGTGTGTGTAGGTGCATGTGATGGGCAGGCAGTTGGGGCTGCGCTGTCCCCCAGGCCCCCCTGCGACGGCGGCACCAGCGCCCTCTCTCTCCCCGTAAGGAAGCGCAGTGACCTTTGCGTTGGTGGCGCTGGCTGGTGTGTGTACTTACATCAATGTAATTTGCATTAATGTAATCGGAGCTCTGTTCCCCCTCCAGGGCCTGCAGCCTGACACGGGAGTGATCATCTGGAAGAGAGGCGGAGAGGAAGAAACCGGCGTTGAATTAATCATATTAACGAGGGCATCAAGAGAAGAAAAGGCGGAGAGGGACAGAGGGACAGACAGTAAAAACAGAGGAGCGGAGACACAAACGATACGAGGCACAGAGCGGTGATGGAGAAGCGGCAAAACTGGCATCAAACTGTGGCAGGGATGGACATGAAGCTGTGGAAATGTAACATGTCTGAGAAGAGGCAGGGGTCATGCCATTGATTCTGTTTGACAAACACAGAGATGCTGCTGTCTGCTTGAATATTGGTGATATTTTGAAAATTAGTGGTCGTCTGCAGTCACGTGATCCCTGTGACACCAGTGTCAGATGGAGGGCAGGAAGTGAGGAACACAGGTCAGAAATCAATGGAAATGAAAGAAAGTTAAGATGTGGACCGGCACCTGTGTTGATTTGGGCAGCTATTTTTAGACTAAAATTCCTTTCAGTTTTAGTCACATTTGGTCACTTTCACGCTTAAAATTTTAGTCCAGTTTTAGTTGCTGACCAGTTTAAGTCAATTAAACGTCCTTACTTTGGGTCAAAATAATTATTTTTTTAAAACTCATCTTATTAACCATACTGTAAAATTCATATAAATGTAAAACACCCATATCAATACCTTAAAGATACACCATGTAGAATTACAACACTGAAATGTCTATATTAATTTTAAAGGTGACCATTTCTATTTTACAGAAGCATATATTTATTGAGGTATTGCAGTATCTCAAATATTCCCTACATTTTTTTAAAATAGAGAAATTCTTAATTTTATAAATGTAATGGGACATGTCTTCTTATGTAGGCTGCTATGGGCTGTGAGTTAATCTCCCAAATTCACCTCTGTAACATGGAACCCCACCACTCTGAATTTTCAGTGAGTTTTGACCAGCACGGCTCAGCTTCGCCCACCTCAGCTGCTTCCGTCTCAGTCCTGCTTCTTGTTTTGAATTGAGGACTCTGTTCAGTAAAAATGGCACCTAATAAGGTGTATTGACTAAACAGAAAACCAACGTTTTGTTTTAAACTTTTCAAAATGAGAGAGAAACGCACTGATAAAGGAACTTCCGGGTTCTTGCTGAAAGCAGGCCCAGAATGTGCATGTTCCAGATGTTTCTAGCACCTTTTTTACTGAACACAGTCCTCAATTCAAAACATGAAGTAAACAGCAGAGCTGGACAGAGCTAGACTCTACCGGTCGTATTATGCTATTGTTTCAGTTGAGAGCCCCCTGGTGGCAGAATTTTACATACTGTGTGTTTAATTAATTTGAAACATACAGAAGAAAATAATGACGTACCTTGTATACTCTCTACCAAATAGCCTTTCGTCTTGATACAGATTTTACGCACAGCGGAGAGATACATTTTTGTCAGCGTTTTTAATTATCAAATATCTATTTTAGCTAGTCGTAGTCTTGTCTTCTCCATGGATAAAAGGTAGCTGATTAACATTTTAAGTTATAGTTTTTGTTGACACTTTACAAAAAATGCTTTTTTCCTCATTGGCTAATTGACCTGCCTGGCATGGAGGCGGTTTGTGTCATAAATGATGTACTCTTGCTGACTCTTCCTACAAGATGTTTATCCAGATAAAGACAGTCTAGCTGCGACTTTTCAACCACATTTTGCTATACACATGCTTTTAATGGAATCTGTAATATACAGTTTAGCATATAAACTTTAAGGGGTAAGCTACTCGCTCATGATGTGTCAAGTGTGGACAAGCTGGTTCTAAAAAAACAGGGTTCTTTCTTAACTTCTTTTTTAATTAATACACATTTAAAAGCCAAACTGCTTCTAAATGAAGAGCCATTTGAGAGGCTCTTGTTACTGCGCTAAACCAAATGTTCAAAAAGAGACGAATTTCCTCTTAAAATGGTAGAAGCTCAATGGACATTAGCTGTGAAAACAGGCAATATCAGGCTTTACTGTGCCAAATTGTACAAGGTTTTATACAGAAAATCTGATGTTTAATGTAATACTTGTTAAGACACTTTACAAGTCCATCTTCATACATTTTAAGATTTCATCTTTAATTTCTGTTCCATTAGCGACACAGTTATGCATGTGTCTTGTACTGATTGTAGGATAAAGATGTGACAACACAGAAAAGAAAATGTTGTTTGTATTATTCTTGAATGCAAATTAAACTTTCTTGGAGCATCTTCACTCTGTGGCTCAGTCACAAAACTTAGCGTCTTGGGTAAAAGTAGTTACAGGTATGCTGCTCCTGCAGCCGGGAATCTGCTACAGGACACCTTAAGTTGTCAGGAGCTGGTGTCTTCAGCTCCTGATTGAAGGCACTGGAGGAAGATGTATCCAGTTATAGATGGCTGTGACTGATAACTTTCTGTTCTGTCACTCAGGATTGAGATTGTAAAAGCTGTTTATTATGTCTGTGTCTTTGTTAATTGTACTGCTGTCAGTCTTGGCCAAGGCACTCTTGCAAATGAGATTCTTAATCTCATTTGCAAGAGTGAGGTTTTCCTGGTAAAATAGATTTGAATGATTAGACCATGAGATACCATAAAGCAGCAGGCAATGGCAGGTCTGATTTTCCTAATTAAGAGCCTTAAGAGTAGTCAGACCACAATGTAGAAGAACCTATCCAAAAGTAATGTACTGTAGGTAAAACTTAAAACTACAAAAGCTCCTTTAGACTGTTTAGAAGCCTTAATTTTTGCTAATTTTTGAGACTCAGCAAACACCCTGTTTACTTATTTAAAATTAGGTGGAAACAGACAATATATGAGTGCTGTCTGACTCCACAGGTCCAAGCTTTAGACAGAGGCTTACATGTCTGCCACTGTTTCTTTGTGAGTATTTCAAGCTTAATGTGTCACTTTTTTTCAGGAATCAAAAGTAGCTAAGGTTTACTTTGTTTGCAACTTTATGCAGAAATCACTTCCTGCCCCCCATGTGGATGTTATCTTTTATCTGCAAACAACCTTGATCATACAACAAAACATGCAGGATTAAAGACTTTATAACCCTTAAAAGTATTCAGTGAGATTGGAGTCACAGCACAGCACAGGCACTCGTCAAAACACTTAATGTGACTAAGAGCAAACATGAATGATCAAAAACATGAAATGAAAACCATAAGGCCTTGACTCTTGATATTTCACAAATTGAATTAAACTCTAATGTTCAGCTCTTAGGTAAAAACAACACTGTTTTCAGTGTAGTTTTTAAATACTAAGAAGAAAAACTTCAAATTTGGATCTTCATGCCCATCCACTTATCATCCAATCAGCATTATTTACTAAATTAGCATTACAGCTTAGCCCAAGTGTGGAAAACAAATACGATTCAATAGTGAAATCTACTACAGCATTTTCCAAACACAGCCGAGGCTACATGTTATGCACCATGTGCTGCAGGGCTGATTTCTCATAAGTGAAAAGACACTGCAGGAAGATGAATATAAAAGTAGATTGGAAAGGTCAAAGCTGCTCTCGTTGGCTGATAATAAAACTCTGTTTGAGCAGCTTATAGTTATCCAGAGTCACAAGCCTGGCTAATAAATCAGCCTGAAGAATGAAAACGGAACACATACAAAAAAACTCATGAGTGCTCAGGAGATGCTTTGTACACACATGCAATAATATTCCCATATCGGTTCTTCATGCGGTTCTCATCCTTCTTGGCAGAGTCCCACGGTGCAGACTGTCCTTCAAAAAAGCTCTGAAAAGACAGAAAATAGAGAAGAGAAAGAGGGGGGAGGTAAAATATGGTGTCATGTGTGAGCACTCTGAATGATAACAGGGCTAAAGAACACAGTCTTCTGCTTTTTGCACTACCAGTAAAAAGAAAGGGAGCATTAGCAGTAGAAAGACATATTCACATCATTATTAGACATGAAACACAGAGTGGATGGCGGTTCCTGGGGAGCTGTGTCAAACAGAGAGTGTCATTAGGGCAGAAGAGACGGGTGTCACACTAAAACTTCTCCCCCTGCGCTGCCTTTTTCCCGGGCGGAGCCACCGCAGCGGCTGTCGCTCCGCCGCGTCTGAAGGACTCAATCAGCTTGTGGCGGGGAGAAAAATAAAGCCAGCTCATCGTCTGCAGATCAAAACTGCTTTGCTTCACATTACCCTCATGAAATATTCATCATCCCTCGCTGTGGAGATTTCCATTCTGATGGCACACCAGGCACAATTAAGCCAAATTATGAAAATACATCTCCACTGCCAGTCCACCACTGTTCAAGCAAGGGGCAGGAGGCGGGTGGAGTTGGCTCCAAGCAGGCTGGCCTAGACAAAAACATGGTATTGTTCTGTCTTTTAGATAGTCAGCTAATGCACATTTGAAAAGTCAGCTAATACATTAGAATGCAGACCATCTGCAAGAAAAAGGCTCAAGAGCATTTATCGGAGGTTAAACAGATTGTTTCAAGGGTTCCTTTTAGAGTCTGAGAGAGCAGCGTGCGTCGTCTTCAATCATCACTGCTCTATGACTTGATGGTTTCATTCATCTCCGTGCTACGGCAGGCAGCAAGCCATTTGTCTAGCAAATAAAAGGTCTCACAGACACGACACAAGGACATATTCCCTGTATGAAGTCTTAAGGATTAGTGATTTCACTGAGAAACAGCTTTTATATGCTAAAAATATGTCCCATCCTTCCAGTGAAGATGGAAGTGTGTCTCAGAGATGGATTATACAGGCCTCTCCTCTTGTGGCAGTACGTCTTGAGTAAATGCATGGGCCAATGTCGCTCTCTCTGTCACCCTGAAGGATAAAGGTCTAATATCAAGCATCTGGAGACAAATCATCTTCAAGCCAACAGTCGGTACCTGCCAACTTTATAATAGTTCTCTCTTAAACTGACTGACCCTGCCTGCACCGGATGCTGTGGTCTCATTTCTCAGCCTGTTTAGAAGCTCAATCCACAAAAACTTATTATGATGATAAAGTAGTTTGTATCCCAAGAGGTAGAGATTATATTGAGGCTTTCAATTTAAAGGATCTAAACCCATTCTGGGGATAATTAGCTTCCAAAAATTCATCAGACAGTGATTGAAAAACAATGGATGGCTCCACCTGCATGAAGTATTTTGTAGCAAAAAGGTCGTTGTTCTACTTTAGTGCATCTGCAGGTAGTTTTTCACACTGCTCAAATTATTCCCACTGGCCCAGATCCAACTTAGTATGTTTTTTAATTACAGGCTTCCTGCTGCACTACAGTCCCAGCACAGTTTGTCTGCATGTGCTGTTTCTTCGCCTGTAACCACTTACTGTAAGTAAAAAGCATCGTACTTTCTCGACAGCCACTGTGGGGAAACTTGCATATAGAACACTCTACATATAGCACACACCATAGCAAAGTGAGAAATAAAACTATAAAAGGATGGGGACACAAAAATGCTGTACTGAGCTGCTCCAGTATGAATTAATCATTCAAGTGTAAAAAAGGGAGATTCATTCAAAATGTATTTATTTGTGCTTATAGGGTTTTGGGATTCTCACTGTGGGATTGTGCAACATGTAAAACAAGCTGAAAACAATAGAGGACAGGCCAAAAACACATTTATTTAGCAGATTAAACCTCTTTTCTGATCACTTAAACTTTCAGAGAGCAGAAAAAAGTGGACATAAAAGCAATGATGACAACTACACACTCGGCAATAATACAGCATAAGTAAAGCATAAGTACATAATTTATCTGTGGTCTATTAAGCATAGTTACTTAATTTCTATGTCATTTATAACAGTGATTCCCAACCTGGGGTCTCAGTCCCCTTGGTCTGGGGGGGGTTAAGTCTACTCTAAGGTTGCAGCCAGACCCCCTTTCATACACACATTGCTATAGGGAAGCAGTATTTGTTTATCCCTAGTATCCAGTGAGTAACACATCCAGGTGGGGATTGTGTGACATCAGAGGCAAAAGGTCTATGTGCATGGCTTTCAGGCACTTTATCAACAGCTGGCTATTAGCAGCTGTACAACTTCATTTATAAGGGGGAAAAGTTTCATGGGGACATTGTACTTACTAGACATGACAAGTTAAAAAGAAACATACATTTTGGCACATTTCATCATCAATGCTTCAATAACATTGCATAGCTTCTGCTGGTAAATGCCCTTTTCAGATTAGATCATACAAGATCATGTGAGATGTTTGAATCCCACAGGGCTTTAGAAATTAGCCAACAAGCACCATCAATCAGGTTTGTCATATCATCTACATGTTTAAAATATTTCACAAATACCAAAGTACCAAAAATATTGGCTTACCTCGTTTATCTGATCCAAAGTTAACGTACAGAATAACAAGAAGCATGGTTTGGAGAGAGATATAGTACAGTGTAAGTCAACAGGTTTAGAGGTGCACGAGGCTCCAATCTAATCATCAGAAATAAACGGTTAAAAAGGGCATTAACCTTAAGACAGATCAATAGAAAGAGAGGACAGTAGAGGAGGACAACACAGATGAGTGAGCTGAGTGAGAATGAGGTCAGACGTCTACAGACTTTTGCAGCCAAGTCTGTGGACAGCCAGTAAGGAGAAAAGAGCCAGTCATTAGTTTTGGTGTTGTTTTTTTCTGAATGACTTTTTTGCATCTACTTAATGCTGGACCCAAAACACCTTTATCCATAATGGATTAGGCCTGGAGGACAGCCCTGAGCACTACAACCCCTCAATGATCTGATGCCGCAGGTAGCATCATTTAATTCTGTAGTCATGAGAGGGAATGGGGAGTTAATTACTGATAAATCTGGTCTACACATTGTCGAACCGGGCAGGCAGGGAGATGTAGAGAGATAAAGGGAGTGGTGAAAGATGAGGGGAGGTGTAGACGAGTAAGTTATGAAATAGGAGAGAGAGAAAAGAAGAATCAGGCGTTGAAAAAGTGAAGTGAGGTTGAAGAAAGGTCATAAAGAAAGACTGAAGATGTAGGAGTAAAAAAAAAAGCAGTGTGATCATTTAAAAGGCCTAGTGTGATGTCGGAGAAAAAGATTTACAGATTAGATTTTTAAAAAGAGGGATTTAGCTCGAAGCAAGTCTGTTACAGCTCGGCTTCGGGGTGAGAAGAGGCTGGCTGCTGTGGTGCTGCTGAGGGATGGCGAGGAGGCTGGAGAGCTGCCAAAGCCTGCCAGCCTCCTGCACTAATGAGAGGAAATGAGAGCGATGCTCTTCTGGGGTGGAATCTTTTGTTTTGGTGTCAGCAAGAGGCACGGTGTCACATTCAGGTGCTGCTGTGTGACAACAGTGACAGTCTTGAGAGAGCGGTGGGCCTGTCATTGGCGGAGTCTGATTCAGATTAAGGAGGGGATGTAGCTAAAACGCTAGCTGGCTGGTCCTGACTCTTTTTTGGGGGGGTTTGGACTACAGCTGAGTCTTGCAGGGGGAACTGGGACAGACAAAAAGATGCACAATCGCTGCAAACAACAAGGAACAGATGAACAACAAAACGCATCACACCGTAAACACACTGTGACGGGGAACATTAACAATTTATCATAAAAGTGCATCTGGGGAGATACAAAACAGATCTGCTGTGTGGTGCAAAAACAGGGAGAGACAGACAGAAAGAGAGAGAGAGACACATAGAGACCGACACACATGAAGCCCGGTGTTAGTCTGACAAACATCCCCACTTTAAGGATCTCTGCGGAGATGTTACAAGTCCATCACAGGGCTTCATTTGTGTTTACAGCAGAAGAAGGGGAGGTGGGAGACAGCTGGGCCGCGTCCTACCTCGTACTCCTCCTTGAAGCCGTAGCCTTCGGCGCACTTCATCTGGGTGATGTGCTGGAGGAGGTCAGCCACCCGGATGGCTGGGTGCAGCTGACCCGTCTGGTACGGCACGTCGACCTGCTCCCGCTTCCTCAGGGAGTGAGTGTGTGACTGCACCAGACTGCTGGTGTCACTGCCCATGTTCTGGCTCTCATCTGGAGGAGAAAAACACAGGAAGAAGGCAAGAGCAGGTCAGGATGGAGGGGCAGGAACAGCAGGTATCAGTTAAGCTTAGATTCATGTTGGTGACATAGCGCTTGAAGCAGAAAATGGCTGCCAATTTTGTATTTGTTGATTTCAAAGTGGCGCTTAAAACACCTCTCATCCGGATTAATTCTGTTCAGTGTTAATTTTGCAGCTATTCTAAACTTAGTGTTAGTCTTTAGACTGAAGTAGATTATTCCTGGGGGCTCTACAGAAGATATGTTTGTCTGTGACATAATGGCAATAGAAGAAAAAGATTTCATCCAATGGCTTACTTTAGTGACTTGGCGCCAACAGCTGTTGTTTTTAAAGGAATGTCCTCAGTTTAGTGGGTATTCCTTCTTTTATTCTGAAATCAAGCTCTCAGCTAAATGCTATTATGAGCTGAAAGTTTTACGTTTTATTTTCTGAACTGCCTGACTTCTGGTACCTGCTGCTCTAGATTTAGATATGTGTCTATAACAACAGTGTTAAAACATGCTGCTTACTGTCTGAATGCAAAGAGATGTGATTCTTTAAATATCAATTTACTATTAGTTAGGGCAGTGAAGATTAATCACATTAATTGCAATTAACTATGATACATAATAAGTGCAATTTCATCACAATTAATCTCATGCTTTATTGTCGCTTTAAACAAACTTTGGTTAAGCCACGTCAGCATCTCCCTGCAGCCACAATAATGTTAAATAAGTCCAACACTGCTCTTTAATGTCTCATTTCACTTTAAAACTCACAGGAAGCTCAGTGGACATATCAACAGTCATTTGGATCTTATGCAATCAAACATTTACTTTTTACTGTTCACTTATTTTGTTTTGATACATAGTAGCAGAAAAATCCAGAATGTCACAAAAACAACTTTCAATGCAAAGTAGTAGAATTTTAGAATGTGATAAAAGGGTGCGATTAATTGCAATTAAAATCTGTAATCCTTTGAAAGCCCTGATATTAATTATTTATGCAAAATTTGCTATTTACTGCCCTAACCAAGTGAATCATAAATATCAATAAAGTTTAAAGATCACAAGAGAGACGAGATGGTGAAATAAGAATTTCAGCAAACCCATAAACTAAAAAGAGAAACATCAAAACTCATCATCTTCTTATTCACTGTCATTCTTTAGCAGTTAAAGTGAGTTTTCATGACAGAAATTTGTTGATTTATGTATCCTCAGTCTTTGAATTGTGTGTTTTAAGGACTAAAATTTTAAGCCTAAACTACATTTAAATATTGGTATCAGCTAAAATTATTTTGTAAATTCTGACTTTACAGATATCAGTAAAATCCAATAACATGCATGGCTGGCAAATACTGATGGGGGCGAACAAAGTTAGTTATAGTATATCCTCTCCAGTAGAAGTTAGGGGAATAATAATGTTGCATGTTTTTTGTGTAACAAATAATATTTACATGTTTTCATCTCCAAATGGCTCTAATTATCAGAATGATCATCTTGCTTATGTTACCACAGAAAATCCTAGTTTGATGGAAGGCAACAAAAGCCACTTCCACATTTCATGCACAGTACCACGACAGTTTGGGATACATTAGATAGTTTTGGTCTAATTTCTATGAATCGATGAAAAAAAAAAAAAAAAAAACACCACCCAAAACATTTTGGTCCAGTTTTTGTCAATTAAAAAGTACTCACATTTTAGTTTTTACACAGTAAGACCTAAACAGTAAAACGTTTAAAAATGAGTTGTGGCATTTAGAAACCCTCGTAGCTTTTCCAGCTATTTTTTTCTGAGTTGATAGAACACCCTTATAGCTGCAAACAAACAGTACTCAATTACTTTGGGTAATTTTTGCCATTGCGCTCAAATTATTTCCATTCACTCTATGATCTGCATAGTTTCCCTGGAATGCCTTTAGGCATTAGACCCTTTAACACCATGAGTGAAGTTACCCACTCAGTTAGACAGGTCCCATCTGTAGGGACCTACTTAAAGCAAGGACGATGTACTAATCTCTCTAGAGGAGAGCTTCCTGGGTCAAATACAAACTTTCTGTTTTTGTTACTTGTTGTCAATCCAAATAGGTAAAACCGCTGTGGATGAACAATATGTAAATTATATATTTTAACTTCACTTAGATTCAGTAAATGTATATCCACAACTTAAAAACTTTTATCTAATCAGTTATGACAAATATTTTGAGTGTTTTTAACTTCGGTACTTTTAGTCAGAATGTTTAATCGTTTGAGCTAATTTAATTAGCTATATTGTACAATTATTATAAATGCAGAACAGTCATATCAATGCACTATGAATACCTAAATTGATTTAAAATATACTGATAAAAATAGTAACATATCTTTTATGCATAGTGGAGTAATAACATGGATAACCCTAACATTAACCCTATTCCTTTGGAACTTACATAGACCAGCCCTCACATTCAAGTCTCCTTGATGGAAGTTAACAATAATTTTGTCAGAGTTCTCACCACTAAAGATCAACTTTTATCAAGTTTTAGTCTAGTCATCGTCTTGGAAAAAGGTAATCCACTAATATTTTAGTCACGGTGTTATTTGATGAAATTAACACTGATTCTGCTCCCATTCACAGATGGCATATTATCTCATTTACTGTTAAGCATTATGTCACCACCCTCCAGATTGACAAACAACTTGCAACTAGTAATCTGTTTATTATGGATGGTCACAACAACACAACATCATTGAGTAATAGGATGAGTCATGTGGTGGGAAGGTTCAGGTCCATCTGTCTTACTGTGTGGCTACAAAATGTTTAATATAAAAGGCCTAGAGCCATTAAAATACACTGTTAGCATTAAATATGGCTACTGTCACATTAAAAGGAGTCAGTGGCCCTCAACTGCAAGAAACAGTATCATAAAAATCCACACAAAGATGCTGTAAAACAACAAGTTTACTTTTGTTTGTAACTGGCACTACAGTATGCTGGTTTGGGCTGCGGCTAGTGTTTGGAAGTCAGAGTCCGCTCCAGCTCTTTCATACTGTAATCCAGTCAGTGGCAGACATGAGGCACAGATGCTGTGGGGGAGCCAGCGGACAATGGAGGGTGTCCAGAAACATGAAGGAGGAGGATGTGAGGGGGTGCGGTGGGCCACAGTGAGCATGTTGCAGCAGGCACCGTCAGAAGCATCACACAGACACAGCGTGGATTCAACCCCCTGCCACCCAACGTTATCCCCAAAAAATGAAAAGAAAATTAAACCTAAAAAAGTTTGAAGGAAAAAAATAAACAGGAGGAAAGCGGAGATGGGAGGGGGAATGCATGGGGTGATGCTGCCATGGGGCACTGGAGACCATGCTAGAGGCTAATGGTGGCTTGGTGGCAACGGTAAGGTACGGAGGGTGGTGAGATGCTAACATGTCCACTGGTCATGCAATCAATGTCATCATGTCAGAAGCAGCCTCTCACTGTCGGCCTGCTCTCTGAGTAAACACCACCTCCTTTCCCCCAACCCAGGGCCCACTTGGGAAAACTTACCATTAATGGGCACTTTTTAGATAGCAGATACATAAGAGGTTACGTATGTAAAGAGAGAGAGAGGAGAAGAGAGAGGAGAGAGGGGATAAGCAACAATACAGCATGAGAACCTGTTACAGTATTGGTTTTTAGAGCTACGCTAACGGGCAAGATCACATGCCTTCTCAGTCCAAACTCCCTAGATAGATAGATAGAAAGCCTCGTCAAGGGGGGAATGTTGAGTGGATGGATGGGGCAATTTCAACAGTGCAAGACAAAAGTAAAAGAACAAAAACAAGGAAGTCATGGATTTCAAGGGAGAAAAGAATGGTGGAAAACTGGCCGTCTTTGGAGCGAGTTTTTAGGGCAAATTTAATTATGCTAATTATTTTTGGAAAAGTCTGACATTCAAATTTTCTTTCCTCTAATTGCTATAATTATATTTTGCACATGCTAGTGGTGACACCTGTATTTATGTCTTTTTTATTTCAAATCTGAGAAATCAAAAAAATCCTTTATGATCTAATCAGTTTTGATCATTAACCTCAGCAGATGAGACAATGCTGTGACTGCACGTGTCACAACTGAAAGCATGTAACCTTTTCCGGGCTGCTGTAATTTCATGTTAATTGTTTCATGCTTCATTAGATGTGGGACTAACATGAGCAGCTGTCACAACAGTAATGATGAAAGACGCTGCTATAAAAGTTTCTGCTCCGTTTCTTGTTGCATCTTTCGTCTTGGCCTTGAGTGTTTAATTATTACAGTTCTAGTGCCCCACTTAGTCGCTGCATTATGTGGTGCGCTGGTACAAAAAGCTGCTGCACTTTGGGCGACTCGACAAAGGCCGATAATAATTAAAAGGCGAACAAAATGCTATTTTTTTCTCTGAACAAACATGGGCCGCACTAAAACAAAAACAAGTAGGTCACTAGAAGTTAGCCAAAGGCAGGGGGAGCGACATTAAAAAGAATAATAGAAAAGGTTGTTGTTTTGGAGGGAGGGAGGGGAGTTAAATGTGTAGTGAAAGGAGAGGGGGGAGGGAGGGGAGGGCAGCAGAGCTAATGCAACTCTTTGGATGTTCGGTTAATTTTTGCAGTGAGCGGAGCTAAAAGAGAGCTCTTTTTTTTTTTTAGTCACCCCTCTGTTTGTCTCAGTGCAGCTGCTACGGCTCCAGGGTAACCTGCCCCCCCTCCCCCGTTGCCCCCCCTCCCCCCTTCCGACACTCCCCCACATCCAGTCCACATGTCTGTCCATGCATATGAGAGGTCAAACATGTAAGTGACATCACACGCACGACACGCAATGCGGATGGGATGGAGTGAAGCCAGCCTCAGCCCAGGAAGAGCCCCCCTTTGATTGGCAGGGAGGGGGGAGGGGGGGGGGAGGGAGGAGGAGGGGAGGGAGGACTAGGGGGGAGGAGAAGCAGCAGGCAGGTATGAAGGTGAAGAAGCCATCTTTAGTAAAAAAACAAAACAAAACAAAAGCAAAAAAAATGGGAGAAAATCTGTGCTTTGTTTGTCCTCACAGTTAAACCTTCAACATCTTAAAACTGTAAATGCACTGGAATATTCTTATAAGAATGGGAAAAGGAAATGTGTCTCACCTAATATAGCAGTTGGCACAAAAGGATCTGCTCATACCCCCAAAACAAGTGCAGAAGTTGGAACAGGAAAGAGAGTTGCAGTAAATAAAAGAAGAACCAGTAAAAAATAACAACAGCAAAAAAATAGAAATAAAAAAAAAATAAAAACAAAACAAAAAAAAGACAGATTTCTGGTTTCCTGCCAAGCAGCATATCAACCAATCTTTTCCAGAAAAGCCAATTACACTGTAAGTTTGGCTGATTAGAAATCTAGCTTCCCTTTACTCCATCTAATCAATGAGCTGTAATCTGATGACATAAGACGTACAATTATGCATATTATTTGTAGAAATTAGAGTTATAATTGAACAACTAAATCCCATCTTGGCAAACTGATTGAAAAAGTCATTTTATAAGCAGACGTAGCAGAGTGTAAAACCATCTAAAGTTAATTTATCCACCTTCTCATTTGTGAAATGGCTTTATAATTTATAAGGCAAATATTATCAAACACTTTGCAGTTTTCTTTAGTCTGTAATTTACATAAAAAAGCCCGACCATGAGCGTCAAACTAATTAATATCTGTATGGAAACATTGTGTCTTATTAAGACACTTCAGCAGGTTTGGTGATGACTAAATTTCACACCTTCTGGTTTCACTCAGTATCACTGCTGATGTAGTAAGCACTTCAGTGTTGACAAACAGGATTAGGAGGAGGAAATACAGTGAGTGTTTACCTGGGTAGTACGAGTTTGTAGGGATGGAGGAGCTGAGAGTGTTGGCTTTAGGCAGCGTGAAGGAGGAGGGAGAGGATCCAGCTAGAGATGGACAAACACAAGGCAATCAGAGACTTAATACAGTTAATGAAGACAGTAGTATTCACAACTTCTACAGCTTTAAAAACAGTCAAAGCACTGTTTATAGAGACAGCTTTCTAAATCACACTCAACCCCCCGGAGACCATGTATTCTTTTATCCTAGGTTCATGCCTGCCAACTTTCTATGCATTTAAAGAGTTTACGCCTCAGCCCACATGTATGATAATCCTTTTAAAGCACAAACTCAGCTATTATAGTGTGTGTTTTCTCAATTAAGTACAGTAAAAAAGCTGCCAAAAATACAACAATACACAAAAACAACAGACACAGGAGTGGTGGGTATGAATGAATGAGCAGAGCTAAGACTTCCCTTTCTTTTACAATAAAGATGAGAAAAATTATTTGTCACAAAGGACTGATTCAAATTTTGGCGGCACCTGGAGTAGCAACTAGGGTCAGGAAGAGTTTAATGTTATGCATATAAATGTTCAAACAATGCATAGAGTAAGACAAAATTGTTTGTCAACAAAGTTTAGTTCAGTCAGGGCTGCCCCTGGCCAAAGTGAGGCCCTAAGCAGACTCTGGTATGAGGTCCCCCTACACTGCCCGACTTCCTGCATTAATAATATTTAGTTAATTTACTGGACAGATCTGATGAGAGAGTTTCTTGATTATGGATGGCACCAATCTCCAAAAACAGATAACTTCAAGGTTAATCCACTAATGTGTGAAGCCCAGGACAAGTTTATGATTGGTCAACGTTGTATATACAGTGCTTAACAAATTTATTAGACCACCACCCAAAGTAAGGTTTATGCCCTACTGCCCTAAATTAACAGCATTGGTAATTACCAAAATCATTTTTTAATGTTTCTGCAATGGTTAATACACCAATATGTAGAAGCTCTTCAACCCAAATGGTATTTTTGATGCTAAAATATAATTATTATTGTTATCCATGAATTTTCAGATTTACTGATTTACAAAAAACCCTGAAAAAATAGTAAAGTACATTATCATTTCTTGATTAATATGTCAAATTATAGTTATTTACTTGCAACAGGTGGTCTAATAAATTTGTTAAGCACTGTACGTTACCTTGATAGTATTTATCATACAAATATCGGCCTGATGTGCAGAAAAGAGAGAGAAGAAGAAAAAAACAACCAAAGCAAGCCCCGTCCCCCGGGTGATGAGGCCCTATCCGCTAGGCGTGATCTACTATAAGGAGGGGTGGGCCAAAGTTCAGTGGTTCTCACCTGCTTGGGTATCAGGACCAACCCTCACCTCCTTATGAGAAACTGTGACCCACATCTTTTAAAATGTTCAACTATTGAAATTTATTTCATGCAAAATGTTGCAGTTTGGATGCTAAATGGAACAAAACATGACTGGAGAGGGAATAATGATACAACAAACATGTTTAAAAAGCGAATCATTATGTCAGGCATGCATGAATACCCTTTACTTTACTAAATTTTCCTGAAACTGCATGGAAATATGGAAATTTTTGAGGAATGTCCACATTGTCTTAGGAAACTCAGATTAATTATATGGTGTAATAAATACAAAGTTGTTAGGTTGCATCCCATGTGCAGCCTGGGTTCGGCTTGTGGCTCCTTTCCCCCACTCTCTCATTACTGTCTCCGGTTCAATCCACTGTCCTCCTCTATCAATAAAAACATAAAAGCCCAAGAATATAGTTTTTTTGCATGCACTAAACAAAGTTTCTGATGTGCGCAAGATAGTTTGCTCACAGGAAGCTATCTTGTGTGCACGTAGTTTTCCATAAGCATATAATAGCGCTCTAGTGAACTTGGGAAAGTTTTGTGTGTGCACAAGAAACTTATATTTCGTGTAATTTAGAGAATGTTTAGGAGTTTGCCTGCAATTTATGATGATTAAAAGCAAAAAAACTGCTGGTTATTAAATCATTTTCAATCAGCTTATCAATTAACCATAATCCTTCATGACAAAAATACTTTTCGTCAACTTTAGTACGTTTCTTCTGATAATTATGTAATTAGTTCCTAAATTTTGATATGCATGTGAAGCAAATACTATTACCAATTCATGCCATAAGGGAGAAGTGAAAAAGGCAGACTATTCCTTTAAAATCTAAAATATCTATCATATGTCATAAGTGGTCTTAATACAATAAAGCTCCTCATGCACCATGCAGAGACTCAGCTGCCACATTGATGCTCCCTTTTTTGGTTCAGTATGTTCAGGACTCTAATCTGTCAGCCATGATGTTTTGCACAAACACAACACTATTGACAGTCATATAAGGTCAAGGAGACCGTGGAGGAGGCTTAGGTACAGTGTTAAGGGCATTAAACTGATAGGCGGAGTGAAAAAAGTAATGCATTTAAATGATTTGTGCTGGCAGACAGAGGGCCAGACTTGAACAGTCACACTAACAGACAGTTAATCAAGGTCAGAGCATCTTTGGGGCTCATCCCCTGCAGGGGTGTGGAGACAGAAGCTGCTGCGGAGTTTTAATCTGATGGTTTTGACTGGGATTATACCAGGTCAAGCCCTGGGTGCAGACTTAGCTCAGCTGTCCATCAACAAAGTATTAACTTTAACCTGGGACGGAGGAAATTAATAGGTTATCACAGCAGGGCACGGCTTGTACGTGTTGTGGGGCTCCTTCATGGACTGGAAACAGAATGGTGTTTCGTTTAGCACCTCATGGCTGACTTTTAGCCCCAGAGATTATTCCTTTTAGGCTATTACTATAACTAATACTTTCACTTTGTTAGTTGAACCTCAAACACAACTAATTTTCTATAATTAACAAAGAATAATTCAAGAATGATCATAAAGGGAATGCCTAAAAAGGCCAGAACAAACAGTGTATGGCTTGTGAAGAGGGATGAATCCCTCATAAAGAAGAACAAATGGATAAATCTGTCCAGAAAATCCTATCAAAGGCTTTCTTATCAATAAAAGTAAAATCTGTGGAAGGAGTTGCTTTCTTTTAGACCATAACAGTGCTGATATAAGTTTTCAAAGTGACAAAATTACTGTCAAATCATTTGCTCAAACTGGATGAAGGCTCGATTAGGGGAAGGCAAATGCTAATAAACGAAGAAGCATTATGACATCTTTCATTAAAAATCAATTTCTGCACTAATTTGTGCAACTGGATGTGGTAAATGATACAAACTTTAAAGGCAATAAGAAGTAATCATGCTATCTCACACTGAGTTCTCTCAGTGTTCGACAAATAAAGAGACTATTTTATTAAAAGGAGGTCAAAACAAATAAGATTATTCTATTACTTAAAGCAAAGATGGATATTTTTAATCAGCAAATGCGGATTTAATACCATGACTGAGGTTTTGCTGATTGTGTTCCTGCTTCCTGAGTTTCTCACATTTTAAGCCGTCCCAGGGTGAATATTTCCTGTGCAGCCAACTCTGATTTCCTTCTCACCTGACCACCCCAAATAAATTGCTTCCCCCCAGCTCCCTGTGTGTGTTTGGGTGTGTGCGACTGGAAAAGGTAGGCAGTCTGAAGCCACGCAACATCTTACCTCGCCCGTTCAGAGTCATGGCGCACTCGCTGCGGCCATTGAGAGTGAGCGCGCACTCGCTGCGGCCGTTGACGGTGAGCGCACACTCGCTGCGACCGTTGAGTGTGAGCGCACACTCGCTGCGGGTGTTCAGCGTGTGGTTGTGCGTGTCCATGAAGGACAGCGCCTCATCGCAGTTGGTGCCCTGCTCGGTGTAGCTCTTGTCCATGGAGTTGACCATCACTGTCATCTCTTGGCGGGTGCTGTTCAGTGTCTCCTTACGCTTCTTGGCCAATTTCCTATAAAAGAGGAGGAAATAAAAACAAATAATCAGGTAAACACAACAGTGACTGTGTTTGAATTGATCTGATATGATGCTGGTTGTGATGACTCATAGATGTAATGAGATATGGCCCAGCTAATGCGCCTCTGTGGCTGTGGTCACATTAGGTTTTATTAGGCTCCAGATGCTTTTCAAGCAGTGAAGTAGAAATCATTGAGAATATGGAAAGGTGTGACACCCTAACCCAAATACATCAGTGGCCCTGATGATTTAAAATTAGCTATAGTATTTGGGGGCGGAAGAACCACAGTTGCGAACACTGAACTGAAACAGTCAACCTGCTTGTATTGACCTACTTTGGGATGATGTGCTGGAGACTGCACGCAATCTGTTCCTGATCAAACACCATTAAAGCATTGTGCATGGTGAGAGCACACACACTTAAGCACAAATGCACCTGCGTATGCACACACATTTTCAAACGGCTCCTTCTTATGTAAACGCAGCTGCCGGGCTCAAATCTCACCTGTCATGGCTTCACTTTACTCACTTGAAGTTTTCCTTTTGAACTATTAACCATTTATACATCAGGTGAGACTTCAAGGACTAAACTTCAAGCACACACTTGATTCTCAAAAATAAAGCCAATGTGGAAGTACAAAAACTGCAGTTCCTAAAGTATCCACTAGAGGCTGGCTCCAAAAGACAAGAGAGCCCAGTAACACCCATGTTAAAATTAGCAGAACTAAACATGTTTACCGCCTGATTCATGTCTAATTACCTCCGCAAAGCAGGTTATATGATCGGGTGGGTTTGTTCATTTGTTAGTTTGTTTGTTAGCAAAATAACTCAAAAAGTTGTACACGGATTTTCATGAAATTTTCAGGAAATGTCAGAAATGGCATAAGAAAGAACTGATTGGATTATGGGAGTGATCTGGATCACCATCAGGCATTTTTTTAAAGGATTCTGTACTATTGGGAGATAGGGCTAATGGTGGAGGTCTGCACTCCCTGAGTGCTTTTCTAGTTTATTCTGTATTTCTACAGACTGTAGGAAGTGGATTTTTTCAATAACTCAACACTTTTGATTACATTACAGTTAAGGGTTGCTAACTAAGTTAACAGCACAACCTAGGTCAGGATAGGAGAGAATGTGTTTAGTGTCAGGGTAGAGATGGATTTTTCTAAGCTTGATCTAAGGTCTCTCTCTACGCAAGTTCTGCAAGGAAAGCATATCTTTCCACTGGCTACACTTTTATATCTTTGAATGTACCTATTCTGTCTCTTTCAACCTTTAACCCTACTTGTTCTGTGGAGTACCTCAAGGCTGCATCCTTGAGGTACTCCACCCTACCAATTTTCCATCTATTTGCTTCTGTTTGATAAAATTACTCAGAAACGCAATGTTTCTTTTTACTTCTTCTGCAGATGACACCTAACTGTACAACAATATTAAACTGAATGTCTGGCTTATCTAATAGGGTGTCTGGCTTTCTATGGTTGAATAAAACCAGTTCTGCATACACCCCAGACTTAATGCAAAAAAAAACCTTGACCCGGTTTGGAAAGTGCTCTGAAGTATAAAAGACAGTCTAACACTAGTGCCCAATCTGGTATTCTACAGCTCAGAATCATACCCATTTTAAATGATTTCCCCTCTGCTCAAGATTGAGAAAAATATGAGTGCACTGAAGACTTGACTCTGACCAGCTGATGGAGCGTCTCTTTGAAAGAACAGCCACAGAATATCTGCAAAGTCCTTGAAAAAGGGATGTGTTTACAACAGGAATAAAAATTCAATCTGCAGGGGTACATGACTGGAAAATGATTTAAAAATACTTAATAATTAACCCTTTAACATTTGTTTTAGAGTTTCTAACTTGGCACAAATACTTCTATTATATTCAAATGAATTAAATGTGCTCGGTCACACTTTCTCCTTTGCAATAAGCTCCTTGTCTGACATTTTTATGAGACTTTTTATTTAACTCCTGTCTTTTTGATTACATCCACTTCAAAATATCATATCAGTCACTAAAGGAAACAACTGCTGAAACACCAACTGGTATCTTTCATATTACCGGTAACAATAAATACTGTTCCTTAAAAAAAAAAAAAAAAAAAAAAAAAAAAAATCAACCCCTTTGGATGTTTTAACCTTTTTTGGTTATGTAAAACAAGCATGGTCAATATAAAAAAGCTTATTTAGAAAACAAAACAAACCCCTCTTAAATGTCAAAGTGAGAACAAATTTCTACAAAGTAATGTCAAAGTAATAAAAATATGTAAGGCGAAATTATTGTATTGTACTGTATTTAAATATTCCCCCCATTCAAGTCAGTGTTTAGTAGATACACCTTTGACTGCAATCACAGCACTGAGACTGTGTGGACAGGTCTCAATCAGGCTTGCACATCTGGATTCTGCAATTTTACTCCATTCTACTTTGCAAAAAAGCCCAAGCTTGGTCAGGATTCACAGGGATCAGGCTTGAACAGCCCTTTTCAAGTCCAGCAACAAATTCTCTATTTGACTGAAGTCTGGGTTTTGATTGGGCCACTCCTGAACATTCACTCCTTGTTGTCTTTAAACCATTTCTGTATGCTTAGATGTCATTGTCTTGCAGGAAAATAAATCCTCTCCCAAGCTGTAGTTCTCTTGCCGAATGAATAAGATTGCCGCATTTATTTCACCCTCTACCTTTACAAGCCTTCCAGGGCTGGATGCCAAGAAGCATCCCCATAGCATGATGCTGCCACCACAGTCGGGGTGATGTGTTTGTGTTGATGTGCAGGGTTTGGTGTCCGCCAAACATAGTGTCTTGTCTGATGGCCAAAAGCCATAATTTTGGTCTTATCAGACCAACGAACTTTCTCCCACTTGACCATGAAGTCTCCAACATGCCTTTTGGTGAACTCTAGTCAAGAATTTATCAGAGTTTTTTTCAACAGAGTCTCTTCCATCTCATCTGTTGAAGCTTGTAACTCCTTCAGAGTAGTCATAGGTGTCTTGGTGGCCTCTCTCACTAGTCCCCTTCTTACACAGTCACTCACTTTGTAAGGATGGCCCGATCCAGGCAGATTTACACATGTGCCAGATTTCTTCCATTTCTTCATGATAGATCTAACTGAACCTCTGGGGGATCTTCAGTGCCTTGGAAATTCTTTTGTGTCCATCTCCTGACTTACAATTTTCAATAACCTTTTCTCTGAGTTACTTAGAGTGTTCTTTAGGCTTCATGGTGTAATAGTAGCCATGAATACTGATTAACTAGTGACTGGACCTTTCAGACACAGGTGTCTTTAAACTACAAACACTTGAGACACATTCACTGCACTCAGGTGATCTCCATTTCACTAACAATGACACTCCTAGCACCAATTGGCTGGAGGGGGTAAATATTTATGCAGTCATTTATTTTACCTTACATGTTTTTGGTTAATTGGCATTACTTTGAAGAAATCTGTTTTTACTTTGAAAGATTTTTTGTAAACTTTTTTGTCAAAAAACTAAATTTCATTGAAAATGATTGATTTCTAAAATCAGTAAAAGGGTAAAACACCTAAGGGGTGAATACTTTTTTAGGCACTGTATTCAACAAATGACAAAGTTTAGAGTCCAGACCAGTTTTCCACTATTACACCAATTTCTGACTCAGCTAACGTTCTCTGCTTTAAATCCCAGAGGGCATACCGTTCTGAAACTGATCTTTGACCTCTCAAAAAAAGCAGAGGAATAGTTTCCCAGTGCTGATAAATAATACATCACATAGCCACTCAGCGGAGTTAACCCTCCAATATTAACCCTCCTATATATTTCCATAGAAAATGCACTGGAGAAAAAGCGGTTAACAGCTTGAGTTGAAGCATACTGCAGCTTTATCTGATTCCTGCCACTGCTCTGTTGCTGGAGGGGAGCGAGCAGTGTAAGAATTAACTATGGCAGCCCTCACACTGATCCTCACACTTTGTTACTCTCTGTGTGACCCCCTCTGCCTATTTGCATTGCAATCTCTCTCACGGACAACTGCTGTCTAATGATGCACTCCTGCTGCTTTGTTTTCGCAAATCTCCTCTGTTTATTCAATTTTGTCGCTGTCTCGTGCCATATGGCAACAAGCCCCCGCTGCCTTCAAACAGTCATTTGCTCTGAAGGCCCCGACGTGAGGCTAATAGTGGATCCGTTCCTCAGAAAGCAAAGTGACAAAGTAGTGACATTTTCATCTGCCGGACCCACTTTTTTGTCTTAATCTGCAATTAGAGTCAGGAACAAAATCGCAATCTTGTCTCCTTTTTTTCTGTTATAGCTTCATATTGTAGTAGAAGTGAGGAGGGGAGGGGGAGCTGTATGTACCCCAGGCTATATCGAGACTGATTCGGCACTGTGTGCACTCAAGGAGAAGACTATTAGGAGCCGCTATAATCCAGGTTTTAATACTGTATCGCTCTTCTTATTTCTGCTAAGACTTGGATTTCCCTGTTCCTGTCCTGAGAAGAGGCATCAGCGTCGGAGATAAACGAGGCTTCATGAACGCTTGTGCCAAAATAAGGAAAGCACCAGCAATACTCAGATGTTTGCTTGGCACCGTGGGTGTTAGATGAAGATTAATTGGCATGCTATTCTCTCCTCATTTGTAAGAAAAGAAAATTTAATGATAGATGACTATATCACGGGGTCTGCCAGCAGAGATAGTGCAAGGAAGTGTACAGTAGAGTGTTTTTGCATATTGATGAAATAGATCATTTATCACATTCCTGGATAGTTGGCTGCTCTGGGAAAGATCTCAACTAAAGATGCAGGGGGACTCGTTGCTAGCAGGCGAGGCGAATAATAAAAGCACATATGTCTTTGAGTATTACTGAATGTGCAAATGAAGAGGATGATAGTGACAGATGGCAGAGGTGTTTGTAGAAGTAAAGACTTAGCAAACACTGGAGGTGACTATATTAGGCAGCTCTCATTAGAGTGTGTGGTACATGACAGGCCCAGCGTATGGATCTCAGTGAGCAGAGCAGCTCCTGACTCCATGACTTCAGCTACAGTAAAAAAGTGAAGCTGCACTGATAGTATGTCTGCACGTGTTTGCCAGAATGTCGGTTCTGTGGGAGGTGATGCTGCTGCAACTTCTAAGACAAGATCTTCAAAACCTCTCGCTCAGCGTGGTGGGCCTCATTTCAGCACTGAAGCAGACTAAACCTTGTGACATTGAGACAAAGACAGCTTCATTAGGCGATGCCGAGCCAGAGTGTGTGTTTGTGTGTGTTAGATGACTGACATGCAGCTGAGAGGGGCAACAGAAGCGCCTTTGATTAACCCAGTGGGGGCATTTCTGTCGTTGTTTGCACTGCGTCTCATTTCAAACACCTTGAACACATTCCTCCGTGAGGTTGTTAGTCCATCCATCTCACATCCATGGATCTATTCTTCTGTGCATTTACAGAGAAATAAAAGACATGCTACCTTTTAGGAACTTAGCAGCTATTCTGTGTTGCACAATACTGTTTATCTGCTTACTTGATTGCTATATTGATTTTTTAAACAAATAATAACATAAATGTCCTTCAATTCTGTTCACTCATTCAGTATCAAAATACAAGAGTGCTTGTGTAAAAGAAATGCGGGAACACAAATAGCCTTTGTGCTATCAAGGATTCTCAAAAAGAAGTTTGTGTTGCAAAGTAACAAGACCTCGACAGCCTAAGAGATAAAAACTTTACTTTTACCTTCATTTGCCAAGATTATCTTGCTAAATTTATGTTTTTTAGAGATCATTTGTTGAGTATCATGCCCTTAAATTCCTGTATTGACCAAATGTAGTCAAGGTCTATGTCCATTCTTTACCTGTGATTTATGAGCTAGTAAAACTAGCTGTTTTTAATTTGTGCTTTGAACACCACATACTTGGGTCTTTTTAAACAGGAAGGTTCCTGACTGAGCAGTCATGACTAGAGCTGTTCAAATTTTCTAAAAGATGAGGAAGAAAGCTTCATTGCTTCCTTTATTATCTCCTTCGGCATAACATACATTGGACCATCTTTTATTTGAATGTCCAGTCTTCTATCAAGCATGCCTATTATTGTTAATTCACTACATACTGTTACAGTTATTACTAACATGTTAGTCATATCCATGAAAAATGTTTTAAGAATGTCCAGGGCAAACATTTATTTATCTTGTTCACTGTTGTTGCTCTGCTTGATTTCTCTGTTTCTGCATCTCCCTCTTCTCTTCTTCTTCACCTCTGGCTCCTGTCTTCGGACATCTCCCCTCTCCTTTTTTCTGCATCACCCTCTTTCCTCTGTCTGCATCTCCCCTCTCTCTTTCTGCATCTACCATCACCCCTTTATCTTTGCATCTCCCTCTTCTTTTTTCTGTTAAACAACATCTTGTCTTCTTTTGCATCTAAATCTTTCTAGCTGCATCTTTCTTTTCTTTTAATGCATCTCCCTCATCTCTGCCTGTTACCCCCCTTCCTATTCTACATCTCCCTCTTCCTTCCTACATCTCCCTATTCCCCTTTTCTGCATCTACTTCTTCTCTTTTTCAGCATGTTTTATCTCTTTATTTCTGCATGTCACACTTTTCTTCATTTGCATCCTCCATTTATCTGCATCTCCCTCTTCTCCATTTCTCTGCATAACATTCTTATCTACTTCTGCATCTCTCTTTTCACCTCTTCTGCATTTCCCCTTTCTTCCTGTCTGCATCTCCCTCTTCTCCTTTTCTCCTTATCTCTCTGATCTCTCTTTCTGGAGCCCCCTCTACTCTTCTTCAAAATCACCAAAAAACAGTAAATGTCAGGCAGGAGGCTAGCATCGGCACTAATGAGTTGATATCAATAAATTATACCTGGAGTGGGCCAGATCATCGGGCTGTCCTGGGACCTGGTCATTGCTTTGAGGGGGCAGGCCTGGGCCCAGGCCCCTAATGTGAAACCACCTAAATTATTTTGAAATGTCAATGGAAAGTGTGGTGAAAGTTCAATAACTGCTATTTAAAAGACTGATTTATGATTGGATGACTTAAAGATAGCTGGCTTCTTGCATAATACTATGTATTATGTATTGTATTATGTATTGTATTATATGTATTTCTCATTAAGGAAAGAATAGAGAGAAACTAAAAACGTTCACACTTAAGTGTGATTATTTGTAGTTCAGGAGTGCATTCAGGGAGACATATTTAACCCTTATAAGACAAGTTTATATTGGTCTCAGAAGTCCCCAAAAGATGCCTGTTAGGTTTGTTGCTGAACAAAAACACTCAAGTGTTGGATTTTAGTATGTCTAAAAAAACCCCCCTTTGTTTCAGCCCTGCTCAGAACAAGCTGTTTCTGTGTCTTTAAATGTTAATGAGCTGTCTGACTCCGCCCCTCCCAGGAAATGGATGTGGCTCATCTGATCCTCCTCTCAGCTGACAGGTGAGAAGTGGATCAGGAGAGGAGGGTGGAACTTTCTCCAAAGCGGGGAGGGCCAACCAAACCTGGGGGCGGGGCTAACTCCCCACATGACATCACTAGGGGAAAATCTGAGAGCAGCTATTTTCAGCACACATTTTTTGAAAGGTGGAGAAAGAGAGGGGATGAGGGAATGGATTTTTCTGGTACTTGAGGGGACTGTGAACTGGCCAGGGGCACATATTTTTGTTAGAAAAGCCTGAAAAGGGATTTTTGCATAAAATGTCCCCTTTAAAGATAGAATAGATGGGCAGAGAATGAAACAAGATGATTTCATTACACAAAAATAGTAGCTTTAAATTCACTTAGAATTAAATAGGTATACCATTCATAAATTTGTATTTGTACATTTTTCTTCTTTTTTTTTTAACACAATAACTATCCATGCACAAAAGAGAGGCATCCAGTAGTTGCAGCTGAACAACATCTCATGTTAAAAATCAAGCTTCTTATGCTGTAATTTTTTAGATTTTTCTGAACTCTTGCATTCAAGAATGATGGTGAGAATACTCTGCCTCCACAAAAATAAGCACTTAAACACTCAGCTCACCTGCAATGATCACAGAATAAAGTCAAACATTTACAATGTGAGTCATGCTATTTGAGCATATTTTAATGTTGTAAAATGAGCAGAAGAGCAAAATATAAACTTAAAAAAAATGGTAGAAGTGGGATAACCCCTCTTCCAGCCCCCCACCACCCAAATATAGTGTCATAATATGGAAACACTGAACCCATGCTGCAACTATAACATCTGCACAGAGTATAGGCCGTCAAATTCTGTTATAGCTGTGGTTCTCTTGCCCCTTGTGACTCATTTTTTATGCAGGCCAAGGAAAAGTGGATAGAAAAGGACTGAAAGAGTAACTTTTTGGACTTTTGAACAGATCTTCTATTTGCCCGACAATATCTGACCTTAAGTTCCCTTCGCTTTTCCAGCTGCATGTCACAGTAAAATAACGCAGTAAATATTCTAAGCAAAATCAGTCCATGTGTGACTTTACCAAAATGGAAATGACACTATCTGTCTTCTGCCAGTACGTGTTACATGCGGTTAAGTAAGCCACTGTGTATAGTGTCAGACTGTGACGGACAGATGGTTTTGTCTATGACACATCATTTTAAAATGTATTCATTTTAACTCCACGCATGACATCCTCTCGCCCTGCTCGAGCTGCTCTTCCTCCTTCCCCGTCCTCATCAACATTCACAGCCCGTAGGTGCAAAAAATCTGCGAGGCTTGTACCAATTAATGTGATTCTTGCTACATGTTCGGCTTGTAAGGTTTAATGAAGGTGTTTGCCCTGAGCACATTCTGTTATACATGCCACGTTTAGTAGGACTCCCACTCTGAGAGAGAGTACAAGAAAGGTGATTATGAGAAGTTAGATTCATAAAGCATGGGTATTCAAATATCTCTGTGTTTTCAGGAAAGAGGAAGCTTTTCAGATATTTGAAAGAAACTGATAAATACCAACAGTAGCTCATTCTATTGACACTTTTCTCTGTTTATGGTCTTCTTATAATGCAGAGTTTGGTAAATAACATATGGGGTTCTCTTCTGTTGGACCTCTTCATGTTTGTCATCTATACTATATTTCACCACCTGCCAGAAGAAAATCAAACATGTCCGTCTCCAGTGAAATACTTCCTGTTATTGTATATTTTTGGTATTTCAGAATAATTAAACTCCATCTGCTGTATTATTCAAACAGAGTAGAAAAAGAGCTGATAAAGTCCCTGAATGATTAATAACAAAAAAGTCAAACCAAAGCCACTGTCATGTTTCAGATGCTGTGGATTTACTGGAAAAAATCAAATCAGGCCCCTGACTAAGAATGAGCATATTTAAGAAACAGAGTTATAATTATGCTCTATTGGTGGCTGGTGTAGTTTTCAACTGTTCTACTTTCAGGACCAACCATCACCTCCTGAGTGACAAATCACCAACAAAATTTCCAAAATATTTAGCCACGCCACTCAAAATTACCAAAAGATGACCTTAGATAGAAGAAAACATGATATGATGAATGCTTGTCCCTGTATTCATCTGATTTATTTGACTTTTCCATAAAATAACATGCATTCTTCTGTTGTTTCGAAAGGTCTTGAAGAATTACCACATTATCATAAGAAAACCAGCTTTGTTATCCAAATACAATGAAATAAATAATAAAAACAACCAACATTTACTCATTATCACAGGTTAATGGAGTGAAATTAAATATATGTATATAGTGCCCATAGGGTTTTCATAGATCATAGACTCTTTGGCTCAATTTTAGTTTGCAAGCATTTATGAACCATGATCAGAAGCAGCTCCACGACCCAATTCTAGGCCCCAACACACCAATTGAGAACCTCTGGAACAGTACGTTATTTTCTGGGTAGCATATCTCATAGATCCCAGACACAGGAATAGATCTAGGTTCAGTAGCTTGATGCTAACAAACTGTCATTAGCATTGCTAGTTGTGGGGTTAATGAAGATATCCTTGATCACATGGAAGTAAAACAGAGAATTTATCTATTCTCTCTCATTCAGCTTTCACACCTACACCATCCTAGAGCAGGTTTCACTTCCTCGTTTTTCATGATTTTGAAGCTTTATTTTATAAACTTAGAAATGTTTTCCATGACTGAAATTTGGCCTGGTGGTTCACAACACAGCCACCTGTCCTACAACAAACCTAAAATAAAGATTTTTTACCACTTTATAGGGACATCAAGAGATGCTATGTTGGTTTCTTAGCATCTACACAGTCTGGAAGGCTCAAGTCATGAGTCAAGAGTGGTGGTCTCTGGGTTGAATGAATTTCAATTTAAATGGGCTATGACACCTGTCACACATTCAAAATTACTTCAGTGAATGAAATATTGCATAAAAAAGGGAAGTGTAGGCTCTGCTATCCCATTCATACCAGGCTCTTTGAGAGGGGCCGTTTTCCCAAAGCTTTCTAAGAAGGAAATTTTACTCCTCATGTCAAAATTCAGAGACAATTCTTAGAAGAACTATGTTATTTTTAAAGAAATTCCCCATACTGTTAAGACTATATCCTTATTTAGATGAAAGATATTCACAAGTATCTTAGCCCCTAAGAGAGCTCCTAAAGTGAAAACTGTTAGGAGGAAGACTTTAAAAGGGATTAAGAGTTTCTACAACAGCAGAAGAAAAATAGGAAACTGTTCTTCAAACATTGCGTGTCAAAAGTCCAGTCAGCAGTGTATCAGCACAAGTTTGGCTGCCTATAACGGGGGGCAAAGCAGAAGCTTTCTGGGGCCCAGCTAAATGGGGGGCCAATGAGGGTCATAATCTATTTTAAAGGTAATCTGACAGAATAAGTATATTTGGTAATGTTTACAATATGGATGGGCACAATGACTAAACCATTTGGAAAGTAATGTCAGGCTTCATAGCTAAGCCATGCACAAATGTGGATGCCAAAGAATAAAGAGTATGGAACTGAAATGACTTTCAGGGAAAAATTGGTTAAAGTGGCAAACCTGGGTTAAGACAGACAAAAAACAGTTAAAAAAAAACTGGCAAAAATGGTGAAAAGCAGTTAAAAAGTGGCAAAAATTGGTTGAAGGTGTCAAAAATGGACAAAAAGTGGCAAAACTGGGTGGCTGAAGTGGTGAGAAGGGGTTAAAAAGAAGCAAAAAATGGGTTTAAACTGGCAAAAATGGGTGACAAGTGGCAAAAATTGGTTAAAAGAGGCAAATATGGGTCAATTATGGCAAAAAATTGTGATGAAAAGGGGTTAAAAAGTGGCACAGATAAGTAATTTGAACATCAGAACTAAATAGAGGTGAACACGCTTTTCAGCTCCAAAATGAGGGAACTGTTAGCAAAGATGCTAACACCAATGCTACTCCAATACACTAATGTTTTAGTTTTACACTTAACATTTGTAAGCTAAATCTGGGGTGTTTTCCCTGTCATTTGGTTTTCCATCTTCTCTCAGGCCAAAAATAAAAAACGTAACATAAATTGATTAATTATATGGAAAAAATCTGCAAGTCAGATCATAACTGAGGTTTGCAGAGCTCTCTCCAAGCGTGACAGATCAGTCTCAAAGTGAAAGTATAAATGTGCGCTTATTTAACATACCTGCTGCTTGATTGATGAATCAGACTCTCAGAGGAATAAAGAGCCGATCACAACCCTTGCCCTCTGCCAATTGATCTCTCTCTCATGTCCCCAGCAGCAGCAGCAGCAGGCACAGCGGCCAGTACGGCCACCTGATTAAAGGACGGCTGTATATTTGATCACACATGTAACTGCATACCTAATAAGCGCTCTGACTGATGTTGTGTTTTGTGCACGAGCCCCCGCAGTCACCTCTGGCAGTCTACCTAAAGTGCATATTTTGGCGAGTGCGGGATGTTCTCGTGCCTTTAAAGACTTTGATGAATGCATGAGAGCATTAATGGGGTTCATCAATCATAGAGGTGTTGTAATCTTATAGCTGGCAACAAGGCTGTCATCAAAACTGCAGAGGAGCACTTCAGGGAACGCTCCAGAGGAGAGCATCTCGAAAAGGCAGCCTATCATTAATGTGATGTTATAAACTTAGGTTACATGTTCAATATTAGCATATACCTAAAGAGATGAGCATAGACATAGTGGGAACAGCAGGATAAAATATATAGGGTAAAATGTGATCTTTGCTACACTTGACATAACCATTTATTCTTTAATAGGACTTGACGCATCCTTTTTCGCACTCATTATGGTATCCTTATAATGACATTCCACACTCCCAATTACAATGTAAAAGGCTCACACCTCAAAGAATGAGGGGAACCAGAGGAACTATGCACAAAAACATTGATTTATTGATCTGTATTACTCACAGAAACAACTAGATGATAAAGTCAGACAGGCTGTGTGCATTTGTTTGGTGTGGAAGTATTTGTCAAATCAGACCAGATTTTCGGGCTGCACACCAGCAAAGGGGTTAGCAAAAGCGAGACGTTTACTGGTTCAAATCCTGCATGGTTTGCATGTTCTCCCTGTGCATGCATTGGTTCTCTCTGAGTACTCCGGCTTCCTCTCACAGAGCAGAACCATGCTTTTAAGGTGAAGTGATGACTCTAAATTGGCTGTAGGTGTGAGTTTAAGCATGTCTGGTTGTTTGTGTCTATACATCAGCCCTGTGATTGACTGGTGACTAGTTAAGGGTGCACCCTGCCTCTTCCCCAATGAGGGATAGGCTCTATGACCCTTCATGGGATAAGGGGTGTAGGAAACAGATGGATGACCTTGATTTGCTGCAACTAAAGTAGTAAAGATTCTCCTTTAAGTTTATAAAAAATAAGTATAAGATGCTTTTTTGTACCATCTTATCTTCCTGTTTGAAGTGAAACTGACTTTAATTTTAAAGAGGAAAATGAGACCTGGTTAAGAGTTATGACAGCGGCATTAATACAAAAGACAAACTTGTCAGATGTTATGGAGACTATAAAAGGTAACAGTAAGGAGTTTAAGTGTTAAATGTTTAGTAACTCCTGTAGAGGCATTAGCAAATAAACCAAAACCATTAGTTTGATTGTTGGCGGATGCTTCTTTCTGAGATGTCTGTCAATTTTTGAGCCTTTCATTAGTGAGCATCTCCACTTAAAAGGCACTGAGGCTCTTTCAGCCCGTCTTTATATTTCTTCTTTGACAACATGGACAACAGCGTCACTTTGTGTCTCTTAGAGTCGCTCTAATTGCTTACTGTCTCTGGCTCAGTCGAGCCAGAGGGCACGTACGGATGTCACTGAGGGTCGCATAAAGGCAACAGACGGGTGGGACAGAGGCAGGTCCAGCATTTGTAGCAAAAAGAGCACCAATTCTATTCTGATTAGGAAAATGAATGAGTCATGTTTTAGGCATTTTACGTTTTCAATCAGCAACCCAATAGAATTGGCTAGGGTTGTTAAGTTTAAGTAAGGCTGATTTACACCAAGATAGACTATGAGTCATGTTTTATTTGGAGGAAAAGGGGAAAATGTAAGTAAAAATAGACACTGAGAACCCCTATATATCTGGAAATGAATGATCTTTGTTTCATAAGCAGGTCTTCAACTCTGACAATGAGGAACATCCCTTGATATTACAATATCTAATGATGCACAGCTGTATCATCTATTTGTAAAGATAAGTGACTCTCTAACCAAATCCTAGAGGTTGGCATCCTGATAAATTTAGCATGAAATCTATAATAAGACCTTTATTGTCACTTGTTTCCTTCTAGAAATTGCTACAGAGGTGAATATAACATGTAATAGATAAAATAATGAGCATGCAGTGTGCCACAGATTGAAACAAGAGGAAAAAAGTGAAAGTATCATGACTTTTAACAAAGATCCTGGCAACTGGTATGAACAATAAAAAAATCTCAGGTGTTCAGGTCTTATTTATTCCTATGTTTCATAAGCGTGTCGTTCTCTATCTATTAGTATTTGCAGCTGTCATGGCACATTTCCCAAAGGGGATCATTAATCCCTTGTTCTATCTTATCGGTATATTTTGCTGTTATCTTGGCAGCTTTGGAGAGGAGTCACAACATTCACAGCTAACTCCTTCCCTTCTTTTTAAAATCTCAACAGTAAACCTACAACGCATTTTGACACTTTAGAAAAGCGTGTGTGATATGCTGCTGGTGTCAAAAATACATGAGTTTGTGAAGGTGCTTCCTAGTATTTAAATTGGCAGAGATAAACTTGTCAATCAAGGTGAGCAGGTTTCCAGACTTACTTTCCTATTAGCTGTAATTCTAAAAAATACAAAACAAGTACAATTTAACCACAAAATCCCCAATTGTCTGCTGGAAATCTCACTATTGTAGACATCATCTTTGCATGCATGTTTGAATAAATCCATGTTGGCATGTTGGAATTGAAAACACAAAACTGATGTTTTGATTGTTTCACTGACAACCTCGCCTCCCCTGCTTAGCTCGGCCAATGTGTGCGCTCAGCTTTTATGCCACCACTCCTCTAAGTCACCGGGGCTTTCCATTCAAGACAGCTGTGATCTAATATGAGTGACACACGGAGTCGTATTATCTCCAGGTGTATTCTGAGATGTTCTTTGATGTGAGGCAGCCTCCATTCTGTCCTCTGATCACAGCCATCTCAAGACAGATTAGTCGGCATCCATCACAAAGACCTTACAGAGGGAGCCTGTGAGCTTCAGCGGGGAAGGCAGAGCTGCAGAATAAGCTTCTTTACCATTCAGAGGTGTGATTTGAAATCATCTCTTATATTAAGAGCGACTAAAGCAGCGCTGCTGCTATTGTTTCATGATGTTGGAGACAGCTAAATAGAAAGGAGGCTGTTCTGTGATCACGTCGGTGCTGCCAGCTTAAGACACAACTCCAACATCACCAGGGAATCAATGGGATGGACGTGCAATAACCCCCCCTCCCCCAAAAACAAACCATGCTTGGAAAGAAAAAGAAAGGAGTTGGATTTATAAAACAGTGGAGTAGGGGTAGATGAAAACCTGAAATGATCACATGCACATGGAGCCAAATTAGTTGCATCAAAATGTTCGCTCATGCTTGAATTTGTCAATGTGACAGCAGCAGATATAGTCGATTTGACATAAAGTTATCGACTGTTTTAGCTGGATAAATAAGTGCATGAAATGCAAAATATTTGGCCTTGCTTATTGAGGTTCTGGGCACATGTACAGCAAAGATGCACTGTGATAGGCACATCAAAAAAGCTAACTTTGACAAGTCAACAGAGATGAAATCATTGGAGGCAAATAAAAAATTCACACTTAGTAAAAATGCAGCAGCTCCTGCATTGATTTTTTCCCTTTCGCTAGATGAGCTTGGCAGCCGTACAATCATTAAGGCATTTTAGTTCATCATTTCATAAACAAACTCCTTAAAAGTCGAGCAGGAATTATGTCTGCATTAGCATCTTAGCGTCAGGTTTAATTCATGGGGGTGCGTGCTTTCATCAGAAGCCGTGCCAATGTGACATACAGCGTGATGTGGAGATGCATCGGAGTGGCGTCCTCCGCTCCTCCTGCAGAGATTACAGTTGGGTCTCTGTAATAGCTCCGGGCGGGAGGAGGATGACATGGCTGTTTGCATGCATGGGAAACAGCGTGTGGGTGAAAAGCATGGCACTAACATTACACAAAGTGGTTACTTACAGGTAGTAAGTGTAGGAGTGATAGGTTCTTCTGCCGATTGGGGTGGTGGTAGGATTTAAGCAGTGGAGGAGGGGGAGGGGATGGAATGAAAAGGAAAGAAAAAGTAAAAATATATTAATGTTTGAAAAAAGAGTCGAAATGAACAAAATCAGATATGGTGGCATACGTGGAGGTAAACTAGTGATCATGAGGGCACAGGTGATCGCTTGGAGTCATGTCATGCTTTGCAAAAGGGGGCGGGGCCTTAGTACAGTTACAGAAACTCTCTAATTAGACTTAAACTGAGCTGGTATAAGATGTGATGGCAGCCCCTCCTTTTATGAACACATCATTTTATACACCTATAAAAAAAGATCATATCTGACCTCCAAGGTGGAAACTTAATGAGACGTCTGGATGTCTAAACACAACTCCTCATTCCCTGCTGGTAACCGCAAATTACACAAATTCAACCAATGAAGTCGTCTCCATCTCTGCTTTGATTAAGGCTAATTGAAAACAATTCCAATACCGTGTGCTGATTTTCTCACCCACCTACTGATTGTGAGCTACGCCGACATGGACGAGGAAAATCAAGGATTTTATATTACAGTCGAAAATAAAATGGAACATTGATATTAGATTGGCACACACCTATGTCTTCCCACTCATCTGCTCCATTTACCGCACTGACCTTTACTTTAGAATTCAAAACAAGATGTCTAACATTAAAAGAGAAAGTACAGCTAATACTCAGTCTAACTTTCGGCCTGAACATCAAGATATTAAAAGAAACCAGCTTCCACTTGAGAAATCTCAGAAACTGACAGTGTTTTATTTGAAGTCTCGCTGTGGACAAAAGAGGGGGACAATATTTGCAGAGCTTTGGCTCTCACTGATAGCTGGGATATATACAGAGGACTTCTTTCCAGTATGGGGTCCAGGGCTAATGTAAACTTAGCCTTCAGCTACCCAACCATCCTCCTTCCTTTTGAGCCTTTCATCATTTTTTCTTTCTTATCTGCTCCCCGCTTCTCCCCGTTTCCAGCGGCCTCCTATTCCCATTCCAATGTCGTTGAAGCGCTGCACATTTATTTGAGGGTGCCGTGAATGGATTAATTTTTCATGGCACACTGTATCTCATGGCTGTAAACAGCCCTAATGGGGCGTATCAACATAATCAAATTAATTATTTATTATGATGCTGACAATGCTACCATTTTAGGGAAAAAATAACATAGAAATGATAAAAACAGAATATCCGTGAGGACTCTGCAAGACAGAACCCAAGCTCCAAAAAAGTTGGGACACTGTAAAATCTAAAAACAGAATGCAATGATTTTCAAATCTCATAAAACCATATCTTAATCACAATAGATCATAAACAACACATCAGATGTTGAAACTGAGAGACTTAACCAAAACAGCTTATACTGAATTCGATGGCACCACCACGCAAAAAAAGTAGGGATAAGGTAACAAAAGGCCGGAAAAGTAAGTGGTACTATTATAAACCAGCTGGAGGAGCATTTTGCAAAAAATTAAGTTTACTGGCATCAGGTCAGTAACATGACTGGGTATAAAAGAGAGGCATATATTATATTTTATTTTATTATATTTTAGAGAGGCAGAGTCTCTCAGAAGTAAAGATGGGCAAAGGTTCATGAATCTACAAGAGTTGTGTCAAAAATTGTGGAGCAATTTCAGAAAAATCAATTGGAGAAGAAGGTTGCACTTCAAATCAATCGTCAAAAGATTCAATAAAGTCAGTACAACTCAAATTTCAAGTTATGGAGGACAAAACACTAACATTTCACTAGTTTATTTGGCACATCATTAAAAAAATCACTTACACATTTCAAAAGGGCCTACGAAAGAGCAATTTTCAAAAACGCTTCGAAAAATGTTCAACTAATGAGTTTTTTGACAATTGTTTTTTTTTTTGTGATGTGAGCTAAATTAACTAGGAATTGTTAATGTTTTGTCTACCATAACTTGGATTTTGAGAATTTCAGATAAATGTTCCTCTATGTAAAATTGAGGAATATCCCACAATCTACAGTACATAATATCATCAAAAGATTCAGAGAAATCTCGGACAAGGCCAAAGGTCAGTACTGGATGCTTGTGACGTTCAGGCCCTCAGGTGGCACTGCATTAAAAACAGGGGTGATTCTCTTGTGTAAACTCTGTATGGGCTCAGGAACATTTCCAGAAATCACTGACTGTCAGCACAGTCTGCTGTTTCATCTACAAATACAAAGTTATATCATACAAAAAAGAAGCCATATATGTGAACAGGAACTAGAAACACTGCTGTCTTCTCTGGGTCAAAGCTCATTTAAAATGGACTGAGGAAGAATGGAAAACTGTTCTGTGACCACTGACACTGTGTCCTGTGGACTAAAGAGGAGAGGGACAATCCAGCTTGTTATCAGCGCACAGTTTGAAGCCTATTTATTAAAGTGCCTATGGCGTGGGCAGCTTAAACATCTAGAAAGTTACTATCATTGCTGAAAGTACATATAGAACATAAAGTCTCATCCAGACAACGTTTCTTTCAGGGAAGGCCTTGACTATTTCAGCGAGACAATGCTAAACCACAAACAGCATCCATTACAACAGCATGATGGCCTGCTTGCAGTACAAACCTTTTAACAACAGATGACATTTAGTGCATCTTAACATGAAAAATCAGGCACACCCAGGAATGTTATGCAGCTAAAGTCTTACATCACACAAGAATGGGACAACATTCCTCTCCTGAAACTCCTCACTCCCCAGACATTTAAAGATGAGAGAGAAGAGAGGATGCTGCACAATGGTAAACATAGCCCTTCTTTGCTGCCTACAGATTCAGAATGAGCAAATATTTTGCATGAAATGGTAAAATGTCTCAGTTTCAACATCTGATGTGTTTATGAGATTTGCATTTTGTTTCTATTCACATTTTACACAACGTCCCAACTTTTTTTGGAATTGGGTTTGTACTTCAACCTCTTCCAGGAATCCAAAGTGTTATTTCAACAAGTAAGAGAAAAGCTAACCTTTTCTTCATGAGGAGTACAACTCCTAAGAAGATGATGACAAAGAGGAGGATGCCTGCGATGACCCCGGCGATTTTCACCGTATGGTCCGTTTGCTTCTCCGGCTCCACAGCGTCAGGTTTGTGTGTTGCTGCGCCTGAAAAACATAAAAATGAGTAAAGATCAAACAATTAGAGCGTGATTAATAAGACCAAATCTAACGACCACTTTATGTTCTTCTACAGGAGTCAAACAGGAAAGTGCACATCCATACTTCCACTATTTCCTCTCATTGATTTGGCCGTGTGCGGCCTGATGAATCAATCTGCTGATATTCTGTGGCATTTTCTGCACCATAAATATCAATACGCATTTAATAGCCCAGACTAATGTTTGTTTTGAAAGTATGTAGCTCCCTATTGTCCTGAAGACTCCACCTTTAGCTCCGTCCTCGTTGGACGCCTGAGCTCCGTGGATCAAGCTGCACCAAGGGAGATAAGTGTGCCTCATCTTTTACCCTTGGTTAATCATGTTTGGGGCAAATGGTTGTAGAAGAGCTGTAGAAAAATGGAGGATGCAGGGCGGGAAAGATAATACCCGAGAAGATAAAAAAGCCTGAAATAACCAAAACATTAAATATCAGCTCAGGAGGAGATAGCCAAACGACGAGAGACACAAAGGGAGGGGAAGTGGGGGGAAGAAAGCCCCTTGTTTTAACAGCATGTGCTCCCTGTGGAAGTGATAAGGAGCACTCGGAGGAAAGCAACGTCGCTGGAATGACAACTGTCCACCTGAACAACACCATTATTCCTTGTCACTGGGGGTAAATTTAGAATGATAAATTGTTATGTCAGACAAATCTGTTAGAGCGTGTTTCCTTCTCTCCTCAGCGTTGCCATTTTCCCTCCCTATCAAAAAGGTAAATATCTCCCCTGACTGGCTCTGACATATTGTTCTTTCAACAGCCAGGCCTTATTTACATGCAAGTTTGTAAGGCAGAGCTGTGGAGGATTTCCAGACTGGTGACATATTAACAATCCTGTCTGGACCGATGGAGCTGATTTAGTCCCAATATACTGTTACGGGCTAATCTAACAGAAAAGCTGTCACTGACAAATCCCTGTTTGAGCTGTGAATGCTGCCATGAGTCGATATTCTTCAGTAGAACTTGAGTTTCCTGAGCAGAATTTTAATAGTTAAATTCAACACTTGTGAAACTTCAGCATTTTTTTGTGTGTTTACAGTTGTCACAGCAGCGGAGAACAACTCTTAATCTCACAGAGATAATGAGAAATATTCATGAAGAGGGGATTAACTCCTGCCAAAAATCTCCATTACTGACACATCAAATAACTATTGCACCTGAAACGGGGCTTTCATGTCCAGTAATGCTGAGAAGATGAAGGTAGAAGACAATGACTGCGAGTCTTTGATTTGATCACACTGATTTTATGCAAACAGCACGACAATAAACAAAACCACACTCATGCAGCTTGTTTGAGAGAATCCACAGGGTGGATGAAACCAAGTGTGGTCAGAGATTTTGCAAAGATGTCTGACCTGTTAGTTGGTTGTCGCCGGCCGCTGGGGCGATGCGGAGGTACGGGGTTGTGAGCTGAGTCACGAGTATGGCGGCTGAGTAGAGTCAGTGGGTCCACGGTGCATGCAGTAAAGAGAGACGGGGATAGAAAGAGAAACAGAGAGACCACACTGAAGCAGAAAACAGCCAAACCAACAGTTTCCATCACCATGCAGCACTGAGGCAGAGACAGACTTCCATTCCAGTATTAGAAATCATTACGCAACTTGCTTCTCCAGGTTAGCAACAGCAATCATTTCACCAGTTAATATCCTTGTGAGCTTAATGTAGACCATTTCAACATGCCCCTTCAGCTGATAAATTGCTCGTATGATGGTTCTACTTGGAGTATGTGCTATTTAACTTCAGCTGAATGAGCCGTGGAGAAGGAAATATCAGGGAAGGCATTAGAAATCCATATTGGAGCTGCATGCAAACTCCACAATATACAAGATTGTCGGGGCATGTGACAGGACCGCCTACAGCCCAGAACCGAGTGTGACTAGGGCTCTCTCCGGCCTTATCAATTCTGCTCCCAGATCAATGGTGCTTAGACTCCATCACCTTTAATGTGTGGAGCAGGACGTACGGGCAGCATAGCTAAGTACCTGCAGACATCGGTGGGCACACAGGCAGACTCTGAATCGTGGAAAAAAAGAATGTTCTCAGTCAATTTATTGATTGGGAACGTGTGCGAAAAGACATTTTTGTCTTTTAAGAGACTTGGAAAGGTTTAAATGTTTAAGCTCATTTGAGGAGTTTTAGCTGGTTATAAATCAGACTGAAATTTACACAGAAGGCTCTCTATAAGCTTCAAAAGATCATCAGGGCGAAGAGTGATGGTTGCTTCACTATTATCAAGCGGAAACAACTGGTGTGGGGTAAATGTCAGATGAAGATTAACAACATCCTGCAGAAACACCCCCCCTTTTCCCATTTTCATGGCAAAAATGACCAGTTGGAGATAGTGATTGTTAAAAGGGTAGTAAAAGATAAAAATGATACACTTGACACCAACACTGATGCACCTTAAAGGTTCCTCAGAGGAGCTAAAAGCTAAAGGTTAGGGTAAGGGGGAGGGGGATAAAATCAAAAATAACACACCACAAACTAAGGAAAACCCCAACAAGGTTTAGTACGACATTGCCTGCCCCACGGTCGATGTCGCCCCATTGTAGACAGGTGAGCCCAAAACGCCCCACTATAGAGGTCTGCAGCCGATGCCCCTCAGAAATTACCTAGGAATTATCAAGCAACTTCTAGAGAAAATGATCATCCTATTTCTAAGAGATTACTCCTTAAACTACACCTAATTACAGAGAATTGCCACAATATTATGAGGAATTACTTGATAATTAATACATTAATACTAGGTAAAAACTTACTTAATACTTTATATTCCCAAGTTATTACTTGGTAAAATTCCAAGTTAATACTCGCCAATAACCACCTAATTCCTGAGAAATTACTAGATAATTACTAGGTAATTACTGGGTAATTAAGGCCCACTGAAATAAAGTGTTACTCATATGTTATATTAATTGATCGCATGGATTTGTTTCATACTCATCTGTGCAATACTCAATAGCCTGTCTTTGGGAACCTTTCAAGAAAACTTGAAAAACTCCCTTTGGCCAGGGCTGAGTCAGGCTTGAAGGGAGTCAAAGATGTCCTGTCAGACATGGCAGCATAACTATGTTTTACATTTGAGTTTTGAGATTCTTTGTCCCAAAGTTTTTTTTAGTTGTCAACTTCAGAATAACTCCCTTTAATGCGGACTCACTGCACAAATTATGAGATGTGCTGCCCAGGTCTGCTGGCCACATTTCTTGAATTAAGTAGTCTTTTTAAGACTTTTTAAGACGCGCTACCATATCACTGTACGTGAGCACGCAATGATACAGCACTAAGGTGGGGGATGGGGCTGGTGGGATTGGGGTCTGTTAAAAGACTGATGATCTCCAAATAGTTCAGTGCATTCCGTGCATATCTTCTCCTCATCCTCACTGGTTTCTCTATCATTAACAGTAGTGAGCCATGTCTGCAAAACATGCTACCTTGATCATTAACATCTCATCTGAACAGATTTAATTATTTCTTTCTTTAATGGCTCATAAATAAATTTGACAATGTCATGCCTTGTTAATGGGACAGTATGGGCTTGGCTTGGGGATACTGTGTGCTGGTTTGGGTAGGGTGTGGCTAAAATTTTAGCGCCTGAAACCATACTTGACATGAAGCCAAGTGTTGCTGTTCACTATCAACGGAGCCAGTTGGTAAATAAGACGTTTGCCAAAACATCTTTTCCACAGAGAAACGCTCTCAGTACTCTTCTTTGCTCTTCTTTTAATGAAGAAATGTCCAGTTCATCTGCACGCCAGTGTTCACAGGCTTAGAGCCGTTTAAACTAAACATCCCTATAGCCCTTTTTCTCCTTAAATGACACTGATTGGTTGGCTATTCTCAGACTGGGAACAGGCATATCAGCTTGTAGCTTTGCACGATGGATATGCCTCATGGCAGGCATGGAATCTGGCCAATCAATCAGCGTTGTAAAGATATGTATTAATAGTATTTTCTATTTTTTTTTTTTTTTTACAGAAATCTCACCTTGCAATGATTCAATACTCAAATGTATAACTAATTGAGCCGTTGCAGTGTAAAATGTAAAAAAGGCTGCCACAATGGTGTGATCTATCAATTACAGCTAAAAGAAGTAACCTATCCTTCCCCTAAATGTCTTGTTTGCTCTTTTAGGTCATAAATAGACATGAGTATTATTTTCAGTCTGTTTCATTTCCAGCTACTGACTCCTTGCAGGTGCTTTAACATCCTTGTCATAATTGTAGAGCTGTATTGCAGGTGACCAACAGAGGATACTTAATCGTGACTCTGCAAACCTTGTTGGAAATAAATAGATAAAAAGTGTAAAAAATATTGATTTTGTTAGTTCTTAGATATATGTAAGTGCATTTCAAAGCATACAACTCATTCAGAAAATCGGGTCTATTCCTACCTTTTGTGGCTACTCGAACACAGTCGATTTTGGTCTCCTGTATGATACGGGTCGAAGACAGAAAAAGTGGAGAAGAGAAGAAGAGAAAAGACAAAAGGAGATCAGTGTGACACACATGCACAAACATGAGACACACACACTTAGAGAAAGCAGCAACACCTATCTAGTAACCCGTGTTTACAACAAAACAGCTCGGCCAGTTCTTCGCCGTCCCCTATCATCTGTTGAGCTCAATGACTGTGACACAAAACGCAGTTGGGCGAGAGGGCCTACAGCACAGATTAGCGGTGCTGAGCTGCTGATTTGTCAGCCAACAGCGATCTGTCGGCAGCCCGTGGCTCAAGGTGGTCAGCCACTGTGGAGAAAGCAGAGCCCTGTGACAAGCGACACCAACCCGGCATGCGGCGCTCCAAAATGACACGTCAGGGAGCCTTACTGAATATGTAATGGAGTCTCAGCTCTGACAACAGCCTTCAACACATACACACACACACAGGCAAAAAAAAAAAAAAAACACAGCTCTCGCTGTTGGAAGAGAAGTTTGTTGTCAACAATGCTCTGCTGAACAGGAAAAAGGACACAGACAGGAACAGGGAGGCAATGAGTAATACAACACAAAAGACACGAGTGCTGTGTCCCTGTGTTTGACCTGGACAAGCTGTCCAATGAGCAACGAGAACATAAGGTTGAGGCCATGAGAGGCACAATGATGAGAAAAAGAAGAGAAATATTCATATTCATGCCATCCTGGGTGCGTGTATTCATATTACTACAGCTTTTAAGCCATCAGGCAGACCTTTTGTTGAGCACGTCGTTAAAGCAACTTAGATTAGATTTTCTTTTCAAAACAGCATGGAAAAATATACTAGGTATGGATGGCACTCACCTTTTCTAAGCACCAATTTTGTTTCAGAGACCTAAACAAATCCTCCAACTTCATTAGGCATTAATTAAACCTTAGAAGTGCTATCCATTGACAGTGACAGCGTAATGAAAGAGAGTGCTTTTGGCTATTGTGAGTGAAAACACTGAATACAAAAATGTCAGAAATATCTCCATCACAGAGAGGCTTTGAACAAACACTCTTTCATTTGTGTTCGTTCAAAGACGAGTGCCATCATACTGCTCACAGAGTCGACCTGGAAAGTTTTATAGCGTCACTGCTTTACTCTTGAGAGCAAACTCGCTAATTGAATTCAACCCCGCTGCACGTGTAACTTCCACTGCCTCCTTGAAGACGTGCCGGTGTTTCTAAAAGAGCTTGTTTATGGTGATTCTCATTCAGGTCCACAACTGGTGGAGGCCCTTGAAGTCGCCATCGAGCCGTCTGCCGGGGCACCGTGCAGGAAAGGGGGCCCAGCTGAGTGCCACTTGATGACAGAGGCTGCGACCTGTACGATCGGTAACCCCGTTGTTGTTGCCTGCCGCCCACACTTGGAGCCGCTGGGATGACTGCCTCTCTTAAATGCCGTTGATCAAAGACTTGTCTGGCATTTGGCGTGAAGCTCCATCGGAAAAGGCAAGGAGAACAGGGAAGCAGTAATGGAGGGAGAGAGCATGTCAGCGCACACGGCTCTGCATTCCACGCCTGACCCCGCTGTAGCCTATTAAGAGTGCAGACGGTGGTGCGGGTGCTCCTGACACATCTATCAGAGACCAGATGCAATTGTGCTGCTGCGTGCATGTGTCCGCCTCTGTGAGCAGTTACTGTGTGGAGTCAGGGACTTCTGTACTCAAACACTTCAGTCTCTTTAAATCACCTTGTCAATCAATCTGTCTGTTAGTGTGTCATCTTTATTAACTCTTACATAATATTTAGCCACTTTTCATGCTCTTTAAAGCAGAGATGCATGTGAATTAATAAGAGGGGCCTGCTTTAATCAGTCAACCAAACCCTTTTGCTAGTGTTAACTTTGAAACAGGATAGTGTTCATAATGTAGCTGCTCTTTGTCTTCATATTGTCTTTAGTATTCAGCAGTGATTATGTAGCAGTTTTAACATGTAGATGTTCTGTTTTCTCTATAACTTCAATTCCTGCAGCTAAAGAACATTCTAATGTATTGTCAATAAAATACATGCAAAATGACAGGGAATTTATCATAAATTAAATAAAAGCTATATATTATTACGCATTCTATCAAATATTTCCAAGGCAGATATCTTTTGTCAAAATGCACAATGAATATGTAACTAGCAGACCCAAATTTTGAAGAAAATATTCAAATACTGTTTGATTCTATTTTTGTTTAGACTACTCATATCTGATATTTGAGTACAATTCAAGACATCAATTGACCTATAGCTAAGTCCCACCCTCAAACACGATAAGCCAATCACAGTGTGTATAGCCATTCCAATACACTCAGACATCGGCTGCCTGGACGTCCATTGAAATGTATAGGAGAAAGTCAGTTTTCGTCCATTTTGTTGAGTTTTTTTTTTAAGATTTTAAGTTTAAAATTGGTCAAACGGTGTTCATGGGGTACATGCGACTCCAACACAAGGTATCCTGAGAGGCTGGGTGACGGAGTGTATTTTTTACCCTTTCCTAAGCCACATCTAAACCGAGAAAAGTGTCTTCTTTGGATGAAGTTGCATGGTAGACCACAACATCAACTCAGCATGAATAAAATTAACAAGGATGTCTACATTTGTTCTAAGGTAAGCCAACATCGTATTTGAGGCAGCATATTGTCACTTCGCTGGAAAGAAATATAAAGTTATCTTTAACATCTCTAACGTTAGCTAAAGTTAGTCTGACGTTAGCTCCTAACTGCGTTGTTCGTTGTGTCACATTTGTTGGGAGTTCATTGGCATTTTTTGTTCTAGTTTTTGTACTTGGGTGATCATACATCATTGTTAGCTGTTGTCCAAATGACTCTAGTTAAACTAACGTTAACTTCTGGAGCTTAGCTTCATGAACTTATCTGTAACAACCAAGATAACAAAGGTTGGCAAACGTTAAGCTGAATGATTCAATGTAAATACTGCAGCACCAACTAACGGAGAGACACTCTTGGTAAAGATGGCAAAAAGGCTGTTATATTCTTCTCAGATTCTGAGCCGAAAACCTTAACTTCAGTGGCACTTTGATGCTGATCCTCTATCTTGTGGTCTGAGATTGTGATGGCAAAGAGATGCGGTTTGTCACGTTTACACTGGGACCTGTAAATTTTGGCTTGTAACTGAAGCTTTTTATCGACCTTCTCGACAATAAAATGATTAATATATCCCTCCAATGCGTAGTTTAGACCCTTTTGGTGACTTCTAGATGATATGTGATCATTCTGTCTCCAAAGATCATCAATGGCCTCCAGTGAAATGTCTCCTACTATGACAATTGCAATGTGACTGTCACTGAATGTTCATTGTTTGTCCGAGTGAGTGGAGGGGGCGTGGCTTAGCCATAGGTCAATTGCCTTTGTGTGAAGTCAAGATCAGCTAAATGATGCCATTAACATTCCCCAGGATTGAGTGGCAAGGATGGGGTTAAGCCCTCAGAAATTGTTGATTTGCCCCTGCTTTAACACTGGAAGATGCTGGACCTTTACTCAGGTAAACTTCTCCAGCTTTGATTTGGTAATCTCAACCAAATATCCAGGAATATTTACTACAAGTAAAAGGGGGGCGACTATGAGGTTTATATCCTGTGACTGCAACATGATCAGTGCTTTCTTAATGCAAACTGAAACTGAGGAGGGTTAATTTCCTCTTGCCCTAATATTCTTTACCACTTATTTGATAATGAATCAACTACACTTAACAGCATGGCAAAGGCAAAAAAAGTGTGGGACAGTGTATCACTGCCAAATTGTTGTAAAATTACACTGTGGCATTTTAGGCTTTCTTTTAAGTCTAAAAGTGATTTAAAGGGGACATATTTTACCCTTTTAAGACAGGTTTATATTGGTCTCAGAGGTCCCCAAAACATGTCCGTGAAGTCTTTTGCTGAAAAACATTCCAGTATATGCTATTTGCATCTCTATAAACCCCTCTGTTTAAGCCCTGCCCAGAGCATACTGTTTCTGTGTCTGTGGCTTTAAATCTTACTGAGCTGTCTGACTACTCCCCTGACTCTGCCTTTCAGGAAATAGATGTGGCTCAATGGATGTGGCTCTCCTGATCCTTCTCTCAGCTGAGTAGGATCAGGAGCTTGGAGGGCCAACCGAACCTGGGGGCGGTGCTAACTCCCTGCATGACATCATGAGGGGAAAATCTGACAACGGCTTGTTTCAGCACACATTTTCTGAAATGTGGAAAAGAGGGAATGGATTTTTCTAGTACTTGAGGGGATTGTGGACAGGCCAAGGGCACATATTTATTTTAGAAAAGCATTAAAAAGTGATTTTTGCATAATATGTCCCCTTTAAAGTCGTAAAGTTGTAATCTGGTTTTTCTGCATGTAAATTTTGATCTAAAATGTAACCTTACCAATAACTTACTACAACTACATAAAAAGGCACACCATTTACTAATAAAAAATAATGGAGTAGCAGCTTATAGGAGCTTAAAATGGAAATATGAGAGAACATCAAAGTTTTACCTGAGTTTGGCATAATAAAACATCAATACAAGACCCTTTTTCCTTTCTGCCACTACTTTTTTGAGGAACTCAATCAATAGTATCGCTGCCTTTGAGTTATTTAAACTGATACTTCCTGAATAAAAATAAACCCTGTGAAACACCCACCCCGTTGGCTGTGCTGACAGCTTGGTAGTAGATGCTGTAGCTCTTCTGCGGTAACAGAGGAGCGTTCCAGTATCCGTTGTAGGTCTTGTTGTCTCCCACAGTGAAGGGCTGTGGTGAGTGAATGCCGCCGGCAGGGAACTGAGCAGTGAAGTAGTACTGGGAGTTGAGTAGCGTGGCGTTCTGGAAGTGGATGGGAACTGGGTAGCAGCGCAGGATTTCTGCTGTGCCTCGTGCTCTGCGTGGACGTTCCTCCTCCACCACCACCTGGTATGCACTGCAAACACAAGACACAAACAGAAATAACAGACTCTGACGGGCCAAACAGGCACTCGCTGAACACTGCTGGCAATGCAGGAAATGTTGGATTCTGCCTGTTTGTACTATAAAGTGTAAAAAAAGACTCTTTATGAATGGCACAGAAAAGCATGTTCAAAGCTCCAAAATCTCAGAGTACACTACATTTTATTTGGATGCCAGTTAGATGATTTTTACTACTGTTTGTCAAGAAATTGATTTTCTCCTTAAGTTTGTTAGATAAAATTGCTCTTAGATAGTTTGTTTAGATATGAATAAATCTCAGTAAACATACAGCACATATATGAAGAGTCTGTGAACCCTCTTAGCATGTCTTTGTGAGCTATTATATTAAATCAAAACTGATTTAAACTTTTATTATGTAGGAAAGTTTTGAAAAGCAGGACACACTGAAACATTATTGTGATTTTTCTTCTGGTGTTCTCACTCAGACAGAGTTAGATCCAAAAGCTTGACGACTTAATGAGCTTTGTTGACAAAAGAACTGATTTAAAGATGAAATTTAAAAGATTTAAAGCACCAATATGAAGATATTGGGTTTGTTGTGTATGAGATAGATGAAACTGATAATGAAACAGCTTTAGATCACAATCTGTTATGTATAATAATCTGCGGGGATGTGCAGCCTGCTGTCATATTGTTGCTATTTGTCAAGCTTTTTGCTCAGTCATTCTCTCTTTTCCTCTTTTTAGCTTCATCTGTCACTGTTCTTTCCTCAAGTCATTCCATCAAACAGTACTGAGACAGGTTGACAGGCATCTTTTTGGCTAAAGCCTGGTGCCATACAGCCAAATGCACTTCTACCCTCTCCTGACAGCATGCAAGCATTTGAAAACACATCTCAACGTGCAGCATCACATGCTCACTATCCATACTGCATCTGTTAAATATTTAATTCTCCGCCCAGTAAATTTCAGTGTTCCCTTTTATTTTAAATGCAAAGAAACTAAAGTGTGGTGCTTTGCAATGACAAGTATCGGCAGCAGTAAGCCACATAGTTTTGCCTTCGTGTTGAAGTCAGAGCATGACATTTCAAACACGTATGTAGAGAATGTTAATGTAAAACAAGCTGAAAAAACCTCTGATTAGTGAGGAAAGTGTTGAAAAAAACAATAAAATTTTCCTCCAAAATTCCTCTTTTAGTAAGAGGGGTAGAGTGTGAGGGAAAAGCAGGAGAGGGACAAGAGAAACAACCAAACAATATTATTATTATTGAATAATAATAAAATTGCTCATAGATTCGATCCAACTATTTGAGTCATGACCATAGAAGTAAGTATGATTTTGGTAGATGACAAATTGCAAAAAATAATGAAGAAAATAGGAACATGGTGTCTTGGGAAAAATGTTGCACTACACTGGGCCACCTTGCTGGCTGTCAGGATACAATAATTATAATCTGTGGAATCAAAATGATTTTGTCACTGATGGGTCCTCATGTCGCATGCAGTTGGGACAACTGTAATGAGGGAACTGTGGTCCACTACCATAGTTACAGTGTGCTGAAAGCAGGTAATTGTTGCTCTCTGTGGAAAAAGAAAAGTTGCCATCCTCCCTTTTCGAAAGTTATTATACTTGTTGATCCAATTCGAGACAATGATCTTAGTGTAGAAAAGTTATGCAGTGTTTCTCTAAAGAGCTACAGTATTGAGACTGTTTATTCATATATTCTATATTCATATCATAACCCTAAGCCCCATGCATTCATACATAGTGGGCATCTCTTAACTGGGAGGTCAGGGGGTCAATCCCAATGCCCTGCAGTCACAGGTAGTCTCCTCCTCCATCAATGTGTTAAAGTGGAGTGAATAGATAAGTGTGACCTGCAGTATTAATGTGCCTTTAAGTAGCCAGACAGCTAGAAAAGCAGTATACAAGGTCACGTACTTTTAATAATTTATTTTATACAGTTTTTGTCCAAGATGAATAAAATTAAATGATAGAATTTCTAGTTTTCCCATTATGGAAGTCAATTCCTCATTATCTCAGGGAAATAGCTGAATTCAACTTTTGATCATTGTGTAACCAGTGTTGGTAAACCATTATAATATATTGTATCGATACCTGTCCTCTTAGGGCTTCCGTACATTCCTGTTACTGCAGTCATGCTATTTGTGGTCCTATTTTTTCTTCAATTAAACAAGGAAAACTCTGTAAAAAAATGCTCCTGTTTCTCTGCCTGAATAGACTAGAGTCAAAAATACAATGCAAGATGAATGAGCGCTGACACAGGCCAGGGTCTGACGTTATTTGCATTTTCATTATTCAACAACTGAAAAGGTTAACGGCTCTTTCCATTTCCTCTGCGTCCGAGCCTTGTGTTTAGTCAGATCAAAACTGCAGCCCTCTGTGCCTCTGACAGAGATGACATTGTCTCTGAGCCGGCCACTTAGCTGGAGGGGGAGACTGACTGTCTTATAGACGTTCATGTTAGTATGCATCTCACATCCACCTGTTAAATCTATTGAGTCGCTGAGTGACAAAGAGTCTGTTTACAGCTGCCACCAAGAATAACCAGTCATGATCGGGGAGCAGCGTTCCACTTCCAGAGTTGTACAAACAATGTCTTATTATTACAGATGATTCACTGCTCAGTGAATAAATGTGTGAAAACTGTATGAATGAATGAATGAAAACTCTGATGTTACATGCTCTGGTTCTCTAATTAAGCTCATTTCAGATTTTAGCTTTTATCACAGTCAGATGGCATGTTTGTAAGAATAAAATAAAATAATGGATATTTTTGCAAGTAATTGAATTGATTTTTCTTTCCCTTAAAGCTAAAATTGTCTTTGACTTGGTCCATTCAAAATTATTTATGGTCAATGGGTCTGTTTGTTTTTATGATGCATATCATTAAGGAAGCTCATGCAAGCACAATCAGTCTGCTACACAATAGTATTCTGCGATCACAACACTGAAATAGGCAAAACAATAAAGAGTAAAAACAAAATACAGATATAAATATGTATTTTTCCAAATATCCATTTCCCTCCTTATGGATGAGAATATAGTTATTTTATGGACACAACAGATTCAATTTACTAGTGGCCTTCCTGGGCAAAAAATTTCAAATCCAGTTAAACTGTGTTTAGTTAAAACAGTCAAAATTTAATACTATTTGTTTAATACAGGATCACAGCAATTAGCTAGCAGAATGTGGCTAATGTTATCAGTGTTAGAAACGCTCGTCTTTGAACCTTTTTGCAGGTTAACATTCAAATTTCTCCACTGAATGCTGTCACTCATTGGTTTAGTTATATGCAAGTATAGCATGACACAGTCTACTTACAATTTCATCCAAATTTCCTAGATCAAAACACTGCTAAACCAGGCTGTCCCTACAAGATTCTACCAGTGCTATCCATTAGCCATGTTTTACATTCATGTTAAAGAGCATTATGGTATTAGGGAAGTTGCTATTAACAAAGCGACAGTGGCTACGAGCAGCAGGCAGCCTGGTAACAGTTAAAACTGAGTATTCAAATGGGAATATGGGCCTGGAGAGCTAGAATTGTAACAAGAATTAGGTATTTTTTGTATTTTATTTATTTTTATCTGAAATGTCATGGTCAGTAAATATTATTAAACACTTGCATGTAAATATGTAGGATTGTAGCCAGTGGCTAATTTCTGTCCTTTGACGCTAGGCAGGTTGATGTTAACAATGCACAATTAATAAAACATACAATAGCAACTAGACAAGCACTCAGGGAGCACAGACCTTCGCCATTAGCCCTATCTCCCAATAGTGAAGAATCCTTTAAAAAATTTTCTGGATCCGTCCGCATGTGCCCCCCACCACGGCATTTGCCGATTACTCCCTTCCTGGTGGGGCGGAAACACAGTGAGGCAAAGCACTTTCTTCGCTACAGGTGGACCATCATGGCGGAAGCATTGCCTACCGGTGCCAACAGATGCACTGACAGTCTCACCTATGGTCTCACTGGACTACTGGAAGTCATGGCAGAGGGTGAATATTTCTCTATTCCTCCCAGCATTGTGAGTATTCTCACTACAATTTGCTGTCTTTCTCTCTGTTACGCTCTGACTCATCTCTTCAACTGGGCATGCGTCTTTCAAACTCTATAAACTCCAAAACTTTGAATGGAAACACACCCAAAATGCTGCTGGGATTAAAGTTACTCATGTCCGCCATCTCCTGGTGTAAAGTGGTAACAGCGCAGAGCTCTGCCATTAGCCCTATCTCCCAATAGTACAGAATCCTTAAAAAAATTCCTGGATCCAGACGGTGATCCGGATCACTCCCAAAATCTAATCAGTTCTTCCTTATGCCATTTCTGACATTTCCTGATTTTCATCAAAATCCATCTACAACTTTTTGAGTTATGTTGTTAACAAACAAACAAACAAACGGACCCGATCACATAACTTCCTTGGCAAAGGTAAAAAAAGGTAGAGAATAAAATGACAGATTAGAATGAAAAGTACAATAAACAACCTAGACAGACAATAAACTCATGACAGATCAGAAAAAAGAAACCATGAGGATTTGGCTTGTTAAGCTAAAGTGCCTGTGTGCTAGAGTGCTTTATGTGCTAAAGTGCTTTGAGTGCTGAAGTGCTGTTGTATATTGCACGTTGCCCTGTTGCACTTATTTTGCACACACAGACATGTGTGTGCAGGTGTTATTGCACAGGTTAGCATACATAGGTTTAATTATGTATGCACTGTATCCCAAGATATGCATACATAAATTTATGTAAGATATAAGGTCACTAGAATGGCTAGTCACAAACAGAATCCCCAACAACCAAACAATTACATCAAAAATAACACCAGTTACATCCAGTACACTTGACATTACACATAACAATACAGTATATCCATTCATTCATTGTGATTGCAGCTTTGATTCTCCAATGGCCACATTTTTAGATGCTTAGCAAAAGAAGTAAGTGTTGGTAAGTCACGTATGTTACTCGGTATTCGATTTAATGAATGAGATGCTTGATAAGAAAAAAACTGACTGCCCAAAGACACTTTTCCTAAAAGGAACCAGTCACCACTAGACCCTGCTCTGGTTGACCTGTTTGTGTTTATCTTTATAAATTCTTCTAGCGTTGATGGTGCTAGACCATGTAGAATCTCAAAGACTAAGGTGGCATCTGCATATGTTATTATATTTTCCCAACTCAATAATTCATATTTCTTTAGGATATTACAACGATGGTGCAAGTTGGGCGTTTTGTCTTAAATTTTTAAAGCCTGCTTATATGCAATTTCTATAGGCTTTAGTGTAGACTTGCATGCCAGGTTAACTGACAAATTATATTGTTGCAAACAACTGAGTGATCCAACTTTTACTGTTTGGCAGGCAAATCCTGCGCTTCTCTGCCATTTACACCTTACGTGCTATCTGTATTTGGACACACTAACTCACTAATTCCCAAAGTGGGTGCCATGGCTTCTCGGGCAAGGAAGGAATCAGGCACATGTGTAAATCTGCCTAGATCAGGGTGTCCTCACAAACTGAGTGACTGTTCAAAAAGAGACTAGTAAGAGAGGCCTCCAAGACACCTATGACTACTCTGAAGGAGTTACATGCTTCATCAGCTCAGATGGGAGAGACTCTGCATACAACTGTTGCTTGGCTTCTTCACTAGTGAAAGCTTTATGGGAGAGTGACCAAGAGAAAGCCACTGTTGAAGAAAACTCAGATTAAATCTTGACTAAAGTTCACCATGTGAGAGACTCCATGGTCAAAATAGATGTTTAGAATAGACCAATTTTCCTTGTAAACAGGCCTGATTGACAGCAATTAAACACAAAAGGCATTTGAATACTCTAATTCATGCACAAGAACTTCAAGTAATTCCTTATAAATCTATTTGTAAATAACCCCTTCAATCATTGTTCAACTAAACCTTTCATTAGAGTGTACCATAGGAAAATAAAATGGGTCTGACTGTGCTGCATGAAAAGCTCGGATGACCCTGAACATTTTCCCTGAGCCCACATTATTAGAACAACAACAGGAGAAAAATATCATTGTCAGAAAAATGTGCACTGTAGTGGCTGTTCTCTTAAGCTGAATAGTTGCAGTACAAACAGCTCTGGAGATGATCAATTGTTCCCTGCGGTTGGTACCGGATGATTAAGTGTCCCCTTGTGTGTACAGCATGTGCTCTTTAACCCTACAGTTTATCATAAGGTGCTTGCAGTGTCATTAGAAAATCCCCCTTTGCTCTTAGTGGGTGTGTCCCAATTCCTCAGAGTACTTGTATTTAGTGCCGGGTTGGGAGGTGATGAAATATCTAATCCTGCTGAGAGTCGGCAGCAGAAATCAGCCTTTAATTACTGTCCCCTATTGAGAGCAGAGGTTAAAGGTCAGGAGGAGACAGTACATGAGATCCCCTTAAGTAGCTGCAGAGCGGCAGAGAAATGAGTGATGAGGCTGCTGTGGGGGCCTCGGCCAAAACACTGCAGATCTGAAGTGAGCTACGATGGTAATATAGAGTATTAAAAAGTCATATCTGACAGTCAATCAAAATACAGTATTTCTTCTGTTGGAGGGAGGAAAATATAACTTTTGTTTTAGGATAGGTTTTTTTCTTTTATTCCTGTTTGTAGTATACATTTTTGACATGATGGGTGGAAGCATGGATGGTTGCATGAATGTATGCTGGTAGACAGTTGGATGGATAGATGAATGGATGAATAAATATATCAGGACTGATGGATGGATGATGCATTGATGAATTCAGGGGTAGGTGGTTGGATGAATGGATGCATGGATTTTTGGTGGATGATAAAAGGGGAATGATAGTTGGATCCATGGATGGATTGAAGGGTTGGTGGTTGGGCGGATGGATAGACAGATAGATGGGCAAGTGGATGGATGGGTTGATGGATTGATGCAATGAAAAGTAGATGGCTGGATAGACAGATGCATTGATGGATAGAAGGATAAAGAGCTGGAAGAATGCATGAATGAGGGGGATGACAGAAGGATGCATAGATGGACCAAGGGATTGGATGGATGAATGGATGGATGGATGGATGGATGGATGGGTGGATGGTGCTAGTTAGATGACTGGCTGCATGGGTGAATTGACAGTGCATTATTGATAGATGGATAAGTGGACGGATACATATATAGCCTATCAATCCTAAACTAGGATACTGAAGTTGACATATATCTTTTTTTGCACACTTGCACATTGTAAGTGTTGCTGTATTGCTTTGATTTTACCTGCTATGTGACTGTGAATGAGAATTAGCAGTTTTGCTCACTCTGAGATGTTTACATATGTGATCTATACTTACGTTCATTAATGTGCTCTGTCCCTTTTAAATAAACAAATAAAACAATCATGCTATTACAGCAGTAGGATATCTGATTAATTAAGAACAAATGCACATTAACTGCATCCTAATAGTACAAGAAATATCTGTAAGTAATATTACTAAGGGACATATGTAATAACACAGTTATTAACTGTCTTTATTTAATAATGCTGCTACACTCAGAGGTTTTGTATACAGCACTTGTTTTTTTTAAATCAATCTGCAGAAATGCAGTAAAAACAAAAGCCGCCTCCTCCCAGGTGGCTCCTTATGATATGATGATGTGGCTGTGCCATGACTTGATGATAGACCCAGTGTGACTAGGACTTTCTTTCCTCAGGCAAAATACCAAGTGCCAAAGGCTATGAGGCTCCGAGGATAAGAACTCTTGTAAAGTGAAAATCTTAACCACTGCTTCTCTCCTACAAGATATTCACTGCAGCAAGAAACTGACAACAAGCACGCAATAAATTTGCAATTTAATGAAAATGTTTTGTTCATCTTTGTAAGTGATGGTGACAATAAGATCCACTTTACTGGATTCACTCGGAGCATTTTTCATTGGTAACTTGCTGCATGCTTATAAAATATTTAAAGAAGCCACATTCCTTGGGGTTTGACAAATACACTATTTTCACTTCAATTGCTTCTATAACATAAAAGTCTGGCGCAGGTTTAGTGTTTGCAATTTAAAAATGCAATCATTCTGTTTTTTTATCTATAATTACTGCTGTCATGTCAATGTTCCTTGAGCAGCTGACACCTTGTCACCTCACGCTGTGTGCACAATTTACATTATGAGTCATTTTGACATGCCGGAGTCATTTAGTCATAATTTGATTTAGAATGACACGAATGAGCGAAAACAACAAACAACAGATGAACAACAAAAGCTTAATAGCATAAGAAAAAAGAAAATCTTTGATTTATCATTTTTCATTTGATTTAATACAAACCAGGGAAAGCATTCAGATGGATGACAATCATTTCTGAAGAATACAACAATACTACTGTGTAAAAATTCTTGTTTACCAGAAAAGGTGTAGTATGTTTCATGAAGTTTCTGGGATTTATTGATTTCAGACCCTCCTGTTGACAAAGTGGTACTTGTTTCTACACTGGTCCTATCCTGCACATATGTGGTGTTTTTTCCCTTAAGATTATTATTTGGGTTTTTGCCATTTTATGAAAGAACAGCTGAAAAGAGAGAGAGAGAGTGAGTGAACACATGCACCGAACAGCACCAGGATCAGGTCTCTATCCTGTGACCACAATGAGCTGCAATGAGCTAAACTGGCGCCATTATACACATTATGTTTTGTTGATCCTGTTTTCTTGAAATGGTCAGATGTTTCACTTATCAATACATTCGCAGTAAATATGAAAAAAGAAGCCATTTTGGCACTATGCTGTTATTCCCTGATGTCTGACATCTACCCCACAGTGATATTTTTATATGCTTTAAAAATGACAGTTTGACATTAAATATCTTGTAGCTGATGGTTTTGTTTGTTTTTGAAAGCCTACAGAGAAATCAGTGTTCATTTCAGCCTGTTTAATAACCAGTAAAGGACTCCTCACAGGAGCTTTAAAGGGTAAATATCATATAAATACAACTTTTTAGTGTTTTACACATATATTTGGACACTTGGAGTATCTGTCCACCCACAAAGTGTAAAATATGCCAACCGAGACCTCTGTTCATTGTTTGTGTACATCTGAAAACATGACATTAGATGGTCAGCTTCTTGAGTGACATCACCCATAACAAAACGGAGTAAAGTCTGGTATACAGTGTGTGATTCTGGGCTGTCCCAGACGAAAGATGACCAATAGTGATGATAACGGTTGTGGCTCTAAAACCATAGTCCTTTTGCACTATGAGACAGGCTGACAGACAGCCGTTGGCATGGTTTTAGCACCAAAGATAGCCTGGGATAAAATTCTGACCATGTCCAAAATTTAGGATGACCATCTCTCAGTGTGACAGCTGCTACAACCTATACGTATATCTCCTAACCAACCAATAGGAATGCAGTAAGAAACGACGCAGAGAGAAGTGTGACACTGGTGCCAAATAACAAGTTAGCATTAGAATGGAGATAATGCCAAAACGCTGTTGTTTGTGGGATTCCAAAGAGGAAGAAAATCTTGATCTAGGATGTTTTTCTCAGCCTATGAATGCTACAATGGTGCTGCAGATGGATGACCCACTCTGATGTGGTGCACTGCACACTGATGATGTTTGTTTCTTGCATATTGGTGTATGTCATAGCCTGGGATTCAGCTGTGTTTTGTGGGAGTTGTCATCGGTCAGTCTGCACACATCCAACTTGATGTCGCATGACATTCACGTCACACAGTGTTGTATGGCAGAAACGTAAGATTGCTAAAGATGCACAGTCTGTAGGAGGCTTAAGGCCCGTTAAAGCTAGTTTATCCACCTGATTCCTTGACCCAGTGGTACCTGGTGGGACTTCTGACAGTGACTCTAAAACCAGTATTTTCCAGAGTAACAAGATACTTATCCTGATAATAACAACAAATCAGGGATTGAAATGTGTGAATGTCATCTGTTGAACTTCAAACAGGACGATGTGATTATTCCTACTATCAGGGGAATGGAGGACAATATGAAGAAGTGGCCTATGATAACACACACAAGCAGATTTAGCTAACTTTATTGGCACGACATTAGTATTTATAGGGTAGTAAGGTCAGTTTTATCTTGTTGAAGGAGGTGGGACACGACCTTATGTACATAAAAGTAGATGTAGAGCCCACATCAGCATGCCTGAGTTTTAGTTTCCTTTTAATTATCCATGCTGTTATCCGGTGGCTCATTGTGTATTTTTAAGTTCATGTACAGTATGGATAAAACACAAACACTAACACGGGTCACCACTGTCGATTTTAAAATAACAAAAGGAAAGCTCAGAATAAATACCAGCATGGTCACTTGGAAAAGTATCATTGCACATTTTTGTTTTGAAATTCTAATAATTTCACAAATCAGTCTTTTAAAATGTAATTTTCACAGATATCCATGATTCATTTAGGCCCCCTCTTTATGTTGATAATTCTGATATTGGATTAATTTCAAAAGAATTGAATCCCTGATGCATTCAGACAGGGACCAGCACTTTAAAAACACTGCTATTTCAGCAACAAATTTAGCTTTGACTAATTATTAGTGCCAGAGCTCTGCAAGGGCATTTCAGAAAATATAACCTATAACTTGAAATTATTCTTGTTGAACATCTGATTTTTAAAAATATAGCAGTATTTGCACAATTTTAGTTAAATTGTTTTAAAAACAACTGCTGTTGATGGTTAGCCACAGGGAGGAATGTATTTTTCCTATTTTTCATTATCACTGGAGGTCCCCTTCGTAAAGATATTAACAACAGTGCCCCAAGGAATAAGATGGATGCAGGGTCAAAAAGCTCTGCTGGAGTTTGATTCCTATTCTGTTTTGATTTTTGATCTATTCTTGCAGAGCCGATGGATTGGCCAGATTCCATGTTTGTCATCAGGCAAATCCATCTTGTAAAGCTCTAACCTGAAACAGTTATGCCATGTCTGAGAGAGGACCGGACCAATCAGCATCATTTGTGGAGAATGAGGAGGTAGCAAAAGGCGGAGTTTAGTTGTACTGAAAGCTGTAAGTAATAGCCTATAGCCAGTGTAGTGTTTAGCTCAGCTACAGTATAGCAGAAGATTTATCAGAACTGGACCTCAAAGATTTATTTTGCTCTTGCTCAATATGAGTTTTGGATAGTTAGTTGGTTTCACTGTAAGACAGTGTATACAGTGGCTGCTTTATGGCAGTTTTACGATTTCTCTATTAATACAAAAGCAACACTGAAAGCCTCTGATTCTGATATTGCTAGGATGTGATAAATGAATAAGATGCCAACTTCAGCTGTGGTGGAACCAAACCAAAAGTTTCATCAGCTTACACCACATGCCTTTGTGAAAGCTGTGTAATTGTGCCTAATTCCAAAACTGCTAAAACCCCTAACTTTTCTTCCCAAGCAGAAGATTGAGAGACAAGAAGAGACAGCAGAATGAGGGGAGACGCTGTACGAGAAGAATGGTGTAAGCTGTTAAAAGTGGTCTGCCAGAGGGGCCAGCGGGGCCGACCTGTATTCCTGCAGTAGCCGTGCAACCTGAGCTGACACCAATTAGGCCTCCTCCAGCCTCACTGCCCGATAGATTTCAGCTCTGCCGCCACGTGACGCCAACCAATTATGGCGGATTGACTCGGAATCGACTGGATTGTGACCTGAAACTCAGATTTATTTTTCATGTGGGCAGATAGAGGGAGAACTCGGGGCTGTTTGAGGAGATGAGGGAAGGGGTATGAGGAGCATTTCAATCACTGTCTCTCTCTCTAATGCTAATCGGTTTGCTCTGTGTGCCTATGAGTCTGATTTAGGAGCGGTTGTAAGTAACACACTTCTCCTGACCCAGCATCCTTCCTCCACGCGCCTGTCTCCTCACTCTTTATATTTCCCCTGTGTCCGTAAAGCTGTAAAGCAAACAAATTAGAAGGTGCAATAGATTACATTTGCCATTAAATCGTAAAAGGCATTGAGTTGTGTCACGTTTAGGCACAGCTATTAGCGTTTGTAACGCTGTGATCAAAGAAAGTTAGTGCTTATTTTAGGACTGTAGAAAATCACTTAACTGATTTCAGGCCATGGTTGAGCTCAGATAATCTGATGCTACAGGCTACAAAACTACACAGACATTCAGTTTTTACTCAATATGCTACAACAACATCAGAAAGTGCTGTTTTTTTATTCTTTTCTGTTTATGTATATGTGTGCAAGCTTGCTCAAGGCAAAGGTTACGGCAGAGAAAGAGAGAAGGGCTGATTTAGTGGTGTGTTTGATAAGGAAAGCATCTTAAATCATTTATTTCTGCAGAAGCATGTGAGCCTTTATTTTGATGCTATGAAATGAGGAGGCGGATTCTGGCCCGGACGAGGGGCCATTGCAAACATTAGCGAAACACGACATGACTGATAGACAGTTCACTAATCCTCTTAAAGGAACAGTGTCCCCTCTGGTAAAAATTGTTCCCGGCTACATGTGTCGTCCCCGGAGATTAGAAGCCAAATCCAAGTTGGAAATGTTATACCGATTAGCAATTACACAAATATGAAAAATAGACTGCTTCTGTCAGCAGTGACAGCGTGCGCCTCCACGTATTGAAAATATGATTTGACTTCCGCATGACTGCCGGATCCTGAAGTGAAACGGACATTTGTCATCTGTCACGCCTTGATTTTTTTATGAACCGGCACTATCGTGGCATCTCCCAGCTCGCTCCTCTTCCTGTATTACAGCAAAACATCTGCTGTTTCAAACTCTGGAGCTCTATTACCTCCCAAACCCAATCAGCGTGCAAGATTGCGTTATCGAATCAAGCCTCATGCTGATCTGCTCTGTAGTGTTGTGGATCAGTCTCTCTCCCTTGTCAAATCCCCATTTCAGAGGAGCTTTAAAACTGATTTCATAAAGGGTTCAATCTCAAAATGAGCTGCCCACCACTCCAGCGAAGTGATGGCGACTCTGAGCGAAATTAACTCCAAGTACTGAGTGGAGTCAAGTCGACGAACTCTTCAAAACGCTGCCATGTTTCCAACTTTCTGACTTCAGGGACTCTTTCTAGCACTTCAGGTCATGGAGCATTGAGGAAAACATCCCTTTATATGTGCATCACCTGTCACTTAGTCATGCATCTCAACCCTCTCACCTAAAAGAGATTAGGGTTGTTGTTATTTTTCTAAGCTAGAGAAATTCAGATGACTAAATTTATCATTACAGGCCAGACAGCAGATCCCAACAGACCGCCTAAGTCGGCTCCTCTGAATGGGAGCTACTTTATAGTCACCTTACATTCTCAAAGGCATCGTGTGTCACTTCAGGTGGAGGTGGAAAACACCTTCAAAAAAGCCTGCCAGTATCTCTTCTTAGGCCTGCATCATAATCTCTCCCATTTCCTAACCTTGCCACCTCCTTTCTTTCACAATCTTGCTTTTTCTCCCCTCACACATGGGGTGCATACATGAAGGAGGTTTACTGGCCTTAAAAGTCCTGTGAGATTTAAAAGGAGAGAAAGAAATGTGCACCTGAAAACCCCAGAAGTTGAAGTGCTGTGCTGTGATCAAAGGATGCTGCAATTAAATTTGAGCTGTAGTTGTGCCATGTACTGAACTCCACTGATGAATTTTTTAAGGACTATCTTGTGAGACTCATTAAACATATATGACCTTTAAAACTATACATCTGTATCAAACATAGCATTTTTTAAAGTAGTAAACAAGCAGCATTTAAAGGGATTATATTTCAGATTAAACTGTAAATAATTAGCATGGATATGTCCCATCTTATTCTAACAGAATAAAGTCCCACACCTTAGTTTGTATCTCCCAAGACAAATCCCTTTTATCTGCTGGCGAGGTGAGCATGCCTTCCAACGGTAAACAAAAGAAGAGCCCGGCATGCTAATTAAAAGGGGCCCAGATTCACGCCACACTCTTAATTATAATTAGGCTGTTGTAATTAGCCCACAGAAAGAATGGCAGCCGGAGTACGGCCGTCTGAATTGTACCTGCGAGGAGATTAAAAAGTGATCACTCTTGTCTTTCTTACTCAGGCCTCTCCGTGTGCTGCTGGAGCATTAATCTGGGCAGCTGCACATACAGTAAACATGAGCTGACAAGCCTGACTAAAGATCTCCAGGCTGTAATCTTTAAAGGACTCAGATGAGATGATAGTGTAAAATTGAGTTTTACAGCGAGGACAAGTGTTTATCACTCCTCATAAGAGGTAGTTAACCCACTGTCACAGGGTCTGAGGGGGTAAGAACTGTTGTAGGCCTGGAACATCAATTGGCATTAACATCGTATACATGATCTACTATTTTGGCTCTTTTTGTGACTAACTAATCACTCAGTGCTTACTCCTGATGGCTTAAGAATGTAAAAATACACCTTTGATATACAACATATTATGCTGACAGTTTTTATCTGAACAACCCTTTACGGGACACAGAACCATATATGGTCACTTCAGACTTCCTTCATGGCCTACCCCCAAACTCTGTGATACAGTTGAACTGAGTAATTTTTCATAGCCAGTCAGTGGTGAGCAGTGCGATGTCAGGGAAAGTGACATCACAGCATCTGACCAATCAGCAGCAGCCCAGAACTTCTCAAACTTCCTGTTTCCTCCAAAACTTACAAAATGCGCTTTTACGCCTCTTTTGGTCCCAAACAAAAGGCCCTGAAATCATAATCAACCTTGATAAGATGATGAAACTCAAACATTATAGAGGTACATAGTAGCACTGGATGTCATGATGGGTTTTGTTTGCATAGGATTTCTATTAATTATTTATTCTATTAATTAATAGGAACTATACTTGAACATACACCCATTTAGATGGTGTTTATGTTATGTTATTTTCTTGAAAAACAAACTTATTATATAAAGGATAATAGTACTCTATAGCAGTGGTTTTCAGATGGTTGATGATCAGGACCAATCAAATTACGATCCAAATTTTTCAAAATTTCCAACTACTTGAACTTATTTAATGAAAAATGTTGTTAAATTGAACAAAGAGATGGAACAAAAAAACAAAAAACAAAAACGTGTAAAAAGCACATTATTGCAAAAGGGCGTCCGTGCTTAAATTTGCTTTCTATTTTGCTGAAAAAGCATGGAATTTCTCAAGACATTTACAAATTATCTATGTAAAACCAGCTTTGTTATCCAAAGAAAAGGAAATAAATTAGTAGAAATATTGACACAGATACTGAAATTTGCTCGACATCATAGGTAAGCCTTAATGAAGCATGTATGACTTCACTGTATATCCACACAGGGCTTCCGTACATACAGTAGACTTTTTGCCACTTACTTTTCCTGGCACACATTCGGGACCCCCAGGAAAGAGCTTTGTGACCTACTTTTGAACCTCACCCACCAATTGAGAAACACTGCTCTATAGTGTAGTTGGATGCTGCCTATTTTGCTGATAATCTGCCAGGATCAGTGAATTCAAAGGTGTGCTGCTTGGGCTCCACTGCAAGATGTGTCTTTCTCTCTGGTTTTGTTTTCACTCTCAACAGTCTCACCTAATGTCCTGCCCACAACACAATCTGACTGGAATGATGTCACAACAAGTACTATCCAAGTGGCAATCTCTGGTCCTGAAAAATGAAGCCAATGCACTAGTGCAAAAAATTGCAATACAGCGAGTGTCCACTTGAGGCTGGCTGCAGGGACATCGACAGCAAGTCAGGGCAGGCTGTTAGGTTGATCCAAAGTTCAGTTGAGACAGCAATTTCAATACGGAGCCCACTGCAGATTGGCTTCAAAAGCAGTTTGAGTCGTCCTGTTGTAAGCAGACGGCTGATGTCACACAGGCTTTGTCCAATTCTTTCGACAGTCTATGGTACGAGCCATCAACATTAAGGCCTGGGTGGCACGGACACAGGTAGTGTGCGGTATCACTTCCTGTTTCCTGCTGCTACAGTATTGCTCTGGGCTTTTTCTCATGTTGACAGAGTAAGTGCTAAATTGTTTATTTTCTTAATTTTTTAACATGCAATATTACTTTTGTCACATCAGGTACATTTTGTTTGTCATAACTAATGCAAATCGAGTCCAAATATCAGTTATTGGTGACATGCACTACCAACAATCAGTATTGATACTGGACCTGAAAAATCAATGTCACTTGACTCTTAGTTAGGTGCCTGGCCCAAGTACATGTCAACAAGTGACTGCAGGAGCTGTGGATGAACTCCTGACCGTCTGGTTTAGAGACGACTGACTCTCGATGACTGATGGTAAAAGATGTCAACATAAATGACCTGTAAATATGCAGCTTAAGCGAACCACCCTCAGCACTATAGATAGTGCAGGGCTGGGCTGAAATATAAATTGCTTTTACTTTTAAAGATCACATTACTGGTCATTTTTAACCTACTAAAATTAAATATGATGGTGATGGTATTCAGGCTATCATGTTTCCTCTCAATAAAACAAAATAGCATACTTGTGCAGGCTTAAAATAATAATTTTAAACAATTTTTATTACTATCAATCTGCATATTCTTGCAGCACAAAGCTAGGACAAATTGATTCATTAAACATCAACAGTATAGTACTTTTGAGTGTCTGTGTCTGATTTTTCACCTTTTAAATATTCAAATTAAGATGAGATACATAAGAGATTGTAATGAATGGGCTTGGGGATACTAAAGGAAGAAAATATCTCTCCTAAGTCTGGGCTGATTGCCTAAAACTGTCAGTGCTGCATTGTTTTAGTAGTCTGGCTTATCTGTGTATATTTTAAAGATGATGAAAGGATCAGTGTTTCTGCTAGAAGTCCACAGTGGCCTTAGGTAAACCAAAATGAGGACTTTTGCCCAACATGTTGGCATTTTAACAGAACTGCTGTACTGCTCCCCTCATAAATGGCTAATAAACACAACATCAAGCCGGCAGAATTCCTCCATTCCCCAGAAGCCCCAGGTGGCTCATGGTGGGCAGACCGCTACATAAAAGACATGTAAAGAAAAGAGATCCTGAAGCTAGCCTTGGCTGCACCCAGATTTGTTCTCATCTTCAAAGGCACTGCTGCTTTTTCACAGGATCAAAATCCACAAACAAATAAAGCTAAGAAAATGAGATTCTTACAGAAAGGTACTGAATTCCCTGCTAACTTTCCAGCACGGTGGGGGTATTGATAAACAGCATCTCTTTGATAATGTTTTGTTCCTGATGGTGTTTCCTGGAGTTTTAATATGCTGGCGTGTTGTTTTTTTACTCTCTGATGTGCGAGTGTGTTTGTGTGTCCTTGTGATGAAAGCCTACCTCACAGGTGCACCTCTGCTCTGAGCCGGTTTAAGCAGCACAGTCACCGTGCTGTCTGTCTGGTTCAGAGAGGTCTCTTGGTCGTACGCCGGCATAGAAGGAGCTAAAGAGAAAACAGAAGCGTAAGAGGTTTTTACTACACAGCAAAGCAAGGTGATGACAGTTCAGTTTTTTCCAACATAAAGTCACTCAGCTCGGCGGAGGTAGAAAACAGCCAGTTTTCACACTTTTACACCAAGCACTTACAGCCTTGTGCCTTTATAGCAACAAAATGTAATTATTGGGTATTGCAGTAACAGAGCAGTGAAACATTTGCTGTTGTCACAAAAGAAGGCCATAAAAGTAAAAAGTGTAGACAGCAAGAAAAGGTGCCAACCAGCCTCATGGCTGACACCTCAATTACTTTAAGTTTTTATAAAGTTACACCAGCCATGTTTATGGAAACTAAAAGCTCAATTTGTCTCTGGCCAATCTGCTAAATCTTACTTAATAGCAAAAACAAAGAACATTGACGTTAATTTACCAAAGCAAATAGCAGATCAGTGATGTAGGATATTAAAGCTCAACATAAATATCCTATAGCGTCATCTGAGCCGGTTTTTTACTGGTGTATTAAATGTTTGGAAAAGTAGAGGAATGGATTAAATATTTAAAACTATTTCTACCAAGCAACACAAAACGAAACTAGTTATTTCAAACTGTTTTCCAGTCACAATTTATTTTCATTTTATATTATGTTTTCTTCTTTTACCTTTATTTAACCAGGAAAAACCTGAATGAGATTGAGACTCTCTCTTTCAAGGGTGCTCTGGCCAAGGCTGGCAAGAGTTTCAGACAAACAATAAGCAGCCGTACAAATAAACATGCCCAGTAAAAAACCTAAATGCATTAGGAGACACAAGACAACAAACTGAAACAGAAAATATTTGCCAAAATCAATCACTTCTGTAAATTAAATCTGCAGTAAGATGAGTCTGCCACCAAGTCACTTTACTTCCTTTAAAAGCATCCAATGAGACCAGGTCATTAAGTTTCTGTCCCTGTTGTAATTTGTTCAAGGCAAAGAGAGTAGAAAGATATGATTTGATATGATACAAATATTATGATACAACACAACATGATATGATACAATACGAATCCAAGGAAGAAACTGCAGCACACAAATCACTTAATGCAGTTTAATAAGGTGCAGAGGACTAACGTTTTGACATGCACTGGGTCTTCATCAGAGTCAAAGTGGTTTTGACTCTGATGAAGTCCTGTGCTCCAGTTACTTCCTTGGATTTGCCTGTCAGATAGACCCATTGAAAAACCTTTGTACAAATATACCATACCATATTGTACTGTAAGACACCCTCCTGAACAATAAAACTATAGCAGACCAAAGTTAGCATAACATAAGATACCACACCATAAGATGCCATAAGATACTTTAAGATATGATCCTATACCACAAGGTTCTATAGCATAGCGCAATGGATGCTGTAAGATGCTACAAGATAGCACAGCATAGAATAGAATAGAATATTTAAGATCATTTTCTATCTTAATCTTAGCTGGGTTTATTTGTTTATGTAATGTTTGAAATTAAATAAACTGTTATAATTATTTTAGATGAATTGTTATTTACCAGCAAAGTTTTACCACAGCTTTTGACTTCCATCTAGTTATGATACCATACAACACTGATCAACTGGTGGCCCGAGGGCCATATCAGGCCTCCAAAGCTTCCTATCCGGCCCTCAGATCATTAAATTCAGAAAATGTGAAGAAGAAACAGTTTTACCAAGAATAACTTAACAATTTATCTGTTTTTGCAGAAATCCATTTGTCAGCGATTATTAGTAAAAATCTATATTAAAAATAGGTTAAGACTGGCAGAAACATCCTGATAAAGTGGTGAAAAGGGGTTAAAGAGGGTCAAAAATGGGTGAAAAGTGTCAAAATGGGTTGTAGAGTGGCACAAAGGGACAAAAATTGGCAGGATAAGTGGTGGAAATAAATTACAAGTGGCAAAAAACTTGGTAAAAGAGGGGGCAAAAAGTATAAAAAATCAGTTAAAAGTGGCAGAAATGTAGCAAAACTTGTTGTGAAAAGGTAGAAAAAGTTCCAAAAATGGTTAAAAAGAGGCAAAAATGATAAAAATGGCAGAAATTACCATAAAAAAGTAGTGAAAATAGGTTAAAAAGTATCAAAAAAGGGTTAATAATGGTGCTAAATCACAATAGGAGGGCTCATTCTGTGGGTTTTTCAGGGTCCCAGCAAACTCTGTGGGAAGACTTGCTTCCTTGCGACCTGCTGCGTAATAGATAAAAGGGATAGATCTCACTGTTAATACCTAAAAATGATGTGGTTTTTGAAAGAAAATACAAATTCTAATTCAATAATTAGTCAATCAGGTCCAAGTATGTATTTAATTTTTTCCCCCCATAGTCTCTGTCAAGACTCAACCTAGCTCTTGTGCAAAAGTACTTGATGTCCCCTGCTACATGATACGATATGACACAATACACCCTTTTGTCCTCTTAGAAAAATTTGTCTCTGCTGCTACATACACTGAGCTGCTTCTACAGTACAATCAACGAATTAAAATAATATAAACCAATATGTAAACACAATATAAAAGCAGATAACTATATAAACTAAAAAACAACATATATTGCCCATTTAGTTAGATTCTGCATGTGTACATACATGAACAACTACACAGTAACTGCTTAATGGTAAACTTCATCACCTAAACTATATACTGTGGTTAGTTGATGCATACATATCCAGACATAAGGAAATATACATTGAATGTTAAATGGCACACTTGATTATCGATAACTGTGGTCAGTTTTTGCATGTAGATATCCAGACATAAAGACCTACAGTGACTGCTAAATGGTACACTATGTGTTGAACATCATCCACACTCTTAAAGGCCATTCAGTTGACCCCACTGACCTGAAATCTTGGTGGTGAACTGGGTGATGATAGGGGGGCCATAGCCCTTGGCTGTGCTAGCGCGTAGGGTGAAGGAGTATGTGGAGCCTGGGTAGAGGCCTGTAAACATGTGGGTGGTCTCGTTGCCCAGCTTCACGACTTTCCCGCTCTGGTTGGAGAGGTCCAGCTCAGGGTCAAACGAGCTCACCGCCTTGTAGGAGATCTACAAAGAAAAGACATGAATATTCTGATAGTGGTCTCTGATACCCTGTGCTTAGCTCTCTTCAGCTGAAGAGGATTAGTATTCATTCGATGAAAACATTTTACATGAGAGGCATTTTAAAGGTTGACTGAACATTAAGTGTGCTTGCTCTGAAGAGGTGAGGAGTTTTTTCCCATTTCCTTCCTCCTGAAATCCCTGGAAAAAAAAACAAAAATCCATGAAAATAGTCCTTGGCTTGATTGTTTGTTTGCTGCCCAGTAACCATCTTAATAAGGTTTTCTTGTAAAACTTGATGGAATCCAGAGCGAACTCTGTGGAGCAATAGGGCAAAATCATTTGACATCCAACAGAGAACAAGTGTCTTTTTTTCAACCAGCAAAAATCATGTAATCGCAGAATGAACTAAAGAGAAAACTTAAATTCTGTTGTATGGGATGGGTTTTACTCTGCTGGTGAATCATATCATATTCTGTGCCACTGTGCCAAATAAAACCTTTGTCATTCATGTTACTAGTTTTAATCCATGCTAGCATCAATGCTTTGATAAAGGCATTGTTAGTTTGATCATTTGTGTTGGCCCACAAATTGATAAAACGGATACTAATTAAAAAAATGGGGTCACTTTGTTTTAAAAAGTTAGCTTTAGTTTGATTTGTCATTTTGCACTGTCAAAAATTAAATTATAGATTGTCCTTTTCTCTGGTTCATGATCAAATATAATGAGGGTAGAAAACTTTGTGGTAGCCTCACCCAATCTTTCCTCCAAATCTTCTCTAAACTGCAGCTATCACACTTTCAGTGAAATTTCATGACACATTTGAATTTCTCATTTCCAGTTTGTTCCTTGGAGATGAATCATAAAAAATCTGGTTGCAGTCAAATCATTCATTCTACTATCATCTCATCATTTTTATACCCCCAACCATCTACCCGAAAAATGACAAATCTGCCACAAGTCTCTGCAGTACTTTGTATCTGGAAGCTCCTTAGCAAACATGAACAAATTAAAACAGTGAACTGGGTAAAAACTTTTTCTGTTTAACAACAGAATGCATGCTAGCATGCTAATAGTAGGATTTGGTCCATAGCAAAACCATGTCCAAGATTTCCCTCATCCAATAGAAGGTAAATTGATTCCTGGTTCTGATCATTCCAATTTGTTTGGAATATAAATAACATTAAGTGCTGTGAAAGGCAAACTGGTTACACTTAAAATACTATTTAAACCTTTTAGTCACAACATTATGACCACTTACACGATCTATTAGAATCCAGAAAACACTTCAACATAAATTCTGCTTTAAGCAATTCAATGTTATTTTTTTGGTGGTGATGTACTAGAGCAGGAGTTCCAACTGCAGGGTCAGGAGGTTGCGAGTTCCCTTCCAGAAAACAAAGGAAAATTTAAAATAGTTTCAAATTTTAGATTTGACCCACAATTATAAAAAAATAAATTAAAAAAAAGCTTCAATTTAAGATTAGAATCTATTTTGAAATAGTCATTGGTGAGATTTATACTGAAATTAAAGTAATGTGTAAAAATCTCATTTAAATGTCACTTAAAAGACCAGTGGAGGTTTAGGATGGGTATCAAATTCGGTACTTTTATAGGTACCGACCGAATTCCGTTGGTACTCCCGAGTACCGATTCACGTAAAATCAAATGGTACCATGTTTCAGAACCTAAACGCATCCTTGTGACTGCAAGAGAGTGGAAGAGTAGTAATTTTCCATGGCGGACGCCAACGCAGCATTGCATGCACGTGAGTAATGACGTCGGTAGCAGCTAACTGAATTAACAAAACAAGCATGGCTGATAGGAAGCAGTCGAAGGTCGCACTCCACTTTTCAGAATACGACGAAGGTTACGCTGCAGTATTTGTGACATGAAATTCAAGATTTACCACGGCAAAACCTCTCATCGGAGGAAGCAGTGTTATGATTGATGATTCAGATCGGCTCCCGCTGTTTCCTGCTCACCCCCTGAATGCAAAAACCACCTTCAGCATGAGCTGTTTTTTTAGGGGGGGGGTTTGCAGCACTCACAGCTGAAATCAAGAAGGGGCGAAACGTATCATCCCAGCTTTGCCAAAAGAAATACAAGTGGGGGAATCAATCTGATTTAAGTTTTCAAGGGAAAATTTTCCAAGTTTCTACAGATGGATTCCTTCGCATTATTTCCACAGTATCTTGGTGATATTTCCTTGCATAAAGGAAAATATTCAGTGAACGAAACTATTCCAGACAAAGTTATGGATACCAGAAGTCAATTCAGTAACCTTGTGCAAAAAAACATCAGACGTGGACACAGGCCCTAAGTTAGCACAGGAGAGCAATAATGTGGAGGTCTGCTACTCTTTAAAGATGCACTCAGACACACAGAAACATCACCTGTGCATTATTAATGCAGTATGTCCACTTATTGCTGCAAAGAAGACTTACAACCTGATTCTGCTGTGTCCCTTTGTGCTTTTTTTATGCCAGTGTTGGAAAAGGCCGGTTAGTAAGTGTGCATGGTTGTGCACAGCATTACACTCTCTATTCACCTCCAGAGACAATAGGGGACCCAAGACTCTGATCAGGTCAGGTATGGAAGCATATGCTGGATCGGTACTTTGCCGTGTCAACCCAATCAACCATGCCCATGCCACGTCTCTCCAGGTACCCCCAGCTACCCCCTTCATGACTCGTGGTCACCCCCCAGTGTCTGGACCAGTCATCAGGTCCTGTGCTCCCAGTATGCAGTGAGTTAGATCAGGCCTGGGAAAGCTCACCAGGTTCCCCGTAAAAATACAGCTGCCATTCCTGTATCAGGTAGATGACCCTTCCTATCCTCTCCTGAGCACATCAGAATAAGACACACGGTCTTGCAAAAAATGCACCCAAGAAAAGTCGTCATAAAGGAGTCCAGTTGGCAACTATGGCCATTAGTCAATGTCCAAGCCTCACAAGAGTATAGTAAGAACAGAAGGACCAAGGACTGAAAGACTGTGACTTTTGGTTGCATGCTCAGATACCATGACAGCCCCACATCTTGCTCAGCGAACCCATTGCCCCACGTGCGAGTCCAAGTCTGTGGTTGATCTCAGCCTTGCATTGATGGATTACGCTGCCAAGGTAGGTGAACTGCTCTACAACCTCCGTTCTCTGACCATTCACTGACATAAATTTGAAGGAAGCATCCAAGGCATCCCCAAATGCCTGGATGTTTGTTTTGGCCCAGTCAAGGAAGAAAGTTTTGGATCACTTGTACCAGATGCAATGTATCAAAAGGGGTTCCTAATATTTTGCTAATAATGACAGCAACATATAAAAACCGATTTAAATGCAATGCATTTTAGTACGAACAACTACAACTTCCACAATGACTATAAAGAAAGCTCACCACCTCTTTGGCCATGCTGACAGCAATTAAAAATTCAGAAGCATTGTAGAAGGAGAATTTATGACATAGAGGTTGTATTAGATTGCATTAAATTGCAGAGGTGGTCCTAATGTTATTGCTGATTGGTATAGTGTGGAAAAATTAGATAACATTATAAAGAAAATAATAAAATAAAAATACAAACACAAAGGTTAAAAATTGGCATTACTCTCTCTTCTGTACTTCTCATTTCAGTCAAAGGCCACAGGGCAAAATTTAAAAAGTCTTATATTAAGAAAAACCTCTTTACTTCATGTGAGAGCTCCTGACTTTATGTCAACAAAGCTTTTGTCTGACATTTCCAATATTAGCAAGATACAAAAGGTCTGTGAGGGGGAGCTGTCTTTTAATTTTTTCTTTTTTTATTTTAAAAGCAGAGGTTATTTTTTCCATCCATTGCTGATGCAAGCTTGTGGTTTAAAGGAGAGAGAAAGTACACTTAATGTATTCCATCTCCATTAATAAACACAGGGAGCTCTGGAGGGAAGCATTAAGGTGAGTGTTTTTGCTAATATCCATTTTGAATAACTGTAAAGTCCCACTTTAAGAAAATGCCTGTGCTCGTAAAGGAAAACCTCCATTATAATTCCAATTACGGAACACAAAGGGAGTGGGGAGTGCTGCATAATTTGTGTCCATCAAGTTCTGAAATGCTTCGAGGCCTTCTCATTTAGTCTTTGTCCGTGAAATGAGTCTGTGATGCCAAATCCTATATCATAACATTTCAGGGGGAGGAATATGAAATGACTTGTCAACACTGGGCACAAGAACAGGTTTGTGCGATTTTAATGGAGCTGACAGGAAAAATAATGTTGGGAATATAGAAAATATGTGGGCAAATTAATTTCAGGCTTGTGTGTAACTCTTACTCGAACTGATATATTGAGCTTTTTGAATCTAATGGGCTGAGATTTTCTTATCCAAGGGAGGTAAATGTCAAATTTATGAAGCATTCACAAAATATAAAAGCCTTTAATATTATCTCCAGCAGCTTTATTCATCAAATAATGAAGAAAGCTAAATAACTCTTGATGTAAGATGCTGTGCAGTCTTTCCTATCTTAAAGTGAAATGAAAGAACTGCACAAGCTTCATATTTGTTTTAGCACAAGATTTTTGACCTTATTATGCTCAGCTAAAGTAAATATGAATAATCTCAGATTGAATGGCTGCATGTTTTATAAGAATAGTGGCTTTTACGGACAATAGAAGCACTTAATGGTAATTTTGCTTTCCAGAAAATGCAATTTGGTTTCTATAATAGAGGCAATTTCCCTCAGACATAATTGGATGCACAGCTTTTATTTACAACTGCATAAACAAAATGCTACATCAAGGTTTTTCCGTTGCTAAATTTAGCTGTAAGTCATAACTGGGAAATCTGCTTTCTAAAGATGCTGGCACATGCCTGTCTGAAAAGTTGCCAATAAAATGGCATCCGCAGAGCTTGGTCAAAAAGGAACGGAGCTGAAATCTCTTTGATATCAGGCCTTGTCAGACATATTTCTCTCTGAGTCCTTTGATAATGTCAAATCAAAGCCGGGTCCTGACATATAAGAAGCAACTTCTGGGGGGAAACTGGCAGAATACATTGTGAGGTTACTTTTTAAAGCACAGAGTCAGACTGCAGCGGTGAGAGGGGGGGAACACACCTGGAGCAAGCTGCTGGCTTGTTAGATTTTCCTCATCTGTCGCACTGTGTGAGACGCTCTGAGATGAATATTAAAACATGCTCTTACTCTAACATAACACCTGTGATTCCGGATTATATTCAGAGACCCATAATGATGCTTTAAAACCTGGAAACAGCAGGGTTTCTCAGTGATTTATTGTTATTTTACATAGACATATTATATTGTTAAGGCTCTCAAGGCAGAGGCAGGGAGAAGTAATTGCTGCAGCGTATGAAAATAATAGCCTGGAGTGGGTATTTTATGAAATGAAGCACATTTGCCTAACTATAAATATAAGTGAGGCTGGCAAAGCATGGATGCAAACCAATCCATTTGCTTTGAATGCTTTTACGTGTAGCATGAAATTTTAAAAAGATAAACATCGGAGACATGTTGCTTTAAAAGTGATTAAGTGTGCGGTAAACCTAGCGTTTTATTGGACATTGTTTTCCTGCACCTCTAAGTGCCAAAGAGCTGTTCAGTGCACACAACACTGCATTACACTCAGCTGAATAAACAGGGCCGTGTGATGTTTCTGACTAAAGGACTTTCCTGCTTTGATTGAAATGTCTCTGCGCCACTTAGAGAATATCTATTTCATATTTCACGGTGCGGCGGCGGCTAGAGCGACCTATACGACGACCCTGATTGCATGGCTTTTATTCAATCTGCAGTGATGGTATGAAGAACAGCTCTGTCAATGATTGCTAACCAAGTCAAAATATCAGGCAAGAGCAAACTGGCGACACGAGCGCGAATCAACAGAGGAGAATCAATCTGGGAGAAAGGCTGGAGGATTACTGGCACCTTAAGCGGGTTAAGATCAATGTGTACATAAACCACGTGTCTGAGTAAGTGTTTGTGGAGGCTGTTTCTATTATTTAAGACTCAATGCAGCTCCTGGACAAGGAGAGCAGTGCCTGTGTGGAGCCTTATGTCAACATTTGCTCAGCACAGGATCGTGATGTGTTCGAGGTCTTTCAGAAATTGTGTTTTCTTCACAGGTCGCACATGTGTCGAAAGACAGAAGACGAGGGCAGTTTGCTGTCAAGTCTACTCGAGTACAGTGCAGATCAGCAGCCAAATACACTCAATGGTACTTCATGGGGGAAGAGTAAAAGAGCTGATGATATAATGAAAACAGCAGCTCAACTGAAACAAACTGATTCAGGATGAAGTTGTTTACCAAACTACATCTTAGAGCTAAGCAGCCATAATTGCTGTGTAGATCATCTAATGAACCTTTCTGTTTACATACTTTATTATCCTGTACCTTGAGTCCAAATCCAGTCAACTTATTTCATCTCAGATGCTGAAAACATACTAACATAACAAATGTGCAATGCAAAACAATGATTTAAATCAATCTACTGGTATCATTTAAACATTTTTTGTATTAATAGGTCCATTTTACTAATGTGAAGTTTCCCTGCAGGGTTCCTCTCAGATCCACCTTCCTGTGCTTTGATTGGCCAGGATAACTATGAAGTCAATCAGCATTTTCACTCATGAAACTGCTGCTAATTTCCAGGGTGAACCAAATGTCAGACAGACTTTATATTCTAACCCAATGATGAGCTTTTTCTAAGCCTTATTAAGACATTTAAGTGGTTAAACCAAACCAAGTCTCTAGTTGTGTCAGCGTAACTGTGGTATATTAAAGGTATAATATGTGACTTTTGATCCAGTAGAAGCTAAATTTAAGTTGCAGTCTCTCAGACCAAAACAAAACTGTCTTGCAGCACCTCCCCTTCTCACCACCCTTCGCTCTGTAGTCTGACCAAACAAAGACTTTATTTCAGTTCTGAAAGTCTATAGGTTATTCTGCAGCAACACTTTGCCACTGTGCCTCTATGTAGAGCATTGTTAAGTTGACTGGCCATCCTTTACCCCTTCATGGTTGTAGGGCTACTGATAGACAGTGATGGGCTCAAATTAATGTAAGAAGCATCTTTAAGGCCTCTAAGTGACACACAGAAAAGCTGAGGAAAGCACTATCTCATCAGTGTGAACGCAGAGCTGAGAACAACAAACCCAAGAGAAGTTTTACTTTACTGTTTTTCAGTAATTTATTACTCAACAGCATATATAGTAAAGTTATCCTTAAATGCTGCATATAATACTTTCATGGGAAACATTTGGGCTCATGTTAAAATATGCAAAGAATGACATTTTATTCAAAAGACCTTTCTGGCCTAAAGTCTTCATAGTAGATAAGGCTGCCCATAAGGGGGGATAAAGGGGAGAGCTTTCTGGGGCCCAGCCAAGGACCTATGGAGGTGAGCAAAATCACGATATATTGCAAAGTTGATCTGATAACCATATTTTATATTTAGTCTGTATAATAACCACTGTTATCAAAGCAACAAAAAGTGAATTTTAATTATCAATGCTGAAGTGCAGTAGAGCCTTTTCGAAGATGTAGATCCCTTTTCTTCAAACAGAATGACCTTTTTTTTAGTAACGATAACAATGTGGATGGGCACATTGAACTAAATCACTTAAATGATGTAAGGCATCATAGATAAGCCATGATGCGCACAGATGAGAGGATGTCAGAAAATAAAGAAGAAAGAGCTGATGCATCTTTTAAGGGAAAGTTATTGCAAAAATTGGCTAAAAGTAGTGAAAATTGGTTCAAAAAAATGCAAAAAAAAAAAAAAAAAAAAAAAAGGGCAAAAAGGGGTTGCTATTTGAGAAACGGGATAAAAAGGTGGCAAAGATGGGTTAAAAGTGGCTAAATTGGTTAAAGGAATGCAAAGATAGGAAAAAAAATGGCTTTGAGAGGCCAAAATGGGCAAACAGTGGCAAAAATGGGCTAAAAAGGCATAGAAGTTGCAAAAATGGCTGGATAAAGTCGTGAAGATGGGTTACAGAGAGACAGCATTGGGTAAAAATGTCTTGAAGAGGCAAAAATAGGCTTAAATGATAAGAATGGGCAAAAAGTGGCAAAAATTGGGAAGATGGCTGGATAAAGTAGTGGGTTTAATAGTAGCAGTTATAGGTAAAAGTGGAAAAAAGCGGCAAAAATGAGCAGAAATAGTGTTGAAAATAATTTAAAAGGTGGCAAAAAATGGGAGAAAATGGTAAAGAAGTCGCAGGAATGGCTGTTGTGAAAATGGGTTTAAAATTGGAAATAATGGGTCAAAGTTTAAAAAAGTGGTAAAGTCAGCAAAAACAGTGATGCAAATGGCTTGAAGTGGCAAAAAGTGACAATAATGGGCTAAGAGTGGCAAAAAAGTGGCAAAAATGGCTGGATAAAGTCGTGAAAATGGGTTTAAAAGTGACAAGAATGGGTCAAAGTATAAGAAAGAGGCAAAATGAGCAAAACAGTGGTGAAAAGTGGCTTTAATGTGGTTACAAAGTGGCATGAATAAATGATTTTAACATCCAAACTCAATAGTAGCTAGACATACTTTTCAGCTCCAAAATAGAGGTAACAGTTTGCCAGTGCTAGTAACAATAGCGATCCAACAAAGGAGCACTAACATTATCATTAATTAAAACTCAGAGGGCCCATTTTTATTGTTTTTTTCAAGGGCACAGCTGATCCTGTGGGCAGGCCTGATAGTAGAAGAACAAACCCTTAAGATAAAGGCTTTATTCCATAAGTTTACCATGTCTAGTTCATAAAAAAGATGGTTTTAACAAAAACATTTTAATGCATAAACAGATTTTTTTGTTGTGATATTATACCAAAAAATTGTGAAAATGTTTGCATGCTTCTATGAAGGGGAGAACATCTGGAGTATCAGATGTATCACTAGAAATGCAGATGAAATATTATCAAATTAGTCTGGCTGTTCTCAAACACTTGCTCTTAAGACAGAGAGATGTTTGTATCTGTGCTCCTGTCACCTTTTGAAAATCTCACACTTGCACTCGTAGAATAGGCAAAAACTGAAAAAACTAGGTGTGTAAAAAGTCCATTGTTTTATCAAAGTGAGGGCCCAGGGCTGTTTTTTGGCTTAAAGCCTTTGATTTGGGGAGGACAGCACAGTGGAGAGCGAATGAAATCAGGGAGAGAGAGTAGGGAATGACATGCAGGAGAGTGAACACAGGTTGGACTTGAACCCCAACTGGAAAAATGACCCCTACATTTGGGGGGTGACCCAACTGCTGGGCAACTGGTGGACCATTGTTGTTTTCTTAAGACTTTTATGCTGTCATAAGGATAAGTAACTTGACCATCACTTTAGCCTCTACTGTCACCAGCCCCTAACAGAATAAAAAACAAGGTGTTGTTCTACCCTGGGTGAGGGGTATTTCAGTTTCATTTAGTTTTAGTCCCTCTACTGATAAGAGCAGTCCAACATCACTTCCCAATCTCCAGAATGACCTTGACCCTGTTCGAGTAAAAATAAAGCTCTGAGACTGAACGGCTTTGGATTACAAAACCGTGGTAGCAACGTAAATGAAAACTATTGTGTTTGTTGTATTTTGTTCTTCAAACTGCTAAAAAAAAAACCCAAACAAGTTATTTATATTCTTAAATCTATTAATGTATTAACGACAATTCTAAAGTTTAGATCAAACTCATTTAACAAACCTAATTTAAACATTTAAGAAATGCGATGCCAGTTTATGACATCTTAGGTGACAACATGGGGCCGTTTGTCCAGTTTGATCAGACACTTGTACATCATACACCTGTAACTTTGTTTATTTCATTTCATATTTCATTTTCATATTAAAGCAATGTGTTTGTACTCTAAGCTTTCAAATCATAGAGATCCCATCTGTCCTATTTACCACCATTCATTTATGGAACAGTGTCACTCAGAAAGGGTGGGGCCGGCATTGTTTGGGCCAAATTAATCTGGACGATTTTCTCTTGTTGATTAAGAAATAGAAATCTTAAGATAAAAAAAGATGTATCTGTCTGATTAGAGAACTCAAGCACTTAAAATAAGTGTAACCCATGCTTCAACACTAACCTGGCCATGTCAAATTTTCTGCTAGGAAAAGAATCCCAAGGAAACCTAGATCTCTCTTACCTTAACCAGTTTTATTGCCTGTTTCTCTGCATTTTTAATTACAGGAATGTGCCTGGTTTAACTTGTAATCTCGCTCCATGAAAAACTGAAGCTCTTTATTGTGCGGACTGTCAGCAGACCAGCAGCTGCATCTAATTCCCAAAGCCTACCTCAGGAAAACAAACTGAATCACATGATAAAAAAATCTATTTGAACATTTCTCTGGCAGCTCTGCCCATCAAAGTTGAGAAAAAAAAAACTCAAAGAAATTCACCTAATCCACAAAGAACAAGGGAAGAAAAAACAGCTTAATATTTGAAGAACAGTGGGCTTGAATACTTCTCCAAAGGGTGATCAATACCTCTCATCACTTAGAGAAGTCTAGAGCTGTTGTACCTCATACTGAGTGATGATCCCGTAGGTCTGCGCTGGTTCTCTCCATTTCAGGATGATCTTCTCCTCGTAGGCGCTGCCCTGAATGGACTCCAGAGGAACAGCTCCAGGAACTGTGGGGAAATTATCACATTTCTTAACAACTGAGAAATTCTCATGGTAGTTATGAATTAAAAAAAAAACATCCATGGCTGATAATCTTATATTCTTCTGAGACCTTCTGAGAGCTTTTGTTTGGTTTGTAGTTTTAATTTTCCCCACTTATTTGGGATCAGTAAGACCTAATAAGTTTTAAAGCTCAGCCTAGTCTTCTAACAGGAATTAGTTAGAAATTATGTCCACAACTCTTCTTAAGTTTCTGTTTCTGCAGAAAAAAGCATGTTTTTTAAAGCAAATGTTTTGGCTGTATGCCGGCCATTTGGTCAGTTGTTGGGGTCTTTAGTCAGTAAGAAAATGTATGAAGCATTGAGAGTGGTAAATAAACTTAACTACCAACTACACTATCACACCAGCAGCAAAAACTAATTAAAACTTAACCAAAATTCAAAACAAGAATTTAAAACTAAATAAATATTAAAAAATCAACAATTAAAAAATATCATAAACTTGCAGCAAACTATACATCTCTGACGTCCACTCTCCCAGAGACCATTAATCTGAGATGCTGTTTATGTCAGACCAAAAGAGCCATTATTTTCTAGTACAATGTTTTTCCAGTTTTAGATTTAAAAAATAATAATAACCATACATAGCTAAGCAACAATGTAAAGTTACTGCATAAGCCAATGTAGCCAAGTTAGCGTTAGCAACATGAGCTTTAGGAAACATAACTACAGCTAACTTTGCTACCTAGACAACATAGCTATGTATCTCATTTGGCCTCTTTTTAAGCTTGTTTTTAACCATGTTAGCTAGGTAGCAATATAAGCTGCATTGGTAACTAGGTAGCTTTGTTATATGTGGATAAGGTAGCAATGCAGCTTACACGGCTGCTTTGTGAAGTAAGCTTTAGTTATGTTAGCTAGGTAGCTCTGTTATACATAGGTAACAAAGCTACATACCTTATGTAGCTGATTTGTTTAGCTTTAGTTACCTTAGCTAGATAGCTGCTTAGCTAGAAAGTTCATTAGCTATGTAGCTTTGTTATATGTAGATGACACAGCTATGAAGCTGCTTTGTGAGCTTTGCTTTAGCTACATTAGCTATGTAGCTAAGCAAGCTATGCTTGCTGCATTGGAATGATTTCATGGAGCACACGCTTTTTTCCTCGTTACTTTGCTCTATTAAAAGTTTATTAATCAGGTTTTGCAAGTCAGGTTTTTAACTTTTAACTTCTGGTATCTTAACGGTTACCTTAACCCCAATCCTAAACAGAAGTTTAATTCGATTTTATTTTGAAAGTTTAAGTGTGTATTTCCTCCCTGACAGAGACAGTGTCTCAGATGAACAGTCTGTGATTGTGGCTGACAGAGATGAACGGTCTGCAGCCAGACCTCTCGCTAATTTCACAGAAAAAAAATTAAATTTCAATATTCTGGACAATTATCTCCAAAAGTCTAATTTCAGAAATTATGACTTTGTTGTTAAAAAGCCGAGATTTAATGTCCTCGTATGTAAATGCAGGATTGTAGGAGGAAACACATGTTCCAAAACATTGTCAATAAAGCTGATAAATGCCTTTCCTACTTAGCAGCTTTCATCCTTTCTATTATGATTATCTATCAGTGCATCTGATGTGCATAAAACCATCAGTTAAAGAGGTTTTCAAGGACCAGCAGTACAAGAAAAGTCCATGAGCCAAAGTCAAGCACATCCCTCTATGAATTTTTAGAGATAATTTGAAGTGATTGTCACTCCAAAGACACCTTGATAAATACGTTTAACAGCTCAAAGCGCCACTTCTCACACAGATAAAAATGTGTTGCAAACAAACACGAACTAGTAACCCCCTGGGAAAAGTGGGAAATCTTGATCCTTTTGTAATGTTTACTCACACTGAGATACTGCCAAAGATATCTGGTCCTTTAACCCCTCCTGTGAATTGCTTTGATTGTGAAAGTGAGCAGAATGATGTCGAGACGTTTTAAGATTTATCTTCATGAATGTTACTGCAGCTACACCCTGCCTGCACACTTGTTCCCATGGGATTCTAAACACACAGACACGCAGCAGTCAGACGGTGAGAAACAGTTGCCACTTTCAAGTTCCCAACCACAGATATCTGAGGCCGACATGACAAGGCTCTGTTTTCGTCAGCTGAGCCTGTTTGTTATCTGGCGGCCGGGGGTTCCTTGAGACTTCTGTGGAGTTCATTTCCTGTGAGTCTGCTGAGGCAACACAGAGCATCTTTCATCTTTGAAGGAGGTGAAACAACCATGTGACACAGACGCTTGCTGTTTGACTCCTGTGATCTCTGAAAAATATCAGGGGAAAATCCAAAACTCGGCCTTGTGAACGCTTCTTATGACCAGGTAAGATTTTATGACAATGCTGAAGAATGAAGATCAGAATGACACCATTTATACAAAAATGCTGGGTCTTTTGGGGGTCTTCTTTCATAATCTGTTAGGTGCAATAAATTGTTTTGTACCTTGTTTTAATGAGTTCCTTTGGTGTTTGGGTTCTTTGTTCTCATTTGTTTGTCAAGGAACTTTTTAAAAGTGACATATAAAAAAAGTTACCTTATTGGACCAAATATAGGACCGAACTTTTTTTCTTGAACACAGCCTTACATATTCCTATATAAAGGCTTTAAACTTAAATGAAAATTATTTAGAAAAAAGTGGCTTAGTTAGCTCAGAAGCAGTGTAAGATGAGCCTAAGACGAGGTAAAAACCTAAGTATTTTGCTTAATTTTGCTGATGTTATCATTGCTTTTAATGAAAACTGTGTTCTGTACAAAAGCAAGCTTCCCTTTCTCTTAAAAATCCTCTTGATACTGTAAGTGGGGGTCATCATATAATCAGGATCGACTTGCATTCGTGACAATGCTATCATCATGTCTGCAACAGTTTTAAACTACAGACAGATCCTATACCATGCCTAGCTGAATGTTATTTTGATTGTGATATAGTCCATTTTTCCCCTAAAGACAGAAAGCAGAAGAGGATTTGCCCATCAGGACTGGTGTATACAGCAGCCAAAAGCGCTGAAGTGTCTTCCCTGACCTCCCAGCACCAGTGGAAGAAACCACAGATACAGCTTATTTGTTGAAATCTGTTGGAGAAATGCCATGGTCAACATGTGATTCAGCTGCTCTGGCCTTTTTCTGAGCACACATAAAGCTGTTTTCATTATACTCTCCTCTCTGACTGTCTGCTTGCATGAGTGTTTACTTGCTTGTCTCTACCTCACTCTCTACAGACACGACTATTAATTTCTTATAAAAACATCCATCCATCCATCCATCCATCCATCCATCCATCCATCTAAACTCAGGTTGCAGCAGAGCTTGAGTTAAGAGTGCTGTCATTTGGCAAAAGGTTGGTTGATTACAATCAGGTTGATCTTCATTATGATAGCCAATTTTCAAATCTCTATCCAGCCTGATAAGGAAACAAATAAGGGCAACTAAGTTTTAAGGACAACAGCAGGGAAAGGGGGAGAAGAATCAAATGGTGAGTGAGCATGCTAACCAGTGAGATAGCGGTGCATTTTTATATTGGGACACATATTGCATATTGGCAAGGTAAAAAGTCAGGAGAAATACAAAAAAGTATAAACATATACTTTGATCACATGCAACCTTAAATCAAAAATTATAGTTACATTTGAAGAGATTTTATGAGAGCCTTTATTTGATTTTGATACTAAACATGATCAGTACTCCATTGGGCATGCAAGGAACAGCTGTTATAATTTGGTTAGCGGGGCTGTTACCTATTTCTCTTACAAAAAAACCCTCAAAAAAATATTCTTCCTATAACTTTTATCGGATTTTTTTTTTATTTTAGGGGATTCTAGAGTATTAGTAGCATTGGTGCTAGCATCCTGGTGAACAGGTACCTCTTTCTGGAGCCATAAAAGCTATCAAACTAATATTGTGTTCGGATGTTCAAAGTATTTATTCTTGCTATTTTTAACCCACTTGCCACATTCAACAAATTTTGCTGCTTTCTGCCCAATTTAACACTTGAATTTGAACCAGTTTTGCCTTTTTTTGCCATTTCTTTCTTGCCACTTTTAACTCACATTGCCACTTGCAACCCATTTTTCCCCCATTTTCAATACTTTATAGCTGCTTGTCACCCACTTCTGCAACTTCTTTTTGCCACTTTTAACCCATTTTTTTTACCCTATTTTGACACCCCATTTTGCCACTTTAAGCCATTTTTGTCACTTAAAGTATTTTGCCAATTTTTGCCACTTTAACCCCATTTTTTTGTGTCTCATCACAATTATTCAATTCTTCTCCATGAAAGTTGTCTCAGTTTCTTCTACTTCATATTCTGGCATCCTGATATTTGGGCACATCAAAGCTTAGCTTATAGTTTAGTTCACTGTGCCCATCCACATCGCTACTTGAATTAATAAATGTTATTCTGCTTTAAGAAAAAGGGGTTTATATTTTGAAAAATATTAATTAAAAATGAAATACATTTTTTGTTGCTTGCATAAGAGTGGTCATTCAGGTTAAAAATAAAACATGGTTCACATAGCTTAACTTTACAACGAACCATGATTTTCCTCACCTCCATGGGCCTCCAGTTTGTCTGGGGTCCAGAAAGCTCTCCCCTTTATCCCACTAACCTTGTATACCTCTAATGGCTGGTGCTTACTGTAGTTTCAATACAGAACTGATAGACTTAGGGATGACCTGGAATAGTCAGCAATTCGACGATTCACTTCGGAGGAGTCTGATTCGACTATGAGCCTCATAGTTGAATCAGACCCCACCCACTGTCCTGCGGTGCTGGGGTTGTTTATAACCTCAGACGGCAAGCACATGGCTAATTATGTATGCACAATGACCTCAAAACAAGCCTATCTCTCTGCGCAAGCTCAGTATCGCTGGGGACTATGCAGGGAAAGAGGGAAAGTTTGACCAGAACTTTCTCGTAAAGCAGAATTTTAATCTAAGTGAGATTTTCCTGGTTAACAAAAGCCTTAATATCATCAGTGGCATGGAGGGATTTTGTGTCATCGCTTCGAGTAATGAAGAGGTTGAAACGAAGGGAACTTTAGCTGAGCGGCTGAAACACCGATGCAGCAGCAGAGAGAGAGGTCTATGCCGGCTAATTAGCAGAAGTATTCTTAGATAAGCCATTAATGAGAGGAGGACTGGACCAAACTATCTGCTGTGGAGCTTTTGTCTTTTCGGGACTAGTCCAAATAAACCAGGATGGTTGGATTTCCAGCGTTAGCAGAGGTTACAGCTGTTATCATGAGGACTGATATTAGCAACTGATGGTAAGACTCATTTTTCATTTGAAATGTAGAGTTCCAGCGCGGTGTCCAGTTAAGAGAGCACTTTTGTTATGTGTTTGGATGCTTCGTTGTTGTCGCTGGAGGATGGTATTTCGCTGTTGTAAGCCTCTAATTTATAGTAGCAGCCAATGTGCTAACAGGCTAACGGTGCTGATGTGAAGCTAACTGTTGTTGTTTATGAATTTAACGTGGGTGTATATTGTGTAACTGACTGTGTAAGGAAAAGCGCACAGCTTTCATTTTGATACCTTAAACCACTTACACAAAAAAATAAGAGAGATTTATGCGTTTTGCTGTAAATGCAGCAAAATAATGTTAAAGCAAACATCTGGAAGTCTGGAATTCTTGAGGACTGCCGGTCCAGGGACAAAAAAGTCTAGCAGAAACGCTGTCCGACTATTAGTCGACTATAGGCAAAATCTGACGAATCAGATTCGACTATGAAAACCTTAGTCATAGACACCCCTAGATAGACTCCAGCATTTCCAATGCATAAAGGCCCTAATTGTTGGCTCTTTTTGCCCCTGAGCTCACACTGTTCTCAGTTAAAAACAGTTCAAATTTTGAACTGTCATGGCAAGCTGATGGGACAGGCTTGCCATCGTCACGTCTCCCTTACTGGCCAATCAAATTAAAGAAAGGGTGGGACTTATGACACCAGCGTTGTCAATAGCAATGGCAAAGGGGAAACCAATCTGAACTGTGTTTTCAAGGGTAAAGTTTCAATGTTTTGAGCGGCTGCAAATGTCTTAACAAAATTCATTTATATCACTTTTTTTGGTGATTTGGAAAAATGAAAACTTTAAGTTCAGAGAGCTACTAAAAACATGTTAAAGATGCTAAAGAAGAAAAAAGACATCCAATTTTGTAACTTTGCAACAATAAACCCTGAGGAGAGGCACTCTAAAACTGAGGTTGTGGGAAGTGTCAGTGCAAAAACTGCAAAAAAGGCCCTAAATGAGCTTATTTTTTAAAGTCCAGGTCTGTAGCATCCTCTTTCATTCACGTGTGTTGTGTAAATGAGTGACAGATGTCATAGCACCACAATCTCAGTTGTAATTCTGTTAGCCTGTTAGTGGTGATATCCATTTTGTGCTGTCATCTAGCTGAAGAACATCCAAGTCCTTTGAAAACCTGCGCCCTCAGGGAATGATGCACCAGCCGCCAGTGGATGAGTCATTATTTATGTACGAGTTTCAGTGAATTCCATTGTTAGTTTTATCTGCATTAAATTTGATTTTCTTAATAAACACTTGATAAATGTTTGTAAAACATCATTTTGAATGAGATTTTGGAGAAGTGTACATAAGCTTTTTGAATGCTGAAGCTGCTGCATTTTATTCCTTTGCTTCCAATACTTCAGATAAGCCATCAAGGATTAGAAATAAAAGTGCACCAAATTGTACTGTATAAAACCTAAATTGACAAAGTATTACATGTATACAGAAAGAGAAAAGAAAAGCGGTATTTTATACATGAGTACAGCAAAAACTGGAGTGTTAAAATCTCATTTGAGAGTTGATTTTAATTTATTTAAGTTGATTTTTTTAACTCCCAAAGTGTAATTTTTACCTCCATTCTGAGTAACATAGACTTCAGTTTGAGCCCTCAGTGTTATTCCAACTCAGTAGGGAGTGAAAGATTAAAGCCCTACCCACAGACATTTAAAATCTGGGGGCTAGATTATTGTTGTGTTTCACGTTAGATATTCTGCACCATGAGTGAAGTTGTCCAGTGAGTTAATCATCTCTGGCCTGTGATAGGGGGTGCTCTATATCAAAGGGTAGCTTCCTGATTTTCATCAAAGGGTGTTCCTTAACTCTGTATTTGTCTCTTTGCCACATATTTGTCAGAAATAAACTAACTTTGCAACAAGTGTTCAATACAAGCCGGCAGTCTTTAGTAAGTATCACAGTGCAATGCAATATGTCAGAGATTAAACTGTAAATACCTAAAATTTACCCCCAAAGTGAAAGTAAATAACACAATAATGTGTTAAGAGTACACTTACAAAACAACACTGCTGTTTCTTTGAAAAAATAAAGTCAAAAGACGGTGCTTAAATCTTATAGCCAACCCAAATATAAAGGCCTATCACGGGTGATTCATTGCAGACCTACACTTACCATCCTCATCAGTCTGGACCTCCAGCTCCATGCTCTCCTTCACCCCCTCTGGATTGCGTAGCACCAGTTTGACACTCAGGTTGGTGAAGGGCGTCAGGTTGTGGATGGTGTGCTGAGGATCGCGGCTCTGGGTGTCGTAACACACCTCCTCCCGGGTCTCCTCCTTGCCGGCCACCCTGGAGCGGTACTGAACGGTCAGGTTGTAGCTATGGCAGCGGGTCACGTTGTAGCCAAGAGGCTCCCAGCGCACCGTCACCTGTTTGGATTGGATATCCACCACTTCTAGCTTCTGCGGGCCATGCATGGGCTCTGGCGGGACGAACAGAGAGAGAGGAGTGTGAGCATACATCAAGATAATCAATTAAGGTGTATAAAATGGCAGGTATTGCAAGATATTTTCAGTAAAATCAGGGAAACGACTGAGGTCTCTCTCAGGGCACAGAGCAGCCGGTGTTCCTTTAGGTCAAAGAACATCCAATACCAGATTTTTTGTAACACTTAAGCCCCGGTTTGTACTTTTATACATATTAAAATGCTATTTCCTCTGTTTGGAATTCATATTTCCAGGAAACATATTTAAAAATTTCAAAGCCAAAGCCTGATACTGCAGCTTGCTATATCCCATCACCGTTGCTAACTCGGTCTCACAGCAGCTGCACACACCAAGACACCAGCGATGTGTTGGTGGAAAACCCTCAGCAGGAGGTGTATCATCCCTTCAGAGCGTGCCGTTCCTCTGCTCCTGCTACCTTTCCCTCTCTTTCTCTCTCTCCCTTCCATCTCACCCAGTGGCGGTCAGCTATTAGCACCACACTGATACAGAGTCAGCCAGCTTGTCAATCCAGGCGGGACACAACCCCCACTGCCATCCTATCACCTCTAATCACACAGACAATGTGTCTTTTTGCCTTTTCTCTTCTACTTTCTCCATTTTCTTGTCTATCTGCTCGCTCACCATCTCCTTTCTCTCTATTTCCTCTCTTCGTCCATGTCTTTTTTTCTGTGGCTCCCCCATTTCTATATTCCCCCCTTGCTCTCCCTCTCTCTCCCTCACCTACGGGAGGAAAGCAGCCCAGGCACAAGGTAATGGGATCAATTTCCATTCCAGGTTAAATTCGCAGTCCATTTCTCTGGAACTTAACACTTTACCACCTATTAGGAGGAGCCAGGGCTCAATTTCCCCCGTTCCCCAGGAGACACAGTCCAGCAATTCAGAAGCAGCGGCAGCAGCCATGTTTAACATTCTGGAGGTGCACGGGGGGGAGACTGGACTTGAGGTGCAGCATGTTGTTCATTTCTACCGGCTGTGCAAAGGACTCAATAAACAAGCAAGAATCAGGGAATAACAACTGGTAAACCTTTACGATGGAGCGCACAAAATTTATAGTTGCTCTGCCCAATGGATGCCCTTAACATGTGAATGTCTGGTCTAGGGTTGTCACAATGCCAGAATTTCACAACTAGACCTAACACTAGTTAAAATGTTACTATTCTTCTTCTTTTATTATTCATCCATTATCTCTGAAGTAATTAAGGTCCATAATTAGTGCTTTTTTTTTTTTTTAATTTCCTCGTTTACATGCTTTATTGTCCTTTCCAGCACACTCTGGGTAAGCCACTGTAGCATCACACTGCAGCCACAGAAATGTGAAATAAGTCCACCACTCCTGTATTATGACTCATTTCACTTTAAAAACTCATAATGAGCTCACTGGACAAGTCAAAAGTCATCTGCACCTTCTGATATCAAACAGTTACCCTTTAACTGTTTTCTTAGTTCCCTTTTAATCCATAACAAGTTCCTTTTCCTTTGCTTAAGTTCATGTCATAGTCTTCACTATCCTTAGCTCATTATTTTGATTCAAAATAAAAGCAGGTCTGTAGCCAAACAAGAAGTCAATAACACTTAATCTAAGACAGAAAAAATGTAACTGAAACAAAAAGTCTCAAATGCAATAAAATTAAAGGAAACTGAGATGAAAGGCTGGCTCCAACTATGCAATTCTTTTAGTCATTAACAACGGCACCATGTCACATTATGCAACTAAAATCCTGTTCTGTCCTGGCTAATAGCCTAGCCACACTACAAGTGTGATCCCGACCACTCATCGTATGCTTACTTTACCACTGTCTCTGCAACTATCTGTGAATCCGCAGGTCATCAGAAAGAAGTGTTGGGTGTAACAAATATCTCCATATCTACACTACACATGCACTTCTCATGAGCTGATCGTCTACCCCTGCTGCAGTTAGTGAATAGCAGAGGCCAAGGCCGGTTGGGGGCCGTGCAAAAACATCTTCTCTGCCAAAACAAGCTTTTAGAGTGGCTCTTTACGGTTGTTTTTTTTTTTTTTTTTTTTAAAGAAATGTGGTTCAGTTAAGATTAAATGGCCACTTTCCTACAGCTACATCCAAGCCTACAGCCATAGGATACACAGACAACCCCCTCCTGTAATGATCACAAACTCATAAAGAAACGTCCACTGATGACAAAACCAGCTGTGGCTATATCTGAGCTAATCACTCCACTAAGCCACTGTATACCCACTCATACTCAGCAAGGTTGTTATAGTTTACTAAAACTAATTAAATAACTAAAACTAAAATCCAAAAATCATTTTAGTTTACTGAAACTAAATAAAAACTAACTTTACCAAAAAAAACAAAAAACAAACAAACAAACAAAAAACCCTAACTTTAAACTGTATAGTGCGCTTACAAAAATAACTAAAATAAAATAAAATAAAAATAGAAACAAAATATCCTTAGTTTTAGTCTTAGACACAACCATACTGACCGGCACCTTCACACAAGTCTGGGGAGTGTAAAATTGCCTGATCTGATTGGTTAAGACTTCACACAGTGGTAGTTTTATGTCTGCAGTTGTATTCAAACATCATCATTAAGTAAATACAATGATAAGTGAAGATTAGCCTGTTTGAATATGTTTCTTTTAATGTATGAAGCTCATTCATACAGAAGAGTATTAGGGCAACTGATAAAAAAATTAAAAAAAAGACGATTTTTTTTTTCACTTGTGAAAAAAAATTCAGAATTCTGAGATTAAAGTCAGAATTCTGAGATTAAACTCAGAATTCTGAGATTAAAGTCAGAATTCTGAGAAAAAAGTCAGAATTCTGGGATTAAAGTCAGAATTCTGAGTTTAATCTCAGAATTCTGAAAAAAAAATTTGAGACTTTTTTTTTTTCAATCGAAGAATAAAGTCAGAATTCTGACTTTTTTTTCTCAGAATTCTGACTTTAATCTCAGAATTCTGACTTTTTTCTAACAAGTGAAAAAAAAATTTCGTCTCAAAATTTTTTTTTTCAGTGGCCCCAATACTCTTCCGTACATTCAGCCACGACATCGATCTATAAAAAACTGATGCTAACACTAAAATTAATAAAAACTAAACCAAAAATGAAGCATTTTTGCAAAACATAAACTAAAATAAACTTACAAATCCTAAACTGAAATTGAACACAGAAAGTGAAAACAAAATAAAAATAAAAACTAATGAAAGATCCAAAACTATCATAACCTTGATACTCAGTGTTGGGAAAGTTACTGAAAAATAGTAACTAGTTACAGTTACTGCTTGCAAAAAGTAAGTGAGTTAGTAACTGAGTTACTGATTTGTGAAAGTAACTAGTTACTTTGAAAAGTAACTCAGGCATTGCTTTTCACTGCCTCAACCCTCTTTATTGTACAGTACACATTACATTAATTTGTGTTGCTGTGGCAGTGTGAGAGGAAATAACTCTATTGTCTTATAACATTGTAGACATTATCATTATGTTGGAAACTTCCTCTAACAGCAGAAATGTTTCTCAACTTTTGACAGTGTTAAAGCATTTTAACACTGTTTAAGAAGTAAAAAATAGCTGTTCTCTATTGACGGTGTACAGATTAAATCCTAGCTGCTCTCTAAATGTCTTTCTGCATGACAGTCCTATCTCTCGTCTTATCTGTTTTGTTTTTCTCATTATTCCTCTGAAAGGCAGCGAACACAGCTTATATCAGAAGCATCTCTTCAACAACATACCCTGCTATCAGTCTGTTTAGTGCTTCCTTAGTGACACACTGGCTCCTCCTTGGTCTGCTGAGCTAACGTGAGCTGTACCTGGGATAGCGGTGTTTACCATCCGGCCCTCTGGAAACTAGTGTAGCTGAAGCATGTTTAACTTAGTACTTCGTGAGGTTGGAATAACTGTTCTTGGCGATGGGAAAGTTTACTTCCCTGTTCTTTTTCGTCATTTATCCAGAGGAGGGAAAGTAATGCTCATATTTCCAAGACAGAGAGCTCACGCACGAGGGCCTAGCCATGATGTGTGTGTGTGCACTTCAGTGCCTGTGTTTGTTTGTGTTTCTGCAGAGGCTATTCTCTGTCACAGGACGCTGATGTGCTTACGGTCCCGTCACGCCGTCCGCCGAACCGGATGTTTACTGACCTTCATCAACGAATTGTTGGCTGTAAATGTAATGAGTAACATGTGATTTAAATTCTCAGTAATTGTAACAGCGTTAATGATTTTAAACTACTACTAGTTAACATAAAAAGTAACAGAGTTACCGTAAAGCGTTACTTAATACGTGTTACTCCCGACATAGCTCATACTAAAACTAACCCTTTCCTCATAACACTTACAAACTCATGCCTAAACAGGCAGAAGAGCAAAAACATCTTTTTTTTTTATCATGAAAAGCTTTGAGAGTTGTCTTTACTCTTTATTTCTTGTGAAACGCGGTCCAGTTCTGGTAAACCTGCTGCTATGCTACCGCTACAGTGCTTGACAAATTTATTAGACCACCACCCAAAGTAAGGTTTATGCCCCAGCTGCCCGAAATTAACAGCACTGGTAAAAATTGGTAAAAGCAAAATGATTTTTTTTATGTTTCTGCAATGGTTAATACACCAATATGTAGAAGCTTTTCAACCGAAATTATATTCTTAATGCTAAAATATAATTATTGTTGTTATCCATGAATTTTCAAATTTACTGATTTACCAAAAAACTGAAAAAAATAGTTAAGCACATTATTATTTCTTGATTAATATGTCAGTTATAGTTATTTACTTGCATTCCCGAACAGAAAAATGAGTTTTAGTGGTTGAATGTTATGCTTGACTCATTTCTGACTTCTTGGAGAAGCCCAGTGAGCCAGCTCAAATTTGGGTATAAAAAGGTGAATTCAGTTTGAAATTCCTCATTCCTGTTCAAAATGGTAAAATGTTGAGAGCTCACTGAAAATGAAAGAGTCCGCATTAAAGCACTTCATGATGCTGGATGGTCTCTGTGACAGGTGGTCTAATAAACTTGTTAAGCACTGTACATCTGAGCTAATCACCACACTGGCAGTAGCCATTGCAAACAGCTTTTAGTACAGCTAAAACCCCTCCTGTAGCTACTACCTCATTCTCCTCTAATAATGCTGATTGATCCAAACCGTGTTTGGTTCGCCACAAACGTTGTGGACTGGAGCTTTTCAAGGTGGAGTAGAAGAGATGGAGTCTGGCAGATCCATCTGCTTTGCAAGAGCAAAGTCATGCTCTAATGCAGCAGGAATTGGTGAAAAAAAAGACACCACACACTTGAGGATCATTTGAACAACCCTGAAACCGGGACATGTTAGTGGGACAAATCTGGCCTAAAGTCTGGCATAAAATCATAATATCAGTGTGTAGCTAGCCTAACCAAGAGGGACTATGTCATCTTTCGCTTTAGGATGTCATTACTTGTGGATATATTTGGTTAGGATGAATCTGATGTTTGCTATATTACTGTAAAAATGTACACATCGTCCCATTTTAAATGATTGTAATGCAATTGTTTGAAAAAACAGGTATCAAAAAGTATTGAAAGGTATCAGAACCTTATAAACTTTTACAACCATTGTCTAACTGCATACTGACATATAAAGAAAATATTTTAAGAATGAGTGACATTATTTCTTATTATTAGATATAATGCAGGGTGCTGCCAGAGAAGTGCAACCACACAGAAATGTTTTTAAGTAATTAGGTCATGACACAAGACATCACAGACCATGCACAAGTGAGAACTGATAACGCCAAACGAACAGAGAGAGAGAGAAAAATAAAGAATCCTGCTCAGTGAATGAAAGATTGAAAACCTTCAGATTTCACAAAAGGAATGACAACGGATGTGATCTCTCCTGCGTTTTCACAGCAGCACATAAAAAAGCATTTGAAAGGCCTGAAGGAGTCGGAGGAACAGTTGTCAAAGACGGGTTGGGAGAGGGATATCAATGAGCAGCATAGACAAAAGAGCTCAAAATGAAAAAAACTGCGTCTGAAAAATGGAGAAACATCATTCCAAAGATTAAAAAAATGCAATTAGTTTCTTTTAAAGGATGTCAATATAGGTGTGTAGAGCGCAGCACACTAACATCCTTGAGAAACTATGTACCTCTAACGGCTTTTATAGTAATTCAAACAATGGCTAAAGAAATGTATAAAACTCTTGCAGGCTGAGTGCTGCTGTGCATTACAGCTGGAATAAAAGTGCTTCATATTCTTTGAGAAACCTTTCTGCAGAGCTGTGTAGGAGTACGCCTTTGATAAAGGGTCTCTGACCTCCAATGATTGTTAAATTTTGAAAAAATGTTAATCTTTGGTGGAGGCTTGAGTGTTAAGTCTTCTGCTTTCAAAGGGATAAGATGAAGGAGTCAAATATTCAGCGTAGGGGCTAACAGACAATAAGTAAGTCAACTTTTGTACAGTATGAATTCACTTCATTTTTAAATATAAAAAGATAGAGAAAGACCGAGCACGTTGATTGCAAAGAGGCCTCTTCGGAGAGGTTGCAATGTTGGGAAAGCCACCCAGAAAATAGAAGTTTAAACCCCTTTATTTGCGGAACTATCTGTTGGCCGCACTCAGCAGGCAACGGTTACACTAAAAGCACAGAGAATTGCAGGGTGGCCAGGCACAGAAATCAAATTAAACCAGATGCTCTCAAAGCGACAAAATGCACCAAAGTGTGAATCTCAAGCAGACGTGCACGAGCGGGCTGTGAGGAAGTCTCATTTCTGGAGCGTTCAAGGGGAATGTCACACTCCCATCTTTGTGGAACATCACAGATAATGTCCACTGCACTCTAAATCTGGCCAATGGAGAGGTGCCAACAAGAATGGGAATCACTTGAGAGAAATGTATCTGTGGAGAGAAATAGCCCATGCCAAAGAGAAATTAAATAAGACAAATTGATTATTAATTCCTGTATGGATTTAAAGCTAGCTTTTTGGCACACCCTAGGAACATTAGACACATTTTTTTGCTGGTTTGCCAACACGAGGGCATATAAAGTATCACTGTCCATTTAGTAAACAGCTCTTGTGACAATTCTATAGCTTCTCCCTGGAGTTTTGTAGAGAAAAGGCTAATTGTTTGTTGCCCTGTTGGCTCCCTGTGGTGCAGATACCAGCTGTCTGAGGGAGGCAGTAAAATGTGACGATCTGTGGCGAGAGCTCAATCACAACTTGTACCGCATGACTCAAAATGACATCATCTAGGTGCCTCATCCATTTCAAAACTGAGGTTGTGGTTGACTTTGGAGAACAGAGGGAAAGAAAAACATCCTGCACCCTCTTCACCTACTTAATCTAAAATGAACTGGTCCTGCTGAACGGCTGATATCTGCTATAAATCCTTTTGTGCATAGATGGAGGCTCTGCAGCCTTTCCCAAATAGGCCTCATGAATGACAGCGGATGAGATGAGCCTATTACCCCAGTCTAGTGTGACTGCTAGTTTAGTTTTATTGACCGAGCAGTAAGAGGCTCAAAATAAAAAGCACAAGCACAAATCAAAACAAGGAATAACAGGGCTATCTCTGGAAATCCATAGTTTTATTTTTTTTACAATGCTCTCAAGCTATCACACACCGAGGGCGACATTGGGGTGAAAGTACTGAAAATATGACTGTAATATCTCTCCAGTATGGCAGATATTTCCAGTGGAATAGAGTTATAATAATGGCTGTGAGAGCATCCCTTGGAGCAGGAAATTGCTGAGGTCTATCTTATGCCAGGGCGCGCAGAATGAGCTCCAGCCAGAGCCAGATTGGTATTCCAAGCGGTGGACAAATTATCACCTGCCCCACTCTCGCCCATGTAATTGAATAATTTGAATTTGACATTTACATAGGGCTATTAGTGATTTTTTTGTCATTACAGTGTGACATTTAAATAATGTTTTTAGAAATTATCAGCACATTATTGCCTCTTGTTAATTTGAACAGGCCCTGCATACAAAGCCGAGGAGATAACACGATTTCCAGAAAAATGTGGAACAAAAAAACCCAACAAATAACTGCATGTTGTAGCCGTCTGTCCAAGTGGGGGCTTCAAATGGTGCACTTAGCCCCTGGGTAGAGCGAGACATTAGTCCTGGATGAAAGGAAACAAATTGGGCATGTCCAGAGCACAGCCACTTTACTGTGAGACAAGCGAGTGGTGTGGGTGTGTGTTTGCATGAGGGACAATGTGGGTTTTAGCACCAGAAAGACCATGGCAGACTGCTTCACATTTGTAATATATACAACTTTGCTGAATTAAAAAGTTACAGTGTTACTGGTCCCTGACATTTCCTAAAAGTGTATTTTACAAGCCCAATTCCAAAAAAAAGTTGGGCAATTATGTATAATATAAAGAAAGACAGACTGCTGTGATTTGCAAATCAGAGCACCTGGACTCTTCGACTGTGAAGCCATGCAGTTGTGAAGGATTTAGTACGTGGTTTAGCATTGATGCTGCGCTTAATATAAACCTCTATTTATGTTTGAGCATTGATAGTGCCTTCACCGATGTGTAAGCTGCCCACGCCATAGACACTAATGCAACCATCAGTGATACAGGCTTTTGAACTGTGCACTGATGACAAGCTAGATGGTCCCTCTCCTCTTTAGTCCACAGGACATGGTGTCTATGGTTTCCAAAAAGGATCTTAAATTTTGATTCATTTGACCACAGAAAAGTTTTCCATTTTGCAGAAGTCCATTTCAAATTAGCTTTGGTCCAGAGAGGATGGCAGTGTTTCTGGATCGTGTTCACATATGGCTTCATCTTTACATGGTACAGCTTTAACTTGCATTCGTGGATGACATGGCTCTGTGCTGTTAGAGTAAAAACACTGGTAAAATTGATGACAGTAGGTGGTAACAACAATGCAGTATATGTATATCAGGAAAGTTGCACCCAAACTTTCTGGTGATAGCAATAACAATTTCAGCCCTATAATATATTTTCCATTAATGGTTTGTTTATGATAATGGGATGTTATTATCTAATCATAAAAAGGCATCAAATGCATATTGAAACCATTTACACAGATACTATATTCTTGTTCTGAGAGTGTTAGATTAATTATATGGCAAGTATAGGTATTTTTATATGAAATGATTACAGTTTGTTTTATGTGATAGCAATTAATATTGAAAAATATCTACATGAATTAGTTAATATGTATTTTTTGTGTCTTTTTCCATTTTTCTAAAAAAGATATCCCAACACAGTAAATGTATTTCTGTTTGTACTGATGATCTACCATTAGAAATAACAGTTTATAATCTAGCAGTCAAAATGACCTTATGGTCTTTGCTGTTTGTAATTCTGGTCTTTTTAGTGTTACCAGAGTGAAGGAGTGTCCGTTTGTGTGTGCAGAAGCACAGATCTGGTTCCTCAGCATCTTACTGCCTATATGTACAGGAGAACAATTTACTTATCAGATCTCCCTCAGGCTTCCAGGCATTTTAGTCAGTCGGAAAGCCGGGATCTTTATCAGATCCACATCGATTAAGAGCAGAAAAGCCAGGCGCTGGCGTAGACTTCCATCTCCTTGCTCAGCAAACAGAACCAAGAGGGGAAGGAAGGAAAGACTCCCTTCCCCAATGATTAGAAACCACCGGCAAGTCAATGTGGTTCCTGGTTGCTATCTCATCAGGATGAAACAGGTTTAGATGGAGAAGGAAGAAGAGGAGGAGGAGGAGGGAGAATTGTTTGGAGATGAGAAAAGAGAAATGTCGCGACTTTAGCAGGATGGCGCGTAGACTGGCGGATTCCACGCTGGAGAATGTCAGGCAGGGCTTGTCACGCATAAGCGCCTTTGTTGTAGACAGTACCAAAACAACATGACAACAAGGAAGATTAAATCCCGGTCAGAGGGCTGTTTTCATGTAAAGTGCTCCATTCCGGGCCTGGTATTGCCATCACTTATCTCTCCTTCGCTGTGTGTTATTCCCTCTGTTCTGTTTGAGCAGGGTGGGTGGGGAGGAGAGAACATTTGTTTGCCTCTTTCTATTACATCTCAGTGATAGCACTGAGGCCATTGAGGTAATGACATGGGTTTTACACTTAGGAAATCATTTTCATATCCCACAGAAAGAGCGCCATAATGATAGCTTTTGATAACCGACAATCAAAGCTCCATCACCCTCCTAGAGTGCTCCTCTATGCAATCCTCTGGAGGAAGAGAAAGACTGGTGGGAGGAGGGGGGTTAAGAGGGAGAGATGGAGGGAGTCAGTGTGAGTGGGTGGAGGGATTGGAGAAAGAACGTTAAGACAGAAGAAGAGGGAGGGCGCGGAGTACCAAGGTTTTCATAGCCATAAAATGCAACAAGTCAAACTGGGCCTTGGGGTTGACGCGTGTACACATGATATAATTGATAGCCCTTTAAAATGCACTGTACATGGACCTCTTGTTTTCTAACATCACCCTCTACACCCATTACAAAGTCAGAGACAAATGCCCACATGCTCAGGACATAGACACTTCGGCCGTACACCTTGGAGGCGTGGATAATCACAAGGATTTATTGAATGGTAGTGGTCGCTCCTCACTCTATCAAGTCCTTCTTTATAGGCCTCATGATAAATGAGACTGCCATGATGGCTGAGGATGAGGGGCGGAGGGGGCCTACAACATGCTGGATCGAATTGAAACCACAGAATGAGCCTGAGCGTTGGGCCGAGCTGGGCTGCCACCTTGTCTGATGAACCCCCTGAAGCTGTAGGGGTGGAGACGAATGGGTGAATGCCTTCCTGTTCACGGCGCTGAATAGAAAAGGAGAGCTATAGCGTGAGAGGGAAAGTGAGATACAACCTAACCAGCACAGGAGGATGATGCATGACGAGACTAAAGGCTGTCAAGTCATACCAAGTCAGTTCTTGTCTTTGTTCATTATCAACCGCCCTGCTGCACGCTGTCCTAAAATAGTGTTGCATTTAGTTGTTCATGGACAGAAATAGTCATGTCAGGACTGAAAAGACAGCTAAAGAAGGAAGTTCAAACCTGCTCAAACTCTTTGTTGCCTTACTTGTGTTGAGCCATCCGATCATGACGTCAAGCAACAGCAAATATCTGATCTGCGGTTTCAGAGGGTAATAAAGGAAAAGGTCAGATACAGTCCAAGTTCTCCATTGCAAGAAAGCTTTGCTGTAGACTTTATAAAACATGGATGTAGTCTCAGTGATTCAAAGCCTTACGACACCAAATGATACATGATACACAAATGAACATTATAAATGCTGCATCAAACTAGCTTTCAGTCAAGCTAGAGACAGGCAAAGAAATGGAGATGAGGCAACCATATGCTTCCTGGCAAACAGCTACAACTTCACTGACTGTACACCAACACAATCTGCCCTAATTCATGTCTAATTCTCAGTCTTCATAAATAAAAACAGATAGGTTTTAAAAACATTCACACTTAAACAGTGTTACCATTAAGAAATCAGCATCAAAACTGCTTTTATATCAGAATGTTTATTTTTGCAGCAAAGATAGACATTTTAATATTGGTGTTAATGAGACTTTAGGGCTTTTGGAACCAGCCTCCAGTGGACGATCAAGGAACTGCAGTTCATTGCACTTCTGCATTGGCTTCTTTTTTTAGGCCAAATGGTTACTGCTAGGGAGATCACAGGTTTTTACCCCATCAAACATTTGATGAATGTTAGGTTTTTATTGTTTACTGTTAAAGGACAGTCATACTGAAATACCCCAAACTAGTTCTGCCAGATTACACACTACTCAGGATTACATACAAAATGCAATGTCTGCAATACAATTTCTGAGCAGTTTATTTTTTGACTGATCAAAAAGACCTAGCTTTTTCTTCAGTTCTATACTAAATTTACAGCTCAAACCATACATCAGTATCTTCCTCTCAATGTATTTACTTTTTAAGGTTTGCAGACCACAACATCTGTGATCTGTGACAACATCAAAACTCTATAGAGTTCAAGTCAGCTGCTACATCCTGTTACCTCCTACACAAAGCTGAAACTGGAATCCAGTTTTTAAAGGAACTGTGGGTGCATATTTGTTTATTTTGAAACAATGTAAATGTAAAAATGTAAATGCTACAGCTCTGTGATAGACCGTAGAACATCAAAAGTAGTACATCTTTCCCTCAGCTCTCACACTTTGCAACCCCTCCCTCTGAGAGTCAGACAGTTTGTCTGATCTGCAGACTTACTCACTTTACTGCTATGTCTTTCGAAGATGGCAATGCTGTTTTGGTTTTTAGTGGCAACAACTGGCCTTGTGGTACCAGTATGCAGTATCCTCAGTGGGGCATACAGTCATAATTGGGATGCAGAATATACATGATATTAGGACATACAGTACTGTGCAAAAGTTTTAGGAATGTTTGGGGCAAAAGTTGAAGCCGCAGCAAGGCCAAGATGTGGCGAGTAAGCTGCCTCAGGGCCACCATCAGGCTGGAAGGAGGAATGGCACAACCCAGGTAGTGCTCTGGATGTCCTTTCATATTGTCAGTGGCATGGGAAAATAATCTGTTGAAAAAATAAAGAGTTAGGGGTGGATGTGATGAGTAAGCACAGCCTAGGGCCCCTTCTGGGTGTGAAAAGGCCTGTAGGTTGAGCCTGACCTTGGCATGGACATTGACATTTCTCAAGCTTGATTCTGGCTGCCCTTCCCCTCCATTCCAGCCCATGGTCATGGCACATCGGGCCCTGATGAATCCTTAGCACCTTACATGCCTAAAACTTATGCTCATGTGTGTAAGTATCTTCCTCTAATTTGAAATTCAGTAAAAAATACATGAAAGGTACATGATTTTCTTCCCTAATCGGAAGGTGCTGCAAACAGCAGGTTCCACAGATCCCAGTGCCACATGTATGATGCATGTTAGCAGTGTCATTGTAAAGAGGGTTGCTCTTTTTGACCCAGAACCTGGTGCTTAGGCTTTAAATAGACAATAAGCAGTGGATACTAGGCCACTAACATTATGAATGTGCCCATTAGCATTGCCGATAATCCATAGCTCTACTGTATATTTGCATGAAATCAGCAATTTCATGAATTAATAATGGTTACTTACTCCCATTGTCTTTTGCAACGCATTGGCTAGTGCAGTACTTTAAAGCCCACTTAAGCTGAGAGAGGTTATGCAGTTTATTCATCACTTTTGTTCCTGCAGTTTCCACTCAATTAAACTGGTCTAAGTCTGCCTCCCAAGCACATGCAATTGCAAGTTTTAACTTTCAGGGTCCAATTCTGTTTTCAATCCAAATTACTCTGTAGAAAACAACAGGGTATGAAGAGTCAGTCGGCAGTCTTTCCATCACTGCCCATTTAAAGGTATTAAAAGAACAAACCTCTATAGTGAGCCTCAGGGGTTAAAGGTGATAGGAAGCGAGAGTCCACCAACCGGATGAAAACAAATGGACAGCCAGTTGATGGAGTGAGCAGAGGCAGCGGAGGTGGAACTGGTTAAATCAATCTTTCATTTTGTTTCCACCAATATGCTGTGCAGTGATTGGGGTCAGAGTGACAGGTAGAATGACCCCCTCCTCCCCCCGATCTGTCTTTACACACTCCCAACGCTCACACATCCATCTCTACTCAGAGACTGGTCTTTGTCTGTCCTTGTTTAGGTTCCTGGGGAAAACGCCTGTGGTTAGGGCTTACAAACACCATGAACACAAGCTCTCATTTACCAACGGGGACGCAATCTCTACAGGAGCGGTGGGAGGTTACCAAAGTGATTCTTCAACTTCAGCGCTCCCCAGATGGCTCGAGTGGCATTGTCATTTGTCGCCAAAAAACCTGCATGTGTCGCACTCAGCTCAGGGTGTTACCTCGGGTGTAAATCAAAGGGAAGCGCTTGACTTTGTGAAATGGTAGCTGCGTTTCTGAGCCACCTACTTTGGAGATATATGAGATCTAAGATGTAGCTTTCTAGGCGGGAGAATACAGAATATAAATCGCAGCCTTCTCTGACATTTCCTGTCCTTTAGTTAAAGGAGGAGACGCAGAAAATGTTCTTGAGTTAGAGTTATACAATCAGACTGAATGAGTGCTTCCTGGACGCCTAGCAAGGGGAATGGGACATCTATAATTCAGCAAAAGGATGGAGAAAATCTGTGACAAAAATTACAGCAGATAGACCATGAATAATTAATCATGGAGAATAGAAACATTTAAAGACCTTGAGCAGCATTTCAGTTCAGATTTAAAAACAGCTGAAAAAAGGGATCTCGCCAAGCCAGACTAAATTACAGCTATTCATCCTTCTCTGGAGGCTTAAGAGGAGGTTGCAAACAAGCTCGATGATAATTGTGAGACGGGACAAAGTTTGCATGACTGTCACCGGAGTATCATTTGTGCACATCTGTTCTCAGAGTTTCTGGTATTTGAGGAGCAGACACAGAGGGATGAAAATAAGGAAAATAATAATAATGAAAGAGTTTAAAATGCAGTCCTTCTCCCTCTTCCTTCCAACAGAACTTGTTTGAAGACGTGTCCTTGAGAAGAACACAATTTGCCTTTTGCAGAGCCAATATCATACAACACAATTCTCCATTCTACTTCCAACTGCCTGTGATAAAAAGACTTTTATTGTGCTCCTTCTATAACCTTCCTGCACACCACAAACTCAATCTATCCTGTTTTCTCTGACTGACAAAAGGACACAAATTCAATAGGCCTCAAACCGAGGCTTTTCATTCACCGTGGTGCAGACGATATATAAACCCTATAGGTCACATGACAGCCTGCTATTGTGGACTACAAACCAGACCAATGTTATCTGAGATGGTGAGGTGAAGTGGATTTCTATTCAGGCCTGGAGGCAACAATAGCATTAATTAGACACATCAAACCTCGCAAACAATTTCCTCTTTCCTCTTTTTAGAGCTACTGAGGCAGATCTGCCTCATCTCGACCACAGAATAAAAAACAGGCAGCATAAAGGGTTAAACCTCAAAGAGGGATTACCCTGCAGACATGCATGAAGCTATAGAGCCAGGAAATAGCAGATATAACTGACAGATCATCATTCTAGCTTTGTTAATAAAATGTCAAGGTGCTGTTAGACATAGATTGGTGAAGTGAAAAATACTGCCTCAGTCAAGTGCAGATGATATATTTTTGCCTGGTCTCTTTTGTAAAGGAGATTTTGTTTTTCATTTTGATAAGACGTCAAATAAGACATACAAAATATTAAAATAATCATGGATGTGCTATACCACAGCGTCAATTCCATCAACTAGAAATATGACTAGAACTAAAAGCTAAAATAGATCTTTGATGACAAAAGTCAAATTTCGTTTTCATCGAGGAGACTAGACAGGGTTAAAATAAAATAAAATGGGCTTAAATGTAAGTGCTGGACTGTTTGACATTCAAAATCCATGATATTTCTCCACTGTGGGCATAATCTGGGTATAAAGTGAGGTGAGAGAGCAGGAAGGTTATGTATCAGTTCATCTGTGTGCATTCCTATGCAGGGCAGTGTGACAAAGAGAGTGCAAGCTGTTAGGCAGCCTGATTCTGTTGCTCCTCTGCAAGGCGTAGGTAGTATCTGCACAAGTTAAATCAAAAGCAGCACCTGGTTGAAACAACACAGCTCTGCCTGCTGCTGGTACTAGAATTCAGACACATGCTGAAGCTGCAGGACAGTCATTTTCATCATCCTTGCTAAAACACCCAAGCTTTGAATCACAAAGTTACTGCAAAAATTAACCCAATCTTGAAATCTGTGTTGAAACTAGCAGGATAAAACTTTATAAGCTAACTAAAGGAGGTAACATGCTATGTTAGACTACTCTCAAGCTATGAAGCTCAGCTATGTGGCTAACTGAGCTATAGTTCAGCTCACGAAGCATTTATGTAAGCTACAAGGGGTGGGAATCTCTCCTTCTCAAGACGATTACAATTTGAATCTCGATCAAAGGCCCTGATTCGATTCACTGACTAATCAATAAAACAAAGAACAATCTGATCTGATCCAATTCGTATCATTCAATTCGATCCAGTGCAAACTGATCATGGAATCAAATTAACTTTTTGCTTTAACATAAATGAGAAAAAAAATGGGAAAGTAAGATTATTTTATAATAGTCTAAGTGTTTTTGAGTTTAATTATTGAAGAGAGACTAAACCTCAGGGCCTCCTATACAAACATTGTGACACTATGTTAATGAAATTAAGTTTTCGTCACAGAAACCTGCCCAGGTGTCTCACTTTGACAGTTAGCTGGGAGACAAATATTTAAATGGGTCTTTACTTGTACATAATATTTGTCCTTCTGTACTTTTAGCTTTATTAATCCTGATAACAGTAAAAAAAAAAAAAGAAAAAAAAAGACCACATATTTTACCACGAAGCACACACTGAAGCTAAATGAACAATTAAAGGATATTCAAATAAACACTGTGACAGAGCTCTTTGTATCTGCTGGTACAGGAGAATAATGAGTTGAAATAAAACTGTAAAAAATAAACTATAAACATCTTTCTATGTATTCAATTTTCTTCTGTCATATTTCCTCTTAATGTGAATATTTAGTCTACATCGTTATCTCCGCTCCCTCTGTATCTGACCATTCAGGTTTGCTTTCATTCCTGTATTGATCTCCAGCTCAGTGATATCCTGTCTTTTTTATAACGGAAACCCTGGAAATAAAACAGGCTGCAGATACCATGATAACTGAATCCCTCCTGAGCTCTAACTATGTAAGTGTTTAGTAGTCAGGTCTGATTGTACTATGTTTAGTGATCTTAGCTAAACTTTAGCTCTGCCGTCTGCCATCAACAGGTGACATTAGTGTCCTGCCGTACTGAATTGTTTTTCGTCAAAGCATACAGACATGCAGACATTAAAAAAGTTATCTGTCCTTCCTGTTAGGTCCACATGACTTGATTCCTAAGAGACAGAACTGAAAGACGTTTCAGAGATGATGGGTCAAACACATCCAGGTACCAGCGACCAGCTATGGCTAATGTAACTCTCATTTAAAGGTAAAAAGCTACGGTGGATCACGCAAGATTAAAGATGCTGAGCCAGGACATGGTGGTAAAGGTTATGAAAACAAATAGCAGACCCTCAGTGAACCCATCCTTAATGTTAAAACCAGTCCAAAGATTGATTCGTGCTACATTTTTATTGATCCAGGGCTCCATGGAGCAGTGCTCTCGGACTTATGATGTTAAAATCGTTTAACTGATCCAGACTGGTTTATCCTCACACCACTATAAGCGACATATCTACATTACCTCTGTTGCTAAATTAGCTTGAGCTACTTTGCTAATGCTCACTTTGCTAAAGCTAACTTAGCAATACTGGCTTGTGAAGTGATGCTATTAGGATAAAGCAGGATGTCATATAGTTTGCATAGCTATGTTAGCTTTAGCTAAAGCTTATCAAGTGAGCCACCATTCATGTAACTACTTCTTAAGTGGACTGATGCAAAATTGAATTCCAGATTAGACCTCTGACCTTTACTCTGATTTGTTTATGAAATGTTGTTTAGTCTGTAAGGTTTGCAAAGTGGTTATTTCATGACTACAACTGCAAGACTTTAATGAATAAAGCTGAATTAAAATAAAATCTAAAACTGAAAATACACTGTACCGACAAATGATGGCATTTCTTATCTGAGATATATGGTGTCTCAGATAAATGAAAATATTGGAAGTATTACACACTCTACCTTTAACAAAGGATTCAACTGAATATTGTTAAGCCAATGACAATTAATTGATTTGTTTTGTCAAGTCAAAAGATTGTTTCTTAACACTGAAAAATGTAAAGAAATGACTACAATCAGACTGCTATCTTTTAGCCTGTTAATGGCTATTTCCATGTTAGCATGAAGCTAAAAGACTCAGATGCATGTCCTGGTCCATTTGTAGTTTATTTCAAACCTGTGAGACTGGTAATGCATTAACAATGGCCCACCATTTAACTTAACTTTAAATGAAAGTATCTACTCTATGCAGATGAAGCAGACGACTGACCATGTTAGAAATAAGTCATGTTATTAAATACTCTTGCCCACCAAAGGGAAACAATCTTTCGAAAAATCAAGCATAGATTTGAAACTGGTCTTTTATTCTGTACATTGCACTTTTCAAAGCCCTTTTTGACAGCTCAACAATAGTAGAAAAAAGAAAGGACATTAGCCTACATTAACTGTTCTCACAGTTATGCCTTTCTCAGAAAAAGTGTTTTTCTCTAAATGGACTCTAGAGCCATTTAACTGTACTGCTTTTATGATTTTTACCATGTCAGCTTCAGCCTTCAAGGTCTAGCAGTGATTTATTCCTGAAGACAGGATTTTTATGGATAATACACATCTGTGCTTTTAAAATTGAGTCCATGTATGCCACGGCACGCTGCACAAAGACTGCACTTCTCACTCCTTATGCAGGAGAGCATGTATGTATTTCTCAGAGTGACGTAAATTACACCAGAGTGAAATGTTTCTTTAAGCAATATGTGATATTACAACTTTTTCAAAAGCTACCTTTATTTACCAATGTCTACTTTTAACCCTTAGCTGAGGGGGTTTAAGTGGATGCTGATTGTCTGATTTGACTGTCAGAATATGCAAAATAATTTCTCGACAACTTACCCATGTCACATTACAACCGTAAAAATGAATCAATTAAATGGTATTGCTTACTCTTGTTTGCATCCAAATCAACCTGGTTCTGCACAAATCAACCAAGAGAGTTAATGTTAATACCCAGCCTTGGTGCTGGTGAGCATAATTGTGCACCTCCTCCCTGCTCTCTGCTGTGGTTAACGGCTGTTTGAACTAGGGCTGATCCCTGATTAATGCTGTTTCCCCTTGAGTTTAATAGCACTCAGTGTAACAGAACGGCAAAGTAAAAACAAACAGATGAGACTACTCCCACGTGGTAACGGAGCGCAGATGGAAACAACTTATAGATGGAGATGTGGAGTTGGCAGAGGCTGGAGTCTGAGCAGGTGTTTGGACCCAGCATGGACATCATGTTCTGCCATTTTTTGAAGCGCCTGAGAGCCAGCGGGACAGCAAAGGCCATAGGATAGAAATGAGGCACACAAACAGACGTGTTTCTATCAGGGAAACTGGTATGAAAAATTCTCTACCACATTAGTATCCAGGGGATTGGGATTAAACAGGCAAAAAGGAGAAAGTCAGGAAGGTTAGGAAAAAATATTCTTGCTAGATACAACATTTATGTTTGAGTAGAACTACAGAAGTGCCCTCAAGAAACCTTTTAACACCAAGGTCTCTCTGTCACAATAATAACAAAAAAGGAGACTAGAAAAAGTGCCCTGCTCAGTTCCATCAACATTTGCTACTTACTTCTCATTCTGAATTAAGGACTCAGTCAAAAACTGCACTGTAAAAGCTTAACAGCATTGTAGTTTCATGGGTAAAAAAGTGGAATTCCTGCTTCTGAAGTCATCCCAGAATGCACTGTGAGTAGCTCACAGCATTAACAAGGAAGTCCACTTTTAGCAGCTTTTCTCCCTCATGTGTGAAATGTATCTAACTAGTCTACTTTAGTAGACCTGTCAAATGATTGAATTTTTTGTACTTGCAATTAATTTCCGAAATGGTATAGTTTATAATGATAAATCTCTTTTCTTTGTCTCATGTTAAAGTCTGCTATTTTCATTAATAGCTGTTTTTTTGTTTTTTCAAGATTTAATTTTGGCCTTTTTGCCTTTATTTGATAGGACAGTGGATAGAGGCGGAAACAGGGAAGAGAGCGGGGAGAGACATGCAGGAAAAAGTGCCACGGGCCGGATCTGAACCCGGGTCGCCCACGCACATGGCGCGCACCCCAACCACTCGACTACTGGTGCGCCATTAATAGCTGTTTTTGTGGGCACCAGTGTAGCTCAGTGGGAAGAGCAGGCACTCATATACTGAGACTGTAATCCACAGCCCACTGGTGGCAGGATCGATTCCTGGTTTTGGCGCATGTTTGGTGCATGTCTTCCCCTACTGTCTCACCTCATACTTCCTATCGCTCTTTAATGATCCTATCAGAATAAGGCAAAAAGCCCAAAAAAGAATCTTAAACAATGGTAATTGACTTCCTGTTTGCTAACAGAGTGTCTTTTATTTTGAAAGAAACAGAACAGAACATCATGTAGAGCAAAGAACAACTTTACCACAGAAATAGGAACTTCTTTCAGGTTGAAAAGGAAAATAAAGCAAAAGTTTAAAAAGGAGTGTGTCTGTGTGTGTGTGTGAGGCCCCAAAACAGAGTGAAATAATCGATAACAGAAGATGAAGATGACTTTTGATTTGTCCACTGAGCCACTGAGTGTCTCATTGAGCAAATGAGACCTTAAAGAGCTGTGGAGGACTTGTAATATTCCACTGTTGTAGGCCCTTAACCAAAGTGTGCTGAAAGGGTAAAACTTGATTGAAACGACTGACAAAAATTATAGAAAGGACCTTAATCACATCAGGATTAATGTATTGATGCTGACAGACCTACTATTTAGACAGGTCAGGTCAGGTCTTGGAGCATTTGCTGGGGCCAAGTGTTGAATAGAGTGGTTTAAGGCATACCGACACTGGACTGTGGAGCAATGGAAATGTGTTCTGTGGAGTGATGAATTAGGCTTCTCTGTTTGGCAGTCAGGTGGGCAATTCTGGGTTGGGTGGATGCCAGGAGGACGGTACCTGCTTGACTGCAGTGTGCAAACTGTGAAGATTGCTGGAGGAGGGATAATGGTATGGGGATGTTTTTCAGGGTTAGGGTTAGGCCCCTTATTTCAAGTGAAGGACAATCTTAATGCTTTAACATGCTAAGACATTTTGGACAATGCTATGCTTCCAACTGTGTGGCAACAGTTTGGGGAAGGTCCTTTTCTATTCCAACATGACTGTGCCCTAGTGCACAAAGCAAGGACGAGACATTGTTTGATGGGTTTGGTGTGGAAGAACTTGACGGAGCCCTGACGTCAAACCCATCGAGCCCCTTTGAGATCACCTTGAATGGAGATTGCGAGCAAGTCCTTCTCATCAAACATTAATGCCTGACCTCATACATGCTCTGCAGAATGAATGGGCTAAAATTCCCACAAAAACATTCAAAAATCTTGCTGAAAGCCTTTCAAGAAGAGTTGAAGCTGTTAAAGTTGCAAGAGGGGGGCCAACTCCATATTAAAGTGCGTGAATTTAAATACAATGTTATCATAGTTCTAGCTGGTGTTATGGGCAGGTATCTTAATACTTTTGTCTATATAATGTACGATAGGAGTAGTCATTTCTCAACTTTAACTGTTGTATCAAAAGTTTGTTTGTAAAGTGGAGTGAAACTATATAGTACATTATTATTAGGAGATTGAAAAGGCCAACAAACAACTTTTCTATAGAAATCTTGAGTACAGCTCAGGCTGCAGAGGGGTAGTTGTTTAAGACTTGCTTATCTCCCTTCCTAGTGTGGGCTGGAAATGGTTTCTCTGTGTGAGATGGCCTCTCAATAGTGTTGCTGAAATGCAGGGCACCCTGCTGTGATCCCAGGGCACCACCTGATAATACAGTGTCTTCCTTCAAGTAGCACTTACCAAGCGTGGGGAACTCAGAAGTGGTAAACAACTTCACACAAACACAAATTTCACATAGAGGGGGAGCGTGGATGCCAAATGTTTTTCTCTTTTAGCTCAAAATGTTTGTGAAGTGATTTTGGTGAGCAGGAAAAAGGAGGAATAAATGTTAACGAGTGGTAAACTTCAACATGTGCTGTGCAAAGACATGAGGATATGCAAAAGGAGAAATGTTGTTCGAATCATTCGGCACACCCTTGAAACCCACAAATAACCCCCTGGAGCAATCACAGAGCCTTGGATAAGACATGCTTTTGATGTTCACTAGGAAAGTAATGGAAGTGCTTCATGGGAATAAAAACCTTTCAAGGCTACTTCTTTCTTCCTCCTGCTTCTGAATTGAATCGGTGGCGTCCTTGCATTATCCGTCGCCCGTTTTACAGAAGATTGAATTAAAACATCCTTTGTCATCAGAAACATTGCTCAGTTTGCGAGGTGACCAAGGCATGGCTATGAATAATTATGAGAGAGACGGTGCTCTAAAGTGGCCACAGATTTTCATTAGCGCCTCCAGACAGCAGTGCAGGGAGAGAGGGGGAGCCAGACTCAGGGCTTGTCTGTATCAACAGTGATGTATCGCACAGCCCTGTGAGTCTTAACCGTTCAATTAGGAGCTCTGCTGAGGCCCGGCCTGCCAGTGGGAAAGTCCAGCAGAGAGCCGGACAAGATCAAGAGCTGCTTCCTCAAACACACTTCAGGAGCTGGGGCCATCAATCTCCCCGACTGTGACCGGCAGGGTGGCTAAGGGGCAGGACCCCCCGCTGAAACTGGGCCTGGCTCAGACGGCTGCCCAGGTAGAGCCATTCATCCCTATCAGCCTGGCTAAAAATGAATAAGCCCGTGACCTTCACAGTGGGGAGAAGGGGTTACACCCTGGGCAGGGAGGGGAGAAAAATCTCATTTTCATCAGCGTTTCTCTGGACACCAAAAAGCATTAGCCCGGGAAAATGCTGAGGCTACGTTTGTTTTGTTCCCCGAGTTGGCATCCTAGCACTGCATGGGGATTTAGCTGGTTAATGTTGTGAGAAGGGCAATTTGTACAATATCATCAGGCATTCTCAAAGTGTTTATGTACATGTATGAGTCTGAGTGGCTGCAGTATAGCAGCAGCATAATGACCCAAATTTAAGGTGCCACTCTGCTTCACCCATGATATCGATCTGCGTTTCTGATGAATTACAAAGCTTGTGCTGATGCTGGAATGAGAATTAAGCTGAATAAACGAGTAGTTATAGAGCTAACCATGTGGCAGGGCACTTTTCTGCTCTATGGTTGGAGCCAACGATAAATCATATCAATTATTGTGACACACAGCTGTTCCAATAACAGAAAAACTTTAAAGACTTTACTTTAATGTGGAAGTTTTTTCAGTCTTTCTTTGTTTTTTTTTTTCTGCTACATACTCAGGAAAAGCTGCTCTAATTGTTCCAGGTGCTCACTCTGGAGTACATTACTTAGAAGAGAGACAAGTTGTGTCCATATGCCATAATTCTTAATGAAGATCTATAGGTGAAAACAATGAGCTTTGTCTACTGCAGAAAAATAATTACCCAAGTAAAATGGTGATGATATATGTTGGGCAATTATGAGCCGGATATGTGCTTTAAATGCTGAGACACAATGGAGCTCTACTAACAATGGAGCACTTTTTTAACACAGAGGATGACTTTTCAAAATAAAAAAATGCTTGTGAAATGCTTTGTTTGTAAAAGTAGCTATTCAGGAAATAGTACAACTTTGAATAAAACAAGCCAAAGGCAAAGATAATCAAATAATAAAAGTGCTGAATGAATGGACTGCTCGAACTGCTTTGACCACTCTTTTCAAAGGATTGTTCAAAATTCCATTTTTTTCTCACTTTTCCTAATCAAGTGTGGGAGTTCTTGGTATATCAGTGTTGGAACATGGCAAACTGCTGACAGTCAAAGGGAGCATTTTTCAGTTTTTAGCACTTTTAGCTGCAGCTCAGATAACGGCCTTATTCCTGGATGCCAGATTCTTATTGAATGAGATACTCTCAAACCTAAACCACAACATTTAAAGCTCCTGTGAGGAGGTTTAATCTTGTTTGAATTTCATTGTTGACAAAGCGGAAGAGATCATAATTTACAAAACTAAGTATCTTTAAAGAGTAAAGATACCAAACAAAAGCCTTTTCTTTGCATTTTGGTCTGAATACTAATGTAAATGAGATGTTTTAGATTTTTGTTTTTTATACATTTGTAATATTTTCTACAGTTCTGTTTCACTTCTTCATTACAAGGTAATGAGATTAATTAGAATAAAAATGAATTTGATCAACTGTAGCAGAGTCTGTAACAAAAAAATGGAAAAAAGGAAGAGGTCTGAATACTTTCTGAATGCAGAATATGAAGATGCTTTTTAAAACAGTGATTTCTTTTTAAATTAAGTTCTTTTAAAAAGTTACCACTGTAAAATGAAGAACGTATATCAGTTAACAACAGGTTCTCTGCAGATGACGTCATGCAGCAGCAGAGATCTCTCCTGGGGGGGGGGGGGCAAGAAGTGATTTCTACATAGAGAAAAGCTACCAAAAAGACCATGTTTTGGGCTGTTTATGACTATACCAAGCTTTCAAAGTACAAAAATATAAAAAATCTTAATTCATAAGCTTCTTTCTTTACCAAAAGTGGTGAAATATTCAGGCAAAAAAGAGAGTTTATAAAGCTTGTGGTGGATTGTCAGCAGGCAGGAATTAAAAAAGCCTCCATCTGTAGGCTGGACAAGCGGTTTCGCACAACGGTTTTACCATGGTTAAGCGCATTAAATTCTGATATTACCAACCTTCAGCCTCTCTTGTTGTGACTGAAAGTCTATCTCCTTTTAGCAATTAGATTATTTGGCTCAGCTCAGTAGAGCTGGTTGTTTGGCTCCCAAATGGCTCTTCATTTGGTACCAGTTTGGCTTGTTAGATGTGGATTAAATAACAACAAAGGTTGGAGGAATGGAAACTGGCACTCAAACCAGAACTAGCTCACATTAAAGAGCCGTTTTGTAACACAGGGTCGTTCGTTGAATGTGATTACATTCAACCTAAAGTCATTTTTCGGGGTCTTGCTCGAGCTGCATTTCCACCAAGTGTTCAATTCCATTATCATATTGGTTGCATTGGTATATGAGCTGCCGCCCACTTTTTACATGTAAATATGTATTAGAAGTGCATCTTACACAAAACATTTGCGATAGGTGTCTGTACTGTTATTTTTTCCTTTAATTTCCATTTTAGTGACAACAATCATATATGTACATGTGTGAATTATTTTGCTCCACATGTTGAAAAAATAAAAATTCTATGTGCATGAGGCATCAGTTGGTTAGGGGTTATTGTGAGGATTGTGACTAGTTAAATAAATGTAATTTTACCATACTCATATTTAAGACTTCACCATGGTATATAAAGTGGTTTGGAGCCGTTTTATGCAGCCACTAAGACAACATATTGTATCATTTGCCTGAAATCCCAGAGGTGCCCTCACGGTAATGGCATTTTTGGCCTTACCAGCACATTTGGTCCTGGCTCTCAGCGGGGGTCCAGGGGCTCCCGTGCCTCCCTCCAGAGGTCTGGTCAGCAGAACACTGATCTCGTATTCTGTGTCCGGATCCAGATGGCCGATCTTATGTGTGGTCTTGTCTACGGGCTGCAGATCGTACATGGTACCGGACACAGTGCGGTATTCCACCTCTCTGTCAATGATCGGGCCGTCCCCGTTGATGGAGTTAGCGTTCAGTTGGATCCAAAGGTAGGTGGCGCCAACAGCAGTCAGCTGAGGTGGTGCAATCGGGACTGGGGGCTCTGGGGAAAGAAAACATTTTTGAATAAAGTCAGATAAACTTTAGTTTGATTTGTCAGAAAGAGTTCATAATAGAGGGAACAACTGTGTTTTTGTGTGGATGATAACGTAGAAATGATTGTACCAAGCAAAAAAAAAAAAAAAAAAAAAAAAATCGAAATCAATTTTTTCTTTTGACAATCAACAAAATCAGCATCATCTTGAAAAATGTGACTATCCTTATGATTCCCAATAATAGAGGTGGTTAAGGAGAAGTATGCAAAAAATCAATAGAGCCAGCTCATTGAGGACTCTTATCATCAGTAGTACTGTGACTGAAGTCAACCAGACCTTGGCAGATGCTGCTCCTATTGAAGATTTTTATTGATTTTAATCAAGGGAGTTCTATAGAAAAGCCCGTGGTAACTGACACCTACCGTAGCTGTCAACTCCCTTGTCTCATTCAGGGCTGGGCTTAAGCTCTCAACTCACAACTGCTGCTGTTATTCTAACTAAAGCTTAAAATGGTTGCTGAAAAAGCCTTTAACAAAACACTTTGGAAGCAAGTTTTACTATGCAGAGTATTCTATAAAAATCTATAACACAATTCAGCTGCAAAGAAATGACTCCTGGCAATTTTAGACCTGCAAACTGATTATTTTTGGAGAAAAAGTCTCAACTCTATCTGTTTTGACTGACATTTTCTTAAAAATAACTGTTAGCAAGTCAATGCTGCTTTTGCACAAAAATTAGTACGAAATAAAAAAGCTGCAGAAATGGAGGTTGTATAAGATAAGGTACATGTAGTCTCTCCTTGCTGCTAGTTTTGGATGTGCAGCACTCATCCTGTTCTTGTGAACCACGCCATTCTTTGTATTCACATAAACAAATCTCTTGCACTTATCTGTAGTGCAGTAAAAGGTTCTTGGCAGATTTTCAGACCTTTTTGTAGCTGTTTTTCTGAGAGGGTTCCTGTTCTGTTCGCTTGTTTTTGTCCGTTTGTTTTTTTCCTGCTCGCACATAATGTGCATGCAAGCAGCGTGGTACAAATCTCTGCCAAACTGTTACATAAACCATCTGATCAGCAGGTGATGGTTTCATATCAAGTTCAAGTTCTGCTAGAATTCACAAACAAATGTAGAGGAGAATGAGCTGCAATCTCATTCTAAAACTATACAGTTTAAAATACTTGAGAAAATGCAAAGAAACCACAGAAGATCTGTTCAGAACATAATTTAACCTTTGTTTACAAGATCTTCAAGAGGGTCCTTTAAAGGTACAATATGTGGAATTTTCAACCTAAAATGTCTGTATTAGTTTTAAAAATGGCTGCTTCTATGTTAAATACATATTTCTTGTTTTTGTGTCTGCTGTGACAGACACTAGATGCTCATCGTTGCCTTGGAAATCCTGGATGTTAGGCAAAAGACTCCTGCATATGGAAGCATGAACAGCTGCTGCAAGCTGCTGTTGTGTTGCTGCATCTCATTCATTCATGTGATGGTCCATGATTATTCTCTACCATCAGCTAGATGGTAACACAGTTACACAAGCTCCCTCTATAGCATAAACCTTCACCCCCCACTCTCTGACCCCTGTAATGTTGTGGCTCCAAACAATTCCAAGTCAAGTACAGATGCGTTGCTTAGTTCTGCCCACCGATGTATACAGGTAGCATTGTTAACCTGTTTGGGTACCTATCTTGACATTTTTGCATGTAATTTTTTCATTTTGTGCTAAAAAAAATGTGCATAGTGACAGTTTCCACTCTGTTGTTGAACATGCTATACACATAGGCTGAATTACATGCAAATACACATGGGCAAACAGGATCCCCATGGACATACACTAATGAAGAGATGCCAGAGTGATGGCCTTCCTGCTCTCGTTGAAGCGAGCTGTTCAGTGCCTTGCTCAAGGCAACTTCGACAGTACTCAGGAAGTGACCTGGCACCTCTCCAGCTACCAGGTCATGTCTAGATGTGGCCAACTAGGACTTGAACCAGCGACCCAAGTCCTTACAGACTGAGCTACTGCGACCCAGTTAACTTTTAAAGGCGGGATTAACCAATCAGAGACGTCCCTGTGGCATCCTAGGATTGTGAGTAGTGTAGCGCTAATGCTCGAGACCATCAAGTAGACATGTTCTCTTAAATGAGGTCAAAACATCTAAAACTTGGCCCACAGTTGGCTACTGGACATGACTGAGGTTCTTCAAGATGACACCGGGTGCCCCTTCCTATCGCCACTCTTCTGAACACATTAGCATAAAAATACACGGTCTTGCCTACAACACTCAAAAATGTGCCAAAGAGAAGTTGTCACAAAGGAGTCCAGTCAGCGCCTCTAGCCATCAGTCAACGTCCAGGCCTCACAAGAGTATAGTAAGACCTGGAGGACCAAGGACCGAAAAACTTGTACTTTCAGGAATGCCACACAGTCTTTCTAGGTGAACACATCTCGCCATGTGCAAGTCCAAGTCTGTGGTTGATCTCAGCCTTGCATTCAGAGGATCAGTGGGTTATGCTGCCAAGGTAGGTGAGTTCGCAACTTTCTCTCACCAGACAGGTGACATGTCAAAAAGATTGTCTCACATGTCCATAGCATGAGATATGTTCCACATCCATCTGAACAACATCCCACAGATGGTGTCTGGGGATGTCTGCCTTTCAACAAGGCAGACATCCCCTTTCAACAACAAACTTGGAGGGTGAGTGGACAACTGTCTGTCTGCCACATTCATTATGAGCCAATCAGAGCAATAAAACACATGATGTGATAGACATGCGCCGTACTGAGGAGTCCTTTACTGTACATGCAGTCCTTTACTCCTCCTCTTACACAGAAATGCTATCCAGTTGGGACAAAACTGTCACTATACCTGCATCCATCCAACTCTTTTCACTGGCAGCCATGTTTACATGCTTGCAGTTCAAGTACACCATGCTTTAAGCTGCTGCCTACTTCTCCTCAAATGACACAATGAGTCCAGTCAATCTCTGATCAAGCATCTCAGCTGGATGGATCTGCCTGACAACAGACATGGAATCTGTCCAATCCATTTGCAAAGTTATAATCGAGCAAACCTATTAAATTGTTATTTTTAAACTTAGTATCAGAATTGGCCCAGACTTCTTTTGAGTAGAAAATGTAATATTTGTTTTAACGATCAAAGACGGTAACATAAGAAAAAGAGAATTTTGAAGCCTACTAAGGGCATCAAAATAAGAGAAATTATTGCTCAATCCTGATTGCCTTTTTGGTGTTTTATTCCTCCCCAACAGTGTTCAAATAAATGCAGACCTGTTTATCAAAATGAAAATCTGAATGCTTTCAATTTATCAAGGCCAGGAGTGTTTGCTTCATCTGTGATGCAGCCTTTGTGTCGACCAGACTCGCTGTGATAATGTCCAAATTTGTCAAAGTAGCAGACCTTCACAAAATGATTACAGCAGCACAATGAAAACAAATACAGTAATATTTAATCAAAAGTGCAGTCTGCGGCCATGTGGATGAGGAAAGATGTTTATAGACTGCATTGAAAGAATATTTCATGAAGGGAAGACTATTTTTCTCCCAAATGAAAAGTATTACACTGGGATGTGAATCTTTTTTGGCCCTTTGAACCTTCAATCTGTCGGTTTTGATTTGTCAGAAATATAATCTCAGGTTCTTGAATATAAATTTATCTCTTCTATATAAAAAGTTTTGTTCAGTGTAAACCCTGAGGTTGACCTTTTCTTTGTAATGTTGCCAATATTTGTCTAATCTTGTTTAAACCTTGCCATTTTTGTTTAATGAGGCTGCTGAAAATGTCAGACAAGTGATTTCATTTGAGTGTTTTTTCCCCAGATTGCATTATTTTTTTCAGCTAGGCAAAGGACGTTGCAGTAATATCTGAGGGAAATGTCTGTGAGTATAGTCGTATCCTTTCAGATTTGCTGTTAAAATTCAGAGTGGAAATCTGCTTGCTCCAGCCCCCCATCAGCAAAGCTTTACTATCCCACAGTGATGTCTTTCATGCTTTGACCACTCCCGTCTCCAGGTGCAACCAAAAAACCCACCACTGTCAACAAAGAGCTGTGACCCAGAGTCAAGGGATTGCTTAGGAATGCACCTTTGTCATACACTGCAATAGTTGCACGTCCCAGAGGTGGCAGTGAGCAGCTTTAATGAGCACACACATGTAACAGAATAATGCCATTAGTCGCCTGGCTGCTTCTGGTGGAGTTGTCATGGAGAGGAAGGAGTCTCCAGGCACATTAGGAGCAGGCCGAGGTGTCCTACAGAGAATTGGTTGGCTCTCCCTCAGCAGATGGTTATCCCTTGGTGACCTACGTCGCAGGTCCCTAAACTCCCGCTAATCCAAGGCTTCCAGTGTTTCTGTCAAACATCACCTAAAGCAAACCAGCTAATCCAGCAGGTCGTCGCCTGGTATTAGCACGCTCTGCTCTGGTCTGCGTGTCCGAGCCAGACAGAAACACAAAGGAATCCAAAATCTGGCTTTAACTATGGGCTTGTTTTGATGGTCTTTCATGGTCTGTTGTTAGGTCCTAAAAGGGTTTTAACTAAGTTAAGCAGCAATATGCTGCCATCGATTAAAACAAAAGAAAACAGCACTGGCTGACCCTGTGATACTGATCTACAGAGAGATAACACAGCATAAAGACAATGTAATAAAGTCCTTAAAAATAGACTTTAATTTTGATTTTGATTGCTCTAAAGTTGATTTAAGAGGACATGTGGTTTTCTTGTTGTAGTTTGGGATTTATTTAGCCTTTATTCTTTCTCCCATGACAAGCACAGAGCACATACAATTAAAACGGGGGATGAGAAATAAACTGTCTTATTACCAAATATTGATCTTTATAGAGAATTTTGGTGATTGTGCATAATGATAACATATTTTGTGGACTGATCCCAACTGGTTGATGAAAGTTTAGCTTGGCATACACTGAAATATTTTTACAATCTTAACTGATGAAAATGATAATGCGATAAAAACAGCACACCACACATTGACAGATTCACTCACTATTTGGAGTCTGGAGTCACCACTCAAATCTCCAAATCTTGCATGGTCAAACATCACTTTACAGTAAACAAGTTAAATGTGGCTAGTCATTTACATTCTGCTACATTAACTGCAACTGCATCATAAACTATTTGACTGTGGTTTGTTTTACAGGGCATGTTGTATGAACACTCCTGTTGCAGCCACAGATCAACAAGTTGCTCTTTCATTTCTGATGTCCATATATCTTTTTGATTTGTGTTTGCCGTCATTGCCATGGCTGTGTTTGTTGTGCTTCTTCCTTTGGTCAGCCTGCTGAGTGGCTACGTAAATTTTAATTCCTATCCTTCTCATACCTGCTTGGCTGTCTTCAGTGTTCGCCCCTACACAACAGAATTAAAATCTTAAAAATAACTTAAATGAAATATTCACTAATTATTTGTTAGGGCCGTTGGCAAGAGTTGGGTGGTCATGCTGGAGGGCCCTGGCTAATCAGCAGCAGCAGTGTTGGAAAGCCATCAATAAGGAGCACTGTACTGAACTATCCACAGTGGACATTTTTGTCTTTCTTTGGGACAACTCCATAAAAATTACGATGGTTGGATTTTGCTGTTTAAGAAGAGGTTACAGTTGAGATCATCAGTTTATAAGGACTAATATTGGAAAATTGCTGGTAAGACTCAATGTTCATTTGAAATGCAGCATTGTAAAGAGATGTTTTGATGACAGATATCTGGTTAGGTATTTGTGGGGAAAATTTATTGGTGTTGAATGAATATATATAAAAGTGGTGAAGGATGTTATTTGTTGTTAGCTGCTAAATTATGATAGGAAGCTAATGTACTAATGGGCTAACTTAGAGCTAATGGTGCTCTTATTGTTGTTGGTGTTAAACATAGACATAAATCGTGAAACTGACTGCATGTGTTTAAGGTAGGGCTCACAATTTTCAAAATGTTTGTTTAAAAAACTTATACAAAGGCAAATAAAAAATATTTTTCCAAGGCCAAATCCAAGGTCTGGCCATGTGTAATATGTATAAAAAAGCAGTCTGCAATAACAGATAGCCCTAACATATGGCTATCCAAAGTAAATGTCCAGTAGGTGTTATGAACAGGGATGAGTATCGAAATCTGGTACCAACATGGTACCAGTGCCAACACATCTGATATACCGGACAAAATTACAGCATAGATTTTGATGCCTTATTTTGGTACTCTGCCAGCCCAATGTCACACCCTGGCACTCCAAATGAAAGGCCAGAAATGTGTCATTGACTTTGTGTATAAGTTCAGCAGAACATGAATCTTTTGTTTTCCTGTCTGAACCAACACCTGTTTTACTACCGAGGACACAGTCACACTGACGGGCACATTTACTTTCTTTTTTTGTCTCTAATGCAGCATATGACAATATAGGAAATTTCTTGAGCCTCTAAAATACATTTGTTTCTCCTGTTTCCTTGTCTTATTCAAGGTTATACTGGCAATTTGCAGATATTTATCTGAATCCTTTTAGATACTGAGGCAGCTTTTATCATCCCACAAACTTCTCTTAACAAATATTAAAAGAAGTAAAAAACCAAATGGTTTGATTTAGCATCAGCATCAGAGAAAACCCAAACAATATCCAACCCTGTTCTTTCAGCCGTAATTCTTGAGGACTGCCAACCATTTCGGCTGGATACAGAAAAGTCTCTCTGGTCTGAGCTTGGCTTTATAAATATATAAATATATAAATGGTTTGAATTGGTATAAAAAGAGAAGTTGAGATTACTTGTTCAATATAATGAAGTTTTTACTTATTTCCTCATATATTGATACAAGGTGGTAGTTGTGTTGTTATAAAAATAAATAAAAGGGGTTTGATTAAGACAGTGTAAACTTCATCCTTCCTCTTTTTTTTAATTAAAGCTTTTAGCTTTATATGTAATATGTGAGCAGCTATTGTTGAGGTTCACTTTATTAGTTTTCTCCTTTTCTAACTTCACTTTTCACTTTACATCTTTTACATTAAAATATTTACCAACATATTAAACCTAATAACTTTGGAAAAAAACATCTTAAAAGTTTAATTTAAGAGCCTTGAGAAAACTGTTATAAAAAATCTACCTTAATGTTAGAAAAGTGTCATATCGGCTGTTGCCAGATTCAAGTGGCACATTTGCCAACACATTCACTCTACAATAACACTTTGTCATGCTCAGGACCAAATGGCCCTCAGATTATGACAGAGTCTCCTGCTGCTGACTCGAACATGACCAACTTGAAAGATGACTAACTGGGCAGCTTATCACAGAATTCAAACAACTGACACCAACTCAAGTTATAAAACTGCATCCGTTAAGTGACTTGTGTTACATGGCTTTATCTCAGAAGTTGACCTTTGACATTGTTGAGTTGTTATATCAAAACACCTAGGGTTTTACTTTGAATAAATCTCTCATTTCTACAAAGAAAAGGCTCCTTCAGCACTGTAACGTATGGATACCACTGCTGCCATTCAATCCTGTTCCTGCTCTTATCACTTGAGACCATTTCAGTAACAATAAGACTAAGCAGCATGATGAATTATAGCAATAAGCATTTCATTCAACTTTGAAAAGTTTCTGCTTGACAAAAGCAACAGCAGCTTACGGTGATGAAATAATTCCTGTAGGTGCAGTAATCCTCTGTTCAACAGCCACAGCAGACGCACTGAAAATAACGGATTACTGGTGTGAAATACACTCAAGTGCTGGAACACTTTAGGATATTAACAACTCAATTCCCTGTGTGTAAGCCTCACGCGGCGGCATCGCCCTGGAAAAAGAGGGCTCAGGCGGGAGCTCGGTGCTGGCTGGAGATGGGTGACAGCACGCAGATGACAGTGGCGGCCATACGCAGGGGTCAGCGAGCAGCTGTTGTCATGATGTTGACCAGACAGGCAAACGGCCTGGCGACAGCTGGGTCCTCCTCCACCACAGCACCTGCCTGCCTGCCAGAACGCAATCGCACAAATGCATGCTCATGCTCATGTGATGAAAAACACTCACACTGGCATGAACACGGAGCCAATGCTGAATGACAAAGACTTAGTGAGATCCAAGTCACAGGCTGCAGCAAATAACTATCTTCATCAGGAATTAAAGGGAACAAAGGTATTTTTTTGACAAACAACAATTCTAGAAAAGTTGGGACGCTGTGTAAAATGTGAATTAAGAACACACACCGCAGTGATCTGCCAATCCTTTTCAACTTTTATGCCACTGAATAGACTTAGAAAACTCTAAATTCCTTACAATTGCATGTTGAGGAACACTGTTCATGAACTGTTGGACTATCTGTGCACATAGTCTTTAACAAAGTGGGGAACCTTGCACCACTGTTGACTGTAAAGTACTGAGCTTTTCAGGAGTGTTCCTTTAAAACCCAATCATGGTACTTTCACCTCTTAACCTACATACATGTTGAAAGTTCCAGTTGTTTTTTGTGCATTCTACAATGTTCGCAGTCTTTTCTTGCTCCTGCCCAAACTTTTTTGGGACATGTTGCAGATATTAAATTCAGAATGTCTATATATTTCCCAAAAACAATAACGTTTTTCAGTTTTAACCTTAAATATGGTGTCTTTCTGCTGTATTCAGTTGAATATTGTTGAAAAGGATTTGCAAAACCTTGAATTCTGTTTATTTCATATATTAAACCATGTCCCAACTTTTTTTCTAACTGGGGTTTGGATTTAGTGTGCAAAAATTGTAAGGTGAAAAATGTTCAAACCATGAGCCACTGACTGATATGGATGGCCAAGAGTTTAAAAAGGGCAGGATGGCTTAGTGGTTTACTTCGCTGACTTTGTGACTGGAGACTGGACTGGAGATTAGGGGGTACAACTCCCAGTCTGGTCAATTTAAGTGTCCAGTGTGGTCCCTTGGGCAAGGTCCTTAACACCAGGAACACCTGTCCCAGATGAATGTCACTTTGGACAAAAGCATCTGCTATAAGGACAAGCAACATGCAAATAAATGGGTGCTGGTTTAGCTTAGCTGCTAGAGCAGTGTCCATATACAGAGGCTATAGTCCTGGTTGCAGAATGGATCCCAATTGTGTTTGATGCATGTCTTTCCCCTTCCTCTCTCCCCATATTTCTGTCTTTCTGTCACCTTTCCGATCTAATAAACGCAACAGCCCAAAAATAATCTTAAAAACAGCAAATGAATTCAATTAACTTGAGCTTTTTACAGAAAAACTGCAAACACTCAAATCTGAAGAATTGGATCTGAGAAATGTTTGGCATTTTTGCTTAAAAATGGTTTAAATGCCTGTTGGTTTTTCAAAAAGCAAGTCAATTTCCCTTTGGCTTCCTCATCAATTAATCAATTTATCCTCTAACATCCATAAATAACCCTTTTATACATATGAGGACAGATCTTGTAGTGAGTGTGATGCAAACCATGCAGAGAGGAATAATAGGAGCTGCCACTCTCTTCTGCTGTTAGATTAGTTGGAGCAGAGTCTTTATAAATCCTTCTTTCATTTGCTTGTTACAGCCACTGTTCCTCTCTTGCTGAGATGCAAGAGGTCCTCATTACGTTGTGCTCTCTTAATTGGGCTTCTGTGAGTAACGAATTGATCAGGAGAAGAGGAGGCCACAGGAAAATGACAAGCTCGGCTGGCTGGTCGGCCTTCGATTTTTGGTGGCTTTCCTCATTAGTCATGACACGGCCGCGCCTCGGCAGCCTTGAGTTGATAACGTGGCCCAGAATACAATGCATGAGCTCAGCCAGCGCTTTGCAGGCTCCAGGTGATTCTAACCAGGCCAAGAATGGAGCCGGCACTTGGACAGGGAGTAATTATCGCCCTTTCAGAACCACTGGCTGCACTACAGGAGAGCCATCACAAGAGGGGCACAGGAGAGGCGCTGCACCGGGCCAATCCGCACGGCGCTCTGGAAATACATGCAGCGCACTTCCACACAGGCACATAAATCTGACTGAATACTGGCATGAAAGGCAGAAGTGATTATCTGGGATAATCAAGCATTCAGTCTCCTCATGTTGAAGAAAAAAGGCAGTGTATGCTAATGAAGGGTGGGGTGGAGGGAGAGGGAGCCAGTCTCTGACTGTAGCAGACTCATAATCCACAGAATAACTCCGTGGTCACTCCTCCAAAAACGAGTCACAGACGCTGTGAACACACATTTAAGGAGGATTTACGACTCAGATACGTTGCTTGGAGGGTTAAGCGCTTGTTTTACGACTGGTACGATAAGAGGAGATATCAGCTTTTTTATGCGTGACACTTATAACCGTTAAAACGCCTCTTGTCTTCCTGCGATGTGCTGGCTTATGTCGGAGTCATCGAGGTATGAAATCTCTGCAGAATTTAAAGCAGGATGCATTACAAGATTAGATGAATGCCTAAATCTAGAAAATTACTTCATTTTAAATATTTATGACAAAGGCACTTTCCACTTAACTGGTTTGTCTTGTGTAAAAATATATCCAGTAACACACTAAAGGCAGCGATCAGCAAAAATACAGCCGGGTAGTGAGTACAAGTAAGTGCGAAGATGTGCCAGTGATTGTGTTGCTGAATTTATGCACGAGTGTGGTTTTGAGTGCCTCCAGAGTGTCAGTAAATTTTCTTTGAGTACACCACTGAAACCCACTGATACTCTCGCACAGAGAGACTTTATCTCCCTCTTCACTCTGCTGTGTCTGGGCCCGGTCGTTCTCACATGATTGACAGACCTCGATCTGGACAGCCAGGATTAAACCTATCAATCACATGAAGCTCGGAGACAAAAAAAAAAAAAAAAAAAAAAAGAAGACAGGAAGAAAAAAATCAGGGCAGTAAATTCAATTGAGAGCACAGGGAGAAAATTGAGGTGAAGAAATATAGAAGGCCATTACTGGGCTATAGGGCTGTAGGAAAGTGAGGCCTTGCAGGATTTAGTTTCAGACGACTCCATAAATTCATATCAAATGACTGCGGGAGTGAAATATCAGTGAGGTTACTGTAAACCTGGGTGCCTCTTGCCTTTGTGATCTTTTAAGGTGAAATTGTGCTCAGTCAAGGGCAGTCTTTACAGGAGGAAGTATTAAAGCCCTGAGGATAACAAATCAACATAAAAAAGCTTGTATTTTTAGTATCCCCTTAGAGGACATTATCATATACAAACAGCTGCATATCCTGTTTATCTGCTGCTGACTTTGCTGCACACATAAAGGTCATGAAAATGAAAGAGGTGGATGTTTTGCAGAGGTGGAGAGTTTCTAATTAAATTTACTACAATTACAGGAATTGAGTTGTGTTTTTGGGAACTTTTTTGAGCTCATTAACTTGACTTAGGTATATTTTGGGGAAAGTATTGTACTTTATTACAACTAAAGCATCAAGAATCAAGTACCTTGTGGAAAAAAATCCAAACAAGGAGGTTCTAGCTGTCTGTCAATGACATCAAAATAGACAGTTTTTGGCTTTGGCCACACATAATGATCAGCAGCAGAAAGAGCAGAGGAATCCCACATCACATCCCAAAACAGCTGTGGCATATCACTTGTTTATTAAAGTATAACTTTACCAGAACAACCTTGTTGGATCCATATTATCATGTTTTTATTGCCGATAAGGAAAGACCATATTTTACACTACAACTCCCCAGTAGCTACCTAGCAGTCAGTGCTTTAAGTAAACTCAAATTTGCACAATGAAACTAAATGTCTCATTCCAGATGTAAAAAAATATAATTAAATTACAATGAGGGAAGCAAGCTGAGAGAAAGTAGTGCAACAAACTCTATTGGCATCACCAAGAAAGGCCAGTAGAGAGGCAGAGTAAGGCAAGTTCCTTCTCCATCCAAAGGAAAAAAGTGTCCTACTACTGAGCATCAGAGGGGATTTAGAGGTGGGCACACTGTATGGAGACTAAAAAGTAAGTGGGTATACTCTATGGAGAGAACAGCAAAAAAAAAATCTATCCAGCTTATTCCTAGCCAAGATATTTTGCGTAAATTGTGGGAGAGACTTCTGGTACCTTCTTTCAAACCAGGATTTTGCATAATAATGGCAAGTTTATCCTGATTATTACAGCAATTTGGCAATGAAAATATTTAAACTTCATCTGTTTCAACTCAAACAGGATAATATCATCAGTCCTTCACCTTTGACAGGGGGAAAGTTGTCTCCAATAAGGTACACTAGCAAATTAAGCTAACTTTAACAGCTTAATAGCAGTATTTGCATGGTAATAGGGATGATCACATTTTGTTCAACCTTACATACTCCAAAGAAGACGTAGAGCCCAGTCGGAGCAGTAACATTTCTCTTTAGTTCCTGAGTTTGCTGAAATTCTCATTTCACCAACTAGTCAAACTTTTGATATGTGAAATTTATCAAGATTCATAATTCACTAGATTAAATCTTCAGTTCTATTCAAAGCATCTTTATGATTCTTTTAATTGGTTTACATTTTTTCAAACCCACTAGCAGATGTAAAGGGTGACCAATAGCACTGATTAATGAGAAAAAAATCCAACCATAAAAAATGGAGACAGGAGGTTATGGCTTGACTAAACTGAGAACATACCTTTCAAAACAATAGCTGTTGGTGCTACATCATTTTAGTAAGTCACTGGGAGAAACACGTTTTTCCTGTTATTATTATTATATAACGATAACTCCCATCAACAATCATAACTACTGTAGACCCCTATAAATAAGGTGGAAATTAAATGCTTTATATTTTTAATTGAGTAGATTTATTGGTATGTGATTTTAGCTCTACTTAAGTAAATTTAAACCTATTTAACTGTACTTTTACTTGAGTACAATTAAGGATGAGTATCAAAATTTGATTTTGATGCTTCATTTTGGTACCCTTTCACTCAAATGCAACCTCTGCCACTCCCAATTAAAGGCACAAAAAACAGGTTATGGAATTTGTGTGATTTGTGAGCTTTATTTCAGCAGAGAATGGATGACTTTTAATGATTTTGGTGTCCGCAGTATTATCTGTGCTCTGGCTGTGTTTTCCTACCGGGGTAGCAGTTACACTGACTGACACATTTACTTTTTTGTTTGTTTCTGATACAACACCAGTGTAGGAATTTGTTTGAGTTTCTTACATGAAGAAGTAACACCCATTTCCTTCACTCATCCTTTGCTCTAATGGCATCATTTTATCATTATAATGTTATTTGTGATCTTGATCTTTTGGGCTTTTTTACCTTTATTAAGATAGGACAGCTGAAGAGGGACAGGAAACATCAGGAGTGAGGACAAGGGGAAGACAGGCACCAAACAGGACCGGGAATCAATCCCAGAGGACTACAGCCTCTGTATAAGGACACTTGCTCTAACCATTGAGCTAAACTAGAGTACTATTGACATCTTTGCAAGGTCCTTCTATGAATCACTTTCAAGATTGCTTTTATCTACTCTGCGACTTTTCTTTTACTTAAGTATAGCTTCATGAACCGTTTATGCGCTGGCACAGTTTATAAAATATTAACTGAGCAGTGGTATTGCAAAAAACCCAAATGATACCCAACCCTAAGTAGAATAGTTTTGTACTTTTCCACCTCTACTTGTTGTGTTGTTTCTGTTTCTTTAAATACTCACGTTTTATGGTTAATTCTCCATAATTGGACACTCCAACCCCTTTGTCTGAGTGGACGATGCAGCGGTAGCGTCCCGAGTCGCCCTTGGTCGTGTTCTCTATGTCGAAAGTGCCTATGAAGCGCCGGTTGTTCCAAGGTTTAGTGGCTTTCATTGGGGCCTCCCGTCCACCGATGCCCTGTTTGGAAGTGAGACAAAACATCCAAGTGAGCTTAAAAAAAAGGTGGAGGTTTAATAAGCAAAGTGGGCTGACCTTGTGTGCTTCAGAAACTCGGGTTGAGTGTACTTGTTGTCTGTTCTTGTGTGTGTTTGTTTGTGTCCTATCATTCCCATTGGTGGCTGATTGCAGGAGTACATTTATCACACAGGAGCGCACACGCTGAAACACGCACAAAAACACAGTGGGCTCTACCCAGCTGTCACCCCTCACAGCAGGCAGATGGGGGACATTTGTTCATTAGAAATATTTCTTCATTACTGTCATCGGGGGACTTCACTTAATGTTTGTTTTCCAGCTCCTGTGCTAATGAGGACGTGTTTGTTAAAATGATGGAGTACCTGGCACAGGACCTTTACCCGGCGTCATGCTCCCACTGATCACATGTGTGACAGTGTGCTTAGCAGCAGAGCCGGCAGGGTTATGTCTGCCAGATGCACTACCTTCGCTGCTCAGAACAAGGTCAATTCAAGACTGCTGTGCGGCTCAGCTGTGCCGGATATAGTACACAGTATCCACAGAGCCAGCGTCTATATAGGTTAAGACCGTACTGCGGAGATCTGAAACAACCGTAATCCCCCGTCTCCCCGACACACAGGACTCTGCAAATCTGAGGAGCAGGTGAGAATTCAAACACGAGGGCATAAAAAAAGCATCGAGTGAATGTCTCTGCTTTGATATGAGTTACACAACCTCATTTCCAGAACATTCCTCTATTAAACTTACAGAAACTGGTCTCCTTAGATACCAAATACTTACACAGAGTTGGTAAAAGAAGAGGTGATGCAACAGGGAGTATCAACACAAACTTTTTTTGAACATTTTGCTGGCATCAAATTAAAATGAGCAAATAATTTTCCAAAAAGTGAAATCTCAGTTTTAACATCTGATATGTTTTCTTTGTAGAGGTTTCAATAAATGTGGGGTTCAGTGTTTTGAAATCATCATACAGGGTGCTAAGGATTCATCACTGGGACAAATATGTCTCAACCTGGGGCTTGGGGGGGGGGGGGTCCAACCGGAGTCAAGCTCAACACATGTCAACACATATGTGTGCCACTCTGCAGCCAAGGTCATGCTTGATGGCAACTCTTTAATCTGGGTCTTTTCAACCCTGGTAATACGCCTGGAGACCATCTGTGGTTTTTGGGCCCTTGACACATCCATAGCACGACCAGGGTCTCGTGGCAACCGACCTACCGACTTTGACTGTACCCTAGGAAATGCTTGCTTGCCACATCCACCCTTTACTCTGCCCTAAAGGTGTGGGTATCGTTGGTGTATTTTCTATTTGATTGGTTTATTTTTTTATTTGATTATTACACCACCATGCCCCTGGTAATATGCAAGGACATCAAGAGCATGACTGGGGTTAAATCCATCCTCTATGCCGCCAACATTAAGCCCTCATGGTAGTGTATTCACCACATCTATGCGTTACCTAAGCCACAATTTTTGTCCCAAATATGCCTAAATGTTCTGCACAGTGCTTTACATTCACACCATGTCCCATCTTTTATGAAAAGAGGTTGCACATAAATAATGACCTATTACTATTACAAATTGTTGTAAAGCTCAGAGTTGGTTTCTGGGGGTCACACACTGGGAAGAAAGCTATACTGTCTCCCTGTGGGATGTTTTCCACTGTGTTCACCAAAGCTCACATCGTGTAGGTTCTGTGCAGCTGTTAAGCTCTTTAAGTACCATTTGCTTTTACGATGTGGAGTTTGCACTCCTGCTGGCTCCCAGAAGGGTAGTAGAGCTATCAGCCTACAGTGATAGTTGGGAAGCACAGGCACAGCAAGTAGTTCTGTCCACCACAGCATCTTTAAATGCAGGGTTATGACCTAATGAGGAGGAAATGCAGACAAAAAGTGGAACCGCCAGCCTCGTTAGTATGACTTTTGCTTAAAATTTCCATTGAGCAGAGGAGTCATTTTTAATGCCATCATGTTGTGTGCGATATTTGATGGTGGTGGTTGCACCTGTAGTCATGATGGCACATGAATATGCATGATACACTAATATACTTTTCATACTTGAATATTCACATTAATTCAATTCAAAACTTTTTTATGGGGTAAAGGTCAAGATTAGAGAATTAACTCATCAGATTAAAAGACAGGATAATACACATTTTTTACAAAGGCACAATAAAAGTTCAAAATTCAAATACAGTATATTCACAACTATTCAAGTTTGAACATAAAATAGACATCTGCCACAACATCTCCATAAAGATGACATGATTTTGGGCTTCCAGATTTTAAAGTTGTGATGATACACTTACAACCCTAGAAGGGTCATAAATGTATAGTTTGTATGCCTTTAAGTTGAACATTTGTGTTTCAAGTACCTGCAGAATTCATAAGGGTTGTTTATTCCTGTTAAATTACTAATATTTTTTAAATCTCTACTTACTGTAAGTGTCTGCTTCTGTTTCTGGGCTCATCTTGCCAAACAATGGTGTCAGTAAGCCAGTTTTATTTTGGCTTGGTTCATTTTTATTCACAGCACAGTACTACCATCAAATCATTCAGTCATTTATTCCTTGAAACCAACTTTCCAAAATAGCTGATGAATCATGCATCATCTTGTTAAAGAACAATCAAATGCACCTTTAGATGTGATTTAGAGTTGTGGTTAAACTGCTAACCAGAGCTATGTTTGAGGTCTGCTGCTGTGTAATTTAATAGACATCTGCTAGCCAATCAGGACGATTTACTGCTTCTGGTTGTATGTGACTGTTTACATTTAGCCCCATGTAATTAGGGTTAAACATGTTAAAAATAACTGAGCACTTGTGCCTTGTTGTCCTTTTTCTTTGCTGCTGCCATCCCCTCTTACACGGCCATTTGGATCCACATAATGAAATTTATTAAGGCAGCATTGTGTCTTTGGTTTTGTGTTTTGCTTTGTAATAATGATTGATTGTCAATTTAAAATTTGTTTAGCATATTTTTCACATTTGTCCCGTTTTAAAAGATGCCTGCTAAAGGTCCATCCATCCCATATCATCTCAATAAATTAGATGTTGACCTTTTATATTTAGCACGACTACAGGGAGAAGCTTCTATATTAAACGGCAAAAAGCTGCATTTCTAATTCTCATTCGAAGAAGACATATGCCTGCAGCTTCCTCAGACCTTGTGGCACAACACTGGCACTGCTGACTCAAGATCAGAGGATTACATATTCTTAAAATAGTCTCTTCAGTAAGACACATCAATTTCCAGAGGGCCTGGTTCTAATACTGATTCCTCCCTCTGATCTAGTCTTTGATCTGGAGTGTGTGTAAAAGGATAAAAATGGATCTTACCTGGAGCCAGAGGCGGAAATTGTCCCTTTTGCGTCCATTGACGGTGCAGTGAAAAGATGCAGTCTGTCCGGCGTTGACCTCCACTCCCTTTATAGTCAGGAAGTGCGGAGTGTTCACTAGGGGGGAAATGCACATATTTGTTTGAAAAGGTGTAAAATAGTTCCATGAGATTAAAGCTGAGCTCAAGTTCCCTGAAATACCCATAACTGGTTTGCCAGAGTAGTATTTGGCATTAAGACTATAAAGAATCAAACTGTCTATGCAGGGACAGCTGGTAAAAATGAAGTATTGGGACTAAGCCCTCCTTTTTTACAATAAAGATGAGACAAAACATACTTTGAATGACTTATTAAAGATTTTTTAGTTTTTTTGTGGAATCTAGAGTAGCTAGTGAGTAAAGGGGTCTGAAAACTTTCTAAATGCCAGGATGGTGATCGATGGTTTTAAACTACTTTTCTAAATGCACCGTGGGATACAATACAAACAGGGTGTAACAATGCTCACTCAGAATATAGACAGCACTATAAATTGACATAAACACTGTATAGTTAACTAAATAGACACAATGCATTAACAAGGATTTATATCCAGTTTGGGCATTTGGTTATCAAGTGGGACTTTAACGTATTGTTTGAGCGCACCAAGACTGGTCTAGGATGCCTTTAGTTGGACTGGACTATGCAGAAGCCATGTATACTGGGGAGCATTGAATACCAGCCCGTCACCTAAGATGATCTGCTGTATCGCACTTGTGAACAAAAGCCTTGCTTCATTTATTTCCATCCTACCAGGAGTAGGTGCACGTCACTTACAAAATGAGCCAGCTCTTAAAACCGAGAACATTTTTTAAAAAATGTGTGTCATTTCAACCAGAATAGGCACGCGAACAACAAAATAAGAGAAAGAAAAGCCATTATGATGGAACCACTAGCCTCTTAGCTTGTTGCTCAATATCCCCCATTCTTTTGTATTACCAGAGGCTTCACTGCACTCTCCATGCAGGGATACCAAGCCATGGTAAAAGAGCCACGGAAATGATGTATGGGCTATTTTTTGCATAAGACACGGACAAGTAAGTCCCGATATCAGCAGGCCAATGAACAAGTATTGCTAACTTCCAATACAGACATATCTGCTGAAGTGTCGTCAATTGATATCTGAATGCCCAAAACAGATCTTAAATCTGCAACAATGCATTATCAAAACAACCACATAGTGAATAGAGTGTGATTTTGCATACAGTCAATGAGTGACAGATGTCATCCATAACCTCTTGACTTGCTAATCATTTGGACTGAATTCATTTAGCCCACAGGACTCTGATTTTGACAAATGATACAGCAGTAGTGTTACAGACTGTAGAGCTGCTAAAACAAACTTAGTATCTCATAACTTCAGGAATTATCTAAAAGTAAAGCAGTTTGTGTCTTTGTGTCAATATCACCAAAATCATGATGCTAATTCTTTTAGCCTGTAAATAGCTATTCATGTCAGCATCAAGCCAACAAAGTAGGACTTATCCCAGTCCATCTTTGAGAAACTGTCCCCCTGGAGGACAATGCATCAGCCTTCACTGCTTCTATGTCTTTCCATTTCACTGTTCCCACTTTGTAACCCTTGTATCTGTAAAATTGTAGAACTGAGAGGAGTCAGCTTGAATGGATTCTGCTTCTTTATTGCTCTACTTTACACCACTCAGTGCCAGAGGCCAGCATCGCTTTTGTGAGGAACTTCCCACCTAAATCCTTAAAATGAGACACCGGAGGCCGATCTCACTTCTACCACCAACCCAGTTTTCTGCTTTCTCTTTACTGTATTGTTTCATTGATTCAGAGGATTCTCGCAAAGGCATTACTCTCCTTTCAAACCGCGCTCATTATCAGCACGCTCACTGACTGGGATAGTCTACAGAAAGCAACTTATGTAGAACATTTTTGATTAGTACCGCTATTCTGCATAGAAAAATAGGGCAATTCAGCAGAGCGACCTTGATTCGAAACATCCAAATCTCTAAAGACTTGGCAAAAGCTAATTCTATCACTTTCATCATCAAGACTTTCACTTCTGCTTAATATTTTATAACCTCGTCTTTGAACTGCACCTCCTTTATAACTTTGTCCCATCAATCCATCCGCTGCCAAATAAGACAAATCTATTTTTCTCGTCGCTTATGTCTTCTTTAATGATGGAAGGCGAGGCAGACCACCCAGCGGCATAATCACACCTTTGTGCCAGATATTCCACATGGTCGTATAAATAGAAAATGAATTGGCTGTGCTCCACTGAGGAGTCGCTCTGATCACTTTGCTTATCACTCAAAGAAGCCCGATTGCCTCTGAGTGGGTTATTGATCCTCTCACACTTTTACGCATTTAAACATTGATCACGTCTTGAGGCCTCATTGATTTACTCCAATACATTTATATGCAACACCTATCGCTACATAAATCCATGTTATCGACATAACATTTGTAGGAATTCACCTGCTTTCAGACAGTAACCAGGTCATTAGCGTCTAACAATCAGAGCCTGATACTTCAGCGATGAGAGGCAGAAGTAAAGTATAAATCAATTGATGAAAACTCTTGTGATATTGATTTAGACTTAGACACGAGAGTGTGAAAAGCTCTCAGTATAAACTTAAGGAGTGCCATATGGACTAACATGACTGTAAGTACTCAAAAGCATAGCAATGAGGAATCCTGAAGAGCCCTTGTCCTTGTATTCCCACAGCAGCAGCCTCCTGAAGCTGAAGCAGAAAAATCTAAATATGCGAGTGATTACATGTTCATTAGCTCCGCCGTGCAGTCTGAAGAGCTTCTACTTAAATTCTGCAGAGGAACATCTGAGAGATGAGATGCTTTGCTGAATATCCTTAAGGGAGGGGGAGTACGGCAGAATCCATTCGCAGCATGGTGTGATGGCGGTATTTGTTTTTGTCCTCATTTTTTTGCACTATTTTCCAATCTCTCAAAGGATAGATTTAACACTCCAACATTAAATCCTGAGCGCACTTCAGCATGACAACTGAGTGCTCATAAATCTTCAGGGAGCCAAGAGGAGGGAGGTTTACACTTTGGATTGACTGTAGTAACATCTTTGAAGGCCTTTTGTTTGACTGGGAGGCCTTGAATAGGACAACGATACAGGTATTTGGGAGAGTGTCATGGAAAGGACAATGGTGCTTTGATGATTTTCTTTTATGGTGAAGGTAAAAAAGGACTTACTGCACTGGTGGCCCTGGACCACGATGTCTTTGATGGCCAGCAAGCCACGCTGCCCCGAGGTTACGGCTTCAAACACAATCTGGGGAGGAGAGAGGAGACTCATAACACCAGTGATAAATGGGCACATGTCTTCAAATGGCACTTGAGTGAGGCTATCTGTGTGCACAGAAAAGTCCCGCTTCCTGCTAATGCGATCTGCTCTTGGCGGGGACTGCAGCTGGTCCACACAGCTGCGGGCCACTGACATTATTTCCACAATAAGTCATGGTCGATAGGTGTGATGACATGCAAGTGTTAAATTAAGTTTGAGCCTTGAGATGATTAGCACACTGTCTGTGACAAGCACATGGTGTATGAGGGGTGACAGACTTACTATCACATCAATAATTAAAGGATAGTTTGTTTCTCTTTCTCCATATGTCCGTCTATACTTAAAATAATTCGGCAAACTGTCAGGAGCCACAGTTTGTTAGCACTATTTTGTGACTTAACACCTTGTGTTCCTCTGCCTGAAGTGCTTTGATCTAAAATTGTCTAACTACAGCATACATTTACTATGGCATCTGTGTTTGTGTCAGTCTGCATTAAAATCAGCTAAGTTATGCAGGACAAGTGGCGCTGTCTGCAGGAGCGTACAGTCCAGCTTCCATGCTAGTGGGTTTCCCAAAAAAGGGGTCAAACTGACCAGTATGTCCTGTGAGAATTACACTTGATAGGTGCCAAATGCAAACAGTAAACCACACTCAAAAAATACAATCCATCAATAAACAAATATCGCATTGATGGATCAGTCAGAATCAATGGTTCTCAACTGCTCTAGTCCCAGCACCCCCATTACCCACTAAGAAAAAAAATCAGGACCTCAAGTTTTTAATATTTTTAACAAGATAGATTTTTCTTAAATAAAAAAAACAGTGCAGTTTGTGTCTCAGAAGGTACAAATGATGTGAGAAGGGGGAAAAACATGTTTTAAAAACACTTCCTAGAATTTCAACAGAATTTATTTCATCAGGCACATCTTCACAATCAACTGAAAATGGCTCTTGACCCACCCACAACTTTACTTTTCATTTACTGCAGTGTAATTGTTGGTTTGCAGAAGTGCTGAGGAATTAATCTAATTGCAATCCCAATCACGATTTCAGGCTGTGCCAATTGCAACATTTTTCAGGACAATTGCAGTTGCATGTTGTAACCAAATCCTGTAGCACTAGTTTCAACAAGGCAAAACTTTAGCTTTTATCCCAAACCCAAATCAAGAAGGAATAACCATTTTTACGCACTAAATAATAACATCATAAAACTAATCTGAACTGTGCATTTTAATAGTTTCGATTGACTGTAAAGCCTGGGTCAAAACAAAGATTCGTGGCTGAAAGAGGCCAGTGCAGGGAAAGTTGCAGCTGTGTAAACTGAGCCAATCGCTGAGCTGCTCGAATCAAGTCAACTTACACTGTTGCCTGCCATTCAGTTTGTCAAGTCACCTACAGCTGGTTATAGAGCACTGCAAACAGATTAATGTGTAAAAGGCAATGGAAATCATGTTTTGAAAGGCACACAGTGCCCTGGAACAAATCTTTGTTCCAAGCAGAGTATTTCATCTGATAAAATCATGCTGTGAATTGTGGAAATAATTAAATTTATTTCTAAAAGATTTATTATTGGTTTGCCATACTTTTGTTTAGAGAAGGGCACAGTAGAGTTGGAAACAGGGATGAGTGAGTGGGGAAGGACATGCAGGGAAGGAGCCACAGGCCAGACTTAAATCCAGGCAATCCACATTTGAGACATGACCTAACAATTGGGCCATCTGCACCCCCTGAATAAACCTTTTACACTAAAAAGTTTTTGGCCTGATAGACACTATTGTCCCCTCCATCTGCTGTGCAATTCACAGTAAAAAAATAAGGATGATACAAGCTAAATTTGTCATTGAAAAATAATTGTTTTCAGTAGATATCTTTATGCGATATCAAGAATGAGATAGCAAAGTGTTTTTGTGTTTATATGTGCAACAGTGATTGGGACTGCGCTGGCACAACACTGAAAGAAACAAATATGCATGCCAGTATCTGTATGAAAGAGAATTGGTGAAAAAATCATTCAGGAGTCATACAGGCCAATGTTACGCATTAATGTGATGATAAAGATTGAGAAAAAGTAGAAATTCATTGAGAGAGAGGGTGAAAACAGAGCAGAATCTGGGACTGTTAATCTATGTGCATGCACTGGAATGTGCACATTAGTGGATGTGCAGTACTGCCTTCTTACAGAGATTGTGCAGTAAGATAAAAATTAAATCACCTTAAAGTGAGTGATGGGCAACAGTTTAGCACAGCTAGAGGAGCAGGTGGCCCTGTGCAGAGGCTACAGTCCTCAAAAGATTTGTTGCAGGGTTGATTCCTGATCATGGCGCTGTTCGGTGCATGTTTTCCTTGACTCTCTCTCTCCATATTTCCTGCATCTCTTTAGCTTTCCTATCAAATAAAGGCAAAGCTCCAAAGAGGCTCCAGTTGCAGTAGTGTGAAATGACAGTCTTTCACAGAGTGGCTTGGTGGCTTATCGCAAGTTTTGACTCATTTCGTCACAATCGTAACCTTACAAAGCTAATCGATATGCCCGTTTATGTATTTCTCACTGGCGAATTCATCTTGCAAAGCTCCTGTCTGAACCGTTTGGGCCCGGTCAGAGAGTGACAGGACCAATCAGCAACAAGGGGCAGTACTTTCAGGTGCAGCAGGGTTGTGGTGTAAGCAAGCAGCAACAAGAGGCCAGTGAAGATATGGTGGAAGACATTAGCGTGGATGCTGCTAAAGCGACAGTTTTATCAGAACTTGACGACATTTCTTCATTAAAAGAAGAACAAAGAACAGCAGTGAGTTGTTTTCTTTGCAAAAATGACAAAAGTCGTGTACTGACATGTCTATAGTCGCTATGGTTTGTGTTATGCAGTTCTCTATGGATTTACTCCTCGGTAGCAGCTATCAGAGGTGTCAAGTAACTAAGTACAAATACTTCATTACCTTACTTAAGTAGAAATTTTGGGTATCTATACTTTACTGGAGTAATTATTTTTCTGCTGACTTTTTACTTCCACTATTTACATTTTCACGCAATTATCTGTACTTTCTACTTCTTACATTTTAAAAATAGCCTCGTTACTCCTATTTCATTTCAGCTTATTTTCATTCTAGCTTGTCATCGTTCAAAAAAACACAACCCTCTCCCCACCCTCAAAAAAAACCTATCCAGATAAATCCGGATAGAGTGAATTTGATTGTGGTTAGATGAGACGTATAAACATATTACCATTCCGACACCCTATTGGTTTGTACATGACACAAATCATGTCACACTGCAGCAAGGAAATAGCAGACATATGTAGCCTAGTACGATGATGTCTGTGGCAGAGACTCAAGAGAACTTGAGCAAAATGTCCCAACCAAGCACCAGCGAGGAGGTTGGTATGCTCAGTAGTATACATATATGGTTCTCGAATGTATTTGCATTGAACTAAAATGCGTTCATTTTCAATGGGCATAAATGCGGCTGAAACAGGTGCATCCCAAATTTCTTAACATTAACATTTTAATATAACATTACAGTCATCATGGCCTTTAGAAAAATGTTTTTTTGGGGAGGTGGGGTAGTGCTATAGGCCCCTGTGGCGTGGCCCAAGCTTTTGTCCTTAATGTTATTTTTTCCCCCTTAAATTACTTTTACTTTTATACTTAAAGTAGTTTTGAAACCAGTACTTTTACACTTTTACTTGAGTTGATACTTCAACTTCAACAGAAGTCTTTTTAAACCCTAGTTACTATACTTCTACCTGAGTAAAAAATGTGAATACTTTTGACACCTCTGGCGGCTACGTCACGTTTTGTTGCTGTGGTTGGCCCGTAAAGATGTGACAGACAGAACATTCATCCAATCACCCTCAAAGTTTTTTTTTCAAAGCCTCTGCCCTATCCCAAACACTGTGTATGAGAGTTCTTCCAGATGGATGTGTGACAAAAATCCATCTGGCGTGTCAGGTTATCACAATCGTTGATCTAAGCTGGACAACACATCTCAAGCTGTGACATAGAAAACCAACAAATATAGTCATTTTAGAGGGTGAATGCAAAACTTGCAGTACTTATTATTAAGTTAAAATTATTTTGATCTTAGTTTAGTAATATGTGTCAAAAGTCACTGCATCTGTTGCTGTTCAAGCCCAATAGAATGTGTGTCAGAATGGATCCAAACTAATATTTGCTTGGTTTGGTTGCTTTAAGTCTTGTTTAAAGAGTTCAACCTGTAAGATGCTGGCAGTATCTAAAATAACTATTTAAATCTTTAATAATTATATGCTTTGTGAGGGGAATCCTGTTTAAAATCAACTAAATTAAAATCATCTCTTCAAGAAACTTTTAAAAAAGAAATTACTTAAATCTAGGAGGAGCTTGTCCTACTATTTTAGTCTTTTTTTCTTTGGATATTTCTTTGGATTCACAGACAGCCTTCAGTGTAATATACACAAGAGTCTCTATAACTTAGAACTAAGGAACAAACTAAATAATTTATGGGTGAATAAAAGTAAAACCAACTGAAGAATCTGCACAGTAAGATGCCAGTGAAAACCTAAGTAGTATCTGGTTCATGAGAAGGTGCAGTTGCACTCACAGTTGTTGAGTCTAGTGTTACTTAGCTGACATGTTTGTTGCTCTCTGCCAAAAGAAAATCCGAAATAAAGTACAACTGTGCTGTGTAACACTAACATGACCCTATTTAAGGGATTGAGTACTCCTGCAAAACAAATGGCCCTAAGCCCTGACAGAGGGCGTGTCCCTGCAGAATGCTGGAGTTATGCGCTCGCTGGTCTGCTCTGTGATAAAAAGGGAAACAGAATGCCAGTGCCTTCCCAAACCCAGGGTGTGGTGCAGAGACCGATTACACCACACTCACAGTCCACACATGTTTTGCATGCCTTATTCCCTAAATATAAGCTTAAATCGTCCAGCGAACGTATATGCTGTATTAATGGGTATGTTCTGTATATGGTGTCACTCTGAAACATGTGTCCTGCTCGTCGTAGCACGGCTGCTCACACATACATCTCTGAGATTCCTTTTGTAGCCGAGGAATGTGGAGGCGGAGATAGTTACCATTGTCATCTGGGAGGCAGGATGCCTTCAGATAAGGCTGTCTAATTATAAATTTCTTTTTTTGTCTCATGAAATATGAAAGTGAATGTCTTGGGTGCCAATTATGGCCTCATTACAGGCTAATTTAAAGGAAATTAAAAGGCCAACCACTCCATATATCGCCACCAGACAAATGAACTAGCCCCCACTCTCTAATTGAAATCCTTTGTTTGTGCAACAGACATCAGTCAGCCTGCCTAATAGCTGTGATATAATTGATTCCAACATCAATGATAGTGCAGTGCATAATTGGGCCTGACCCAGGGAGTGAAAATATTCACATGGGACTAAAGCTGTTGATGTCACAGGAAAGTTCACCATTCTCATTTGTCAGAGACAGACAGTGAACCCGACATTCAATGTCTACATCACCGCTCAGGCTATCCCTCAGGGACTTTGTTAAGTACTACATTACAGCAGGATTGATTAGCTCTGCCATACTTTCTACTGTATTGGAATCAAGATAGATGAGGACATTTAGGTTTTTCTCTTATTGGTGCACTGCTGCATATAAGGATACATAATGAGGTCATACTGTATGCACAGAGCATATACTTTGAGTACAGAACATAGTCAGACTGTGCATTATATTAGCTAAAAGCGAGCAGTTTTCAAAAAGCCTGACAATCTCAATTAAAAGTTTTAGGGACGGTCTGACAGAAGAGTAATTATCAAAAAGCTGAAAGGCTCATGATGACTAAAAGCCTTACCGGTAATTAAAAAATAATTTCCAAGTATCAGGTGGCTTCCCTTTGACAATTGCGTAGGTTTCTATGCAATTAAAGACACCTATAATTAGTGCCATGTTGTTAATTAGTGACAATTTCAAGCATTGGTCTCTCTTCTCTTGACTGAGAGTGTTGCTAAGATCATTAGCATCCTCTGATTTACCCGTGTTGTCAGTTTGAGCCTGAAACAATTACAAACAAGAGACAGGCGACCTTCCACTGGGGTTTGAAAGGCAACAGATGCTGGGAATTTCCCTGAACACACTGGAAGCATTACGTGCCATTTTGGGCCTAAATGCTCACAATGTGTGCCGAGATTTGCTGTAATGTACTGAGAGCAGCATTTAGAAATGTTTAACAATCACTGATCTTTACTTTGAATTCAGGAAAATCTCTGTGTAGTTTAAAGGGGCATTTTGTTTGCAGAAAATTGAAGTAAAATTATTCACAACCAAGCAAAGAGAAATGTTTTTTTTTCTAATTTCTTGACAGATTCATAATGAATGTCATCTAGCCTTGTAGTCTGCATCACATTTAGTCAAACAAGCACATGTTTAGGATGAATCCAGGAGGTTTTTTTTTTAACATTTGTTACTTTGCTACTTTTCCATACCATGTTGTGTATATACTATTACTTGAGTGCCTGATATCTGTATAAGTGTAAATATACAGAAAAAGGCATGCTGGTGCCCAATGCACAGAAGTGCACTCTCTTACATTTAGTTTGAGTCATTTTTTTTTACATACAAAAATTAACTGCACCAGTCAAGTGACAGCAAACATTAAGTGAATGCTATGTTAAGCATTAAAACTAAAAGTTAAAATGACAAAAACAAAAAAAATTATGGAATCTTCTTTTTTGTCCTCACAGTTTGTCCTCTTTTTAACTTTGGGTAATTAATGTGTTAGAAGAAAGACCAAGACATGGGCGCAAAAGGTCTAGCTCAGTGGTTCTCAACTGGTCAGGTATCAGGACCCACCACGGCCTCTTCATGAGAAGTTGTGACGCAAATAAAAAAAAACAAAACTTTAATTTCTTAAACTAATTTAATGGAAATGTTGATGTTTGGACTGAATATGGAACAGAACACAATTTAATGCATGCATACACTTCATTTTTACTGCCTTTGACTGAGATATTATGAAAATGTTGGTTCTTTCTTGAAGAATTATCTTACTATCTTGCGAAAACCAGCTTTTTGATCCCAATAAAACAATTAAATGAGTCAAAACCTTAAGAATATTACTCAAATGTACTTGTAACCAGGAGAATACCAAGCAACATAAAAAGTATGGATTTGTGGCAGATTAGGGCATCCATACATCCATACTTTTTGCAGCTTTTTTTTTTTTGCCAGGAGATCATTTGCGACCCACTTTTGGATTCAGACCCACCACTTGAGAACAGCTGGTGTATGTACTGTAGGGGCAAGGGTGGAAGTCTGACTTGCAGCTTCTTTCACAAATGTCATTTCCCATTCTCAAATCCTGTTTCCAACTTTATCCATGGTCTTCCTGGATAATAAATGAAGGATGCACCGATAACACTTTTTTCAGACTAAGTACAAGTACTCACATTTGGGTTCTCACCAATAATTAGTACAAATATGAATACTTGGTAATACCATAGAAGTTCAGTTCAGTAACAGTCTGCTCTAGTTTTCCTCATTTATGTTGAAATATCAGCAAACTGCAAAAATGGTTCCAACTTTGCCTACCTTCTCAAAAAATGAGAGGCTAACATAATGCTATTAAAGGATATTGAGTGCAGTATCTGCAGCATCTCACCAGACGACTGAAAGTCATGGCAGAGGGTGGATATTCCTCTATTCCTCCCAGCATTATGAGTATTGTCGCTACAATCCGCTGTCTTTTTCTCTGTTATGCTCCGACTCGTCTTCTCCACTGAATGTGTGTCTTTCAAACTCTATAAACTCCAAAACTTTGAACAGAAAGACACCAAAAAACATGCTGCTGGGATTGAAGTTACTCATGTCCACCATCTCCTGGTGTAAAGTGGTAACAGCGCAGAGCTCTGCCATTAGCCCTATCTCCCAGTAGTAAAGAATCCTTTAAAAAATTCCTGGATCCAGACGGTTATCCGGATCCCAAAATCTAATCAGTTCTTCCTTATGCCATTTCTGACATTTCCTGAAAATGTCATGAAAATCCGTCCATGACTTTTTGAGTTATGTTGCTAACAAACAGACAAACAAACAATCAAACAAACAAACAAGCTAACAAACGAACAAACCCACCCGATCACATAACCTCCTTGGTGGAGGTAATAAATATTACAAAAAGAAGAATGACAGAAACAGGATTGACATGTCACAAAATAAGTAAGGTAGTTGGCCTGTGAGGAATGTGGCATGTTTTGAGAAATAAAAGATGCTCACACATCTCTTTTATGTGAAGAAAGATGTATGGAGCTAAGCTAAGCTAACTCATTAAGCCTTTCAAATGTGCCATTGTATGTTAAACCAGAACTAATCACGTCTTTTAACTTTTCACTTGAATGTATAAAAATAGTTCAACTGCCAAGATGATACGACTGCACTTCGTATTAACTTATAAATCCTGCTGCATTTCATATTAAATTGATTATTTTGACGGTGTGTCATAACAAGCTGACAAATATATACTTGCAACTATATAATTTATAGCCACATTTTAGCAGAATACCATGACACAGATTAACAAAGTGGAAAACTAGAGCAACAATTCTTTTTTAATCATACGAACTCAATGGACAACAACATCAGCAACTAAACTGAAAAAAAAACACCTGTTAGCTAGTCTGCAGCCTGTTTGCTAAGCAAGCAAAGTGTTGTAAAGTCTCTCTAGAGTGATTAATTTTCAAATGAACTCGAAGAACATTCTGGACTAATATCATGGAAAGGCAGTTTGGCGGGCACATCAGATATCAGATGGAATCTCACAGGAATGTATGGATCTGTCGCCTTAACTAAGTGGACATAAGGCATATTTATTAATTCGATGAACAACAGTATAAAAAAAAAACTAAATATCTATTCCATTTCAGGCAAGCAGAAGCAAAGTAAGTCACAGAAATTACAAGAAAAAACCTGCTAACAATCTAAATAACATAAAAATTATGATTTTTTTGTAATTTAGACAGTTTATGGGAGTTTGAATGCAATTTTTGGCAAATAAAAAGAAGATAATACCTGATATAGTAGCTCTATTTCTGTTCCTGAGGTATCAAAATAGCACTGATACTGTTTGAGTTAAATTCTTGTATTGTTGCTACCCTACATCCACATACAATAAGCTTTGCATTTATGACATTCACCCCCATCAATATCCAAATGCCTTTAGCTTAAACTAAAAACATTTGGCCAATCTGCCTGTGCATCCTTGTGTCACACTGGGGTCACTCTCTTATCAACAGCGAGCAGTGACTATTAGTGTTTTTCAGCAGCTCAATCTGTCCTTTCCCTCTTTTCTTTCTTTCTTTTGTCTGCGTGTCTCATTAAAGCTCCTATCTTCATTCAGCAGTGAGCAGCTCAGTGGTGTCCCTTGTTAACTAAGTTATCAGGTTGGCTATGATGAGCAGGAGGGAGGGCTCCCCTCAGCTCCACCGTGGACCAGCTCTGCCAGGCCGTAATGAAATAATTCACCGGGGGACTGTCTCCCATTGGGAGGTTACGGGGTCTCTCTGCATCAATTAACATTTGGTGGACTTGTGGAACAAGCCCAGTGAAGACTAATAGCCAGGCGAGTGTGAAATCACCTTGCCCCGGCCAGCAGTCATGTGCATTGGTAAGTGAAAATGAGTTTTCAGAATAGGAAAAAGAGAACTGGCTCGGGTGGAGTGGAAAGAGAGCAGATTACCATGGATACCGAGGTAGCTCCACAAATCAATAATCATAGGTGTTTTGAATGGGCCATTGTGAGATTTTTGGACCTTCTCAAATAATAAATACGTCTTGCTCCACCCAGTCACCAGGCTTTAATGACGGTGGCGTGACTACAAAGGGTGCCTACAATGAGCAACCTAGTTTTATAATGACACATTATCCTTCAGAGAGCTGGACTCAGACCACTCTTCCTCACCTGGTAGAAGTTGGGCCAGTAGGTGCTGATGGCCAGCTCCATCTGTCCCCAGGAGCGAGAGGCTGGGCCCGACACGTTCCAAACAGGCATCCCCATGGGACTGTTGTTTTCTTTGATATACACATTGAGGTGGCCGGGGTGGCTGTTGTCTCTGCCTCCGATGTAGTAGTGGAAGGTGACACAATGGGTGTCATTCTCCCGTAGCTGTGGTGTAAGCAGTAAGGCCTTCTGCCCGGCAAAGCGTCCTGATGTGTTCACCATCATGTAGGCTGAACCTGCAGTGAAGAAAAAAAAAAGTTTATTCAATGAGCTGAGCATTTTCTTTATCCAACCAGTGGTTCAAACAGTGTCAGGGAAACTTATACTGGTAGTAAAAGTCTTCAACCAGCCTTTATCATGTTTATTTCATGTATTCAGCAGCACAGCAAACTTTATGATAGCATTATAATACCAAAATAAACTTTCACATAGCACGCTCCAAAACACAAATAGTGTTTGGCAATAAATAAAACAGCACATTAAAACACAGAATAAAACATAAAGCTATGATTTTGAATATGTGCAGTAGTAAAACATGAACACAGTGAGGAAGAAGCTTCACTAAAGAAGAAATAAAATCACCAGAAAAATTAGGAAAATAAAATAAAACAGGTATTAAGAGTTTTTACACCAGAGACTTTGTAATATTAGTGATATATTAGATGTATCATCACCAGAAGGAAGTGTACACCTAAGCATATGATGCTAATGCTAACAAAATACCAAATAACGTAGATGTTTGTTTAGGACACAGGCTCCCAGTCTGGAGTCAGCAAAGATCTTGTCCACTCTAAGGTTGTCAAAGTTAGATTTGCACATATTAACTACAATTATAACACTTATTAAATAGTTCATACAAAGTATTTCAAGGGTTATGGTTTTACCAATGACAGAGTTAAAATCAGTGTTGATTTCCAACAGCAGTGTCACTCTTTGGGGTCTTGGGGGGGGGGGTTTAGCTTCTCTTTGACGCAAGTTGGGGGGTTTCAAGGAAAAAAGGTTAGGAACCACTGGTTTACGTCATCAGGTAATTCTCAGCAACTCCAGCTGCTACTTTAATTTTAAAGTTTTTATCTAATGTTAGCATGCTAATAGCATGGCTAACAGCCAAATTCCATGTCTGACATCAGGCAGATCCAACTCGCAGAGCTTCAGTGTGAAGCATTTTTACCTGATCTGACAATAAACAGACCAATGAGCATCCTTTGAGGAGAACAAGGTGGTAGTTATAGGTGGGGTTTGGTGGTACTGCTGCTGGTAAACAATGGCAACCTGTGAAGCGATTAGCTCAGATGTAGCTAAACAGACAGTTTTATCAGACCTGGACACATTTCTTTACAGATAGAAGAACAGATGAACTGAAAGCCTTTCTTGGTGAAAAAGATGTTTTTTCTCTTCTGACTAGCTTTGGCCTGAGTTTGATAGTTCATGACGATAATGGCTGCCTGTCGAGCTCATGTTATATAGTTTACTCTGTGTGGTTGTGCATAATGTATGTGACAGACAGAATGCTAGTCCAATCACTCTCCAATATTTATTTAAAGGTCCTGCCCTTCCCAAATATCATATATGAGGTGATGGATATGTAATGTATCCCATGTATATGTGAAATTGTCTGTCTAGTATGCCAGTTTGGCATGCTAACACACTAAACTAAAACATTATTCTTCACTCACTTGGAGATGAGTTAAGTCAAAATGCCTTATTTATCAGGGCAGTATAGAAATACAAAAATGAGATGAGCAGGAAAGAAACAAATGCACCTTGCTAAAATTGCTTACATCTAATATCCTTCTTATCTTGTTTTCTTTTTCTTAAATATTGAACTCTAAAAACAATTAAGAATTGTACAGCTTCATTGTCGGCATGTTAGCATGTAGATGCTGACATTTAACTCTAAGATTTCTGTGACTCAAACAGAAGACAAGAGCATCGAAACCCTTGTTTTATCAAGTTACAACTTTAAATCATCTTTAATTAGGTCCCATATTTCACATGTAGTTGTGAAACATCACAATTCAAGTCAAATTTTAAGTGGATTTAAAAAACATAATTTTCTAAAAGAGGCAAAAGGTTAAAAACTGTTCCTGGGTGTTCCACAACATGTAACTCCAATAGCTCACCAGGGCTGCCTGAATCTGAATCTGAGAAGTTTACATGATGTTTGGCGTGCAAAATACACTTTTAAAATTTGGGCGATTAATCCAAGTTTGAACTTCAATCTAAATTTCACCTTCCTACATTCATAAAAACAAGATAATCATGATTAAACAATATCTGTGCCACATGTTGTTAGCTTGTTTAGTTTATAGACCAGTCAATCTCAGGGCTGACATACAGAGACAAACAACCAGGCACACTCACACCAACGGCCAATTTAGAGTCACCAATTAACCTAATTAGTATGTCTGGTGGTTGGAGGAACAAAACCCAAGAATGACATGGGATAACATGCAATCTTTGCACAGAGAGGCCCTGACAAGGCAGCAAACCAGGAACTTTATTGCTGTGAAGCAACAGTGCTAACCCCTGCACCGCTGTGCAGTCCTGATAAAAATCAAAACATGGCTGTAACTGGGCGCCAGTTTTGCTTGGTGGGTGAAGGGGGCGCCCAAGTGCGGAGGCTGTAGTATAATGTAGTAAAATATCATAAAAACCCTTTGAAATGTCTAACAGTGTACTCAACACACTGGTAACGGGGTTTGATGCATTTATTCCTCCCACTTTCTCTCCCAATGTTTCCAGTCTCCCTTTTGCTTTTATATCTTAAAACAAAAAATTGATCCCTGCAACTAGCGCATCAATGTCTGCAGCCTGTGCATATACGGCTACGGCATCACATTTAAAAGCTTAATAGTTCATGATCCTGCATTTATAAAAACAAGTGGTTTATGCTTATATAAACCTTCAGTGAGCTGGATTGATTTGAAAGACTCTCCAATTTAAGATAAGAAGTTATTAGTAGAGTTGGGCAATGCAACTTGAGTCAAACGAGTCACAAGCTGTGGGTTAGTACACGGTACATTTAGTAGATGATTGTTCCCATATACTTCATTGAAACAATCAAAATCCTCACAGAAAAAAGGCACTTTAAACCTTCATGTCCATAGGAGATGCTCCAATTTGTCCTGGACTATATGCAGTATAATGGTGTGTCTTATAGTCCAGATTTTATGATAACTCCTGTGACACCTTAAGGCAAATTTCAGGAATTCATTCATCTTCAAACTTCGTGTTTACGTTTTAGCCTTGACTGCACTGAGCCTTAAATTGTCACAAGTAATATAAGGGTGAACTACCAATTTATTTAATGTACGTTTGAAGAAAGGTGCCAAAGACCGATGTGGTATTCTATTACAACTAAAAGACTTTCATGAATCACCTGCAGCAACATTGCATGATGAGTTATTAGAAATATGAAGGCTACCCTATGCATTTAAAAACTTTTTTAAACCAGGTCTAATGGAAAATAAATTAGAAGTGTTTGTGTAGAGAGGAAGGCAGTTATCGACATAATAGAAAGATCTTCTAGACAAGAAACAAATTGTGCCCCGCAATCAAGTTCTGAGGTTTAAAAGTAACTAAATAAAAGGCTTAATCTTATAAGAGCATGCAGTGGGCAGGTAAATGACTGTGCAGGGACCTTTCCTATTAGCACTGAGAATTGCAGCGCTAATGAGAAAATGCTCTTATCTTAGGACTGATTGAAACACTCCAATCATTATCATTACACAAAATACAAAGAGAAAAAGAGAGTAATCCCACAAATGCTGGATATTTGAGACAAGTGTTACCCCCCTCAATGACAGAGAGGAGGAAAATTATGAGAAATCAATAAGTTAAAATCTATTTGCCAACCAAGACCCATTTAGATTTTATCGCTTTGGTTCAATATTAAAGGTTAATCTAATCTGCTCCCCTCTTGCCAATAAAACACAAGTGAGAATTATTATGTTGGCAAACTCTCAAGGAGATGCAGAACACATTCTATTTGTCATCATCCTATTTAGCTTGGCTTGGTAATGAGAAGGCACAAATCGTAACAGCATTTGAGGCACAGCCAAAGAGACTCTGTTTTATGTTGAGATACATCTTTTTTGGAAGTGTGGTAATGACTGGAACGCACATTTTTGCTTGGAGGTGAAACAAACAACCTGTTAGAGGGGAAAAAAAGCCCTGCTCCACTGCTTGTGAGACAGGGCTGAAACACAGAGGATGTGAATCCATGTCATTAATTGTAACATCTGGTGATATGGTACTAAAAAAAAGGGATTAATAACAACAACTAAGTCAGCGAGCTCGGTCCTCAAGTGTGTCAACCAAACAGCCTCTCACAAAAGCCTATTTGCTCCATCAATGACTCGAGCTTGCCCACTTGTTTTGTTGTGCTGCACTTGTAACGCTCACCAATTCCATCTGTCTCCAGCTTCAGATAACGAGTGGGGGGTTCTGTCATGTTTACACAATGAAACAGGGAGGAGAGGGAGCAGAGGAGCAGCAGGAGGAGGAGCAGTGAGTTGTAATGACAGAGTCAGCCTCCTCCGCTTTGTTTGTCTAGTAGTAGCAAGTTGTTATCTTAAAGAGTCTTAAGGGTCTATTTCATTAGGGTCTGTGCCTGAACATGAAGTCATAATTACCTATAAACTAAAAAAAACACATCAGAGACATCATGCTCTACTTACAGTGCCTAAGAATAGCCCTTGGATGTTTTAGCCTTTTATTGATTTTATAGATCAATCATGATCAATACAATTTGGCTTTTTTGGTCCAAAAAAAAAAACCTATGTCAAAGTGAAAAGAGATTTCTACAAAGTGATGTCAATTAAACAAAAATATGTAAGATAAAATAAATGACAGCAGAAATTTTCACCACCTTCAAGTCAGCATTTAGTAGATACATATTAAACCATTTCTGTGTAGCTTTTGCTGTATGCTTTGGATCATTATCTAACTAGAAAACAAATGTTTGCCCAGGCCATAGTTCTCTTGCACACCTAATAAGATTGACCTCCTGGATTTTCCTATATTTTGCCACATTCATTTTACCCTCTACCTTTACAAGCTTACCAGGGTCAGCTGCTGAGAAGCATCCCCGCAGCATTATGCTGCCACCACCGTGCTTCAAAGGGAAGATGGTGTGTTTGTGGTGATGTGTGGTGCTTAATGATTACTAAAAAGCAACATTTTGGTCTCATCAGACCAAAGAACTTGACCATGGACTCCCCCAAGTGTCTTAGGCAAACTAGTTGATTAAAGAAAAACCTGCTCCTGACCAGGTTAGTTTCACAGACTCAGTTACCACAGCAACTTACTTAGAGCTCAAGTTTCTTCTTCCTGTAAAACAGGCCTGACTCATCCTTCATTCTAGTGTTTAATTTTCCCCTACTCTGTAACGGAAATCTGAAGTTCTCTCATTTCAGGGTTAACAGACTCAAGGTTTGCACTAAACCTGCTCTATGAAATGAATCCCTGGAGAAACCTCATTAAGATTAAACGTCTCTTTTTCAAAAGTGTCATGGCCACAACAAGCTGCAATAAACTTAAAAAGCAGATAATCCTCCTGCTTTTTAGGTGTCTCAGGCAAAACCATCTTGCAAAGCTCCAGCAGAAGACTGCAGCCACTGTAATGGGTGCCTGCTCTACCAACTGAGCACACAGCCTTTTTTTTGACAAGGTGGAAAAATTTAACATTGTACAGCTGATTGATTGGCCAGATCCATGCCTGTCATCAGGAAAATCCATCTTGCAAAGCTCCAATAAGAAATGACCGTGCCCAATCTGATAATGGACCAGACCAATCAGTATCATTTAAGTAGAACGAGGAGGTAGGTTCTGGTGGGGTTTAGTTGTACTGGAACCTGGGAGCAATGGCTGCTGCCAGTGTAGCATTAAGCTTGGACGTAGCCATAGTATCTTACCATTTTTATCAGAATTAGGCCGCATCTCTTCATTAAACCAAGAGTACAAAGCCACATTGAAAGCTTTTCTTCGGAGACAGATATTTTTGTACACCTGCCAACCAGCCTTGGTATGAAATTTATTCAAAAACAAGCTCTACTGTTCATAACCTCTGACAGCACCTGTCTGCCGAGCTCATGTTACTTACTGAAGCTGTGCATGCCTACTGCCACATTTTGTCTTATAGCTCTGATTATCCCATAATTAATGTGACGGACAAAATGTTAGTCCAATCACCTTCTGGAAATTTTTGAAAAGTCCTGCCCTTCCCAAATGCTTTTAATGGGAGGTTTCCCAGGTGTAAGTGAAACATATCCCATGCAGTATGTGAAACAGCCTGTCTGGTATGTCAGGTTAAGGCTGCAGTACTTATAAGAAAGTTTCAGACATACAAAAATCAGTCACACACAGCATGCACAACACTAGATAAATCGATGTAATGCATTTAACGACACAACATAATGAATTTAAGCAGTAAATATTTACCAAAGTCAACCACATTTGTAAGTTAATCAAAGCATCTGCAGCCAGATGTGTCTGCCTCCAACTCATTTAACTTCCCTAAGCAGATCATTAAGTTTCAAGTCTTTTTGCAGTTCAAAGGGAGCATGCACTTGTTATTTAGTTCCTCTGTTTTTACCTGTGCAGCTTCTCTTGTCTCCACACTCTGACATCACTCCATTAATGTATGACCACAATATCCTGTTTGTCCTAGCCTGTGTTTGTGTATCATGTTAACAAACATTGCATATTCACACAGGGATTAGAAATACTATGAAATCTGAGCAGTGATAAAAATGCACAGAACTGTTTCAGCACTGGGAATGTTTATAGTCATGTATGTATATTGGACATTTCTTGCAGCTCCACATGTAAGTTTGTGGTTCTTTCAATGTGTCTGTGTACTACAAGTATTCTAATCTTTATAATGAAAATCCCTTTATAATATCTCCTTAACTGTATTTAAAACCACTTTTAAACTGTCATTATCCATTCATGATTGTGACTTTCCTGTATTTTAGATGATCTTATACAGCATGATCCCTCCATCATGATAGTGAACATCACACTGCTGTTCTCCCAGAGCTTTTAAATGTTATTATTCACTCTCAGTTGTGTCTGGTACAAATGATGAGGCTAATTTCCTTTAAAGCTGTGTATAAAGTCTTTTAAAGTACATTCAGAAGGGCAGGAGTCGACTTTGAGACATGTTTTGGTCTGATCTCATTCAGGTGTCTCTATACAAGGGCTCTGAGGTCTCTTTAATAACACCCAGCCATCTGTTCAGGTGTCCACAACATTTTTGTTTTTCCCTCTGAGGCGTCAGCAAACCTGAGCGTGATTCAAAGCAGCCCTAATAATCAGCTGATGAATTGTTCAGTTGGAGCTCATGTTACAAAGACAAAGAGGCTGCAACCAGTGATTTTCTCTATCATTCAAACAGGCTGTTTACTCTTCATTTCTACACAGACACACTGTGACAGTGACGCACAGGAGATTATTAAGCAGCATAGCTCTTTATAATTGTAAGGTTGTCAAAATGTGTAATACTTTGACAATTTGAAAACAAATATTCTGGGCTTGTATAGTGAATAAGACAATTGCTAGAGACAAAAACTTGGGAGTGATGTGAAGAAAAGACCCATGGACTATATTTGAACCTAGTCACATGGGGTGCACAGAGACAAACACTCACTCAGAAACGCCCCATTCTTTGATCATTTCTGTTACTGCTCATCATTTTTTGATATTTCTCCATGCAATGTGTTCTTAACCTCTACAGTCACTTTTATTTTAATGATTGAAAGTATAAAAGCTATGAAAAAATACATCTATTTCACTTGGCTGGTGCATAGAAGAGGAGTGAGTTCATCAAAAATTGCAGGCAAACTCCTGCACATGGTCTAAATTGCAAAAAATATTGCCAACATTCCAAACAGTAACAATACCAATGTTTTTGTGCAATTAAGATGTGTGGAACAAGAATAGCTGAGATGAAAAGGCATCCAGAGTGCCAGACAGGAATATTTCCATCCTTCTTTTACTGCCCTTCCTCTGCAGAGCTTGTTAGTTCATTTTACAAAGTTGAGATAGTTGTGCTTGAATAGCATATCTGTGTATCAAATGTTATTCTTTGACTTGTGTGAAAATACGAAGTGCCACACTTCTGTTTTTCCACATTCAAAATAAAAGCAGTAGATGTCTTAATATTTACAAGGGATGTCGGAAATTCAAAGGGCAGAGAAAAATTTTTTTTTTAAAGGATGCAGTGCCGACAGCTAGCAATGCAACTTGCATGTAGTTATGGCACGGTGTAATAAAGTGGGAATCTCACAAAGTTTTGTGCAGTTTACTTGCAATGGATCACAATTATTCTCTGCCGTTGGTTGCAAATTGCAGCCCATGCTGTTGTGGCTTCAACAGATAGTCAAGACAAGACCTGCTGCTTGGCGTCCACCTCAGCTCCTTACTTTTTTCATTTTGAATGAAGGACTATTCATTAAAATGGCACTTCATATGTTCTACTTACTAAACGGTAAACTGACATTCTGGTTTTATGGACGCGTTTCACCTAATGAGGGGGAGAAAAAGCTCCGAATGACGTCCCATAATTTTTGAGAGTAGCTTGCAGCCTTAACCAGGAGGGCCACTTTTTAACAGCTTTTCTCCTATTTTCATTCATCAATAAACCAAAATGTTGGGTAGAGCTGGACTGAGCTGAGCAGCATGTCCCTACGGACCATCTTTGTTATTGTTTTGATTGAGAGCCCCCTGCCAGGAATTGACATAGTGTGCATTTAAACTTCTGGTGTTGGGTAAACCCTTAAAAGGGGATGAAGTCTCAGATCCCTCCCGCCACGTGTTTATTTTTATGAACCTGTTCATAAAATATAATTAAAACAGTGGGTACCCTTTGTAACTAGACACCTCTTGTTAAATTGGCATGATTGCTTTATAAAAATGCACATAAATAATCCAGTATGTCCTCCTAAAAGCCAGGGAGGATGGAGAAAACAGGCTGTACAAGTCCTGTCACCAAATTTGAGGCCTACAAATCGTCTTGATATGGGTCAGTGAACCTGAACACAACAAGGGGACACAGTCTTTGGTTTCCTCATTACTGACCACCATAAAACCAGAGATGACAGTATTTCAGAGTGACAGAGTGCCGCTTCATCGTGCTGCCATTGTCACTGTCTAACAGAAGTGAAGGAGATGACAGGAAAACATTGATCGTCATTCAGTTTCGCTGCTCTCTGAGCCTAATGACCACATACTCTGCAGGACCTGCTGCACCATGACAAGCTAATTAGCCAGCAAGACTAAGAGCAAATTGTAATGACACTGTGTTAGTGCTGTGCTAATGTGCTAGTGATGCACAAGGGTGTTTTCTCTCCCTCTCCTTCACTTTCTCTATCTCTTTTGCCTTCACAATGGCATGTTGAAGACCAATTAAAAATACAGAACTCCCGGCGCTCTCAAGGCCCGTCTCTGCAACTCAGTAAAGGCCAGGGCTCGGCTATTGTCTAAGGTATTCAGAGGAACAGATTTATTATTATTCCAATGTAGGCCACCTTCACCTTCCATTACAATGATGGCTGAACACAGAGAACATGGAGACTGGTAATGAAAAATGAATTAGTAATAGATGAAGTTTTCCTGCTGCAGATGCCACATACATTTAAGTTGCTCTTCTTTAGAAAATGAAGGGCACACAGCTGAAATAGACATTTATAACAGCTATTATAAGTGGACATACTGAAAATTATTTACAAGAACACAGTCTGAATGGGGATTGATCGCCAGACCACATTAACAATACATTGTTTGACCAGTCCTTGTCAAATGCTACAAATAAATAGGTGATTATAAAATATGCTTCACATTTGGTAATGGCCAAAACAAATTTTCTCCCGTTAGTTTAGTGGTTTAGTTCCCGTTGTGTGTGTCAGAATCTATTCAAAGTCTAGGGAAAGCACTATTGCACATAAAAGTGGTATGAAGAATTTTGTTTCTCTATAGACTGCCATGTGAAATTCAATAAATTCGCCTGACTAAGAGGCCTTTTTAAAGCCAATGTTTGTCTTTTAATTTTACCCTCTTTTGTGCTTCTTTTGGTTGTTTAATTATCTTTTTTTAGTTCTCTCTTATACCGTGTTTCTGTTTCCTTTGTCATAGTAATTTTGCAAAGTTGTGTTGCCTTCAATTCTAAGATTTTGGGGGACTTTTTGAAGAGAAGCCCAGAAAGGAAGGAAATATTGGAAACACGTGCAAGGCTAGAGATCTGAACCTGCAGCCGATGTGTTGAGGACTGCAACCTCTGTATATGGGCACCTGCTTTATCAACTGAGCACTCATTTCAACTTTGCATGGCTGATCGATTGGCCAGATCCCATGTCTGTTACCAGGCAAATCCATCAAGCAAAATTCCAATCTGAAGGATTGTGCTAGGTCTGATAACAGACCAGACAAATCAGCATCAGAAGAGAACAAGGCGGAAGCTGTAGGCAGGGTTTGGGTGTACCCAAAGACGGCAGCTACAGCTGCTGCCAGTGTAGTATTTGGCTTGGATGAAGCAATAGTATAGCCACGGTTTTATCAGATATGGACCATATTTCTTTATTAATTAAAAAGCAAAAACAGCACTGAACACTTGTCATGATGGAAAAGATGTTTTTCACTTTTCTCCCAACCTGCTTCTGCATATGTTTGGGTTAGTAACTGGAGTGGTTTAATTGTACTGGAAGGCGGTATATTGGCTGCTGGTGAAGTGATTAGTTCAGGTGTAGTGCATTCATAAAGTATTCAACACCCCTCACTTTTTTCAATTTTGTTATGTTGCAGCCTAACACTACTGTCAAAAAAAATCACTTTTGTTTGCATCAATCTACACTCAGTACCCCATCATGATAAAGTGAAAACAGAACTTTAGAAATGTTTGTACATTTATTAGAACTAAAAAACGGAAATATTACGTTGATATCAGTATTCAGATCCTTTGCAAAAACAATTCAGGTTTAGCTCAGGTTCCTGCCATTTCTCTCAGTGTTTGCCGAGATGTTTCCACATCTTGACTGGAGCCCACCTGTGGTAAATTAAATTAACTGGATATGGACAAAGGCACACACCTCTCCATAGAAAGCCTCACAGCTGACAATGCATATCTGAGCTTTCATATGTTTCAAATTGAGGAGAGGCTTCTGTCTTGCCACTCTAACATAAGCCCTATCAGTTCAGGGCTGCAGTGATGGTTGTCCTTCTGGAGTTTTGTCCAATCTCCACACAGGATCTCTGGAGCTCAGTCAGAGTGACCATTAGGTTTTTGGTCCCCTTTCTTACTATGACCCCTCTTCTCTGATGGTTCAGTTTGGCTGGGTAACCAGCTCTTGGCAGAGTCCTGGTTGTGCCAAACTTTGTCCATTTGAGAACTATGGAGGCCACTGTGCTCTTGGGAACCTTCAGTACCTCAGACACTTTTTGCAGCCTTACCCAGATCTGTGCCTTTCTGTAATCCTGTCTCTGAGCCTTTCCAAATCATGTCCAATCAATGTAACTGACCACAGGTTGCCTCCAGTCAAGGTGTAAAAACATCTCATCAAAGATTCAGGGAAATGGGAGGAACCTGAGCTAAAATTCAAGTGTTTTGCAAAGGGTCTGTTTACTTATGTAAATGGGATATTTCAGTTTTTATTTTTAATAAATTTGCTAAAAAAAAATCTAAAATTCTTTATTCACTTTTTCATAATGGGATACTGAGTGTAGATTAATGAGGAAAAATCCCATCCCATGCAACGGATATATGAAACATGGTCACATGATGAACCATGACAATGACAGAGTTTTGGAACTCCCTTTCATTTATGCCCTTGATGATTTAACTTCTATAGTTTTGTAAGTGATGTTAAAAGTTTAACAAATATGCTCACCTGCCAAGATATTGATGGAGCATTTGACCTCCTTGTTGCTATAAATAACTCATGTTATAGGTAGGTTAACTAGCTAACCAGTGTCTCAAGTGCAGTGTGCAACTGGTAGGCTGCATATAGTATTTATTTACAGTCGGAAAGGTTAGGCTGTGGTGGAATGACTAAAAGACAGTCCATTTGACTTGCTTTAGAGCACGAATCAGAGCCAGTTGTATCAACCCTTGATGCTACTTTAAAATCCAGCCTCTAATGTTTATATCTCAACTTTCTCAATGATATATATGATTGCACTAATACCAAAGTATCCAAATGAATATAAAGAAGTGGATGGTGAATCAAAAACAATTCAATATGATTTTATATTTTCCTGTGTGGTTCCTTTTCTTAAAAAGGCAGAAAATTCTTCTTGATGAGAATACAGTCGGATAAAATTTAGTTCGCTCCAATAGGGTGTCTTATCCTAACCATCAAAGTGTATAGGTTGAAGGTATTTAGATTAATTATGAGTTGAGTGATGGTCTGAGCGGAGGATATAATTTGCAGTAATGACTAGTGCTCATTATTTCTCCTCCATTCAGGTCCTGAACTCTGTGAAAATCATTATGTGGGGGGAAATCAGAATGAAGGGCCGCTCTTTAAACCCAAACCCTCCAGGTCTCATTTGCTAATAAAATTCACAGAGGTCACCGCCGCAGAAAAGCACGGCTGCCGCTTCGGAAATGTCAATGAAGACGAGGCTATTCTCACTGTCTGCCACCAATCAAAAAATGCTCTCGCTGTGAGGGTGAGGCTGGTAATGTGAGCAGCCATGGCCTCCACTCAATTTTCCAGAACTTTCCCTGTGTCCTTTGAAACATGAAAGGGGTCTGATAAAGTAACGGTGAATAAGTTTGGGCTCTGCATACGAAGGAGCTGCCTCGTTTCTTTGACGGTGTCAAACAGGTTCACCCGAAACCATCCATCATGCCGAACACGTTTCAGTGCTGTCATTTCACTCAGGTGAGACAACTGACCCTTATTATGCTCCGTGACAACATCCTTTGTTGCTGCATGTCAATCAGCAGCAATTCTCAATGGCTTAATATGTCATCTTAATATGCACTACGCACTATTGGTGCTCCACTGTATTAAATGGGTCGCATAATGGCCCATTTGGCTGATAAAAACCCATTACACAACACAGAGTGTTCACATGAGTCACCTCGCTGGATCATTAGCCTTAATTGTACATACCATGCACACTAATAAGAAAAGACACCATGCAAATTTGTCCTCCATCATGACAGTGCTGTGTGTTGCTGTCATAATCCTGTTTATAGTAACAGCTGATATCCTGTTTGCTCAAACTGCTGTCCATTTCTTAACCCTAGGAACATGCTAAATTGAAAAATTGCAGTCTGTCATTCCCAGGAATTAATTTATGAATTGATCAGACGCTGTAATTTGTGGTTCTGTTTTATCCCCCTAATCATATAATGGGGTCTCTCCTTAACCTCACAACCTTGCCAACTCTGTGCAAGGTGTGATTTCCACACAAAGTTGTGAATGGCTCAAAAGCAATTAGCTTATTTTCACAGGATGGCTCCCCCCCTTCCTCCCACCTCAACAGCAAATCCCATCTTTTGCTGATGTGATTTAAATTCTGATTAAATTTCTGACGTCCTTCAGTCAGTGGGTGTTCTCTCCTCTCATATTTTAAGTGGCTCTGCCTCTCCTTTTTATTTGAATGTCTCACAAGGTAAACAATACAGGCTGTCCAAGTAAGGCAGAGAAGCTTTGTCAATTCATTACCTTGTGATTGAAATGGTCAAAAAGGTGAAGAGTCTGTCTATGGAAAGGATCTGTTGTATCTAAATGTGCTTCTCTAAGAGAGGCGTCCTTCAGGGTTCAAGAGTGAGCAGCATTTGCATGAATGCATTACCAACGCAGAGTAAGAGAAGATCACCGTGACCCCACAGAGAACCTCATTTAACCAATCCTCTACTATTGTCTGATGTCACCATCAGGCCTGCCCACAGAGTTGGCAGGGCCCTTGAAAACCCCAGAGAATGGCCGTCCCCAGTCATGATTTACTGGTGATATCAATGCATGTGTGTTAGATTGGCAGTGTTGGTGCTAGCATCCAGGCTAACAGTTACTTTATTTTGGAGCTGAAAAGACTGTGAAGCTATAATTGGGCCACTTGAACCCTTTTTCTGCTTTTCATCCATTTTTGAAACATTTAACCTTCATTTCTACTTTTTGCCCTTACTGGCCACTGTCTGTCACTTTCAACCCATTTTTTCTGATTTTTGTAAATTCTTTTTGCCACTTTTTACCCATTGTTGCCACATTTTAGAAATTTTTCCTGCATTTCACACATTTTTGCAACTTGTTTTTGCCAGGTTTAACCAATGTTTTTCTGCTTTTCATCTATTTTTGCATATTATTTTTGCCATTTTTAACTTTTTTTTTTTTTTTTTTTTTTTTTTTTTTTTTTGCTTTACACCCTTTTTGACACTTCTAAGCCATTTTTTTTTGCCCTTGGCATGCTTCTGCCACTTTTAATCTTACATTCATAATCAGACATTTAACTCATTTTTGCTGCTTTTCATTCATTTTTGTTCATTTATACTATTTGGCCTCCTTTTACCGTTTTCCTTTTTCTACTTTGGACCCATTTTTGCAGCTTTCATCAATTTTTGCCAATTTTTGCCACTTTTAAACCATTTCTGCTGCTTTTTGGAAAATTTTAACCACTTTTTGTCTCTTTTCATCATTATTTAATTCTTTTCCATCAAAGTTGTAAACCTGTTCTATTTTCTGGCATCCTGATGGTTTTGACCATCATGACGTAGCTCTAAAGTCTGACATTACTTGTGTAATTGCCCATTCACATTGTTGGCATTATCGATGAAAAGGCAATTCTTCTTTAAGAAAAAAGTTTACATTTTGAAAAAGCCTATATTGGACTAAAGCATAAATGGAAAAAAATCATTTTTCCTTTTTGTTGCTTTGATAAGAGTGGTTATTATTCAGGTTAAAAATAAAATATGGTTACCACTACTTAACTTTACAATGGACCATGATTTTACTGACCTCCACAGGCCCCCAGTTTGGCTGGGACCTGGAAAGCTCTCCCCTTAATGAGCCCTCATAGGCAGCCTTGGCCACCATTGACCTAGGGTGTATTATCAAAACAAAGACAATAAAGAAGCAAAACATTCAACTTCTCCAGCAACATATTTAGTGCACACATTAAGAATGCAACAATAAGTCATTTAGCTGGAGCTGCGTTTGCTATTGTGTCTTGCATAATACAAAAGGCCTAATTAATCTCAGTTAGGGGACCTTCTTTCTCCTCCTTCCACCATTATTCCCCAGTACGAGTCCCAAGGGAGAGTCAGGGAGCAGCAGCCTGACTGCTGGCAACATCTATGACACCATGAGAAAAGTGGCAGCCTTTGCACCAGCTGGGGCTCACTAAAAACCTCTTCCTTCTCATTGGCATCTGGACTCACCACACTGTTAACTTCCTCAACAAGTCATCCATTCGTCTCTGAGATGGCACCAGCATGTTGGAATACAAATAAAAACAGAGGGTAGGGCGGAATAAGAGAAATTTGTTTTTTTAAGAGATGATAAATGTCTCTGATTCAAGTGTGGTACTTTTCCCTTCACATAAAATGCAATCCAAGCCAATATCCGACTCTGATAGAAGTGCATCCAACTCCACTCTCCAGGGCCGAGTGAGTGTTGTCTTGGCTGAGATGGTTTTAGTATCCCCGTCCAGGACAGATGAGGCTTCGCTGTAATAACAAGACTGACAGTGACAGGTCTGCCGGGGGTTCCTCCAGTTGGCTCGGGAGAGGAGACGCACTGGGGAGCGCCCAAGCAGACATCCAGAGACTCAGAACTGGGCTGAGCCACCCTAAAGGAGCCAAAGCATGCAATCAGAGCCGAGCGGCGGGATAAACAAGACTGCTCTCCATCCAGACGTAGCAATTAGGTAGGGAGCAGAGTGTCGTAAACAACCCAGGCACTGCGTGGCTCTTCTTCTTGTGGCCAGGAGGCTTGTTTTTCCTTGTTGAGTTTCTTTTCCGTTTTAGTTCTCTGTTATTTACATGCTGGGATGTAAGCTTGCCAGTTTGGTCGCTGGTTGCAATTTGAGCTTTTAGGATGAAGGAGAGTCCTCAGTGGACTGACACTAACCTCTGCAAAAGGCCTGTCATGAGTTTGTTCTCCACACATACCACATCAGATGCTTTCATATTACATCGAAGACTATTTTACAAGCAGATGGGACATCATTTTTGTACATTTCTCTACATTTCCATTAGAATAAAGGAAAATACTACAAAAAAACACGAGTAAAAAACTGTTTCTCTGACTGTTGCAGGCATGAACTCTCTCTTTGTACTCATTTAGCAGAAGGTGAAGACTAGCGGACCAGTCAGACAAGGAAACAAGAAAGCTGATTGGTTAGGGTTAAGGTTCAGAGAAGGCAATGCATGTTCAAATGACTGGGAGAGTAGTTTTAGTATTTTTTTCAGGGGGTACTTTAAAAAATACAAACTATATCTGGCTATTTTCTACTTATTTGTCTCCTCAGGCATTTTGACAACAATAGTAATAGTCCATTATCTGTACTGCTTATCCTGCTCAGGGTTGCGGAGGAGCTGGAAGCACTCCCTGCCATCATTGGGAAGAAGTGGGGTAAACTCTGAACTGTATTCGAGTCAGTCACAGGGCTAAAATAGACACAAACAACCAGTTAAACTCGCACTCAAATCTAAGGGCAATGTAGGGTAACCAGTTCACATAAAGAGCATGCTTTTGACTGGTGGGAGGAAATACCAAAAGAGAACCCATTCATGCATAGAGAGTGCAGGTCCCAATGTGGACCCAATGTGGATTCAAGCAGGGAACCTCAGCTGCCCCACATAACTCTTCAAGAATGAAAATCTGGTCCTATTTTAATGGAAGACTTATTCTTTTTGTACTTCAGTGACAGATAGGGTATCCTGCCAGAATCTCAGTTCATACTTCAATACTTGATTGTTCTGCAACTTTGTTTTCACATCCAGTGCTAACCCTTTTTATATTCTACTTTTAAGCAGTATCAGTTTATGGTACCCATGATCTTGCTCTATTTGGGATAAAAATTGTCTGAAAACATTTTTCTTAAAAAAAGGAAATCACAGCTCAAGGTAGAGCTCAGGCAACTGTTGTTATTTTTTAAATATTAATGATTATTATTGTAATCACTAATATGAATTAATGAAAGTATTCATCAAGATTAAGAATTAACAGGGCATTACCCTGAAAACAGGGAACAACAACCAAAAAGGGCCAAATATCTGTCTCAGAGTTAAGATTTCAATAATAACTTTTTTTTATGAATATCAATATTAAGATGAATAAAGGATGTGAGACTGTACACTGACCCATTCAACCCAGCAAAATAATACAATGTGTGCACAACGATCATAAAAAACTTTTCTTTAAATCAATAAGAAGACCAATTCAACAAAGCATCATCAATCTAAATGAGTGACACTTAAATAACCACTATGAAACTAAAATACAAAAAATAAAATTTTACAAATCAAACCCTAGACCACATGCAGTTTCCTCAGGTGTCCTCCAATTAATGCACGAGTGTGTTCCACTGCAAGGGCTACTGGGAAAACGAGTCTGACTGGGAAGATGGCCCATCATTTAAACTACAAAAACAGGCCTCAGCAATGTTTGCTAGGCCTGAGCATTATTATTCACATGGCTGATTCCCAACATAACCATCATGAAAACTTTCATCCCTGATTGATACTTGCAAATTTGGGACAAAGGAAAGTCACAACTTTTCACCCTAATATCCACACCATTACTGTCCATTTTGCTTTTGATTCATCCATCTAACCTTGGCTAAAGACTCCTTTTACAGCCATCAATTGCTGCATTGCATGATAATTAAAAAGGGCATCAAAAGTGTCCAAAGTCCTTGATGCACTAAAGGGTTGGATTGTTTTATTATGGTATGGATGTCTTTTCAGCAGCACCAAGTACCAAGTGTCTTCTGCACACCATATTCACACACATAGCTCACATTCTTCTATGAGCTTCAGTGTTATGACCACTAAGAAATCTGATGCATTTCAATGAAATATCCTCAATTCTGCTTTGAGAACACTTCAACATTTTTTAGATTTTTTTTCTCTATGGTCAGGCAGATGATAGTTTTACTAGTTATTTTGTCAGTAAGACCATAGTGGCCTATATTTATCAAACATGCAAGCACAAGAAATTTGGACAAAGATCTGCATTTATCAGTCTGAACATGAGCATACAATATGCCCAAATCCAACACCAGGTCTGAGCTTCTGTACGCATGTTTCTAACTCGGTGTGAACCCAACAGTGTTAGATCAGATCTGACTTCTAAAATGTGTTTAACATGAATCCAAAGCTTTTTCAACCCCTGTGAACAACAGATATTTTTCAATGATGATGACTGGAGCGAGCCTTCAGTTGATTTCCTTGTTGTTTGTTATATTTGATGAGCCAACTTTTCTTGACTGATTTACTTTGAAATATAAAAAGTAAGCGGCTTTCAGTAATTGTTAAAGTTCTGTTGTACACTGTAATATTATTAGAAAAATATGGGAGATTCACTCAGAACAAATATCTTTTTTATTTGATGTAGAAAAAACTGGAGAGGACACTAATCAAATGCTTAGTTAGTTTTAGACTGCTATGACTGAGTTATGGGTGAAATGGGAAGAGGGGTGATTTACTCTAAACTATTTAACTGAATAAACCTGGAGTGCGTGGTTACATCTGTGGTTTCCTTGTTGCTGATGTTGAAAATTGAGCTCTGGCTCCTTGGCAGGTGTCAGCTTCATGCAGTTATCTTGAGCATCCACACGAAAACGAATTCAGGAGTATATGCTAAATTTTTTTGTCGTCCTGGCGTTTCATCCACATGGAAGCGGTGTTTTGGGAGGCCATAAACGCTACTTTTTGATACCGGGTCCCAGAGTGAACAAATCTGTAAACGCCTACCATTTCATCTCCATGTGGAGAGCCAACCGTATCTTTCTTGAAATGATTACATCACACATAGTGTAGGCCACTTACCCAGCATGTGCATATCAAGCCAAAACAACAAAGGCGGATAACAGGGATGTGTTTGTGCTGCAGAAGCTATTGAGCTTGTTATGGCTTTTACAGCAAAATCTGATGCTTTTTTACCACCACCATCAACAACAAACACCATTCGTTCTTAAATCCAACGCAAAGAACAACCAGGAGGGCGACTAGAAAGTTTGTATCAGTTTTCTGTGATCTTTTTCTCTCTTTTGGTGCATTTCCGTGGCAGCAATACAGCGCGACGTACAGGCTTGGCATATATACTACAGCATTTTTAGTCGTTTTCAGTGGTTCCATGCTTACGCGGACATTTTCTGAAATGATCCCGCATTTACGGAAAACTTTTTCAAAACGAAACAGAAACATAACATTTTGGTCTCCGTGTCGACAAGGCCTTTCCAAGGTCTTTTCTAGCTTTGTGTTAGTGTGCTAGCTTTGCTGGTATTTGGACAGATTTTATGGGTTCACGGCAGTGGAGAATTGTTTCTGACAGTTCAAACTTCACCATCACATTCTTCTCCTTTTGTGCAACAAATCAAAAGTGTTTGTATCTTTATGCATCTAAACATGTCCTTATTCAAACTTCTCTGCTGTTTCCTTCTACCCCCTTCTTAGACTTGGGCTAACGTGTCAGTCACATGGTCAGTGAGTGTGGCATAAACTCGCATTTAAAGGGACACCCAATTTGTTTTCTCCTTGCTCCTATCCAGGCTAAGTGATTCAGACAAATGGGCTATGGCATTAAACAAGAGAGAAGCGGCTATAAACACTGTAGCTCTGTGCACTTGCTGATACCCATGCTAAAGCTGAGTTAATCAATGATAAATATGCACGTCTTTCACTATAAAAGTCTGTAGCGGTTATCTTGTTTGGTCCTTTTTACATTGAACAGCCATATCAGGAAATGTGGTGTTGTCAGTAGAAACTTGAGACACCTCAGCAGGAGAGAAATGAAACTTAAAACAATGGGTGTGGATACTTATAAAGTCATCTTTCTGTGATCTAATGCCCAGAATAGAGTTAAGTATGCCATAACAGGTTTGTTTTGGGCAGGAAACATGGAGATGTTGCATTATCCCTTTAACTCTGTAGCACTGCAATATCATACCACTACCACAAAGAGCAGAAATAATACCATATTATAAATTTCAGGCCCTGTCATCGAATATAGTGCACTATAGCTCTCCACAAACACTTTCTGACCATGTCAACAAAACCTAAAAGTGTTAAAGTTTTCATAAAAGCAGAATTGATGGAAGGATTGTTGCACTAGATTGTGTTAGATTGCTCAGGGGATCCTAATGTTATAACCAACATGTCATTTGGCAACAATAACATCCATCAGTTTTTTTCTCTTTCTTTATACTTACAAGAATTTCATTTCCTCTAAGAACCAGGGTGAAGAGTCTTCCATCACCTCTATAATACATTCATGTTGGCATTAAGAACACTTCTATTTGAACAGACACTGTCTACAACCAATTTTCAAAGTGTGCAAGGTGCTGATGGCCTCTGTTCGGAACAATCTGTTCTGTGAGTATGATAAGGTCGCTTTGTGAAGATTCATAAGTATGGGTTGAGAGTGAGGCAGCAATCAGAGGTGAGATAGCTTTTCCACCAGTGTGCCTTTCACCTAAATGCATTTCTACCCATCAAGCCCCTCTCCAGAAGCCCTAAAACAATTTCAGCCGTCAAGCACACTACATTTCACATCCCTTTCAATGCGGTCAAAGAGGAGAGATTACAATTTCTCGCGGCAGGTTGAGTGCTCACAGTGAGAAATGGAGGAAGAGCAGCAACCTGTTAATTACACACGGTTCAAGATGTGCAGGTAGAAAACAAGCCTGTCTGAAGTGTGCTTAGAGTAAGAAGCACAATCAGGGACAGCACTTAACTAGACATGGGACTTTAATCAGGTATGTTAAATTTAGACTGTGCACGAGGTGTTAATTTGTAGGTCAGGGCTTTTCCAGATTTCGCTGTAACCTTTGCCCGGCCTCCATGTGTCCCAACATTAATCAATTGTGAAAGAAAATAGTAGACACTTCCCCCGCCATGAAAAGCAATTTCTCCAGGGTGGTTTAACACACATCATCCTGATCTGCACACAAACAGGCCTGGGCACTGGCTGCTTAAAATTAGCGAGGGCCTGCTAATTAATTCTCGCGCTGTCACTGGGGGGGCCCAGTGCAATCTATCTGTGATGCAGCCTTTGTGAGATTAGGCGTCAGATAGGAGAGGAAAACAATATCCATTAGTTTGCAACGCTACCTTTGTTATAACACAAAAAAACGTCATTCCATTAGTCTAATTCCTTAGGTGCCTTCTGCTGAGTGCTGGTGATATCTCTGCGTTTCAAATCAAATGAAATGCGATCAATGGAACATTAAAGAGACAAATTGTGTGAGACAGACACAAAATGCAGGGAAAGCATTTTAATGAATTTCAATACATGGCGGCCGAAAATGGGTCTTTAATCAAAAGGGATCTGAATATTTGGATAGCAAATTTAGCTTTTGTCTCCCTATATCTGACAGTCTCAAAGATCCTGTGTAGTCAAGTGGATAGAAGATTCATCAAAATGAATTTAATTGGTAAGAAAGTAAGAGAAAAAAATGTTGAATGTCTCGAGAACAATAAAATGGTTTCTCTTTTAAGTTTGTGTTGACAAGTCGAGGAGTAGTCAATGAATATATAAAAGCTCTAATCAATATCAATTAGTCCCTAACAGTAAGTTGTTTACATGCAGACTTACAGTATATTTTAATTATAGTCACTCTCACAACCTCATCAGAATGCTGTCTTGTGTAAACACCTAAATCATCAGACTGAACTGGCTGTTCCAGATAAATTACATTAAGCAGACAAAAACACAGCAGACTGAAATTCGTCATGTAATTGCCCGGTCAAATTAGCTGTGTGCTCACAATTTATAATCATTGTGTGTGCAACTTGCCCACTTTAGCCAAGCATTATTAACTACAAACATCAATGGCTATAATAAAGTGGTGCAACTTAAAAAGTAATTTTGTTGTTTGATAGTAGACTGGCTTCTCTAATTTATTTAGAGAAATTAAAATTAGTTCGGTGAATTTTGACTTTTAAGAGGGATTGTTGTGAGGCACAAACAAAATGTTCACATCAAGCAAAGCCACCAAACCTGTAAGAAAGCAGAAGGCTGTGAGGCAAAGTAATGTGTTCATGGTAACATCCATGTCATGTGGTGTCTTTGATGCATGACCAGATTCCATGTCTATCTGCAGCCGATCCATCTAGCAAAGCTCCAATCTGAAACACTTGTGCCTGATCTTAGAACTGATCGACCAATCAGCATCATTTGAGGAGATCAAGGCAGTAGCTACGGACGAGGATTAGCTATACTGCAAGCTGGTAAACAATAGTGACTGGTGAAGCCTCTAGCTGGGATGTAGCTACAGCAACGTTTAATCCGAAATGGACAGCATTTCTCTGTTACAAGAAGGGCAAAGAACCATAGTAAATGCTTTTCTTGGTGGAAGAGATTTACTGCTCTTCCGGACTGGCTTCTAAGTTTGCTGCTAAAAAGAGAAAGACTGCTCTCTTACATCCCAAACAACTGCCTTCTCAGCTTCGTCAGAGGATTAGATTAAGATTCAGACGACATGGTGCTAGGCTAGTGAATGTGGCTAGTAAAAGAGTCTATTACTCCAACTTGCTGGAGCACTTGCATGAGCTCATTGAAAGGGCCCTCCCTGAGTTGGAAGCATAATAAAAGAGTACACCACTAAACACTAGAGGTGGGAATCTTTAGGCACCTCACAATTCAATTTGATTATGATATAGGGCTACGATTCAATTCTTAATCAACTATTGAAGAATTTTGATGCATGTTTTTTTTACATTTCTGTTATTCTCACTGTGTCAAACATAATAAAAACATTCAATTATTTGTTTAGAAACCAAAAGAGATAAGTTAAATTCCACTGTTCTCTAATGGGAGATGTATGTGAACTGGAAAGTTACAATTGCACTGAACCAAATGTAGCAGCATCCTTTCCTTGTAACATTTCTGAAATCACAGACATAAAAATGTCATTTTTCACAGATGAGCAACTACTAACCTAAATCTTGCTATGCACTGTGTGTCAAAGTTCCATTTTTTTGTTCCTGCTATTCCACAGTATTAAATATCTAAATAATTGATTATTATAGATTATTGGACTTTCATAAATCAATTCATAATCTTCCATCTCAACATCACGATGCATCTAAGAATCCATTTTTTTTTCCTACCTCTACTAAACACACCAAATCCCATGAAAGCAATTACTGACTGACCAGGCACTCATTGGGTTAGGTAAGGGAAATATGTCATCTAACTGAGGGTGCACTCACACTAGGCCATCCTTACCGTGCCGTATTCTAACCGTGCTAAAGCCCATTTGACCCCCTCCCCTGTCCCCTCTTTGGCCCTCACTCACACTGCTCAGCGCATCCAGGCCTGGGCATGGATACGTCACGCGCAGACGTCATTACACGAAGCATCCACCGTTGATGACTCAGTATGCATAAGTGTTGTTTTTTAGGCTGTAAAATAGTTACAGATTTATATGATATCTGATCTGACACCAGAATTATTTCTCCTGACCTGGAATCAGCTACATTAACTATACAGAGCCCAGTGAGGAGAGAGAGAGAAAAAGCGCTTCACAGCGGAGAGTTGTTGCTCACAGCATATAATCTGGAGCCTGCTCAGAGTTCCAAGCACTTCTGCTGAATGAAACCCAGACTTTTTAACTCGTATGAGCCCCTACAGACATTCCTCTGCGTGGATGCCTGATGCACCAAACAAGCTCTCATGTGTCCAGAGCAGGATTAAACGTTCAGTTAAACAGTTTTTTTAGGACTGGGATCCTGCTGTCTCTAGCATGTGGCTGCTGCATGGTGGGCTCTCTGAGGCGAGTCCTCTTGTTGTTACTTCAAGCTACATCACATTCCTGCACTTGTGCTCCTTCATTTGCGTCCGTGCCGTGCCTAGGCCCACCTTGTCCATCCGTGCTGGGGCCGCACCAAAGCACAGAACAATTGCACTCACACTGGCCAAACGTACCAGACTTTAGGCCGAAAAAGACCCAGGCACAGTACGGATGGCCTAGTGTGAGTACACCATGAGAGACACGACTATTCACTTAGTGTAATGTCGATTTTTTTGTGTTTGTTTTGTGTCACCTCTTGTCAGTTTTTCGATTTAATTTCCTATTTCTGGTCATTTTAGACAGGGGTGGAAAGTCACTAAGTTCTAATTGGCTAGAAGTCACATCAAGCCCATCAACACTTAAGCCTGGGTAACACTGACAAAGCGAGTTTATGGCATCACTTTCTATTTTCCTGCTTCTACTGTGTTGCTTACTGCCATTTCTCGTGCTGATAGAGCTAAGGCTAGATTGTTTATTTGCCTTCATTTTTTGATCATGCAGTTTTGCGTTGTAACATTGTGTACACTTTGTCATAATAAATGCAAATCAGTTCCAAATATAGGTTATCAGCAGTGGTGTAGTGGTGCATGCAGAAGTAGGAATACTCTTCATTACTAGTACTCTTTATTAGGCATATTTTCTATTTAGAACTGGGCATACTCTAGGTAGACATAAAAAGTGGGCATACTCTGTTTGCCCATGTACACCCTGTGCTACACACCACTGGTTATCGGCCTTGTGAACTACTAATAATAATGGCCCTTCTACTTGAGTAAATTTTAATGTAACGATACTTTTACCTTAGTATGACAGTCTTGTACTTCTTCCACCTCTGATTTTAGATTAGCTTCATATTGTGTGCTTTGTTTGTGAACAGAAAAAAACAATATGAGTGTGGTGTGTAATTTGTGTTGTCACATTGAAAACATAATCCAGGAAGAATAGCTTCCAGTGAATGCTGAAGCTTATGGTGATCTAAATAAACAAACTAACAAAAACTGGTAGTGGAAATCAATAGTGGCTGTCTGTAGAGCTCTGGTTACACCGTTTACACACTGGGACTGTACATGTCCATTAGCCTATGTCATATGCTCTGTTGCTCTGATTGGACCATAATGAATGTAAGAGACAGATGTTCAATCACCCCGAGTGCTAACATATAAACCTCCCATTCTTAAATCCTCCACATTCTAAACCAAAAAGTACCGGATAAAGAAAAATATTAGGTTGATTTAACTGACTCTGACCTGCAGATATCTATTGATATTTAACTGGTAAGCACCTGGAGTGGCCTAGCAGACTGCAGACCAGATGGTCTGATTGTAAGTAAGAGAAGGACCAGACACAACTGCTAAAACAAATAAAACCTGAGCCTCCAGATTTGTGGGGCTCCCAGGCTGGTACGAAAGGGTAACAATTCAAAGTTTAAGTTGTTTTTTTTAATTGTATCTTCACCTGCTTGTGAATGATTTTATAAAATCTGGTCTCTTATAGCGAGAAAATAATAATGCTTAAAAACATGCAACTTTTGCAGTAACTAGACTATTTTCACTCAAAACAAGCATAAATAAAGTGATATTTGCTGTATTATTCTGTGTGGTTTAAAAGTTATCATTCTTCCCATTCTCATATAAGTGTCACTGTCCTTACCTGAGGGCATCCATGGGTCTGAGGAAGTCTTCTCCCTGGTCGTGGACTGTTCCCAGTCAAGGTCATCGTCTCTGCCTTGGCTGTACCCACAGGCTGCCAGCGGCTTCTCAAAGTTACAATCGCCTGTGACAAAAGGAAGAAATTTATATGGTTATACAGTTTTCCCATTAACTTGCTGCTCAAATGAATGAATATATAAATTAAATTTCCCTTTCCTTTCCCCTTTTTTTCCCTCAGCGGTATTCATAATGCAATATGCCAGACAATGAGATGCATTTAAGTGAGACAGAGTGAAGGATTACTAGAGTAGGCGAGGCACAACATACATTACCATCATTAGCAACACGGCAGTCCAATTTCACAATGACAAGTATGAAGTGTCCAAACTCCATCATCGTTAGGCATTATGCTCCAAAACTGCACCACCATCAGGGATAAATTGATTTATTTTCCTTGCCCGCCACAGAACTTTGCTGTTCATGCGCCCTTACTCCACAGAGCCACTCTAATCCTTTTTACAAGCTGCTTGTAAAATGACAGCAAGCAACCATTAGAGCCAGGCTTCAACAAGGCTCGGCGTGTGATCGATTAATACAAAGATCTCTTTATTTCCTCCACCTTAAAGGCCACACAGAAAATGTGAGACTTGAGCTATTTTCCCCCCAAAGTGCTTTTCAATCCACTCATAAATGTACAAAAAAGCATGTCACAGCAAAATGTGGCCTGAAAGGAGTTCATTGTGAGTGAAAAAAAATGTGCACTGTAAAGGGGTTTCCGCAGTGTCAGAGGTAGAGACAACTCTGAGGAGAACTGGAAAATTATTTAATGCTGCTTATAAAACCTGATAATCTTGCTGATAACAGATGTACCATACAACATTGCTTAAACCCAAGAATACAGATAACATACATGTTTGATGGCTCCTGTGGTGTCCTTTGAGCCAGACTCTATGCCAGGCCAAAACCAATATCTCATCTCTTACAAGCTCCCTCTGACATTCTGCTGCATAAAGGCTATGAGCTGGGGGTTTTTGTTTTCCCATTTATCTCTGCGCTGACATTTACAGTACACGTGCAAATGAGTGGCCAAACGAGGAGAACACAGGATAATTAATATCCAGCAGCATAGGGCAGCTGCTAATGATATATTTGCTGCTTTGTCTGTTTTTTTGAGGGGGTGGACACACAAGAGGTAGTGAGTGCCAAAGTATCGCAGGAAAAAAGGCTGAAGAATTGTTGAGAATTAGTCCAGAAAATCTGAGCCTCTTCAGTTAAAACCAACATAAAACCAGTTAGGATACAAGCTAACATAGCTGCACCTACATGTTAGCTTGCTAGATTAACTCCTGTGAAACATCATACAAAAGCAAAAAGCAAGTGCCATAGCCTTTACAGTACAAAGAAGAAGGCAGATATTATTTTCAAGAGTATAAAGTATCACAGGAATAACTTAGTCCAGAAAATCCTAGCCTCCTCAGCTAAAACAAACACAAGGCAACCAGTCAGGATACAAAGCTAACAATGCTGTACCTATTAGCTGGCTATATTAACTGCCATGAAACAGTATACAAAAACAAAAAGGACGCGAACAATGCCATGAACGAGTAAAAACTGAATACAGGAAAAAATGGGGAATAAATGTTGAGAATATGTCCAGAAAATCCAAGCCTCTTCAGCTAAAACAACACAAAGCTATTAGTTAGGATACAAGCTAACACAGCTGCACCTATATATTAGCTAGACAATGCCATAAAAGTGATCAAAATAGGGTGGAAGGTACTATCTTTAAGAAAAAAAAATTCATTACAGAAAAAAAGTGTAAATAAAGGTTGAGAATAAGTTCAGAAAATCCAGCGCCTCTTCAGCTAACGCCAACAAAAGCTAACCAGTTAGGTTACACAGCTAACAAAGCTGTACCTACATATTAGCTAGATAAATTAACTGGTGTGAAACATCATACAGAAGCAAAAAGCAAGTGAATAAAGTCATAAAAAGTATCAAAATACATTTTAAAATAACTCGGTGAAGAATTGTTGAGAATTAGTCCAAAAAATCCTCCACTAAAACAAACAGAAAGCAACCAGACGGGATAGAAAGCTAATATAGCTGTACCTACATATTAGCTAGCTAGATTAACTGCAGTGAAACATCACACAAAAGCAAACAAGTGAGCAAAGACACAATAAGTACAAAGAATGAGGCAGATTTCATTGTTAACAGTATAAATATTACCGAAAAGACAGACTTACTTGAAGTTTTAAACAGAAAATCAGACGTCAGTCTTCTAGAGATACATTATGTTGCTTTCTGGCAGCTAATGCTAAAACAAACAGTTAACTAACATGTAAGCCAAAACTTGCAATGCTAGAGCTTACTGTGTTAAGTCTATTGGATAAAAAAGTTAAGCCCTACCTGAATCCTCAAACATTTAAGAGGGAATTTTACATATTAGCTGAGTCAAAATAACTAGCTAACTCCCACATGTAGCTAAATTACATTGAGGCAAGCTAACTGTGAAAGTGGTCTCAGCAAGTCGAAGCCCGTCTGAAAAGCACCAATGTTATTAATAAAATTAATTTTGGGCCAACTATCCTGTGGTTAAAGGCCTCTGCACACCAAGGTTGACATTAATAAAAATTATGAGTAATTTGGAGAGACATTTTGACCTGCCTTTCTAACCACACCATAAAACACATAGAAATTTTGTATGTTCTACAAAAATGTTTGCACTCTGAAAGTTTGCAGTGTTGTTTGTACAATTTGCTGATAAACTGAGATATATTTCAACACTGGTTAACATTTGTACATTTAAGAGCATGATTTTGTTGACTTTTAAAACACTATATTTGGCGCGCCGGTAGTCGAGTGGTTAAGGCGCACACCATATACACAGGCGACCCGGGTTCGAATCCAGCCTGTGGCACCATTTCCTGCATGTCTCTCCCCACTCTCCTCCCTGTTTCCAACTCTATCCTCTGTCCTATCTAAAAAAGGCCAAAAATAAATCTAAAAAAAAAACACTATATTTGGCACACAAAGGTGTATTTCCATACCCTGAATACAGTTGACTTTTTGACTGAGCTGTTATGCTAAGTTCATTAGCATTCCCTTACAGCTGTTAACTGCCATTGCATAATTGGGTGCTAGTTAGTTTATTATTCTGTGGAGGCAGGGAAGCAGTGGACCCACCTACAGCAGCACAATACACCCTCTGCCACCTTTAATGTCTATTGTTGAATAAATATGAAGCAGCAGTAACAGAAGGCCAAAAACTTTCACTCAAGACAGGCTGAGAGTCTGGCTGAGAAAATCTGAATGACAAACACTCGTGAACCCACATCAACATGCCCTGAAGTCAGCTCTCAACACCCACCGACTCAGTCTGAGCTGTTCTGTGGTCAACAGGAGTAAAAACTGTGGTTGCCTTCCACCTCCAAGGAGTGACTGTTTGAAACTAGGAGTATGCGGGCGTTAGTGGAAAAGTATTTCCCGCTAAGTCAACTTTTTCTCCATATAAATAAAAATATCTGCTGTGCCAAGATGTAGCTTGGAGAAGTTAACATGAGTCTCTGGCTGCAGCGTCACAGGGGCTGGCTTCGTTCCATCAATACTTTGACTCAATAGTTCTAGGATGCTTCGCCCCATGCCGCCCACCTTCCTCTCACAGCATGGTGGTGCTCCAACAAACCCAAAGAGGTGACTTTTATTGGTGTTTGATATTCAAATCGATGGCATTGGCGGGTAGCTGAATGTATTCTGAGTCAGTGGGTTACAAGAGTGGAGGGACATTTCAAACACCGGAGGAAAAACAAAGCCTTCAAAAGGAATATTCAAAAACCAGAAACCTCTCCTTGTTTAATTTGAGGGGTTACTTAAATGTCAGCTCTCTGTTTAATAATAAATCAGGAAAATGAGAAGAAGGATGGAAATTATTCAGGTTTTATTGCATGCATAACAGACAATGCAACATATAGATGGCTGATGAAATATCCAGATCACATCACCAATAAGGGCAATAAGTTTATACCTATTACAAACTGTAGTTGTAGTATACAGTTAATGTGAATGCTGAATTTGTAAATGTTTGCTATAATGTCAGATATTGCAGGGAGCAATTGTTTTTTTCCTAAAAATAGAGCATATAGAGATCATTTGTTTGGCTGCAATATACTTCTATGTGCTGAATATTTACTCCAAATTCATGAATTGAACTCATGAAATCCATGACAGGCTGTATAAAGCATTGATGTCATCTAAGTCACCAGTTCCCAACCTTTATCCTTGGAGTCCAGCTGAAACTCCCAAAGACTAACACAAAAAAGTTATACATTGATGTCTCATTGATGAAATCCTAAAAAAAAAAAAAAAAAAAAGAAAGAAAAAGAAACTTCCAGTAGCAAGATCTTTGGCACCCCCTTGGAGGAGAACTGACCTGTTTTGGGAATGACACCCACTTGAGAATTGAAAAAGCAGTCTCACACCAACTTTCAGTTCATCTAAAAACAAACAAAAATGAGCCGGGCCTTAAGGCTGGACGCGATTAAAAAATCATAATGATTTTTGAAAATGTGAGATACCACAGACTTCTGAACGGTTTCAAACAGTTTTTTACCTCATAATCCTTCGAATGCCGACTCTAGACAAGTGTTTCTCAAATGGTGGGTCAGGACCCAAAAGTGGGTCGCAGTGTGGCTCCGGGGGGTGACAAATTTTTGCCTGGGGGAAAATAGCACCAAAATGCCTAATCAAGTATTTTCAAAACATGCTTGTTTTGTCATGATTTACGCTGTCTGAGATCCAGTTTTTTCATTAAGCAAATCTGGCCGGTTGAAAAACAGGAAATTTGGGCTGTCATTTCTCTTGAGGAGTTGGTGGTGGGTCCTGAAGCTCAGCCAGTTGGACGGTGAGACCACACATCTGCCATCAGTGGGAACAATTTCACAGTTAAGACTCACACACAAGATCTCACAGAAACTTGCACGATCAAACATGATTTAACAACAAAAACAAACATGACAGGGGGCACAGCTTGCCTAAAGTGTGGCTTAAAATTGTGTAATGTGTGGCCAGTGAGCCTTAAACAAACAGGTACGATTGTAGTCTCCTGTCAGTCAGATCAGCATCGCCTCTACTTATGCATAGCTCTTAACCTTAATATTATCAAAATCTTTTCATTTACAGCCAAATTCATTCCCTATACAGAGTGTACTAATACAAAAATATACTATTAAGACCAAATTAATTTTTGAACTGTAAACCTTATTATTTTTACTGTCAAAAAGGACATTTTGATCTGAGTGTATAGGACTTTTGGGGTCTATAAAGCTTTAAGAAGACACTCAAGAAACTACATTCTTTGGCACTTTGGCAGTGGCCTCATTTTTCATCCCTGGAGGTTGAATGAACCCCATTACTAGACTCACTATAATACGTTGCCTTACATTTTTATCTGGTTTAATGTCACAAACTGACACAGTGACAATAAGGATGGTGACTTTTAGCAGAATAATTACAAACCTGGTTGTAAATGAGAGAATCCCACTGAACAGCCTCCTTGAAACTTCTCACTGACTGTATAGATCTGAACACACAGTGTGGATTGAACCAATTCTGCTTTTTCATTGACAGTTCTATAGAACTAACAACACTGGCCTCTATAGCTGAACTATTTGACCATTGCAACAGGGCTAACAGGGCTTGAACAAGCAATAAATCAATTTGCAATGCTTTGTTTGGATGCATATGGATCTTGGTATCACTCTTCAATAAAGGGAACTGCTTCAATAACACCTCTAACTTCTGATTGATCTGCTTGAGAAGTGACTGGTGCAGAGGTAAACATTAAAGCATCTTGTTGTGGAGAAATTACATGGTACCTTAAGCTTTTTTAAATGTGTGAATGTCGCTTTTGTGAGCACTGCAAATCAAAAGCAAAATGTTTCAATCACATGCTATCAATACAAGCGTCAGCCTTTGAGCCAAGAGACTGTACACATGAATGCAGATGAACGCATCAATCAATAGCATCATAATAGTCCTTCTCTCAGCAGGAGGGTTATACCGCTGCCAGTGTGTGGCACAACCCCCATATAATCAACCTCGACAGCTGCTGAAATAGATATCCCAACGAGAGGCTGCCAACTCTCTGAAGGAGATCTAACTTTCAATAAAAGCTTCTATGAGGTGTGGGTAGTCTGGGTCTGCAGATGAATGTGCTCCACCCTGTCAACATTCCCCTTTCAAGAGACGCAGGCAGCTTGAAGCTAAAAAGGTGGCCCTAGATATGTCTTGAAACAATTTATTCCTGAGTGAGAACACACAATAGTCTTTATATTCTCACGCAGAGTGCATTTCAAAGAAATCTATCCATCTTTTCCTGGACTCAGCCAAAGGCTAGAATCAATATCTCAACCCCTCAATGCTGGAGCCAATTTCTCCTAAAGATTTTCAAGTCAGACTTAAAAGGCCTTTTGTTATTGCACCTGTAACAAAAGTAAACTTTAGGCATTAAAAGCTATGTTTGTGTGTGTGCGTGTGTGAAAGTTTGGCGGTGTAAAGGAGAGCTGTGCACACAGTCGCCTGTCTGAATGCCGCTGAATGAGTGAAAGGGATTGTGAAGCTGGAAATATGATATTGAAAAAGATCTGTGGTGAGGCATTAAATGTATAATAAGATGTTTTTGAAAATGTTCAGAAATATCTCTTTGCTGAAGTTGTTATTGACTTTGCTCTGTTCCCTTTGTATAGCTTTGCAAAGTTCTTCTGCCTTCATAAATTCCTACTTTCATTTCTTTTTCTGGTGTTTTCTATAGCTAGTATCCAATTCAGGTATCCTTTTCCGATGCCAACAGTTATCTCAGGTCATTTTTGATAGAAACAGTTGGACAAAAAATACTGGATTGATACTTCATACTGGTTTATCACCGTCAAATTTTACCTGATTTAAGCCTTGAACCCAAGGCTGGTTAGCTAAGCTCTGTGTAAAACGACTTAATACACCACCACATATCTAAGCTGTCTCTGCTTAAAAAGACTTTTACACTTCACATATTAGCAAGATATGTGTTTTTATTTAATTTTTAAACCCCCAAAATATTGAGAGAGCGAATTTGGGATCAGTCAACTTAATGATTAAATATAATCAGCCTTACTAGTCAACACCAGAATGACTTATTACTTAAACTAACTATTGCAATTCTATCAATGTAGGCCCACAATGTCAGCTCAGTGTTGTGTCTAAGCTGTAATGGAGTCATCTGCCACTATTCAGGGCTGTAGCTTTGCCTCTGGCCTGCTACTTCTGCTCTCAGGTGAGTGGGTTATAACCTGCAAGGATTACCAAAGGTCAATGGCAGAAGCATGACTAACACTAGCCACAAATGGCAAAATGACTAATTTTTAATTCTTTTATAAATGTAGGCCCACAATGTCGGTTGTGTCTAAGCTGTTACCTTCCCAACTGCCACTAGTCAGAGCTGTAGCTGCACTTTAGGATATGCCTGCTCCTTCTGATCTTCTGCTCTGATGTACACCAGCACAGTAGTGAGATTTCACCTCAAATGTAGGTCCTGTCAAATTAACTGGCATAAATTCAACCCGTGCAATGCCAGACCACATACTGCAGAAGTGAGTAGTTGTTAGCCTGCAAGAAAGGCTGGAGGTTGGTGATGTAGCATTGCTAGCATTAGCCCCAAATGGCAAATCAATTCGACGTAGTTTATCTGTAAAGTAATGCACATGGCAAAATGCCATACTTTACAGCAGAATTTAAAATTTAAATTTAAAAACTTAATAATTTAAAAATTTAAAAACATTTAAAATTAATCAAATTAATAAAGTGTTAAACAAATGCTACATCTTATGGCATCCATCCCCTCTTATTGTCTCTACCCCCTTTTTGTGTTTTTACCCTCTCTTATTTTTTCTTATATATTTTTTTTTCAGTTCTATCTGTCTTTATGTCCTAAAATCGTTGGTCTTTGGGGCTCATTTTATGGAGTTGGGTTCATGTATTGCCAAGGCTTATGGGTTATTCTGAAATCATGTGATGTGTTTATTTGATTAATAAAATGTGTCCTTGGGTTTTTTTCTGGGTTCTTGGTGTTTGTTGAGTTAAATAGATGATAAATTATGCTACAATCTGTTTTAACCTCTTCACTTTTAAATAAAATACCCATGATTATGGTTGCACCCCCCTGACATTTAAGAACTTGCAAAATCAGGGATAGAAGTTTTACGATGAACTTTTTAGATTTTGAATTCTAAACATTTGTTTATTTCAAACATTTAAACCACAAAATCGTGTTAATGTATTCCAATTTGAATTTCTCACAATTAAAATACCATTCTTAATAGTGTCAGTAATCTGTTTATTTACTAAGACTGGCCGCGTCACTAGACGTTAGGGTTTGAGATTCCAAATAGGAAATTAATTATAATACTCAAATATGCTGAAACATATTCAAACCAAGTAGGTTTCATAGAACACATTTATATATGACATGAAATTACTACGTATTAAAAACAATGAAAAATATACTGGTAACACAAAAAAATGTGTCGTGCCATTGACCCATTTAAATTGGTTGAAAATTAGTCAAAGCACTTTAAACTCCTGTTTTTAAAAGTGCTTTAGAAATACAGTTATTATTATTATTACTTAAAATACCAAGCTTTCAGTCACACAGACCTGGTGGGCAAAAACAGTTTAAAAAGTGATGACCTGTTGAGCACACTGTGTAACTACAGCTCTGGCTTGTTAAATGTTTATCTCTTTAAATCAGTGCATGGTTACATACAATGGCAACCACAGAGAAACAAATATTAGAAAAAACAGCAACTTTTAGACACTTGTGGTCCTAAATTGGCACAAATGGCATTATTAAAATCGCTAAAAAGAGCCGAGTCCACACTAGATCTTTGTTTTGTTGATGTTTACATATATATTAAGTGGCGAATCCTTTCCCGTACAACAGCATAAGAATGACAGCCTACAAAGTACAGACAACTTTATGTGTTTTCAATGTGTTTGGGTCAATGATGCTGCCTTTGAGAAGGGAAAGGGGAGAAATTCTTCATGGTCAAAAGTCAAATGAGAGCTAATTAGTTCATATTTGCTGGTGTACATTACCTAACCATGGTTTCAGTATAACTGTTGGCTCTCACTTTCAGTCAGCGTTCTTAGGCAGTAATTTTACTCAAAAGGCAGACATATTTTTGGCAGGATTTGGAGCAGTCTGTTCTCTTGTTCCTTAAAGGGGACAGTGCAGTGTCTAAAAGCATTATTCCACAATCTCTTCATATTTGTTTTTTTTTGTGTGCGAGGAGCACAAGCTGGGCTGATCTCCTTGTTGATCAGTGCGTGACGTTAAACTATAACTGTATTTCATTAAAAACTAAAGGCTTGGTTGAATATGTTGGTGGCAACTGAGACAATTAACATCTAGCAGCAGTAGCAACCGGGGTGGGCTTCCAAATCCAAACTGCACGGTTTCTTGTTTTAATGAGAGAAATATTAGTTTGGAGGGTCACCGTTAGTGCAAATATTAACAAGTTGCGGTTATAGTTTGTTTTGTTTCACACATTATATTGACTGAACAGTGACTTGGAGTTTTGCCATCAATATCAGATTGCCAGCCAATCCATGGAAAGCCCACCAAGGTGCGTCTATCTCTTGGCAAATAAACACATGAGCCTGCTGCCAAAATGCTGAACTTTTACAATAAGATTGTTATGACAGATTTTTTTTTAGTTTTCGTGCAGAGCATGAGCTCTGCTCTATCAGAACTATGGTCCAGAACAGAAACAGGTAGAGAACATGGTTAGCACCCCTACAATAATAACTGGCTACTAGATAATTACATGGCATGTCTTACCCAGTAATTTAGAGACTTGCATAAGCCATGTAACAAAGCAGGCAAATGAACAAGAGCACCATTAGTGAGGTGTGTCTCCCAGCTTGAGTGGCATTAGATAGAATATCCCCCCTAGTGAGGAAACTGAGCCCTTTTCCAGCATCACCACTGCTCCGGTCCCAGTGGCAGATATCATTGCTGCAAGACCTCCTTAGCCCCTCTGCCAATTCTGCAATTACCAGCCTTCCAACCTGCTCTGTCTGCCGAGGAAATCGCAGGTCTGCTCTTTGCCCCAATCTGCCTCAATGTCTGCACTTGTTTTAACAAACATCTTGTCTGCCAGCGTCCCCGCAGACTGAAACCACAAGGCAATCTTGGGTAATTTAAAACCAATGTCGACTATCTCCCTCCACCACCGCCAGTTTAGAGCTCCAGAATCCTGCAGCTAAGCCCCTTAGGGACTGATAGGCCTTTTCACTCTGGCCCTATTTCACTTATCTATTGGCAGCTCCTGCCAAGTCCTATCTCTGCACTGAATTGCATGTACATATACTATCTGTTTGGGGACTTTGAACTGAGGGATGGGATTTGGACAATCAATCTCAATATCATTATCAATCACCTCTTGCTGTTCGCCACATTGATTTGAGGGGAAATAAAGAAGTAGGAGAGAAGATTTCCACTGATAATCTGCCAGGCTGAGCCATGCTCTTGTCAGCAAGAAAAAAAATGCCAAATCACATTTAGCATAACAGAATAAAATTAGGCTAAAAAGATACATTTGCATGAGATTGCTGAAAAATGCATGGTGACGTATGAAGAAAGGATTATTTTGATTTAAAAATAAACCCCAAAATTTCAAAATCAGACAAAAAAAAAAAAAAAAACTCTCTTTGGCAGGATATGTAACTCAAACCATCTCATTACCGAAACCTGTTCTTCTCTCCAGGGCATGTTTTTTTGTCTTGTCAACCAAATATCAACTTGATGAATGTGCTTTACATCAGGGTACAACGAAGTTCCTTTTAAAATCCACCCTCGTGCCTGGTTAGATATACATCGAAGATGACAGGCAGCCTTCTCCTTAGATATGCTAAATTTTGACAGATGATTTCCAGGCTATGTGTGCCAGCACAGGGCCTGACGTTCTCTTCCACTGCGCCTGTCAGAAACTTCCAGTAAATGACTTCAAATCCATCTCCATTCTGTATAACCTGCCAGGCACCAATTAAGATGAATGTGGAATCTAACTCAGAGACGAGGAAGATCCTTATTGTCATTTTTTCTCTCTAAGCAATAAAAATGAAGACTTTGGGCCTGTCTGCACAGAAGCACCCTGCGGTGATAACATCAAAATTATGCTAATTCTTCCCCTAGTAGAAGTCCATTTTTTTAATCACTTCTTCCAAGAACTTTTTCCTGGGAGGTTGAGGTCAAATGAAATAGTTCAGAAGCTCATTTGCACTAAAAAGAAGGAGAGCTCCCAAATGTTTCAGATCACATTTAATCAATTTCAGAGGCCTTAGGACAACCACCTGCTGTGCTCGGTGTTTGGTTTGCACCGAGGTGGCTTAGGAGTATCCTGACTCTGACTTGACAGCAACGAGGCTGGTTAACAATGGCTTCTGCTCCTATTGTTCCCAGCATCCTCAGTGTTGTCTCTATCAAACAGAGAGAGCCACAGTCTGTCTGTCTCAGTGTGTCTGCCCTCCAGAGAATGAGAGGGAGAAAATAAGGCTGTTTTCTATTCAGCTTAATGCCTGTTGATACACTGAATGGCAGAATGAAATAGGCTTGTTTGCCTTCCTATTTGCCTGTGTTCAACATGCCTCCAGAAATGATACGGTGACTGAGCACAAAAGGCGCTCCATTAAAAATCACTGTTTATTTGTTGCACAAGTTAAAGCTGAACTGTGAGGGGATGCATTTTGATCAGCGAGGTGAAGAAAAGCTCAGAAAAATGCAAAGACTTGACTGTTGAATAGGGTTGGGACGAAATACTAATATGGCAATATATCATACCCTGAGTCCTGATACAGTCAATGTACTAATAGGGACGAATGTTAAAACAGCATAGCCCACTTTGACTCCTCATAGTGGCACTTATGAAATGAGTTAGGATGGCATGGGTGGAAGTTAACTAGCCAATGAAGTTGAAAGCAGCATAAAGGAGGAAGGAGAAGACAACAGTGATCTTAAATAGAGGTGAAGAGAAGTTAACGGATGAAGCACAATAAGAGGGGAAAATGATACCAAATTATAGTTAATACATGTTGTAAAGATAAACTGATCTGAATCAGACAGCCAATGTCTATGTCAAAGATCCAAGTGTATCAGTCCATGGAGCCTTGGATCAGTAAAGAAGTAATAAGTCAGTCGATGCACTGGCTATAACATTAGTTATCACTTAACTGAGGCTTTGTTACAGTAAAACAAAAAAGAACTGTTTGCATGTCCCAAATCTCAGACTTCTGTTAGTATACTATACTACAGTACACCTAAATGCGATACACAGCACTTAACCACAGTGGGTTATATTGTCCAGATTGCAGCTGTTTTGTACCTACAGGAAGTGGTGACATTATTAACCTTATCTGTTTCTTCAACTACTTTTTTTAAAACAGACATTATACAATTAGAATTAAGTTTGAAGGCTATTTTGACCCACTTCTAAATTCATGCAACTTGTATTTTATGTCAACATATTTTACTTAACTTTGTCTTAAAAACCTTTTACTTGATTGAAATGTGCTGGCCTTTCCAACCACACGTTAGCTAGCTTGCAGATGCTAACATTAGCTAGCATGCTAACTGTAAAATATCTGCTAATATGGCATTTATTGAGGGTGCGTAGAGTCCAGTGTTCTAGACTCAATTTGTGGAGAGCTTTGGGTGTACCAATAGAGCACTGCTTTTGAGTATACTCCTTAGTGTGAATGCACTTTGTGCACTTATGCACTCAAAATATGCACTATTTAGTACAGATGCAGCCTATGTGGTTTTGGATATACTACAGGGCTCTGCAGCATGGCCTCCAACTCATTCTGCATGCTTTAGCTCCAAGGTTAAGGTAACTAAATAACTAAAACTAAGATTCAAAATCATTGTAGTTAATGCTTTATGACCTACTACGGAACAAGCCCACCAGAGCATATCTTTACATTTTTACATGCTGTAGTGCCATTTTCTTTCTTTCTTTTTTTTTTTTTTTTTTTTGAGTATTTGAATTGGCTATACTTCAATACAACCCTTAGAACCAAAATTTTAATGATATATATGTTATAAGTCCATAGTAACAAATCAAATTGCTCAAAAGTGTAAAAAAAAAAAAAAAAAAAAACACAAGGAAAATGAAAAGCGTTTTTGTTTACATATTTTCCTAAATACAGAGATGTCATACATTGTGATTGTAAAAATAAAAAGTTGCACAAGATCATTTCAAACCAGAAAAAAATATTTTGAGTATGGTCATAACTTCATTTTTGAAATACACTCATCTTTATGAACTGTGGGAAAAATGAAAATAAAATGAAACTGTGCTCAATTTTGTAAAAAGACAGCATCTTCTAAAAAATAAACTATTTACAGAACTGCAATGAAATCTCTAAGGTGCCGGATATGTTTGATCACACACACGTTTGCAGAAGACCATGTTGAAACAATAAGAAGTGCGACTCGTGACCTGCAAGAAAACAACACAATTAAAGCCCGGATTATAATATATTATATTGTTTTTGATGTGTATGCTTTATACATTTCTGCAAAAGAAGGAAGGATATTTCAAGAAGGAAACAGTACTCTGGTACACACTGACTGAGTGATATGTTAGCGATACTTCTCTGGGTTTATATGCAAAAAGAATTATTGCTCTATCTCACTGGGTTACAGTTCTACTCACAGTTAAAAATACATATGCAAATGGGAGCGCAGGCAATCCCGTAGGTTTTAAAGGGTTAACTGAAACTAAATAAAAATTAACTTTACCAAAAAACAAAAACTAACTAAAACTGTATGGTGTGCTTACAAAACTATCTAAAATAAAATAAAAATAGAGAAAAAAATATCCTTAGTTTTAGTCGTTGACACAACCATACTGACTGGCTGTTATGACTGTGAGTCATATGTATTGTATTGTTTTGTTGTTGCATATTGTGTAGAGGAGCGTGTTTTCTTCCTCCTGTCTCTCTGTCTCTGGGATAACCGTTTTCTCCTGTTTTTTTGTTTAGGGAGTCAATTTAGGTTTGTATTATTTTCCTTTGTTAAGATTAGGTAAGTGTTTTTGATTTTTGAGAGTGTTTTTTGTAATTTTTTTTGCTACATCTCCCTGAGGTAACTTGTTGAAAGTAAAAGAAAAGAAAGCATTAAATTTTATTTTGTTTGGACTGCAAACTCGTTTCCTGACCCTTTTGTGTAAATTCATCTTGGAAGTGAGGAAGGAGAGGTTCAACTTTTATGTTATGTCTAGTATCCCCTAGGCTGGGCGTAACACTGGCACCTACACTCAAGTCTGAAGAATGTAAAATGGTCTGAATTAATTGGTTAAGACTTCACACAGTGGTAGTTTTATGTCTGGAGTTGTATTTACACATCACCATTAAATAAATACCATAGGTAAAGAGTAGCCTGTTTGAATATGATTTAAAAATGTATGATGTTCAATCAGCCCTGACATGTATCTGAAAAAAACAAAAAATAATAAAAACTAAACTAAACTAAAAACCACCAGTAAAAACTAATAAAAACTAAACTGAAATTAAGCACAGAAAGTGAAAACAAAATAAAGGTAAACACTAATGAAAAATCCCAAACTATTATAACCTTGTATGGCTCTGACTCAGCGTCTCATAAGACTGGCTAAACATTTGATCTTCACGTGAGAGCTGAGTAAGTGGAATGTGCTAGCTAGCAAGCTAGCTAGGTGTGTTACATGGATCCAACAACATACATGGTACAGCCATGTATGTTGTTGGATACCCTAAATAGAAAACAAATAAACTACCTGCTGTGTCTGAATGCTTTGATATGGCTGATGTGTTTCCTGTTCCACAGATTCAGCACTTGAGGACGGTTTAAAGTGGAATCAACCCTTTGGATTGATTCACAACACAGTGGTGGCTCAATAGTATAAGACGGGAAATTAAAACTTCCTCCAGCGTGGTTTCACATTTGATCCAGGTGTGATGGGCCACTGGCCGGAGCTTCAATCAATGAAAGACAATACAAGAGGAGAGAAAACTCCCAAGGTTTCTAAGGGGAAAATAGATCTACAGCTAGACAGGGAGGAGGAAATACAAACCCAGTCTTTGCTCAATTCTTAAAACCCCCTCTGGCTCACTCCGATAGAAAACAACATCCCCATCCCACAGTGGACGACCCTTCAGACTGAACCCCTTCAATCCTCCCAGAACCTGCTAAGTCAACAAACCTCTGAGTCCTGCCTGAAGAGTATAACAAAGAAGGGATAAAATGCTAATGTCAGTATCTGTAGCTTCCTCCTCCTGTTCCCTCTGAGTTTCCCAGAGTCTAATTTGTCAAACATGCAAGTAACAATGCCAGAAATTAGCCTGAAGGGAGGATCCCTCCAGAGGAGAGAATGATTATGTTTGATCATGAAATAAACAAGAATATTATCATGCTTTGTTGGTTTTCCAGAACTGGAACAAATGCTTGTTTTTATGTGTGGAGGAGGGAATAATTCAAGGTTGTATGTCAAAGAATTAGGAAATCACTAAAGCTAATTAGAAAATGGAAAAGAATAGAAGAAAGGTTGAATCAATCCCTCCTGAGAAAGGGGGAGAATCTAGGCCACACGGCAAAAAGCCTGTGCAACCAGGCAGAATTATCAGCCTGATGAAATATCATTACTTTGCTTTTGTCTCATGACTTATCGACAATCACATATGCGATGCTCGCCACCCTCTGCAGCCCAAATCTTGGAAAGTCCGAGAGCAGATGGTGCACAGGTGGAAGGTCGATCCTGGCCCAGGTGAAGGGTTGCGTGTTGATCTGAGCGCTGCTTTGACAGGTGTGGCTAAAGAGATCTCAATCCCAGTGGGAGCTTTTTCAAAGTGCCGTCTTAGGGTCTTCACCTGCACACTTCAAACACATTCAGAGCCTTTGTTTCTCTGCTGAGCCCCATAAATCAGCAGCAACCTGAAAGAGAAAACCCTTTGGCCAGGCCAGGATTAATCCTCCTGGGTCAGGGGGAACCAATGTGGAAGGCAGCAGGCATATGAGCCCCTCCTCACCCTTGCTCGAATTTAAAGCCTGTGCTGGGTTGTTGTTGTGCTTGGCAACAGGAGAGTGTTCAGGCTGGTCAGTGTGAATCTCTAAACAAGTGGGAGGAATCTTGACTTCTTTGTTTGGCGATAGCTCAGCTCTGGTACAGCCATGACATTTTTACAGTCAGTATGTTTACATGCAGTTAGAATAAGTTTATCCTCTAAGGTCAACCAAAACCTATCTGGTAAAACTCATGTAAACATATTAGTCTGACTAAAATTGTAAAAAATTGAGTTTCCAGAAATCAGAATAAACACCAGTAGAACTGAATTAATCTTGAATGTATCCTCCTTAATTGGATGCGTACTGAGCTAAGCATGCTACACATGCTACTCGGTTTCCATGCCAGGCTTTGGCCTGGAAGTCAAAGAGCATAAATGGTAGCAGAGCAGAATCACATAATTGTCTTCAGATGCACTGTAGTGTAGTGCACATCATGTACAGGGAATGTTAAGAAAGCTTGTTAGCAGGCAGTAAACAGGAAGAGGTGTGCCAGCAACACGTGCCACAGTAATTAAATCCATTTACCTAAATGCTTGTATACACCTTTTCCAGAAATGTCACTGTTTAGATGTCACTAACTACAGTGGACAGAGTAAGAGCTTGGGCAACTATGCATTAAATCAACAGTTGCATTCACGGTGTATTTGTGAGCAATAAATGTAGGAAAAATAGTAAAACACAGCCTACTTAACAAAAATGTTATAATGCCTTGATGCATACAGTCATGTGGATGCTACTTTGTGTAGTATTTCATTTTAACAAGGCATTTGCAAGTATTCAGTCATTTCCATTTTTAACATCTTATTTGGTTACAAGTCACCTGTAGACAGGGTCACTTTAAATAGTAAGACATTTTTACACTTCATGAAATGATTTGCGAGCATCTAGTCCTATCAAGTCAAGCGTTCCAAACTTTCCATGTTCAAGATGTGCACTACAACTATCGGGAGTAGTTCTTTATTGCTAGCATCTAGTGAACAAGATGTCCCTTTTGCAGTAAAGGCAAAGGAAGGGAATGAACAAACAGACATCAGATGTAAAAGAGCTATACTGGGACAAGGACAGTAACCCAGTAAATTATCTTACTCAAGTTATAACCCTAACTCTACTTAACTGTGCAGGTGAATATACTGAAGGTAGATAATTGTACCTACAAAGATCGCCAACATCATTAGCACTGGCATTTCTTTTCTAAATAAGACTGATCAATAACAACCAGAATTTATTTTTACCTTCAATGACAATTATTTAAATTTTAAAACTCACTCAGCAGATATAAATTGAAAGAGCAAAGAGGCAACATGATCTATACTGTCAATCTGTTGACTGGTGTATGTAAAATATTTTGATGTTGAATCTTGTTGCCTTTGTGATCATCTGTATTCTTTGGTGATGTTGTGCATGCCTAAGCTTTGAATAACTTCAGTTCATTTTTCAGATAAAAGGCGTAGGACTAGATAAACTTCATCATATCCCATTTTTGAATAGAAATTGTCAAAAGAGAGGAAGGGAAGTGAAGAGGGAAAATATGGAAGCAGTAGTTGTCTGCTATAGTTTTTTGTTCTTCTGTTTCTTCCTCTTTGCTTGATTTGGATTTTTTGCATATTGCCTGATCTAGCTCAGCACATACTGGGTGTGCTGGACCTGGAGGGGTGGTCCAGACGCCGCGGGTTGGATGCATGTGTCGTGAAGGGGTCAGCTGGTAGGATACCTGGAGAGATGGGGCATGGGCCTGGCCCAGGCCTTGACGATGGCCATCAGATGGCCAGAGCAGTACAGGACCAAGGTCGATGCGGCAAAATGCTGAACCGGCATATGCACCTGAACTATCTTAAACACCATTCCTCTAACATGCTAAGGTACTTGTGTTGTGCTTTAAGTAGGTGGAGTCTGCAGACTATTTGACAGGTCACATAGCCTGCAGACTTCACCAGATCCACGTCATAGACTGTATAAAACATGGACATAGTCTCAATGACATCATCCATTGATTTCTTAAGAGAGGTTTTGATGCTAGATAATGGCTCTTATCATCTTAAAAATCCAAGTTCCATTGACTTTCAATAATTCTAGAGACAAGAAAAGAGGTGACCTTGTTGTAAACAGCAACAAACTGATTTAATAGCCCCCCTAACAATCGCACACACAGTATTTACATAGACTCAAACAGCCAGACTGAACATTAGGATATGGTTGATGACTTGCTTGATGACTCTTGGATATTCCAGCACTGACTGGCCTGTATGTCACTGTTGTTTATTGCTGAATCGCTACTTGCAGGTCAGGTATTCAGTGGGGGACCTGAAAGTTGTTGCCCAAGGGCATGATATTGGTTAGTCTGGCCCTGCCTGAAATACCAGTAATAAGATGTTTTTTGGCAGTGTATTCACAGGAGGATAGCAGTTTCAAGGAATACACGTTACCTGTCAAGTAGGGTCGATCACATTTAACAAACTACAACCCTCTTTAAATATGATAATGCATGTACATGTCAGCCCTGTGCTCAAAGTGACAAATGCCACTTTCCATCTGGTTTGTCATCAGTTCAGACAGTCTGGTGGTATGAATAAGTCAGGGAAACAATGGAATTCCCTGAGTCTCATTAATATTATTAAAATTTAAATCCAATTATTGTATGCCGACTCCTGACCTATTTTCTCATTTAAGTATCCTATCATTCCTCACACATCCCAGCAAGAACGTAAACCTTTACAGTTTCAGGTGGTGCTCAGGCTCCTGCGGGGTGCTCCTGCGGGAGACTTTGGCCATGTGCCCTGCAGGAGAATATTACAGAAGCATCCAGGTGAATGATCGCAGGAATTACACCTGAGCACACAAACTTGTGAGGCACAGCACCACTCTGATCTCTCTTTGCACTGCAGGTTTTTTTATTAACAGTGTGACAAACGTCTGTATAAAGTCACAGTGCAAGCACATTTTTGTCCTAAAGAACAGGGGAGACCGATGTGAGCAGAAGGAAACAGAGCGAATTTGTGCTATCAAGCAAAATAATCTGATTAGTTCAGAGAAATAATGTAGATTAAAAGGCAGTAGAATTTATATTTAATTGTTTAAGTAATTATAATGATTAATATAGATAATTTTGGGGGCTTTGCTCAATGTTTAATATCAGAGCTGAAATTATTCAGCTCATCCATCAACAGAAAAGTTTTTCCATTTCTAAATTAGTGCTATTATTTATTATTTTGATGCTCAATTAGTCCTTTAAGTTAATTAAACAGAGAAAACATTGTATATTTATTTTTGTTTCAACTTCTCAATAATAAAAGACTTGCTGCTCTCACTAATTCATTGAATTTCCTTCATTATCGGACGGTTGATTAGACAAAACAAGACTTCTAAAGGCATCGATATGAGCACTGAAACACTGAATGAGACACATTCTACTCTTTTTAATCGATTTATAGACTAAACAAGAAATAACTTCTTGATTACAAAATGATTAAATGAGAAAATAAAGTCTGATAAATGATTCAGTTTTGAATATAATTGTTGGTTAATCTCAATGTACCACCACTACAGACATCCACATCTATAAACACTGCACTGCAGAGTCTTAACTATTCTGATCAACTCATTTCTGAATCAACAACAAACACCATATTGTACATAAATGCACCATGAATACTTGCAGGCATACTCAACACAGACAGAACAACATTAAAAACACCACTGTATACATGCATACATCCCCATTGGGCATGGAAGCACCAAAAAAATGAATTGTAATCACAATTTTGGCCTTCCCACAATCAAAGAGACATGATTGACGGCAAATTTTTACATTTAGAAATGGTTCCAAAACTGCCAAATTAAGCTTAAACATTAGCTTTCATTTCATAAAATGGATTCTCAGAAGAGGATGAACACTGAACACCAATCTTGTTATTTTGACATCGGCTTCCTACATATTTTAGCTTGACTGAGGATGTTCTTTAGCATCAGAATAACAGGCATATTTAGGGAGATATTGCCGGGTTTTGTTTTATTGATTGTTAGCAGCAAACGCCAGAAATGAAAGGTCAGATTTTTTGGCCCAAGTCCAGCCCTGGCAACAGATGACTACCAGGATGTGGACGTTAAAAGTAGACCAGAAATAATACAAACATCTCTAATATAAAGAAATAATCCTGATGAATATGATCTCATTTTTTGATCAAAATGATCGAGGTGATCGTTTTGGTCAAATCTGTGCAGCCATAGGTGAAAGTAACAGGTTAAAGAATGATAGGATGTGTTGACACAATATACTATAAAGTAGTAAAACACAATAAGATACAAGTTACAATGTAATACAATATCATCATATGATGTGATAGTGTGATACAATACTGTACAAAATGGTGTGATAGGATACCATATGATGCAGTACATTTGATATGATTTGATGCAAACAATACAATATGATACAACAATATGATTAGATGCAATATGATGCCAAATGGCATGATATGATACAATACAACAAAATGTGATACCATACAATGTGACACAATACAATTTGATATGAATGAATGCAAAAAATAAAATATACAATAACATGCATTCTGACATTATACCACATTGATCAACAACTGGATGCCTGGGGGCCAAATCAGGCCCCCCACAGCTTCCCATCTGGCCCGAAGAAGATTATTAAATTCAGAAAAAGAAAGAAGAAAATGGAAAATGTGTAATTTGTGCCTTGAAGGCACCCCAAAATTAAGGGAAATTAAAACAGATTTTCTGGCTTGGTTTGATTCCTGCACAGTTTTACAAAAATCCCCAATTGGGCATCATAAGTAGATAAGGTGCATGACAAAGACACACTCATCAGTCCATTCTTGATTTAAGCTGCTGGTTATACAGTATCAACCTACCGATTCAGGTGCTTTAGGAATGTATTCTTCCCTGCCTGGATACCATAAACAGAAGACGTGTTTCATGCATGTGTTTCCTCACCAATCAGGATTTGACATATTTGACTCAAACCCAGTGATGAACAACATAACAGCCCTTAAATAGGTGGTTGAAATATTTCGATTGCCTCCTTGTGGCTGGCTGCAGTATAAGCAAGAGGGACTGAATCCACTACTAATGGCTAAAAATAAGGTACAATTCATAGGAAATGTCTACCAAGTTGAAAAATACAGCCCTTGTGCAAATGTAGTTGGTGATCCTTGCTGCACCATACAATACAATATGATGAATAGGAAATGTTGCAATACAATATGGTGTGATATGACAACACTTTACGATTACAATACAAAACAATATAAAACAGCACAAAACAATACGATAAGATATGACACAAGACATTATGATTCAATGCAATATGATGTGATATATATGAAACAATATGATACAATGCTATTGTTTGTTACGCAATATGCTGCTATACAATACATTGCATTGCAATGTAATATGATGCAATGCAACATGCATATGATGCCTATCCCATAGTAACAATTCAGTGATAATGTGTTGTAAGATGATAATAACAGAATAATACATCCTGATATCTGATTAACCCAGGAGTATAAAGTGCCTCTAAAAGGTATAGCGCAGGATAAATGCATTCATTCACCGCAGTTTGGTGTGAGTTTCACCTCTTACCACACTTGATCCTTTAACTTCCTTTCCCAACTGTTATACATTACCATACTACTGTCCTCTTTGTTTTCCTCTTTTTTGTTTATCCCTCCACCAACCTCTTCTTAACCCTTATCAATGCCATAAACACATGAAGAATTTCTAAATAGAAATATCAATATCTGGCACTAGCAAGTCAATGACTGTATTGTATCTATGTGGATAGCAGTATATAGCATAATCAACATTTTGTTCAGCGTCTGGTGCATGCATACATTGAAACAAATGTACTAACACATCCATGCCAATAGGCTGACACACTTTTAAATGTCAAAACAAGCAAAGTGAATTAAAAATGTAAAAATGTAAGTAGAAAAAAGGTTGATGCACTTAAGAATAATGCACTTTAACAGGTTTTAATCTATCAAGTGTCTGGACTAAGGCCAGTTGGACCTTAACCCCTTAAACTTCTTACATACAGGTCTTATTCCAGGTCTCAGAAACACGAAAAAACCAGCACTGAAACATCCAAAAGAAACAGACCTTGAAATAGTCTGATGACATGTATTCAAGTGCAAATTTCCTGAAGAATTTAAAGACCAACAATAGAGGCTGAAAGTCTATTCTACAAGTGACAGATGAGCACAAAAAGGCTTAAATTAAAAATAGACATATTGTAATTTTTTTTTCTTTAGGACTGGCCGGTACACGTGCCTGTGATTGAAGTACTTTGGTGAATTTCTCACATAAACAAGAAAATGTAGACGATAGATACTTTCTCTTGTGACATTTACATTCCTTTACTTTTATACCTTTTCTGGCAAACATGCCATGAAGCTCATTATGAACACACTCATAATTACACTCTGCTGTGAGTGCACATACTTAAGTAACCATTTCTGATACATCTCTGCAGTCCTTTACATCCTTTAAAACATAGCACAGTATTCCAATCATATTTAAGGTCAAAATGTACCTTTTTTTTTTTATGCCTGATATTTTGAAATAATGCATTATGTTTTTTATTTTAATGTCTGGCAGTATCGCAGGTATGGAAGTTTAAAAAAAATACCTCTATTCCATAAGACTATGGAGAGGAATGACTATTTCAGACACAAAATCTCAACATTTTGGGTTCTTCGATACTTTTTGATAAAGCATGCTTTAAATAATAAAAGACTTGTTTGACTGTTTGGCTAAAGTAGCGAAAAGGGGTTTGAAAGTTGAAAAAATGGGTTAAAAGTGACAAAAATGGGGAAAAAATATGTTAAAAGAGGCAAAAGTTGGTTAAGTTGGGAAGCAATTTTGGCAAAAGTGGGCAGAAACAGTGATGAAAAGGAGTTAAAAAGGGGCATTAATAAATAATTTCAACATTTGAACCCAATAAAAATTGACATTCTTTTCAGCTCTAAACTGAAGTGACCGTTGGCCAGAACACTAACACTAACTAAGATTGAGGGAGGCCAAAATTGTAATAAAATACAATCTTCATTTATTCCCCAGCACTAATGTGCAGCCATATTTTCATATGGTGTTGCAAAGAGAGAGAGGAAGAAAGTGCAGCAGTGGGTGATCAAGTGGAAATTTGAGTGGTGATACAGAGAAATTAGATGGTATTTTGATTGTTTCACAGTGGTTGTGCCCTAAAACAGTATGCCGACACCTCAACACAAACATGCAGGAAGGTGCCACATTTTGTGTGATAGCTGCTGTAGCAGCAGAGGACAGAAACGTCAACTGGTCTGTAAAAGTTTATTTCTATACATCTCCCAACCAGCAGACTTTGATTATGGGTGTTAGATTCCTGCGCAACACTGACCCAAAATAAGACCTAAATAGCAAAAAAATAGAGAGCACAATAAGGTGAATCAATGTAGACACTTGCGCTGGATAAATGTAGAAAATTCAACGTAGGTGTCCATCATTTTTAAGGAAGATCTTTGCTTCTTTTTCCATTCAAGACTACGAACAGTATGGCTAACTTGGTGAGTGTTTTGAGTGAGTAGGTTGTCTTGTTTTGTTTCTGTGTTATTGGACTATTGGTTGCACTTTAAAAGCATTAAGCCAAAACTGAAAACGCTACTATTGCTACATTAGGACTTCTATTTTTTTGTTGATGTTGAAATCATTTGATTGTTTCCAGTATCATAATGAAATTTAAAATTCCAGAATCATGACAATATAGTCTAAACATCACAGTGTATTTTGGACAATGCACTGATATTTCTCATAATAAAAGCTCAAAGGCTCAACAGACGTGCGCCATGTGAAATATGAAGAGTCTGGATCAATATTTATTACCTGGGGGCCAACCAGTCATAAAACAGTGACATCTGCCAGAGTGTCTGTCTGATCCCTCAGGTCTTTTTTAAGTGTCATGATCTGAATAACCACAAAGGTCATGATACCCACAATCCTCCTCTATCTGAGGAAATGTCTCATCCAGTCAGACATCACTCTGAGCCTTGTGCTCCACTTGACCATCCCACAGGCCTCTCAGCCTATATTGGTTTGGCCAGAAGAGCCGTATCAATCATAGGAAGAGGAGAGCTGCCAGGGCCTTCTTTCACACCCCAACAATGCAGCTCTCACAGCCACGCTGAAGCTATTTTGACATGGTTTCAGAGATGTCACTGACATTAACAGAGGCGCCGTGCAAATGCTGCAGGGCTGTTGTGAATCTGACCATGAAAAAAAATTAAAAAGGAAAGACAGAGGCTGTTAAAATGGATGATAAAATATTTAACGACACTTGGCCCAAAGAAATCATTAAACGCTTTAATGACTCATTTATGCCAAAAGTTTGACAGCAAATTAGCTACGTCTTTTTCTTCTGAAGTTTTCCATGACAGGTTTATATCAAATGCTGCTAATCCAGAAAAAAAAGACAGAAATGATCCATTTATGGAATCTCACTGCTGCACAGATCGACAAAATGAACCTGAAATTAAACCACAGACAGCACAAAAGTACCTCCAGGCAATGTGGGATCAACAGGTGAGCCAGTAAGAGAGGGAAACAGAGGGAGGGGACGGGGTACGGGAGCTCCAACTCACCTCAAGCAGCATAATGCAGGGCAACTGAAGAATTGACCATAGCTACAGGGCAGTCATGCACAAAACATCAACCCACTTCTAGAATCACACTTGGAAAAAGCCTCATTAGATAGATACTAGATAAAAATCAATGACTCACAAATCCATATGAGATCATGCATTGGAGTTTCTGTCCTAATTCTTTGCAATTATGATAAATATCAATGGGCCTCGTTCATCTTAACAGTCTTCATGAATTGTTCTTAAGGTAGTTTCTAAAAGAAATTGATATTAGATTCATGCCAGTCATTGATAAATGTTGTGTTTATATGCAAAAAACTCAAGCATGTTTATCCAAATTAGTATAGACGAATGCCCCTTATGCCCATATAAGGACATGAGACTGCAGGACTGTATGCCAAAACAGAAATGACTCAAAATATAAGAAATATAAAAAACGGTGAAATGGATTCCCCTCCAACTGTTACTATGTGGAAGTCTCCAATCCAGAGGTTGCTGTGTTGGTAATCTTGTTGTACACCACATAGTATAAAAACAAAATAGTTATTATTTTGTTCTATACCTGATGTGCAATGACAATAAAGTTTCTAATTTTAAATTATATCTGTCATGATATGTTGCCATGTGCAAGGTCTCACATAAAAAATGCTTATGACTTAAAAAAAAAAAAATTGAGTGTGTGCCAGGCTTAAAACTTTGTACTCAGCTATGAACAGATCATTGGTGAATCTCCTAATTTAATACTTGTTAAGTGGGTTTTAAGAACTGCAGGAGAATGAAGCCTACTATTCTTAAATTGTTGCATTATTTGCCAGTACAGTCTTTGAGTGGTGACTCTCTCTCAGCTTCACTTCAAACAGGCTCCCCCTCTGTGGGATGCTCTTTAAGCCCTGTCGTGTTACTAACCTGCTCTAAGTTAATCTTATTAATAGTTTGAGTGTTCTTGAGCATTTTACTGCTTTCTCAGGCATTTATTGCCACTGTCCCAACTTTTTTGAAACGTGACTTGTATCAAATTAAAATCAAGACAATGCATTTTGAAAAATGGTCTTTTCTTAGCATAACATGGTATTAGCTGTTTTTTTTTCTGTTTTCAACCAAATGTGGGGTTCTCAATGTTTTGTTTTGCAAATCATCACATCACATGATTCTTTCACTTCACACAATGTCCCAGCTTTTAGGGTAAATGTATTGTAAGTTAACACAGTAAACACAAGGGGAAAAATGTATGGAAACATTATGTTACGAAAATGCCCTTACAGTCACCATATATTGAGAGGCAAAAATCAGCAGTACTGAAAGCAGTCATCAGAAAGCAAAAGTCCAAAGCACTCGAAAACTGGGTACTTTCTAGTGTTTAATTACCCGAAATCACAAGCAAACTCCTCAACTCGGTCTTAATGCAAAAATGTACAGTATCTGGAAAGCTTCAGCACTGATTGATTTGATGGCTTTATTCCTCTTCTTTCACTTGCACCTCTCTTACAAAATATCAAATGGTTAAAAAAAAAACTCTTAAAAATTGTGGCTTTATTCTCAAGGTTTTAGTTATCCTCAAAGACTCCTCTAAAGTGAAGAAATATTTTGGCTGCTGCATGATAACAAAAAAAGTCTTTTTTTTCCAAAGAAAGACTGGATACCATATCTCTGGGCTTAATTCCTCAGTTTTAACCACATTAAAACTGCTTTAATCAGTTCTATTTAAGCTTATTTTTGAGGCAAAGTTGTATGTTTTGCAAAGTGAACTAGTTTATCTCTGTTGTCCAAACACCTGATGAGACATACATCCCTAATCTAACGCTTTCTGATGAGCCACATGCTGAATTTCATAGCCTTGCACCACCAGACTAATTTGAAAATGCTAATCAGTCTGAAACCTCTCTGTTCAGTTCCAGTTCCTGAGGGGCGTTATCAACAGGCACAGAGCAGAATGCCTCTGGACGCTGCAGCCAATCAGAGCTACCAGGTAGGCTAAAGAGCTCATTTCAACATTTGGTCTGTATGGCTTCCAGCTCAGCACGACACAAATATGGCATGATGACATTTGGCCTAGTTTTATAATCAACAGGTATATCTTAGTTTAATACTGCTATCTTTGCTGCTTCAAAAATGCCCTAAGTGCACGTTCATATGCTTGGATAAATACTTCAGACACGTACGTTAGACGGGAGGTGGATCAAACACAGACTGTATGAAACGTGGACCTAGCCTTATTGACATCACCAATTGTTTTTGAAGCCCAGCAATGGTGGCTGCCATATTGGAAATGCTATTTGAACCATTGGTTTGGTTATAAAACCAAACCAGAATAAATTATATTTTAATTACTCTACACTTCTACTTTAACCTAATCTTCTGTTGGTGAATTTGGAAGACTTTAATTCCAGTCAGATAATAACTGGATTTTTAACAGACACATAAACATGTTCCCTGATTGAAAGCAACATCACCATGCGATCAGCAGGTAAACATATATTAAAATATGCACAAAAACCTTTTTTTTACTCAGGAAGTGTGTGATAAAAGACTGCTGTAGAATAATTGTTAGCCCTATATCTAACTGAAAGTCATTGCAGAAAATTGCCATGCTTTGCAAGCAGTGTAAAACAGTGCTCGTTGTTATCAATAAGCGTTATGAGCCCCTTTGTCATCGCTTTGGGCCCCACTTTAGAAGTCACTAGTATCACCTTACACAGTTTACCCCCAGTTTCTTGACCAAAACAGTGCTAACCTGCCCCATTCCTACAAGACAGTGCCATCAGTTCATCAATGTTTACAACATCAGGTTAAAGAGCATTGTGGCAGCATGGCAGTAGCCATGAGTCATAGCCAAAACTACAATGACTTCTAGTTGCAAATGGCTGCATTACAGTTTATATTTAACTTCTGACCAGAGCCTGAACTGATAGTAAACACTGAGAATTAGGCTAATCAACTAATCTGCTGAAGGGTCTAAAGACAATCAGTTATCCATCTAATTGTGCACGTCCCCACTGGATTTAATGCAATCATTTTTACTGTACTTGTAAGGTTTGACAAAATAGAATCTGGACATAGCTTCAAAATACTGTGTTCTTCAAAGAACCCACGGTAATTACTTTTCATGACAGCAGATTAACCATGTAACAGGAACATAATGATATTACACAAGAAGCACACTGTGGCCTACATCAAAAACTTACTAAAACACGTATTAAAAAATGAAATTTGTCACCTGTGTGAAGACCACAGCCGTCATCTGTCCCTGGCTTATAATGAAAACTTTGGAAACTAACTGCCTCCCTCACAGGTTTGAACAAATCTTACAAAAAAACAAAGTGGTGGAGAGGCACACAAGGTACAGATGGTACTGTTGTGTATCACATATAGGTATACATCCATGTCTGTAATCATCAGATGGCCCAGTAGAGGAAGAAGAACATAAAAAGAGAGAAAGGTTTGTTTCATAGTTAGACAGTTCAGTGTGAAAATGATATTTGAACATCTCTGCAGATGGAGACTGGAAGAAACCCAGGAATTTATTTCCCACTTACAACTACAGAAACTTTTTTAGTTAACCTTGTGAATCCCACTCCCATATGGCAGGATGAGTTTGAAAAAGTACATGGTGTGATTACACAAAATATGGTCAGCTTGAGTCCCAGTGGATTTAAACTCCAGCATCCAGATGTTTAAGTGCAAAACCAATAAGGAATTTTACACTATGACCATCTGCAGCGCTGACCTGACACTGCAGGGAGAGAAGAAGGGCTGCTGGATTTCAAAGCATCTGAATTTACATCACCTGCAATTAAATCTGCACTTATTTCAAATATAAACATGGATTCTGTGAAGCACAAACATCGGAAACTTTTAACTAACACTCCGGCGCTGGGGATAAACCATACGCATACACAAACAAACAATGCTCGAAACACAAACTTCTCCAACAGATTGAGAGTTGGCAAACTTCCCAAAGCTTCAACATGACAAATCTGAATATGATGATAACCAGCGCCTGGGAAGCATTTCCTCCTTAAAAGGGAAATGTGAACATTCAGCTGTGTTTCCAGGAAGCAAAAATGCATTATCCATCTTGTGCATAAAATTAACAAGCTGTGCCTCATCTTGACATTCACCAGCTTTCATTCTCTAATGATTGAGGTGAGAAGTTGCAAAGTAAGCGGTAAATTTGGATCACTTTTTGAGGATTTCGCCCGAGGCTTTGGCTCGTAATGAATTAGATGTGTGAAACTTTTCAAGAGGCGTCTTCTATTTCACACACACATTTCATTAACCTGCAGTTCATTCATTATTGCTGTGCAGCGTGGAGGAAAGGAGCGGCCCCAGATATAATTGTGTTATTGGGGTGGTAGGGCTGTGGCTAATTACTGGCTGAGAACACAACACAGGCACTTAAACGTCAGCCTGATGGAACCGACCACAATGGCTTGTGACAAGAGCTTTCCTCCCCGCAACATCAGGAGAGGACATGATAGCACAGTGATCCATGACTCATAAAACACAATCACATCATCTGCATATAGCATGAAGGATGACACAAGGAGGCTAAAATAAGTTCAAAGTTTACTACAGCTAAACTAAAACACTAGACCTGACAGCAACCAGATAAAACAGGAGTGGTTAACAAGGGGTTACATTTTCTATTTGTTTTTATCGCCATGTTTAAGACACCCACAGCCATTGTCACAATTATGTTAACGTACAAGAAGCTTCCTGGCTTTGGGCCATTGAGCCACTAAGGTCCCATTTGAGTTAAGCTGTTTAAGCGAGCCTTTGACCCTGAAATTAGGTCTTCAGAATATTCCCTTAAACCTATAGCATCCTGTTTCCGGATAAACCGGTTTACTGGCACCAAAGGTTTAGTGGCACCAAAGCCAGAGTTAAAATGGGTCAGTTTTACTTGTAGAACATACAGTTTGTTACAAACTTTCAAACTGGATATGTCAAATATAAGCAAGGAAGCCCTTCAGTTTAGGCCGAGTAGTGTTCAGATGTACATGTTAGGAAGGCAAGAAAAGATGGCTTATAAAGCACCATTAAATGAAAGGCAATAATAAATTCATATGTCTCTGAATTCATTACAAAATCCAAAAAATGTTATTTTTAAATGTGCTTTATTTTAACCAAAGTGCATTCTAAAAGCTGCCAGTTTGAGAAAAGCAAACACCCTGGTGAATTGATGCAGTAGGGGTTGTGTGACTCGTAGACTATGCTGTTAGCATTAGCAGCACTAGCTCTCAGTGTTGATAATGTTTACATGGCATTGTCTGAAATCCTAACATACTGCCAACATCTCTACAGAGCCATGGGTTTCCTGGCTACCTGAGTAAAACCCTGGTCTAAAATCTTCAGGGCAGGGTGTTCCTGATATTTAGATGACACATTAGTAGTACTAACTAAGCTCTTTCCACATGTATGCCTACAAGGCATGTACCTCCTTTAAAGCAGAATTAATGTGTATTGTAATATCTTCAAATAAGTTTTATAGGAGAGGGCTGAGAGTTAAGAGGAGGTTTTAATAATTGTTCTTCATGCAGATGTTTTGCAGCATCTTTTCATCGTTTCTGATGTTGTGGGAATTCTTCAGTAAAATACAGCTTAAATCACATAGTGTCCTGTGTGTGTTTTGTGTGATATGTCAGGGGTTCCCAAACTTTTAAGCCCATAACCCCAAAATTAACAGAATCAGGAATGGGCGACCCCTACCATCGCTAGCACCTTGTACAAATTTACATTTCAGGGAGTTCAGGGAGCACAAATATCACTTAATAACTATGGTTTATTTCAAATTTAACTCAATTTAAAGGCTTTTTTTTTTTACAAAATGGATAGAAAAACCACTTTAAATCATTTTAAATTCCCACTCATCAGTGTCTCAGACCCCTCTGAGGGTCCCGACCCAACTTTGGGAATCACTGACACATCAAAGGGAGGAAGGCTTAAGGAGCTGGCTGGAGTCTGGTCTGTTTAAGAATGAAAATAAATCAGCAGTGCAAATACCAACGTGCCAGCAAGGAGGTTCATCTAGATCTTAAAGGGGATCAGAGCTTATGCTCTGATCAGTTTGATTCACAAATCAAAATACACAAATGTATAATCAAGCTACTAAACCTCTCTGTCCCATGTCTGGTGTTGCACTTTGATTATGCACAATGTAAACAGCAAAATGCTAATGAACACATCTGAAAACACTTTGTTCCAGGGGCTTTAGACAGAGCACTTTATGTAGTCAAAATTACACACTATATCTTGACGGCTCAACACTTGACCAGTTTTACTTGAGCTACTTCCAAAAACTGATAATGTCCTAATTTGCTAACCCAATTTTTTGAAGTACGGTTTCTTTTTTGTTTTAATTTCTTTTTTGTGTTAGTTGTTTTTCAAATCTGCCCTTTGTTTCTATCAAAGTTAACCAGTGTTTAAATATCTAGTAGTATCAGAATTAGACATCACATGGATACAAATTAGTGGTGATAGTATTAATTGTACAGCCAAAAGTAGAATTGAAGGAGTTGATAAATCAAATATGACAATTTGTGTAGAAAAAAATATGTTTTTATGACACTCAACAACCATCCTTGTAAGACTGTTATTCAGCCAAAAATAAATGTTAACTTGCCAAAATTCTCCCAAACTTTAAAGCTTGAAGGACGTGTAGTAGCATTGATGGTTGTCAAATTACTCCAAAAATGCCGTCAGTCTCGAGGAAGAAATTCTGATGTCCTTTAGTGAAGGTAACTGTTGGCTTTCAAGGGCTACAAGTCTAAACCACATTTTGAATTCCAACATCCTGTTCAAGTGGAATAATAAAGCTTTGAGGGTTCTGAATGGAAAATGCTTACTTATTAAACATTGTACTGACTTTATAGTTGTTAAGTTGCAGGGATTGATACCAAGGATGAGGACACAGACATTCTGAAAATGTCTGAGAAGGTTAAGAGTCGAAAAGGCTTTTGCAGGTTTTTTCAGATCGGTATAAAAATGTGCCAAATATCATGTCAAAGCAACATACATTTTTAGATATCTCTTAGAAACAAAAATTTTTGGCATCATAGATAACTGACGTAGATTGATCCTCTTCAGACTATAAACCTGAAGTCCAAAAACTCAAAAAAAATTGATGCTGAGGTATAAAAATGTGGCGTACTATGGCTTTAACGGTTTACGTACTTTTCCTGGACCAACAAGGGGTCACATTTTGTTACACATAGTCAAAGAGTGAATACGTATAAATCATAATTAAAGGCAATCACATATGACAGTGTTGACCTGCCAGTCTAGGAGACAGTAATGCTTCTAAGTGTTTTCTAAAAGCTAATTATCAACCGATGAAGAAGAGGAAGTGGGGGCACAACAAAACACACAAAGTAGGAAAAATAGCTTCAGTAGTAAGAGCAGCGAGCTACGAGACCCAATGTCTTCTGTTGGCTCCTTTACTGACATACACAAGTGGGGTTTTGCACAAGTAAGCACTGCACTTTCTATCTAGTAATAACCTACAAACTACTATGTGACATCATGGCACATTTCATTGATCATAAATATTATGGATTGCTCTAAAATGCAAATATTTTATTTGGAACTTTCAACACATTTATTTTGGCCATGAAAATAGATATCAGGCTGTTAATTTCTGTGTTGCTTTTTATTTTGCATTTTTTCCCTCTCTTTTTGTCTCACATTTAATACACCACAGGCTGCACCAAGGATCATAGGTAGTTCTTAATAACACCAGAAAGAACAAACTACAAGCTGCACTTTTTTCAGTTTGAAGAAATGAATGAGGAAAACTTAAAATTATAAATCCAGGACTTTATGTTCCTTTTTTACTGATAAATGTAACCTGTACCAAACTGTGTACCCAAAACCAAGTTACAAACCGAACCATGACCCCTTTGAACCAGCTGAACTGCATGCACATGCACAAAAAGGACCCTATGGACATGCACTAATAGCATGGAGTTGTCACGGAGGGGCTGCACATGAAAGAGCGCTTGGACAGCTGGGGCTTCAGTGCCTTGCTCAAGGACACCTCAATAGTCCACAGGAAGTGATCTAGCACCTTCCACCTACAAGACCTGATTCCAGAGGCGCAGGTTTAGCTCAGTTGGTAAAGCAGGCACAGAAGAACAAAGGCTAGACGCACTGGTTCAATTCCACGTCTCTGCACTGTTGGTGCATGTCTTCCCCTGCTCGCTCTCGCCATATGTTCTGCCTCTCTTTGGCTGACCGGACTGTTTTTTTAAAGAGTTGACTTTTTTAAAGACTTGTTCCAACCAGGACTTGAACCAGTGACCCTCTGATACCCAATCCAAACATCTCTACAAAATGGGAGTGCTAATTCTGCTTGGCACTGCACGGCAGTGCATTGGTTAGCGCTGTTGCCTCACAGTAAGAAGGTTTGCATCCTGGTCAGGGTCTTTCTGTGCAGACTTTGTACGTTCCCCAAGTGCATGTGTGGGTTCTCTCCAGTTACTCTGGCTTCCTCCCACCACCAAAGACATGCTTGTTAGCTGAACTGGTGACTCTAAATTGGCCGTAGGTGTGAATGTGAGCATGCCTGGTTGTTCATCTCTATATCTCAGCCCTGCGGTTGACTGGTGACCAGTCCAGGGTATACCCTGCCCAATGGCAGGTGGGATACGCCACCCCAAACACGGTAAGCTGTATAAAAAAAAAAAAAAAAAGATGGATAAATGGATGGATAATTCTGCTTTCCATTTGCTTGGAAGTCAAATGTCAGAGCTGGGAGTGACAACACACCAGAGTTGACTGCATTCTACTTACTACAAGCTGGTAACTTGGGGTATTTACGTTGCTTTGGGTTTTCAAGTTGGATTTCCGAGTTCAGGTATCATTCAGGGTGACGTATCTGTCTGGAAACTTGGGATTTCCAAGTTCTGAGATCTACTAGAACAACCATAAAATTATTAACAACCATTTTATTTTTAAAACAAACAACAAATTTAAACAAAGGCTTCCTAAAATTTGGTGCGGTCTAAATTTAGCACTGACATCTTAGTGTAAAGAACAGTGTAGCATACTGACTCACCTGTTATTTTAAAGTATAAAAATACAAGTCTGACAGTATTTTATCTAAAGTATGCTAAGCAGTTTCTTAATTAGTCTCAGCTCTTGTCAGCTCATACATATAAAACCTGAAGGAACTGGCCCGACATGAACGCTGCTTCTCCCACAAGTCACAGGAAGCTGAAACATTGTCTGTCACCTGGCCTCCCTTATCTTCCAGCCAACACAATGACTGACTCGTTACAGCTCTGAAAAACTCCACATTTGGAGCTCATGAAAAGGACGAGACGCACGCAGCAGCATATTTCCTCACAATCAGAGCTTCACAAAGGAAGAAAAGGAGAGCGCAGACGCTTGAGAGTTATCCTCATGAATATCTGGCTTTTTTTTTCTCTTTTTTTTTTTTTTTTTGCTTTATCCTCCTGTCGACAGCTTGTCTGATTCTTATAAAACCCATCCTTCACTCATGTCTGTTTGTCTTTTATTGAATTGGCTGGAGATATCGTTCTACACTCATTGACCTTGAGAAACAAACAGAGAATTTCTAAGTTTTTGCAAATTTCAAGAAATAGGCCTTCAAGAAAATAAATGAGAAAGGAATAATACAAAGTTTGATGTGCAAAGTTGTCGCTTCTGAGTTAGCAAAGCCCACCAGCCCCAAAGATATTGGTGCTGGTGAAGCTAGGCGAGACTCTGACTAGTTTATTTTCCTTCTGCCATTTTTATCTCTCTGTTCACATGCTGTTCAGTGTCCATTTATCCGTGGCGAGGGCTTCTCCTTGGCAGGAACGATCACTTTCAACAACAGTCCCCGCGAATCAGAGCGACGTGTCACATCGCTCCAGTGACAACTAACGACTACCAATGTATCCGGGCGAGCTGCCAGAGCGCTGGGCTAGAGGCAGCCGGAGGGGGGAGTGGAGGAGGGAGGCGGGGGTTTCAGAGGGGTTGTGGGGGAGATGGTGCACGCTCCAAGGAGACAGAGGTTTAGCTCAGATGTGGCAGCATTAAAACCTCACATCACATCCCCTCAGTCAACAAAGTCCCTTCCATATCATGTGCCGAGAGATTAAATCAATCTGTTTTGAGAGGCTGACTCTGATACTGTATGTCTGAAGGCCTGGCGGAGACAGGAGTCAGAGAGTCCAATGGCTCGACTCAGAGGGGAGGGGGGCAGCTGAGACATGGGGGGGGTCATCTGATTCAGCCAACAGTCAAAGCATGTTCTCCTCCCGTCTGCTAGTCTGTATTCCCAAGGTTAAAGGGGTCGCCGTAACTTCCTGTAAATTCTTTTGGCACTAAAACTTAGAATGAAAACACACCATTCCCATAAATAAACACTAATTGGTGGCTAATTTTCTTAGTTCTTGCCTGGTTGATTCATCGCCTCTGGGCTCATATGAATTATTCATCCGAGTGGCAAAACAGCTTTATGTAGAAACCTACAAGGCATCACATTCATTATGCGATCATGCCGAGTAATTCCAGGCACTGACGGCTGGTATTAGAATAATATGCATATTGGGTATTCCTTTTTTTTTCCCGGGGCATTGGCAGGCAGTAATAGCGCTTCCGTTGGCAGCGACTGAGAGGGATGCGACACCCCTCATGGCTGACAAAACCCCCTTGTTTTGACAGAGGATTGAGCGAGGAGGGGAACGAGTGTTTTCGGCTCTGCCCTCGTGGAGAGAGGATTAAGCTGTGTGGCCGTGCTGCCGGGTGGCGCGGGGAGGCTATGTTATCGTGTCAATCCTCTCTCCTGTGGTACAGCGGATCTGCGCTTGCCCCCCTGACTCCTAAAGAAGCACCTGGCCTGGCCACGGGGAGCTCATCAGGCTCACTGTTCTCCCTCGGGAGGCAAAGCCTGCATCGCACTTTCCGCAGTATTCCAAAGTCTGGCAGGAGAAGGACGAGTCAAAGACGAATATACTGTGAGGCCACAGGTTGGAAATAAGCTTTGGCTTCCTGCTATCACATCTTGATCCACATGTTTTTACTCTGCACATAAGTTTACGGAGACAGCGGCGGAGCGGGGGCGAGGAGTCAGGCGAGAGATGGTAAAACACAAATGTCAGTTCAGAGCAGGGTGAGACTCTTAAATGGCAGCAGGCGCCTGACTGAGGTATCTGTCTTCCCTTAGTGCTTCCTGTCTCCGCAGATCTGTCTCTGCACAGGAGATACCCTGCCTCCGGAGGCCCGTGCAATGTCCTCGGGCTATGGCAACATTAACGTAAGGAGAACGCACTGGTGGGGGTGGAGATACAGCTGTGTTGACACTACAGGTAGGACTACAGTGAGAGCTTCACTACAAGAATCCACATGGTGATTTGAGGTCACTTATGCTTAGTTCCTCTTTTATATTGGAATATATATTTTTAAAAGCCTTTGATTAAATATGATCAAAGTGGGAGCTTCACTGTCGGACTGGACATGGAGATTTGAGGTTTAAATACATCTGAGAGTGCAGCTTAAATGTGGATTTATTGAGGTTGAAAGGTTTAGTTTTACACATACTTGGGAAATGTTTCATATAAAAAAATACATCTTTAAAAGCCTTTGAAGTAATGTGAGTTATTTTATAAAAATCACCTATTTTTTATCCAGATTTGGCAACCAAACTTGTGTTTTGGCACAAATGTGCTTCTAGGTGTGCCATGATCATGGATCTTGATGGCACAATAATAGTTAAAAATAGAGATGCATCAGTTGTGAAAATCAGGGCTGATGCCAATACCGATGTTTAAACCTATTAAGCAGATGGCTGATACTAATCCTAAGTTTCTTTCCATTACTTCTTTTGGTGTAACATTCTTACAATGCAAACATTATCACTCATGTTTGACCATGAAAAAAAAAAAAATGGAGTTTGTCCAACCAGTCACATCTTCTGCCCAATAATAAATCTTTTCTCTAAATCAGTTTTTATGCTTGCACAATACCAACAATAAAACAGATAAACACTGGCTAATGATATCTGTTAACCTTTTATGGGGCTAGGAACCATATACGGTCGCTTCAACTGCCTTCATTGCCTTCCCCAGAACTCTGTGATACAGTCGAACCAGAAGGATTTTTCTTAGCCAATCAGTAGTGATCAATAAGGCCATGGAAAGCGACATCACAACATACGACCAATCAGCAATGGCCCAGAGCATCTCAAACTTCCTGTTTCCTCCAGAACTTGAAAGGCAGAAGGGTATATTTTACTACTCAGAACTGGATTTATGTATTTTTCATTTTTATGGTTAACTGATAAAGTAAAAGGTATCAACACCAATTCCAGAAAAGTTGGGGCACTGTGTAAAGTGTAAAAAAAAAACAGAATTCAATAATAAAATCTTATAAAGCCATTATTTCATCAACAATAGAACATAAAAAAACATATCAGATGTGAAACTATAGACATTTTACCATTTCATGGAAATATTGGCTCATTTTGAATTTGACGGTACCCATACGTATCAAAAAAAAGTACGGACAGGGTAAAAAAAAAGGCTGGAAAAGTAAGTGGTGCTGATGAAAACTGAAAAACTGAGGATTATTCAACTCATTTGGGTTAATTGACAACAGGTCAGTAACATCGACTGGCTATAAAAGGAGCATTTTAGAGAGGCAGAGTGTCTCAGAAGTAAAGATGGGAAAAGGTTAATCATTTGTGAAAAACTACATCTAAAAAAATTTAAAGTAAAAACATGTTCCTCTATGTAAAATTGCTAAGGCTTTGAATATCCCATTACCTACAGGTCAGTAAATGATATGATCAAAGATTCAGAGAATCTAGATGAATCTCTGTGCACGAGGGACAAGACTGAAGGTCAGTACTGGTGCATGTGGTCTATGGCCCTCAGGTGGCACTGCACTAAAAACAGGCATTGATTAGTTCTGGAAAACACTGCATGGGTTGAGGAACACTTCCAGAAACCGTTTTCTTTCAACAGTTGGCTGTGCCATCCACAAATGAAAGTTAAGCTGTATCATGCAAAGAAGAAGCCGTATGTGAACATGGTCCAGAAACAACACTGTCTACTCTGGACCAAAGCTTAAAGTAGATTGAGGGAAACTGTTCTGTGGTCAAATGAATCAAAGTTTGAAATTCTCTTTGGAAATGCCGTTTCTGTGATTTTGGTTGATATGGATAAAAAAACTTGATCTGAAATCACACAAATTGGTGCCACTGGTTTATAATCAACAAAAATCAGAGAAAGTATATGGTGCCCTTCTTTGATTATGTGATACAAAGATGGTTTGTCCCTTTAAATTTCTCATACAGACATGAACCTTTCCTTTTAAATGTAAATTGTAATGTGTTATTGATATTCTTGGAATCACTCCCATCTGAGCCACAGTTTTCACCTTCAGAAGTTAAAGAACCCTGACTTCAGCTGCTGTAATGTCAAATTTTCTCCATAAATGCCCTTTTTTTGCCTGTCTGCCATGCCCAGTATCATCTCAGAGATCATTGCTCCATTTGTCATTGTTTTGCTGGCACCAAAAATGTACTTGCTCAGCCCAAACCTAACAACAATAAAACCTGATCTGTCTAATAGAGCATGCATGTTAGGAGGAATAATCTGTAATTCAAGTGTTTCTCTCATTATGCCGAGTATGCCAGTGTGTGCTGCCACATATTAAGCAGCATTAGCATCATGCATACCCACTGGGGCAGAATTTAGTCAGTCTGTGCACCCTGAAGTGGAGGAAATTCTACATGACGTTCATTTCAGGAAATTAGACAACCCAGGGCTTGGCTATGACATAGACTGTGCCTTTAACAAATGTGCTGTCAGACTCTTATCAATCTACAGAAAGTAGAATTAAACCTTTAATTCAGAGTGCTGAAATCCAAGGAAAGTGCTCTGAAGTAGTTTAGATTTAAGAAGGAGGAAAATCTTCACTGTTAAGATCTTTTTCTTTAAAAATGAGGCCTGAAAGGCTGCTGCTGTGGACTTCCTCCTATACAAGCAAAAGAGTAGATATATTAAATATGTTAAGCAACTCTCAAAATATTCCCAAGTAAATTAAAAAGATGTTTAAAAACTTATTAACGGGCAAAGGATAATGCCCCTCCTGGAATTAGGGATTGACAGAATTGGAGCAACTCGGGCGAAACGTTAATTAAGCTCAGGGTTTGAGTGTTCTGCAGCCAGCGGATTGTCTGGCATCCAGTCCAACATCATCACGAGAGGCCTTCACATAGGCCTAATGCACGCATTGAAAATGTCAATGCATATCTCTGCCATGATTACATACGACGAACATTTTAAAAGACATCAGTGATGCAAGACCGACCCATTCAGAGAAGTCAATCTTCTGTCTCAGAGGGCAATCCTACACGCCGTGACAGGTAGTCACACGCTGCTGGAGTACAAGGGTAATGAAAAATTGTGATGGAATCTAGATAAGAGTGATATCATAAATCCAGAGGCAGAAAACCAAAGGTGAGAAACCTGAGTAAATGTCAGCTCCACCCACAGGAGGATAAGCCATGCCTCGCCACTGCCACCGCTCCATAGTGTCTGTGGGTGTAGTAGTACAAGATAAAGCCCACATCCGAGGGTGTCCTATTTAATTCCTCAAAATAGTACTCTTTTACAAGTGTAGTGCATGAACTTCCACCTCGACGAGCTACTTACAACGATTAGAATGAAATTTCGAAAAATTGTCTCTGCACACAATTCCAGATAATAGTCCAACGAGCACACAAAACAATGTGACCTCCTCCGCTGACCCTCTTTGTGGCGAGGAAATTGCCTCTAATGACATGCTGTTGCACAGACACATTAAGGAGATTTCTCTTAGAGCTCTGCCAATTGACACATCTTCAGGAAAATTCTCCACATGCAATAAATATCATAACCCACAGTGGCAGAGTGAAGCAAAAATCCCGTTTTGCCCTCAGCAATAATCTTGCATCACTCACTCTCAATCACACTGTAGTAGCTTGATGTAATATGACAGCGACACATGATTCTGAATAGAATTCAGAGGATGAAATAACCTAGAATTTAAAGGATGAAATAACCTCATTTATACAGGATGGAGTATGTTTAAGAGCTCTACAGAGCCGGTAAGTATTGGGCATACAGAATTAGAAGCCTTCAAAGTAAAACATGTAATTATCTTGGATGAAATGAATGTGCATGAATGCATTAACAAAAATTAATAAGGCTAATCCTAATCTATCTTTTTTTAAGTTAGGTGTTCCTGGTAAAGGCAGGAAAATCTTTGGGGATTTCTTCAATTAAAATAGTGACACTGAAGCTCAGACCTGCTACCTTTTCTTTCATCTTCCAGCCAAAAACCTCATATTTTTCTGTTGTCACTGCTGAGCCAGGCACTAATTACGACTCATACATAATCTTTTATGTAAATGTTTCTGCCTTCTTTGATCTCGCCGTGTATTCGGGGACAGTTGGATCACACAACACTTGGGCTGGATCTGTCACATTACTCAGAAGCGGAGAAGTGATGTGGAAGGAAATCTGATTTGCTGTGGTGTTTGTCAGCGCGTGAGCACCGGGGATGTTTGATCAGGTCATTTCATGTCGGGGTCTGAACAGCACGGTCAAACCAGGCAGATCTTTCATCTGGATCTTAAGGGACAAACAAGCTTAGCCTCAGATGTGAACCTGTGAAGATGGAGGATAGACGGGGATTTGAGCACCTTTTAGTCACAGGATTAATCTTCGTTAAGCTGCAACGGAACGGCTCCTTTACACAGTTCCTTAACTTCATAAGAAACTGGCTGCATGTAAGAGTCAGTAATTATTCATAATGAACCTTTAAATGGCTTCTATAATTCTAAATTTCACTGACGGATAACGACTGGCTGGAGGAATAAATGGGGCTAGCAGCGGCCATTAGTATGAGTATGAGCTCTGCAAAGCAACACAACTCATACTGTACACCATTAACTATTACTCAAACATAACACTGGAGCAGGCCCCTGTGGTCCTCTCCGAGGCGTAAACACAGCTGGGGGCATGACAGATAGAGGCCGGCTGTACGATACCACTCTTACCAGCAGAGAAAGGTCAGCCTCGACGCCCAGGAAGGAGCCCTCGAGCTGCAATGGACATAAGGAAGCCAAAACTGTCTTCCTGCGAGGCTGAGGGGTCACACAGCCGGCCCAGAGCGAAGCAGGAAGAGCTGCAGACGACCTCTGGCACCGCCAAGCGCTCCAAGCTTTAAGGGTTGGTTAACCCACATTTACAAATAAACAAATTGGCTCACTCATGCATGGTGGTGTGCAAGTGTGCAGATATTCGTTTAGACTTCCCTGCTGCATGCATGTTACTCTTAATCACCTACAGAATACATTTTTAACACCACTGGTTTAATTATAAAAATACAGTAAAACCCTTCTGTGGATCCATCAGCATGTTATATATTTTAGGCCTATACATGTCATGTGCAGAGGTGAAATCGCAGTGACAAACACAGAATACCATCTGCATGGTTTTATATAAAGCTGGATGCGAGAAAACTGGCAGAAAAGTGTGTAGGCACAAATTGCATAAATATGTGATTCCAAAGTTGACCGTAAATGTTTGAAATAGCAGCGAGAGTAAATACAAGAAATAAACTCAGCATAAGCTACTAGCCTAGCTAGATCTATTAAACAGTCAGTGTCATATCTGCTTAAAAACTTGACTCAATTCAAAACTTCAAAAAGCTTTAGTCATCTCCCATAGACTTTCTGAGAATCCCAAAACAAGACTAGTACATCTAGTGCATTCAAAACCAACCAGCACAAAGAACCTGAAGATCAGCTCACCAGGAAGCTCCAGTTAAAGGATTTATTTAACAACAGGAGACGTTTCAAGCCAACAAGTGCTTCCTCAGACTTTTCAACAACACCTTAAAGGCTTTGTACACCATGTTGATGGAGTTAGCTGGAGTTTATTAGCAGAGATAAAGTGGTGAGTCACAAATGACACGATACTGCTCACAATTTAAGGTTCATGATAAAATTTTCAGTCCAAGGAAGAGCATGTTGGCATGAAATATCACTTGTTACTCAATTAATCCTTTAACTGGAGCTTCCTTGTGAGTAAAGGCTTTCAAAAAAGATCCTTCAGTCAAACTCTTTCTGAGTTTGTTGTTCTCAGCTTTGTGTTTACATAGAAAGGAGCACATTTCCCTCAACGTGTTTAAGGTGCCAGAGGCTCAAGCATGTTTCATACATGTGTGTTTTTTGTTAAACCCTTCCTTGTGTAACCATTAGCCCTCTCAACACGTGTGGGACACCTGGGACCCACTCTAGAATGATGTGTCTAGAAACATAATGGCATATTGGTGTAAAAGTAAAACTGAAAGACAGCCAACAGACTTTTCAAAATTGAAGTAGGCCTTAAAAAGAAAAACAAATAATAACCAAGTCAACTCTAAGATTCATACTTGAAATGAAGTGAAATTGGATAGGAGAGGCAAGAGAGCGAAAGGGAAAAGGAGCTGGGGGAGTAAGTTTAGTCGGATAAAACTGGTGATGTTTCTAGATGAATCATCTTACATGTTAGCATGACCTGACACAGACTACGTAAACTTTATCAACATTTTTTTAGATTCAACTGGGATAAAGTTGGTTGCTGAACCTAAGAGATGCTATTGGTGCTATCAATTCACTGTTGTTCACCTTCAGGTGGAAGAGCACTATGGCAGAATGCAGTAGGCATTAACTGGAGGTACAGTGGGTACTTTTGGTGTTAAAGTTTAGACATAGCATTTGACTGGGATTGTAGGCCTGAAATGACGAACAAGTGATGAGTAAATAATCATTTAGCCAGCTAATCTAATGCATCCCTTTTAAATCAGCATCTCTCTTGGTTATTTGACTTAAAGATCATGTGAGGAGTTTTAAAGTGGTTGGGAAACAGACTCAAATTAACATTGATGACTATATGGCTTATCAAAGTAAACAGGTCAGGTATGGGATCGTACGCTGGTCAGCGTTTTGTTGCTTCAACCTTGGTACTGTACTGCTCTGGCCTTCCGATGGCCATCTTCTAGGCCTGAGCCAGACCCATGCCCCATCTCTCCAGGTATCCTCCTAGCTGACACCTCCACGTCTGGACCAGCCCAACAGGTCCTGGGCCCCCAGTATGCAATTAAGCTGGGTTAGGTCTGGGAAAGCATGGCAGATGCCCGATAGTTCAACATCACAGGCTGCTGACCCTTCCCATTCCTCATTCTCCTGAGCTGCATTAGACACACAGTCTTGCCAACGAAACCAAAGATCAACACAAAGAAGTTGTCACAAAGGAGTCCAGTCGGGGCCTCCAGCCGTCAGTCAAGTCAGTTCAGGTCTCACAAGAGTATAGTAAGACCAGGCGGACCAAGGACTGAAAGACACTGACTTTCGTCTGCATGCTCAGATAACGAGAATGCCACACAACCTTTTTCTTTTTTTTTTTGTTAAAGGTTTATTTTAGGCATTTTTGTGCCTTTATTTGATAGAAGAGGATAGTGGATAGATTTGGAAACAGGGACGAGAGCGGGGGAGAGACATGCGGTAAAGGGCCTCAGGCCGGATTCAAACCCGTGCCGTCCGCGTACATGGGGCGCACCTTAAATCACTTGGCCACCTGCACCCCAATGCCACACAATCTTGCTCAGCAGACCCATCACTCTGTGTGCGAGTCCAAGTCTGCCGGGAACTACTCAACAACTCTCTCACCATTCATCTAATCTTAACTAATTCCCATCTATCAGGTATAAGAATAATCCAACATTCTTGTAGCTTCATACAGGTGCAAGATCAATCAAGTTTCCAGCACCAGCACAGTCTTTTGTTGGAGTTTCAGAACTGCAAACCACAAAAAGGCATAGACATGTGTTCAGAGGATTACATAAGTGTATATTTTATATATTTTTGCTGACTGGAAATCCATTCTGACTTATTTAAGCCAGGGTGTCTAGTCTTTAAATGCAATGGTGTGAGACAGAGACTGTAGCTTCTGCACCCAACGCCCCCTGAACTACGCAGTCATTGCCAGAAAGCCTATATGAGCAGATGGACTCAGCTAGCCTACATCCCCATCAACACTGATTGAACATACACATAAAATGGTGAAAAAATACCTTAGAAAAAACCCTTGATAAAATCCTGTACCAACAACAAAAAAGGCCAAGGTTCACACCGTCAAACTTTGCACTTTGAAAGCGAGAGCAGAAGAGAGAGATGTGAAAAGGAATCATGAAAAGGAAAAGTCTGTTCAGTAGAAAGCATGGCTGCTGAGGCTATCTTTGGTCAGCCAGCGGGGAGTTTTCCATTTGCAGGATTTTGATAAGAAGAGTGTAGGTGTCCCCTCCTTCTGCGTGTTCTACAAATGAACATGACGGGTTTAATGCAGCCGTGTGAGGGCCGGACCCGCTGTCCTCTCTTTTTCCTCCTGCCAGTCTGGTTACTGCCTCTCTCATTCCCACACACCACGGTGTCACCAATTAGCCAGGGCCCAGGTTTCATTAAGGCGCCGGAGCTGCTGCCTGCCGCCTCCTGTCACATCCTTGATAATAAGCCTGAGACGGGTCCGTTACCTGACACACGAGGACGAAAGCGCACAGGCGAGAGATTTCAAAGCTGGCTACGCACAACAATACACAACCAAGCGCACACTTGTGGAAGTGGCCACCATCAGAGACTCACACACACAATATAAACACTGTCCATGTGTTTATGTGCACAAACGCCCACACTCAAGCTTTGATGCAGTCAATCTGTCAACGCTCAAGCGTCTTTTGTTCAGATAATTATAGAAATGATGGCTGAATGATGAAACCTAGAATGATAGATGAGGGGAAAAGCTGGGAGAAAAATCAGTGTGTTGATTGCAAACTGAAGTCATGGCAACGACTGTTAGGCAAAGAACAATGACATAAAGATATGACACCTGACTACAACAGCCAGCATAATGAAGAGATCTGAAAAATCAACCTGAGCTAGTCAGCAGCAGGATGTGCTCGGAGCAACAATGTTCTCTTGGGAGCAGGAAAGGCTGAAAAGTTGGGAAACGCTGACTTGATTTTGATAGGAATAACAAAAGGATGCACAAAAAAGTAGTCGTAATTATGGATCTAATTATACCTCCTACAAGAATCTGGCACTGACACAAATATGAACAATTTAAACCAAGTTGGACAAAACCCCATATACTGCAATACTATTTTCAACCAGTTATGGCCCCCTTTTCTTTTGAGGAAGGCAAACGTCAGTGAAGACTTTGAGGTTGGGAGTCCACCTTGTTTCAAAGTGGGAGCAGATAACTGACAAGACAAAAATACTGTTAAATATTGCAACTGACAAATGAATTACATAAATAGCACAATCAACATGGAAAATGCTAACAGCATCACACTATGAATCTAAAGATACATGCACATACTTAGAGCATGTGCCGGGATGCAGGTATGAATCCCACACCTGTGGTAATAGCAACAAATTACCACTTGAATTTGGGTATTCAGAATTTGGTCTGATGATTAAACTATTTAACCGAGTGGAAATGACCTGTCTTTTGAAAATGCCAGATGAAAATGTCTATTATGTGATAAAAGTTTAAAACATTAGTGTTTTTAAAAGCGCTAAATGCCTCAATGCCAGTAAACCAATCAAAAAAACCAAAATGTAATTAATTTCTTTTATTTGTGAATTTGCGTGTCACTTTTTAAAAGGAAATAAAAAATATAATAAAAAATAATAATAAATGTCTTTGTATTTAGTTTTTTACAGAGAAATGAAAAGAGCCTTAAGCTCAAGCCCCTATAAAATGAGTTTTATCACAGTTAAAATAACTATAATTGAATAACATCATGAGCCTTAAATCTTGATTTAAACTGAGTTGTTTTATATCCTATTGTAATGCACTGAACTATATTGTATTGGACAATATACTGTCAAAGTGTATTGCATCAATTAAACTGAATCAGTTCAATCAAACTATATATTATCATATCATACTGTACCTTATCTTGCCGTACTCTATTGTATTATACCAATAACAATCACATTATACTGAATCCTATCATATTGTGTCATGTTGTACCGTATCAATGTATCGAATTGTATCAAATCAATTCATATCGTTGTATCGTATTGTGTTCTATCAAATCATATTCATGAATTGTATCATATTGCTCTGTATAATATCCATTCATGTCATACCGATGTATCATATATCATTTCGTAACATATCATGTAGAATCATATATTTCATCATGTCATTTCATAGTATCGTCTCATATTGTTTCAAATAATACCACTTTGTATCAAATCATGTCGTATCTTATATTTCATCATGTATCGTATCTGTTGTGTATCGGAACAATGTATCGTATATTTTTTCGTATCATATCATGTAGTATCGTAGCATATTTTATTATCTGTATCATATATTGTGTTGTATCATATTGACATGTCATATCATTTCGTACCATATAATTTCGTATCATATGTTGTTGTTGTGTCATATTTGATCATATGGTATCATATCATTTCATATATCATTTTGTAACATATTTTAACGTTTTTGTATAACATCCCGGCATACTGTATTAATGTATCGTACCATGTTGTATCATATTGTGTTGTATTATTCCGTTTTGTATCGTATCATATCAATCGGGACAATGTGGTACCTATTCACATCATATCGGTGTAACATATACTGTTCTTTACTTTATTGTACTGTACTGTATGGCACTTGTATCATATTGTATAATGAGTGGAGTCTATAATAGCATCCCTGCTAATAACCCTCAGCTTACACCATTAACATGGAGTAACATCATATCATTTATTGTATCAGTTTGTATCATATTCAGTTGACTCATGTCATACCATATAGTTTGATACTGTACAACATACTACTGTATAAAATCATATTGAATCTAACTGAATCCTGATATACTGTGTCATTTGTTACAATATATCATTTCATATTGATTTAAAATGTGTGATAGTGTTGCACACTGTCAAATCGTATCACTGTGTATTGTTTCATCACAAACCAGATTGCATTGTGCCACTTCGTAATGAACTTAATCCTTCCTTATCATATTGTATCGTATTTTATCATATCATATTGTACCCTGTCGCATTGTATTGTTTCGTACTGCATCATATCACGCCCTGTTGTGTCACATCACATTGTATTGTACCATACCGGACAATCGTATTATATCATACCTGACTGTAGCATATATGTAGCACATATGCTATCATATCAAACAGTATTTAATTGAATTATATAATTTAATACCATATCTTTGGTTATAGATCTAATTGGACAATACAATAGTGTACCTTATTGTACCACAGTGTATCGTATTGCACTGTACCGAACCGTACCGTGTTGTATCAAACCCTATCGTATTCTGAGCGAGGTCTATCATTACATCCCTGCTAATAAACCTCAGCTTGTTCCTTTTACCCTGTAGTACAAAGTCATTCAAGAGCTCATGACACAAATGAAAATCAACAATTTAATGCCAACTGAGCAGAGTTTGCTGACTAAGACTGTTTGATAGGATTGATTGCTCCCAAAAAGCTTCTTAATTGACACTGTGGGTACTAGATACTTGTCTCATTTGGGAAAATATTGATTTAAATCCGAGCATTTGATTACATTAGTTTACAACATAACAAATTTGACAAGAAACTCGATGCTCTATGCTTGGTTTGTGATTGTTTTCAAAGCCCTGTGCTACAGATGCATTTCTGTCTGCACCAAACATGGATTAAAGTTTGATAGCAAGCTCTAATTATGTTCAAACTTTCTGTGGTATTTCAGAGTCCAGTCACACACCATCGAGTGTAAACTGAACTAACTTTCGTCTGTTCTGTCATCCCAGCACAGCTCTCCAGCCGCGGCAGTGCTTTTTCTGACAGTTCGGAGGGAGCACAGCTGGGGTGATGTGGGGGTAAGGTTTTCCCCTGAGAAAAGGAACCTGGTGGGTTGAAGGGGGGAGATTTTCAGACACACAGGTGCTGTTGAATATTAGTCTCACGGCAAGAAGTCTGGGCTCTGGGGAGTGAATTATTCATCCTCTGAACCCAGCCTGTGTGCCTCTGCCTCACCAGGCTACTGCAATCCTGATCTGTAATGTGTGATGCTGCTGCAAACTTCCCTGCTACTCTATAAGGCTGCGGAGCAAAAGATGAGCCACACCGGCCTGAAAAAAGGTGGAATATTTTAATAACTAACTGGAAAAACTGGAAAATTCTGCTCATGTTCATGCTCAATTAAGAGTCTTCGTGCCGTGTGCTACAAAAGAATCACATTAGGTGACATTTAGTTCACTTATGTCAGTCTCAAGCTGAGTAAATATTTGGCACATGCATGATTTAAAAGTAAAGCACCTCCACTATTGTGCCTTTCTTCGCTGTTCACTCAAAATTATTCAATTAATTGACTATTATATTAACTGATTGGGTTGATACTTTGATACTGATGCAATATGTTTTAAATTGCTATATTTACTGTGATGATTAATTTTACTCAAACTTTAAAAACTGCACCTTTTCCATAGGAAAGGTGCAAAAGAGAGGACTGAATCCAACAGAAATTGCAGGTAAACTGCACAAAAACATTGGCAAAATTTTGGTATCAAATCACTGCAAAGGTTTTTGTGCAAGTAAGACCCAGTACAAGGCTTTGCCTGTAACTTTTGACATTTTAAAACAAGAAATTACCCAACATTGGGTGCCTTGGACATCTATTCTGCTGAAGTATTAAAACAGGTGTTACTGTTAGGTTTTTGCTGTTATCATGCTAAATGTTAAACTGCCCAGTAACAGTGCCCAGATAACTGCCCAGATAACAGTGCCGGTTGTCAAAGGGAACACAGGCAATTTGTTAAATTACTTATTTTATGCACCTAATTGACGAAATGAATGAGGAATGTGAGACATATTGATTTTGTGATTGCTGTTAAAAGGTCAGCTTGCTTTGAATGTGCTGAGAATCACAAAACCCCACAAGAAACTTCAAAGAGCTCACAGCCGTGTGCTTTGAAACCAGGCCAGCTAGCATAAAACATGTCATCTGCTGGTGATCTCACACTCAGGTATAAGCATACATCTTGGATTCATAGTAAAACAAGCTTGCCAAGAATTTTACTTTATGTCTGCTGTTCAAATTAGACACTAAAGGCTACCTAACAACAATAATTGCAGCTTTCTGTGCCAAATAATATTAGCATTGTGGTTGTTTGGGCAAGCAGCCAACTGTTAATAAAAGGCCACATGAATATTACGAAAGTAAGAATACAGATGTTAGTTTTTAGTATCCAAAGAACATTTTATGCCCCTCTGTGTTTTAGTTTCCTCCCATTTGTTAGCTAGCAACAAGCTATATGTGGCTAGTAGTTACTTTTCTTCCTTAAGTGCACAGAAAAATGCAACTAGTTCAATCTATCAACACACTTTGTACAAGAAATAGCTAATACTAGACAGAGGCTAGAAAAGAAAAAAAAACTAGAAGTGAAAGGTTCTCTTTTATCTTGCTGTCTGTTGCCATAGCTAAATGTTAGCTTGCAATAGCTAACTGTTAGCCAGTAACCTTTAGCAGTCCCAAATCACAAATTTCTGCAAGTACCAAATATTTCAAGTGCATAAGTGCACACCCTGTGTTTACACTGAGAAGCATAGACTTATTAAATTCACTGTACTACTGGCACACTCAAAACAGTCCCAGAAATAAATCTAAAACAATGAACACTTTACAGCTTTAATGGACATCATTTTGGTGATGAAGCGGATATTGTACTGTTTGCATGCTAGCAGGCCAGCAAACATTAGCATCCACTAGCTAGCTGACGTGTTATTGAAAGAAAAGGCATTTAAGGCAAAATGTGCTCATTTTCTATAAGCTAATAATATTTACATAAAATACAAATTAAATGAATTTAATCATGACTGAAAATTGCGATCAATTGTCAGATTTATTGCCTAAAGTCTTGTCTTTAAGCATTTAAACGGTCACTTCCTGTAAGTGTAAAACACCAACACGTACTCTCGGTCAATAATAATCCACTGTGATTAAGTGCACCGTACAGCATCTAAGTGAACTGTTCTACCATATATTAACAGAAGTATACGATTTGAGACTTTTCGAGTGGCAAGCTATCGACGGCCAGTAGCTAGCATGCTTGAATGCATGTCACCAACTAACACTTTACAAAATGAACTAAAGTCACAGTTTACTTGAGAAGCTGATGTCATTTTCATGCTAACGAACAGTTATCTCCATTTTCAAATGCCATGAAAAGCAAAAAGGAAGTTCAGCACAGAAAGGTGGTTTCACATTTGAGACCAAATGTGGATACAAGTACATCTGACCCCAAATTTGGGTTTGATCAGTGTATGGTGGGCAATAAACCAGGATCGATACCATCACCAATAAATTTTCTGCCATGAAATGGATTTTCCCAACACCATCATCCCTGGTTTAAACTAGGACTGTTGAAAGATTAAATTTCTTACTCGTGATTAATCCCAGAAGTTTTGTAATTGATTGTGATTAATTGCACCCTTTTAACCACATTTTAAATTCCTGGTGGATGTAAACAAAGAAATAAAAGCAGAAATGGTCCAAAAATATACTTTGGTGGCTGCAAATATACCTGGGTGGCCCACCTAAGTATTGTCTATATGGGAAACACTGCATTCATCCTCTACGGTCTTTAAGGGGTTGCTGGCAACTTTAAAGTGATAAAAACATCCATGGAGCCTACAGAAGGGACTTGATTGTCTGCATGAAACATGAAGATGTTGGCCCATGCAGTCGTCATGGTTTTCTCTTCTTCCTTTTGGACATATGCTGAGACAGAAAGCAACACTACTAATGCACCTAATGTGAAAACGCCCTTAGGTTTGCTTATAAAAATAAAGTTCTTTGATATTTTCTGCTTTTAACTAACACTGTTGGATGTTAAAGGCACATTTTAGTCTTCAAAATGTGTAGGAAAGATGGGGTAGCCTACAGCAGTTGACACTATGTCAAGAAAAATAAAACTGGCAAATTTATGTCTAGATCTGGTAAAATAGGCTTATATGGTGACAAAAGATAGAAAAATACATGCTTGAATCCAGTTTCTTGGATTTTTTTTCTCACCCGATAGCCTCTTTTCATAAATGTCTCTGCTGCCTTCCCTCTGCTGGGATCCTATTATGAATAATGCCCCATTTAGATGTGGGAGAGGCAACAGGGAAATCCTCAGTTTGCCTTGGGAGTTGCTCAAAGACTTAGTAGGACAGGGAAAAAGATATGTTTGCATTTTAAACCATGGCTTCTGGTGGGTAAATGATATTCACAATACAGAAAAATATTCACATTAGCACTTTAGTTGTAGTTCTCAGGGCTGTCATGTGGAAAGGCAGGAGGAAAAATACAAATAAATGAGACTCTGACTAAAAAAGAGTGTTGAAAAACGTGAAGTGTGTTGAGTTTTATCTTGTTTAAGTACCGAGCTATTTGTCATGATATGAAACCGAGGCAGCTGATGATAACGTTGCTGAAAAACCAACTGATGCTGGAGGCTTTCCACTTTAATTACTCCTTTTACCCTGATACCAACACCAATACGTCTCTGAGACATCCCATCTGACTGAATTTATCCTTCCGGCCGGCAGCGTACTATCATTACAATCAACTTGTCAGGTTTTCACTTCTTTGTTTATTCAGATGTGCATTATTCCAAAAACATGTGTTTTCAACTTTGTTTCCGTTTGCAACGCATAGCTGCACCCACACTTCTAATGACTCCCATGCCCTGTAATTTCTTAAGCGTGGCAAACTCTGATTACAGGGTTGGGAATCGAGCTTCAAGGGAAGCGTCATCTTTTTCCAGTTATTGTTTTGTGTTTGCTCGCTCTTTAACACGAGGCCTGCAGCTGTGAGTCTGCACGGCCGTGTCGATGGGGCAGTGTTTAACACCAAAAGTGATTTACTGCAATAGTACAGCCTATGGCTACTGATTTTGTTTGCTCAGGCACGCAGGGAAATTAAACAAGGGATGTGTTAAAAACTGAGCCGACATCGATGGAGTGATCGCGCATGATAGTGGACAGTCCAGCCATTCGCCAAGTTGTCCCCAGAAGAGCTATTAAAGCACTTGTCTCTTGTCAGAGTGCAGTGAGTTAACAGACTGTCACAGGGAGAGTATAATTGAAGTTGTGTTAAGAGGTTTGGCACATGGTGTAAGCATAAACAGCGACTGACATTGAAGTAAAACTCATCAGATTAGGCCTTTTCCAAAATTTAACTCCTTTAGGAAGAAAAAGGCACATATTTACATCCTCATCTACAGCTCAAACAGAGTCAACACTTCCTCTTCACTCACTCTTCCTCTTTTCCTGTGTCTAAAGGCATAAACATTCCCCCTTCCAGCTTCAGCAGCTCCGTAGTGACCACCATGCGCGGCGCGGAGCGTACAGTAATGCCATTAAACCTCCCCCTGGGGATTCAGTCACGCGGAGGTTTGAGCTTCCGGGGGACCAATACAAAAAAGCGAGCGATCTGAAAAGGAGCCAAAGCCCAGCCTGAGGAGGTCAGAGGGCTGTTTACAGAACAACAGTCTCTTATCCGCGATATGCTTCCCTGAGGAGTTTCCACCGCAAACAGATAACAGCCTCCAAATAGGCGGCGGAGTGTGACCGATAGGAGTATAATCAGGTACATTCTGCTTTGGGAGGAGGAAGTAGAGGATAAGGGGTGGATGATTGTGTGCTCAACTGCTAGTGGTGAGATCATATACTGGAGGAATACAACTGTGTTAGATCCAGTGCCTATAGAAAGTATTCACCTCCTCGGATGTTAAACCCTGTAAGTGATTTTATCAATCAATCATGGTCAACATAATTTGGCTTTTTTTGGCCAAAAATAATTACTGAAATCCTCTTTAATGTCAAACTGAAAACAGATTTCTACAAAGTAATGTCATTTCAATGAAATATGCTATGTAAAATAATATTCACCCACCTCATGTCAGTGTTTAGTAGGTACACCTTTACCTGCAATCAAAGCATTGAGTCTTGGATAGATCTCAATCAGAATTGCACGTCTGGGCACTGCAATTTTACTCCTTTCTTCTTTGTGAAACAGCTCAAGCTCTATCAGATTACACAGGGATCAGGTCAAGGCCCAAATTCTCTATTGGATTCAGGTTTGGACTTTGACCCGAGCACTCCAGAACATTCACCTTGTGGTCTTTAAACCACTTCTGTGTAGCTTTCACTTCCAGTTAATGTGTTGCTGGAAAACAATTCTTCTCCTATGCTGTTGTTCTCTTGCAGACTGAATACAACTGTCCTACACGATTTCCCTATATTTTGCTTCATTCATTTCACCCTCTACCTTTACAAGCCTTCCAGAGCAGGCTGCTGAGAAGCATTCACACAGCATGATGCTGCCACCACTGTGCTTCACAGTGGGGATGGTGTGTTTGTGGTGATGTGCAGTGTTTGGCGTCCACCAACCAGAGTGTCTTGTCCGATGGCCAAGAAGCACCATTTTGGTGCTTTCTTCCACTTGACCATGGAGCCTTTCACATATGTTTCGGCGAACTCTAGTCGAGATTTAATGAGTTTTCCTCAAGAGCTGCTTTCTCTTTGCCGCTCTCCCATAAAGCTTTGACTGGTGAAGAACCCTGCCAACAGGTGTTGCATGCAGAGTCTCTCCCATGTCAGCTGCTGAAGCATGTAACTCCTTCAGAATAGTCAAATTTACATGTGTCATACTCTTTTCATTTCTTGATGATGGGTTTAACTGAACTCCAGGAGATGTTCAGTGCCTTTTAAATGTTTTGTGTCCATCCCCTGACTTATACTTTTTAATAACCTTTTCTCTGAGTTGCTTGGGGAGTTTTTTTGTCTTTATGGTGCAATAGTAGCTATGAATACTGATTAACCAGTGGACATTTCGACACGTGCCTTTATACTACAATCACTTGAGACACATTTACTGCACTCAGGTGATCCCCAGTTCACTAATTTTGAGACTACTAGCACCAACTGGCTGGACCACTGTTGAATTAGGTCAGTCATATTAAAGAGGGTGAATATTTATGCACTTATTTTACCTTGCATATTTCTTTATTTAAAAACAATTAATTTGTAGAAATCTGTCTTCACTTTGAAATTGAGTTTTTTTTTGTATTTTTTTATTGTCAAAAAAGTCAAGTTGACCATGATTGATTTATAAAATCAATAAAAGGGTAAAACATCCAAGAAGTGAATACATTTTAAAGGCACTGCACATATAACACAGAAAGTCAGGTTCAGTAGAGGGCCATAAAAAATGTATATGATGCTGTTTTTTTAATGTCCTGATAACCATTATTCAACAGGACAGCCAAGGCCTAATTCGTTCTCAGGGATCGCTTCATTATTGAACAGTTAAATGGTCAATAGGTTCAGCCGAAGCAGCTTTTAGCACAAGGGCAAATAGACAGTGTGAAAGCCAATGCAAATAACTGGCGCTCAAACAAGGCCTAATGCATTAATGACTGCATGACGTGCACTAATGTGACGGCAACAGATTCAGACTGACAGTAATGGAGAATTTTGCCCCTGGTTATACTCATAAGGCCCGCATGGGAAGGGGAGGAGGAGCGATGTACACCTGCCTACAGCCTGAGTCTTGACAGAAGCCTAATAAATAACAGGAGACAAGGTGAAGCAGCAGTAGCACCCCCCCCCCCCCCCCACCCCCACCTACACTACCACCGGTTGTGTGAGGAGCATCAGCCTACGCAGACAGCTTTTTGGCACGAAACAGTCTCCTCCAAGTTTGCAAGTGCACTCGTCCCGTTGAAGGAGGCAAACTTGAGTTATTCATGAAATTACAGGAGAAACTTTGCACCCTCCTGACTCTGGCGTCAAAGCAGCGGCGGGGGTTTTACTTGACAGATCTGAAATTAAGCTTCACGCTTCAGGTCGAGGCTAAAAGCTCACCTGAACCAAATATCAAAGTGAGTGCCATAAGAATCAATTTCAGTTCGCATAAAAACCTCTGGTGCTCCACAGCGCTGTATAAAAATCAGCTGATAGAGCAGCAGGTTTTGAGAAGAGGTGAAGAATGTGTCAGAGACGGGGTCGATTCAATCTAAACTATCACTGATCATTGATACGGATTCAAGATTTCAGGTATCAGGAGTAAATAAAAACAGTTTAAATATCGTTATTTTTACTGCTGTCAGTGAAAATCATTGACTTAATCATCAGTCAAGAAGAGCTAATTTGGCTCATAAGCTACCCCTTTGTCAGCTGTGAAATTTTCACCAAGCAAGGGCAGCTGGGTCATAAGTAACTTTATAAAACAAGCATCTTAATGACTCTTCAGTGCTCACTATTCACTATTTTTCCACCAGAACACAAACCGTCTTGACCTATCCTTTCCGAAAACAAACAAGCTATTAGATTATCACCAGTGGTTCAATCACAGGATTCAGAAAGATCTGCAAGCAGAGCTACTGCCAACTTTGTTGTTTTTAAGTGTCAACATTCACTCGAGTCACAGTGCTATTTCTCTCCAATACCAGCATACCTTTAAAACCGTTATCAACAACTGACTGAGAGAGCTTCATACTGAAAACCAGCATGTTTTTTGCACTTTTCTGCATACACAGGAGGTCACAAGGACCTACGGGCTGAGCTGCTGCTATCTTGTGTGGCATTGCTTAGCTAGGTTTTTTCCCCTTCCCTTTTTTCAGGTTATTTTTGGGGCTTTTTGCATTCAACAGACAGAACAGCTGAGGGGGAAACACAAGGAAAAAGGAGAGGGAAGACATTCACCAAACAGCACAAGGGCTGGGAACCTACCCTGCCTGTTGAGGACTGCAGCTTCTGTAGTCTAGAGGTGCATCTCGTTTCTTTCGACGTGTGCTGAGTCTGGCTTGAGTCTTTTCCTTGTGCCCCCACCACCACTAATGGAGAGACTCAAGGGAGCAAAGTGAAGGACATAGGATCGAAGAAATATGCTTTAAGAGACATCCTTCAACTGTGCCAAACCAGCCCCCCTTCACCTTTAAATTGTGTTATGTTGCAGCCGGATGTCACAATTGTTTAAATTCATTCTGTTCTCATTAATCTACACTCAGTACCCCATCATGAAATGGTGAAAACAGAATTTAAAAAACGCTGCATGCTAATTTTTTAAATACAAAAACTGGATTATCACATTTGGGTAAGGATTCAGACTTTCTGCCAAAAACACTCAAAATGAGCTCAGGGGCCTTTGCTGAGATATTTCTACACCTTGACTGGGGTCCACCTGTGGTTACTGGAATTTATTGCACATGATCTGGAAAGGCAGGCACCTCTCTATAACAGACCTCACAGCTGGCAATGCATATATCAGAGCAAAAACCATGAGGTCAAAGGAACGCCTGCAGTACTCAGAGACAGGATTGTTGCAAGGCACAGATCTTGGGAATACTACAAAACAAATCTGCTGCATTGAAGGTTCCCAAAAGCACAGTGGCTTCCATAATTCTCAAATGGAAGACGTTTGGCACAACCAGGACTCTTTCGCCGGTCACCCGGCGAAAATGAGCAATCAGAGGTGAAGGGCCTTAGTTAGAGAGGTGAGCAAAGAACCTGATGGTCACTCTGACTGAGCTCCAGAGATCCTGTGTGGAGATGGGACAAAGTCCCAGAAGGACGAACACCACCGCAGCCCTTCATCACTCTTGGCTTTACATGGAAGCCTTTCCTCAGTATAAACGCATGAAAGAAAACTCTGAAAGAAAGCTAAGCTACCTTCTGAATGCACAATGGCTAACTCGTCAAAGTTAGCTGTGTTTATTAAGTACAGTAAAAACAAGCCTTAACTTTGCATTGATTAAGCAGATTCAAGGAAAAAATCAGTGACTCTTTATGTAGACAAAGAGACAACTGATAGAGCTCTGCAAATCAAGGTTTGACCAAATTCAATGGTGTTGCTTTGCTAGTTTTTAGTGTTCATTGTGAACAATTTTCTTTTTCTTAAGGCCAGATTTTTACAGAGACTCTCAAACTCTCAAAGACAACCAAGCAGATGGCTTTAAACACTAAAAACAGTTTATGAATCATTCTCAAGTGAAAAATTAGTCCTTGCCTTGCTAACACACACTAACTGGTGACCCAAAAACATATGTCGAGTTCTTCAACTTAAAATAACGTTGGCAATACTTGAAACACAGACAACATGGCTCGCTGAGACTATTTTAAAGAATGGACGACAGTTAGCCATGTAGAGGAGAGCACAAGAGCTACGTTAGCTTCTTTTTGACTTAGCTATGTTGCTGGACTACAAGAAACAAAAGAAAAAGAAACTTAGCCCAGGATCTGTCGTGAATAATAAGTAACATGTTAAAATTAATGTGTCACCATTGCTTTTGCTGCTGCTAACTTCACTAATGCTACTTAGCTAGTTGTTTTTGTAGCTAGTTTTCTTTCAGTGTATGGTTTTGCACTATTTTAACCCAATAATGAATTCTAACAGAGATTACAACTCTCCAAAACAACTGGCCAGGTCTCTTTACCAGTAAAGTTAGCATAAAGTCAAATTTTTAAGCCTTGCTAATGTTTTTAGCGAGACTAGCTTAGCTTAAAAGGACCTTTCCAGCTAAGTACTGAACCAAAAGCATTGATCGGGTCATTTGACTGAGTAAAAACTGATGGTGGCATTACTTGAAACACTAAGAAAACAGTAATATTCCTATTTTGGGAGAGTTTATGGTAAAACATGAGACAAAAGTAAACAAACATTGGCGCTAATATTAGCTTTAACAGCTATGAAAATGGGAAACAAGGTTAAAGCTTTGTATTGAAGTGCCGAATCTGTTTAAATGACCAAACCTGAGCAAACTTTAACTATATTTAAAATTTAATAGTGACAGTGAGTTGTTATTCTCCCTGGTATGCAGTTAGGTGGCTTAAAAATCAATTGAGAAGACCCTAATGTCCCAATTTAAACAGCTTCTCCTGCTCCTCCCCCGCTCCTCCTCCTCCTCGTCACCATTAATAACAATTGGGACCCTTGGAGCATTAATTAGTGAAATTTTCCTGCCTTCCCCCTCTCTTCGAGCCACCTACAACGAGTGCAAACTTCTGTAAACATGATCCGCTGCATAGTAAGTTGTTTTTCTACCATTTTTTTTCTTTTTTAGACATGGTGATGAGATCACAGAATTGTTGGAGCATGCCTCACACACACAAACACTCTCTCTCTCTAACACTCATGTCTCCGTCTCTCACTCTCTCTTCATTAGGCAGCCCCTGTGCCGGCCTGTGTGCGATTCATTAGCTTTTATCCTCTTCATTTGAAGAAGGAGCTGTGTATAATTAGAGCAGCTCTGTTTGTCCAGCATCCTTCACAGAGTCACATCTCAAGGCCAATTATCATTCCGCCGCAGCACTCGCAGATAACGTAGCCACATCAGCTGCCTGGAGAATGAGCTTCAAACTATTACTGCCTCTCAAGAATGTAAATAAAATCACTTGCAAATCAACAGCTAATGATTGAATGTGGAGTGGCACTCCAGGGATATGAAGATGATGAACTGTTGGAAGACTTTGCGTTCAAGGATTTTTTACTCACTTTCATTCACTTGAAAATATCTGTGATGGAGCTTAACCAATTTCCATACTTTATGTTCAGCGTTTAAATCATAGACTATATAAAAAGATGGACCATAAACTGCTCCACAAAGGTGAAGCCAAAACACTGAGAGTGCCCCCCAATAGAGCTCAACAGCACCGGCCCACATTTTTGGAGACTGGCTCCAGAAGTAAAAGTCGCCATTCAAATACTCCACATCCATTTGGCAAAATCTTAACTACACAACTTGTAATACATGAACCAAGCTAACCTGCTGACTGAACTCTCATGACCCTTAAGGCAAAGGTACAAGACTGTGCATTTTTCTTTACAAGAATGAAGAAACTTTATATCCCACAATCCACTCTGATCCACTATATTCATTGTTAGATAGTTTTTCAAGCTATCAAACTCTATGGACCTTTTTGACACTTATCTTTATTTTAGTGTTTACTTTTTAAATGATAATGATGTAATCTATAATCATTTGCTGACATATTCCTTCATATTATGGCAGAATGTAGTCGTTATTAACAGTTGAGAGTCACTGTTTGCAAATGCTGTAGACATTTCCATACTGAAAAAATGCCAATAAACTTCTGACTTTTAGGACGCATCACATAAGCTTTACCTTCTCCATGCAAACAGATGGGACCTGAATCTAACTACAGAATCATAACACACTAACACAAAGGGTCTTTAACTCTCTATAACCATCAGTATTTGCTTAAAACTTAAGGGTTTCCACTACATGTAATTGATCATGGCGCCACGCCAAAATAAAAGCCGCCATGCCTTCAGAATTATAATTGTTTTTTATCAGCTGTTAAAAATGTAGATTATACTGTATGAATTTCGCTTAGTTTAGTACTTCCCTGATTATAATCCGATGATTAGCGGTAAACTAGAGTAGTTATATTCATCATCAACCCTGTCTCATGATGGAGATGAAATGCTAGCGACCTAAAAATAGCTCGTTGTCATAAAAACTTTCATTCAGTTTCTGTTACAATACAAGACTGGACAAAAACAATACCAATTAAAGGAGAAGTGCAAGCCACAACCACAGGGCTACAGGAGCAGTTGAACGTGTGTGTGTCTGTGTTGGCTAACGTTAGCTTGTTAAAAATGTGAGTGCTAAATGTTTATAAGTTATAATATTAATAACTTTAAGAGGCTGAGGCTTACCTGTGGCTCCTCTGGGATAAAATAATTGCCAGAGGACATAATAAAAGCAGAATCCCGCTTTAAGAGTCTTTCATTCAAATCCTATCCCCAGGCTGTTGTTATTAGTATGGTCTTAAAGTGTTCATGTATGTTTGGGGGGGGCAAAGTAAAATCATAAAAAATATAATTTTCTTTTTTTGAAAAAAAAAAAAAAGGTGCGTGTTTATCTTGTGGCATGTTATATAATTTAACAACTAAAAAAAAGTTGTTTTCTTTTAGTTTTAAGAATATAGACATTTAAACTCCAACATTATTACATTTATCCATGTTCAGTGGACCCCAATGTTTTTTTATTTCTCAAAATATCAAGTGATAATTTTACTTAAAAAAAAAAAAAAGGAAAAATCTGGGGGGGGGGTAGGCAACGCCCTCCCCAACTGTTTTAAAAAGTCCTGGAGGAAACCCTGAACCTTTTTTTTTGTTGGCTTGCAGGATCTGCAATCGTTAATAGCAAGGCCCCACTCGCTGATCTCTAATGCACAGACTCTGGCTCCAAATTACACAACCAATGAGTATTTTGGATCACTTCCTGTACAACAGAAGGAAGTAAAGACATCTCATCCATCCTTTTACAAAGTCAGTGGTTCAGACAGTCTCATTTTGTTGTCAAGTTTGTCTTGTCCTCTAGTATTTACACCTCATAGCCATCGTTTCCATTCAAAACACTTTCAGCAAGCTTCCAACCTTAATCTGGGCTCTAATTTCACACTCCTTTTTCTAAACACAGGCAGCATCACAGCTATTTTTCATAATAACCCCCTGAGCGGAGAGACAATAACCCTAAACATCTGCTGAAAGTTCCCAAAGAGCTTTTCACGGTCAACAGAGGAATGTTTTTGACCAGCCAGGTCAGTCATCTGACGCACTCCAACTGTCCAAAATTATCATGTGATTGTCTCGCTGAGACCAGATTGAAGGTCAGGTGATGTCTAGAGGCACGGCTAAAGGATTAAACATTCAAATTTTGAACATGGTGATGACAGGGCAAAAGAAACTGTTTTCATTTAGTTTTAGGAAGAGCAAGAAGAAGAGAAGAATAGGTTATATGAAAGTCAAACAATTCCCTGTTGCAGTCTGATATGTCTGTGTTTTTTTTATTATTTTGTTAAAAGTTTATTATTATTAAAAATGAACTAAAAAGTTTTTTTGTTTGTGTGTATGTGTTAGTGGGTGGCAGGTTGAGTCGTGTCTTTGTCTGACTGACAGATGCTGGTATGCTGCCAGAGTGCTGCTAAGGAACAACAGACAGAGTAAACAAACTTGCTCTGTGGCTGCCAGTTTTGGCAGACACTGTTGTTTTTTTTCACACAGTATCAAAAAGTTAAGACTGCAAGAATATCTAACATGACAGAAGTGATATTTCCTGATTAATTTAAATGCTGTTTAGACTGCTGCAGCTAGACACCCTTCAAACTTTCAGTTATGGAGATTTTTTTTTTTTTCCTGTGACGGATTATTCAGTCAGATGTTCTGCAAACTAAGGTGCAACAGTTCACGTTAGGCCCTTTTCACACAGGCACTCCAGGAAGTTTCTTAACAATTTTCAAGACAGCTATCAGTTTCTAGAGTTTCCCTTTTTACACATATCTTTCACATCTGGAGTTTGTCTTGTTTATCTGAAGAAAGAGGGGTCTCAGGAGGCAGGGAATGATGAAAATAGAACTAGATGATCCGCATGCACAAGAGACATCCCTCCTGTTAATGCATCAATAAAAATGTGATGTCTCCTATTCTTCTACATTCTTCAATCTTGTTCTCACAGTTTTATACAGGTGAGCAGAGAAGAGCATGAAACAGCTTCATTACCTGCTTAAAGATCGCATCCATTCCCATCCAAGTATCGTCCATTTGCACAGCTCACTCACTTTTTTTTTTACATCTTCACCAGTGTAGTGCATGTGTGAAAGGGGCTTCTGTAAGTTATATAATCATTCAAATTTAGCAGGAAAACTAATGTTCAGATTGTCCTGAGTCTGTTGTTGCTTTTGTGTTGTTAAGCAGGCTGCTGTCTGGCTAAGTGTGACCGTCTGCTCAGTGTGGGATATAACGCTCTGTTACTGTAAAGTTGCTACTTCGCTGAATTAATGCAAAACCTTTTGGTGCAATCAGTGAACTCGAAAAGTTCTAACATAAAACAACAAAATGGCAAAGAGAATGAAAATTTGAAAAAAAAAAAATCTACATTGCACCTGCTGTGCAGTACAGAAAACTCAGCACACATTCATGAAATTCCCTCGAGAGCTGCATAAATTCAGAAACTTCAGGTTTGTTTTTAAGCCTTGAATATCATGACTTACTGTTCCTTCTGTGCGCTGAAACTGATGTTTAAACACCTGAAAAATTACAGCCGAGTCAGGACTCTAGATTGTTGTCATTCAAAATCCTCTGTGCTCCAGTGCAGAGTGAAATGTCTTACTGTGCAAATACTCTTTGCCATACAAAGCCAACTCCTAATACCATTTTTATTGCTTTTTAATTTGTTTTGCAGAGGTTGAAACAATCCAAAAAAATTACATCAACACAGACTGTCATGATTGTAGAAGCAGAAATATAACATGCTTTGGCTGCTATAAGTGCCTCAGACAACAGCCAAAGTGTTACATTGGTAGTAAAAAGTTTGCATTTGCCTGATCTGAACATCAGACATATCACCTGCACTCTAAACTCATCAAAAAGTCCATCCGTGGTTACTGATCCTCTCCAAAGCATCATCAATCTGAGCTCCTAAGCGTTTCTCGTGAGTTGTTTTGTGATAAAGTGTTGTTTACTGGTTTTTGGCGTGTCGACTTTTCCTCGACATCCCTGATCTATTACTTCAGTTACTGATTTTCCTACATTTCCAAGAATGCCTCGTGGCAACTTTTGTACAACAGATGCTGGCTTTTCCCAACGACACAGAGCTGAATAATGTGTCAAGCTGTGTGCCCTTTACTCAGACTGCAACATGTTTGGTTATTCTGATACAATAAGCCTGATGATGATGAAGGCTAAATATCAGATATTTAAACAGGATTTTTGTATACAAACACTCACTATCTTTGTGATTTGAGAGGCTTCTGGTGATACTTGACACAAACAGATCATAATTTTGTTTTCTTTTGTGGTGCAAATAATCCAAAATATCTTTATGCAGTATTATTTCTAAAAAAAGAGATGTATATTGCCCCAAAACTAAATGTATGAATGGAAAAGCTGTTTTGGTCAAAATTTTAGTTGTAATTCATCTTTAGATGCTGTGATAAAGTGAGCTGATCAATGAACATCTGAAATACTTAAAGGGGACATATTTTACCCTTTTAAAAAAATTTTATATTGGTTTCAGAGGTCCTCAAAACATGCCTGTGAAGTCTGTTGCCGAAAAAAATACTCCAGTATTGGAGTTTGCATGTCTCAAAATCCTACAGTTTCAGCCCTGTTTAGAACGAGCTGTTTCTGTGTCTGTGGCTTAAAATGTTACTAAGCTGCCTGACTCCGCCCCTAACTCTGCCCCTTTCATTAAATTGATGTGGCTGAATGGATGTGGCTGTCCTGACCCTCCTCTCAGGATCAGAAGAGAAAGGTGGAACTTTCTTCGAAGAAGGTAGGGCCAACCGAACCTGGGGGCGGAGCTAACTCCCCACATGACATCACGAGGGAAAAATCTAAGAACTTCTTGTTTCAGCACACATTTTCTGAAAGACAGGGAGGGAATGGATTTTTTTTTGTATTTGAGGGGATTGTGGACAGGCCAAGGGCACATGTTTCTTGTTAGAAAAGCCTGAAAAGGTGATATTTGCATAATATGTCCACTTTAAAAGGAAAGTATTTCAACTGCCATACAGGCCACTTGAAAAACAGTGCTTTAAACACAGTATAGCCTCTGAGGGGGATTCAATATGGTTCAAGTCTTAGTGACCTTTGACCTCTAAACCTTATCTGACAGAAAATCTTTCATCTTGCTTCATATACCTATTGTGCTACCAGGATTAAAAGTCACTGTGACTTTGAACTCCAAAATTCAACCAGTTCATCCTTGAGTCAGCATGGACATTTGTGCAAAGTTTAAAGAAGATCCTTCAAATCTTTCCTAAAATATCTGGTTCACAATCAAGATATGAAAATGAAGCTCTGTGACCTTAACTTTTGGCCTGTAACCTCCAAAATCAAATATGTTCATCCTTAAGTCAGCATGGACATTTGTTCAAAGTTTGAAAAAAAATTCCTGAGCATTCTTGAGATATCATGTTCACAAGAAAGCTATAAACTTTAGATGCAATGACCTTGACCTATGACCTCAACATTTTTTTGCTATTCATCCCTGAGTCAAAGTGGACATTTGTGCAAAGGTTGCAAAAAATATCTCAAAGCATTCCTGAGATATCAAAAGCAAGCGATAAACATGAGGTCCAATGACTTATGCTCCATGACCTCAGTTGTCTAACCAGTTTGTCCTTGTGTCAGATTGGATAGTTCTGCAAAGTTTCCAGAAAATTTCTCAAAAAGTTCTTGAGATACTGTGTTCACAATTAAGGTATTAACATAAAATGCAATCACCTTGCATTACTGGCCTAAAAAACCCTAACTGACTCTGAGTGGACATTAGTGCAAGGTTTACAGAAAATCACTCAAAGCATTCCTGAGTTATCTTATTTAAAAGAATATTGGAATTGATGCCCAACGACCTTGACCTCTGGCCCATAACATCCAAATTCTTATCAGCTTATACTTGGGTCAGAGTGGACATTTGAGCAAAGAAAATCCTTCAAAGCATTCAGAGTGATAAACTTCCTGAGTGCGGGAAGAATAAAATGCCCAATAATCGTTAGTTCTGATCTATGGCAGCCATTATTGCAGTTTATCCTTGAGTCAGAGTGGGCCTTTGAGCAAAGTTTGGGGAAAATGCATCTAAACATTCTTCAAATTTGGTGGTTTGAAGCAAGGTATGAACATGTAGCCTAGTGAGCTTGACTGTTTGCCTATGACCTTTGAAATCTTGAGTTTATTCTTGAGTCAGTGGACATTTGTGCTAAGTTTGAAGAGAAATCCTGCTGTTTTCTTATGATATCATATTTACAACCAAGATTTGAACACAAAGCCTAATTACCTACATGTTTCACCTAAAAATCTAAGCATTTTATCTCAAAGTCAGAGTGGACATTTGTGCAAAGTTTGAAGGAAATCCTGCAGAGCATTCTTGAGATACCACATTCACAAGCAAGGGGTGATCATGAGGCCCACTGTCCTTTGACCTATGATCTTAACTGTCTACTGAGTTTATATTTGAGTCAGAGTTGACATTTGTTCAAAGTTTGAAGAAAATACCTCGAAGAGTTCTTGAGATATCCTGTTCATAATGACCTGGATGAATGTGCAGACATTCAGACTCTGCTATCACCAGCTTTGAGACATAAAACTTAAATCAGACAGAAGTGAGTTTATTTTTTGCACAGACCTATCTACTGCTTAAGAAATGAATAATACTCCAAGACACTTCAAACAAACGGATTAAGTCCACACTGCTGCACTTTCTATGGTAAGTCTTAAAAAGTTTTGATTTTAAAGTGACAAGTCCATGCTGACAAACTCTGCAGACCCTTTCTAGACGTCACACATGTAGCCGCTGTTTGAACAGCTTCAGTAAATCCATGCGTCTCCACCGCCTTCATTATCATCATAATACAAGTGTCTGAAAAAGCAAAGTTACAGAAGAATGTAGACACCTCACTTTTATGCTTTGTACTATCATCAATCACCACGAAGCAGCTTTTTTTCTTTCCTTTCCTCTACACTGGTTAAAGCTATCGAGAGAGAAAAAAATTGCATGCATATTTAATTTCATTCTCCACTGGCTCACACAAAGGAAACTGCCACCCTTCAGGACACCTTTCGGAAAAGTCTCTATTAAGTCTGAGTCAGCTGGGAGGGGTAGAAAAAAAGAAACATTTCATGAGTGAAAAACTATCGAAATTATTGCCAGACTTCAAATGAAGTGCTGTTTATCTTCCTGAGCAGGCGATGTGTTGTTTTTACTCCTTAGTCACAGCTTGGATGGCAATCAGGATCGGTCAACCAGGACGCTATCAGCGGCAGTCACTCTGCAATGACAAAGTACGGCTCCACGCACAGAGCATGCTGGGCATTATTCTGCACACAATGGCTCACCCCTATCAGAAAACTAGGCAGGTTTTATGGCAGCTAGAAAAGGTGGTAAACATAACAAAGCATGCTGCTGCCTGGAATTTAATGTGCTCGCTCAAAGACGGAGTATAGATATCAAAGGCTGAGGCCTTCTGGAGGAAAAAAGCTGTCCTCATAATGTAGAAAACAGAAGCACTGGCCATACACAACAAGTGATTTATATTGTTTTTTTCTCTCTCTCTGAACCCAGAGCATCCAGTGGGCTTTTGAATGCAACAGGGAGGAAAAGCAACAACAAAAGAGCAGTTCATCTCAACAGGAGAGCAGATCCAGGTGAATAAACAAGTTCACAAAGGAAGGAGATGAACCCAATACAGTCTGATCCTGATTAGAGTGGGTTTTCTTTTTTTTTAATACGTAAATTAAAAGACTTTCCAAGGACTCATCTCTCTCTGTGATCGAATTGAGGCTGCATATTCACAAGGTGCACTGAAGGAGCCCAGTGGTGCTCTGGTTACCTCAGTGATCTAATTATCACATGAGCTGTTATCACATACTCTCCATAACAAATGTCTCCAGCCCCCGCATGCAATCGTCCTCATATTTAGCCTCCACCCTCCCTCTCTGTCTCTCTGGCTCTCTCTCTCCATCCGTGTGTGGCTAATCCGTCACCTAGCCAGAGTGAGCAACACACAGCTGATTGATTTCTTCCTGGTTTACATATTTACACACACACTCATGCAATTAGGAGCACATTTATCGATGGTTTTCGGGCACCACTGGGAGTCCTGCAGTGCGGCCCACTACGATAAATCTCCCCCGTCCTGAGGCTGCCAGCAGGCAAGACTGATGAACCTCACGCCAAAATGGACTGGGGATAGTTGGAGCTGCAGGGTAGAGGAGCTCTTAGGCACTAAAATTGACCCCTAGTGTTCATATTACTTCAAAAATAAGTGGTTTTTGAGATTAAAGGTTTTCATGCAGCTTCTGTAAGACTATTAAGAGGCCAGTTATCTTCCATATAACTCTTGTAAGACAGCACCCTTGTAAAAGAAAGATACTCATTTAGAATCAAACTTAGCATCAGAAAAGGGTTAACTGCCAAGTGCATTCAATTTCAAATGAATCTGATTTGATAAATAGGTGCAAAAACATCATAAATAAAGGGTAATTTAGAAAAAAAAACAAGGTTACAAAGTACCCTAAATCCTATTGTTGGAGCCTAAATGAATGAAACATGGGCAAAAAAGCAACAGAAGAAGAATTAATAAACAAAATTTGTTTAACATGTAATAAAGAAACATCCTTGGCATTATGTGGACCATTGTAGGCTACATTATATATTGAGAACTTAGAATAGGCATTGGGGGAAGAATTGGGTTTATTTCAAAGTATGTTCATACATACAAGGAATGTGACTTGGTGTTTTGGTGCTAAAGTAGCCTAAAAAGAAGTAATTAGACATATAAAAAGGCTGTAAACAGCAGAAAACCTACTGTTGGAGCTTAAAGGGGATGGAATAAACAAAACAAAAATGCAATAAGAATTGAGTATTAAATAAAAATGTATTAAATGTGTAAAAAAGAATGAACCCTGACATTACTGGGGCCATTATAAAGTGAAATCCTATATATTTTCTTATTTAAAATCAAAATCAGGCTGAGAATTCTGTCTATCTCCAAGTATACTCACACATACAATGAGTCTGACTTAGTATTTTGGTGTAAAAGTGACAAAAATAGAGGAATAAACATCATTAAAGGACTGCAAACAGAAGAACATCTACTGTTTGAGCATAAATAATATGGAATAAAGGTAATAAAGCAATAAGAAATAAAGAATCCAACACAAAATGCCTTTGTGGTGCAATATAGGGTTATCTCTGATATTACTGGGACAATTGTGAAGTGAAACAGTTCAGATTTTTAAACTTAGAATCAAAATCAGAGTAAGCACTGGGTTTTATTTTCAAGCATGTTCACACATACAATGAATCTGACTTGGTGTTTAACTGCAAAAAACGATAAAAATAGTTGATAAGAAATATATAATGGCCATAAACAGCAGAAAACCTACTTTTGGAGCTTGAATAGAATGATATACAGGTATTAAAGAAATAAAAATTCAGTATCAAACACAAAATGTCTTTAAGGTGCAAGAAAGAATGATCACTGGCATTACTGGGACTATTATAAGATAAAATGTGTTTTTTGTTTTTTTACATCAACATTAAAGTTTTTTTAAAAAGTTAATATTAAAAAAGACTTTAAACAGCCAAATGCCAACAGTCGGAGCTTATTTAGAATGGTATAAAAGTAAAAAGCAATAGAAAATTAAATATAAAATAAAACATTTCTTTAAGTTTCAATAAAGAGTGAACCTTACCATTACAGTGAAATTATATTTATATTTTTTAATTTAGAGTCAAAATTAGAGTAAATATTGAGTTTATTTTCAGTTATATTCACACATACAAAGAAGCTGACTTGGCACTTAAGTGCAAAAGTGACAAAAATAGAGGAATAAGAAGTATTAAAGATCTTTAAACAGCAGAAAACATAATCTTGGAGCTTTAAGGGGGATAAGCAACAAGAAATAAAGAATTAAACACAAATATGTCTTCATGGTGTATAAAGAAAGATTCTTGATACCATTGAGGCCACTTTAAAATTACATTATTGACATTTTTTAGGATTTTGAATAAAAGTTAGACTCAGAATTGGGTTTTTTGCCAATCAAATTCATACACAGAAGGAATCTGATTTAGTGTTGTGTGCAAAAAATATAAAAAATAGAACTCTAATACCAAATAAATGGGTAAAAAACAGCAGAAATCCTAATGTTGGAGCTTTCAACTAATAAAATTATATATATATATATATATATAAAGCACATAAGGTGAAAAAAGGTGAAAAAGGTGCAATAAAGGACTGCACAGAGTGGACATGCATATTAGAAATGTCTGTATAGGATGCAAAACACTAAAACAGAATGTACTAAAGCAAGAGCTGATTATATGGTGTATTCCTCAAATTTTTGCAAAGTTGGTGATTATTTGGTTTAAATCAAAGAAACTGGCTGGCAAAGTCAAATGTTTAAAGGGGCACTGAAGCCTTGTGCAGGAAAAGCAAGTAAAGAAAATGATTAGATAAAGAAAAAATCAAGCCATTATTGAATCAGATCCATGATCAAATTGACATTTTGTCCCGGCTCAGACAGACGCACACAGTTTCCAAAGTGCATCTAAATTCTGATCTATGAGCAGCACGGTGGCATCAGATTATATGTGTACCATGCTGCCCCCTACAGGACAGCTGAAAGCTCATCCCCACAGCATCCAGCAGCAGCCACACATCAGATGACAGCACAACTTCACCTCACACATCGCTTCCACGGAGTCTGAGCGGGATATAAAAGAGTAACATGAAGTCATGAGGGCATGTTTCCATGAAGACAATGACAGCATACATCAGAATCAGACAGCACACACTGTCCACATATTGATTGAACATGAATATAGGCTAATGCCCTTTTTCCACATAGATAATGCCATTAAGGAGACAGCAGAAACGACCTCTTTAGGGGCCAAATTAGACTCCGGGTGTTAAGTCCCTTCTGGCAATCTACAGCCATTATTACACCCACGGTCAAATCTGCACTATTATTATTATTACAGTCGTTCTAATAAGTCATTTCACTATCTGGTACTAATCCTTTAACTTTTTTCCCTCCTCTTCACAAAGCTTTGAATAGACTTACAGCTAATGAAGTTGCCTATGTATGAATATGATTAAGTTGAGCAGGAGAGGATGTAGTGTGCATCAGCAATTAGACGAAGAGTGACACAATAAATTCAGCTCGTGTAAAGTGAAGATTACCAGAAAAGTGATGAAGCAGACACTTTTCCGAGACATCCTAAAACATGATGGAAACAAAGCATGCAATGGGAACAGCTATATTATAAATAATGCAGCTTAGTTTAAGTTTTGAGGCATAAAATTTGACTTTTGAACAATATTTTCACAGCATTTAACAGTTGAAGAGAGTGTGCATGCCCCTAATAAACCATTTCAGTGAAGGACACTTAAAGATGAAGAAAAGCAGGAATATATTTCTAAATAAGGGCTTCAGTAAAGGTGTTTAAAATAGGAATTTGCACACAGATTGGTGATTTGTGCAGGTTTTGGTGATAAACAAATACATTTAAGATGCAAAGTCCCTGAAAAACTTACTCTCAGTGGTTTTCCCTCTTGTTAAAGTGACTGTAAACTATGTCTGCAAGGTTATAGATAAAGTTATTTTGGAGTTGAAGGTAAAATAACAGACAGTAGGTCTCGTTTGGCTTAACACCTCTCTGAATGCGCACATGCAGTGACACTTTGGTGCGTATATCCCTTAAGGTTAATCACATTAGACTGCAATTATGAAGATAAAGTTAGACGCAAACACGGAGCAACTTAAAGTTGTTTTCCAGTAAATAAAGGTATTGAACACTCACGAGCTGCCCTTGTGCCCTGGACGCACCTGCTCGTGCAAAGGTGACAGCAAAACTACTGATGAGTGCACGTGAAAGCAACAGAGGGACACATTATTATGATTTGTATTGTTTTGACGCTTGATGCACCTCTCACGTAACTTACTTTTACCATATAAATACTCGAAATAACACCTCGGATATTCAAAAAGCCTTTAAATTGAACCGTCAGACAAAAAAACGGGCAAATAGTTAAAGTGCCTGTTCCCTCCACTTCGTCCCTCGGCTGTGTCATACACCGGGACAGCGCTAATGCTCCGAACAAACATGCCAGGTAAATCCTCCTTACCTTTAAAAACTTCCCCTCTCGCGGACAGAAGCAGCGTTAATGCAGCAAACAAGCAATTAATAACTTTATCCATGTCGACAGCGGCGTCGTAGCGTTAACCCCGAGCCGCGGGGTTAACTGGGAAGTCTTTATATCAACTTGAATCCTACCTACACTTTAGTGTTAAATCTAAAAAGTGTCTTTCCCCCCTGCCCTCCGTCCCTCCACGTGCTGCCGGGCTGGGAGAGGACTCTGCCGCCGACGCTGCTGCTCCTTGCCGGCTTTGCTCCACACTTCTTGGAGGAGGAATGTGTATGAGTGAGTCCTGATTCCTGAATTACGCGTGGATTGAGTGAGAGGTCCGGCAGCTCCAGGAGAGCGGCGGCGGCTGAGCGCGCGCTGTCTGGCCGGTAGAGGGCGCGCGCGGGAACCGCCAGTGAGAGGAGAGAGGACAGGCGGAGGTGGCTCCTCCTCCTCCAGCGCCTCAAAGTGCCTCTGTTTGGGGTTTATTTGGACAAATTGTGGTAAGTAGAGACAGCAGGAGAGCAGGGGCGGTTTGAGTCATTTTGAGGCATTAGTGAGGCCATCCCTGATTTTACGAAAAGCGATATTAACAAGAGAACGAAATATTTTAAGTATTTTGTTTGGGAACAACAGAACTACATGATATGACATAGAGATGAAATAATCTTGACGCATTTAGTCATCACCTCTTAGAAGAGCATCTAAACTCAAACTCAAACCCACATATTCATATTTTAACACATCTCTTGACCAGGTGTTACTTATAATACTAAGAAAAATATGTGGTCTCTGTTTAGTATGAGTTCTTTTTCAAAAAATCCCACAATTTTTATTCAGTGCATGTCATTTTACCAATCCATCCAGTCATTGATTCAATACGTTTATCGTAGGGATGTACAATATTAAATTCTTGTCGATATTTGGTATAAGAAAATAATCTTAACCAATATCAATACTAGTATTCGAATGTACTTCAGACCTAAAACTTCAGTCCTTAAAACACACAATTTAAAGTTTTAGGATGAACAAATTGACAAATTTCAGTTCTTAAAACACACTTTAAAGTGTAAGGAATAATGATGAAAAAAGAAAAAGACTGCAGATGATGGAGGTCTGTTAGTACAGCCTAAAACTCCACTAATCTATATGTTTGTACCACCAGTATTTCCCGCTGATACAGGAAGATTTTTACAGGCAATATATCAATTGTGAATATGAGCAGATATTTTCATATCTGCCAATACCCTCAATTCACTTTTTAAGTTAATGTCTGCCAACATCATACCTATAATATCATGCATCCCTAGTCCATAGGGATCTACTGAACTGCTCTTTGCTTGGTATAAATACATTTTGCAGCATTTTGAAGGGTTTGGACCTTGCCATTGGGGACTTTTTGTATAGCTATGATTTATTTTTAATGCTTATATATCCACTTTTTGCCCTTATGGACAAACTTTTTTCCACTAAGGACCACAAAGGCCTACAAAAAAATATCAGGATGACAAGACCACTTTGATATACCACACTTTTGGTAAGTTAAAGTTTATTAAGTTTAATGTAGGTTAAGATATTCTCAGTGATTTAATATTGTTCAGAAAAAAACAGTCGTCACAGCTTTCCATTAATGACTGACAAAACAAAAAGCCAATCACTATTAAGGACCTGGGGATCAGATGTTTGAGGGGCTCTGATGCAGAGAGGAGAGCTGTTGATGGCACAATTAAAAGAAATCCAAGAGCAAACTGTACAAAGCTTTATTGGAGTGTTGGTGCTTGAAGATGATAATCATGATATGTTTTGTAAATAAAACCTTGAGATGGAGCAGATAGCAAACCAAAGGAGGACCAGTTTTGCAGCCATTTTTCTGGCATTATCCATTTGTCTTTATTAATAAAGGTGTTATGACTCAAAACATCATTGTTATTTCAGTTTATGAAACACTATATTGCCAAAGTATTGTATATTGCCACCCATCCAACTAATTAAAATCAGGTGTTCCAATCACTTCCATGGCAACAGGTATATAATTATAATATGTATAATGTCTCTGCAGAAAGTTTGTGACCTCTGCGCACTATGCGCCTCAGCATCCGCTTACCCCACTCCGTCATTTTACGTGGCCTGCCACTTCGTGGCTGAGTTGCTGTCGTTCCCAATCGCTACCACTTTGTTATAATACCACTGACACTTGACTGTGGAATATTTAGGAGGGAGGAAATTTCACGGCTGGACTTGTTGCACAGGTGGCATCCTATCACAGTACCACGCTGGAATTCACTGAGCTCCTGAGAGCGACCCATTCTTTCACAAATGTTTGTAGAAACAGTCTGCATGCCTAGGTGCTTGATTTGATACACCTGTGGCCATGGAAGTGATTGGAACACCTGATTTCAATTAGTTGGATGGGTGAGTGAATACTTTGGCAATATAATGTATGTGACATATTCAAAAAAATCCTAATTGGTTCATGCACAAGCAAACCTAACCTATTCAGAGTCCACTTTTGCCCATGAAAAAGAAAAAAGCTTTTTATATCTGATTATTTCAAAATTTACCCCTTTATACAGAAGCTGATTTCATAAAGCCATGTCACTGCATGAGTCTTTGTTCTGATCGAGGTTGTAAGAAGTCAAAGCGAAGTACAAAATCGATGCTGAATTAAATGTAAGGGAAAATCAAGTCATATGTGAAATGCATGAGCAGAAAGGGATCAAGAGACAAAGATGTGCATTAGCATGGTGTCAGAGGGCAGAGTCTAATTCCGGAGTTCATGAGCTTTTTGTTTGTTCTTCAGCTGCTGTTTCAAAGGTCAAAAGACACAGAAAACTAAAGTTTATATGTCAAAAATTTGTATTCATCTTTATGAGAGATTGCCAATAAGTCCTCTAAATACTGACAGAGTTTTTATAATTAACATCAGGGGAAAAATGTTTCAGTGACAGTAAAATCAGTGAAATGAAAAGTACCATTAATGTTTTTGTTTTTTGTTTTTTTCAAGATTTAGACTTGTTATGTTGTGAACTCAATGTAACATTGTTGGTGTTCCCATGATAATAAATCTTCTTTCTCAGAATTTTGGGGAGAAGTCTTGGAATTATAGAAACTCTTAGTCATGAGAAAACAAAGTAGCAGCCTCCGGTGTCTAAAAATGAAACCAATGTTAAAGTGCAAAAGAACCTGACTTTAGTTCTTTAGTTTCGTGTCCATTTGTGGCTGGCTTCAAAAGTCCTGTAAGTCTTAAACAGGTTTATTTAAAAAAAAAAAAAAAAGTCTAATTTTACTGCAAAAAAACATTACAATTTTAAATTTAGTATGAACAACTCATTTTTTATTTGATTCATTTTTGATCATCAGATTTGTACTGACAAAGAAAAAGGACATGGAAAATATGTTGATATGTCACTGTCAATCCAGGACAGGGGCCTATGAAAATTTCCAAACAAGCATAGTACATTTTCATTATTAGGAAATTAAAAATCACCTAAGCCAGACTACAGAATCACATGGAAATGCTCTGATTATTCACCACTTGCAACATTTTTTGGCACATCTTTTCTCGACTGACTATATAAATCATAAAAATGTATTTTATTGATTTAATGTTTAATGTCAGTTTGTGTCAGCTGGATTCTTAACCGTAGTTCACCTTGTTTGTCCTTTCTGATCAAATTCATGCATTGATCTTATTGACTGACCTTCAAGGGGACCCCATCTGTCCAAAACTGGACTGCCACATTAAACAATTTCCTTCCGCTACATGAGTCAATCATGAAGCCGTGTTTTAATATATGCAAATATTTGTTCAAATTGAGTCTTATCTGAGATGGTGAGTGCAAACAAACAGAAGGATATTCTCTGAGTGTTATCAAACAGAGGGATGGAGAAGCAACTAATGACAAAGTCAACCAATGTCATTCCCTTATTGTTTTTGCATGCATAAACACACATGGCCATTTCACTTGTAGCAGCAGTTTTTGCTCGCTAATTAAAATGCAGCCAGATTGACATGAGTCTACATTTAGTTTCAAAATGACCTCCTGTTGTCAAGGATATACGGCTCCAGTTGTTGTTTTTCCACATAAAGACACCAAACAATGGCTGAAGCATTTCATAGAAGCACCACATGTCTTTTTGTGGTGTTTAGGTATTGTCTTGGCTGCGACCATTATGTTGCCAGGAATGCATGAATACCAGACTGAGCAGAGCTGTCATGGGAATTGATGAGAATGTAAACTCCTCCGATTGGACGCAGGAATGAATGGATGGCATCATTGTTTGCACACACAAATGCAGAGAAAGAATGAGAGGCAGTGTGTTTGTGAGTGATTGAGGGCTGTGTTTCAGTGGCTGTCCATAAACAAAGTAGTATGTCTGGTTCCTCTCTCGGCTTATATAATGTCCCATTCTGACCTATCAGATAAACTGAAATGCCCTCTCATCAACACCTCAAATCATGCTTAAAATGTATTAATTTTAATGCTTTTAAAAGTGGACTTTACACAGAAGAATATATCTATTTAATCTGGTTTGCATTTGAACTATACTACCTGTATAGGTCGTTTGCACTGAATGGTCCAGTTAAGTTTGACATGTGATGGTATGTGCTTATTTGCATTTCCAATATTGAAGGTTGGACAGGGTCCCAAATAACCAACTTGTACCATCCTACTTTTTTGGCACCATTCCATTGGGGTGCCAAACTTACCTATCTGTACCTAAAGGGTAATGCAATAAACACAATAGACACTGCAATTTGCTAATTGGTCGAAAGAAGCGTCACTTCCCATGCAACAGCAGTAATAAACACAAACATGAATATACCAAGTTTGAATATACATTGGAACTATGATATTTGAAATATTACCAGGATGATATTTTTAATCAACGACCACCCAGTGGATGACCTCGAGGTGAAGACCTTCCTGGCTATTGTTGGTTGTTGGGCAGCACTGTGAGGAAAGAGAAAATGTTCCAGCTGGTAGTGTAGCCTTGCTATCCAGTTTACCACGCCATCCACAATGCGAGGGTACAGATGTCTGTGGAAATGTGAACTATTTTGGGGTTTACCATAACAAACCGTACTCAATCAAACTGGACCACCTGGAAAGACAGCTGTACTGGAAAATGTGACATTTCTCCTATATTGCCCTTACTTACTAACATACATTACTGTACCAACAAGTTACTTTTTGTTTTCCCACATATTTCAAATACGTTAGCTAATGCTAATGCTAATTATTTATCAACAAACATTACTTACCGAGTTGCTTTTTGTTTTCAACATATTTCAAATACTTTAGCTTATGCTATTGCTAATTATTTAAATTGTAGCTCTTTTGTAACTGGCTATCTTTTCAGACCCTTCACTTCAAATTAGCAAATAAAGATACTTAACGATTAGCCTATTGATGGTCTATTACTTTTAAGCTAACAGTTGAACACTTACTTGACAAAAAGTTGTAACCATCAACCTTTGCGTAACTATTTTGACACATTAGTTTTAATTAGTATTTTAGCTGTTGAATCATTATTTTTAGCTATCTAACCTTTTTTATTTTAAATTACCAATTCAACCCAATGTTCATTACATTTAGCGTGTTATTTTAGCTGGTTTTGTCCAGCTGACCTACTTATTGCTGTATATCAGCTATTGATCAGTAACTTCAGCTAATTTTACAACTGTCAGTTCAATTACTTACAGCTAACAATTTGGACTATTTATCCACTTGACAACTTTTTAAACCCATATTAAGGGATTACCATTTCAATCTGTTATCTTTAGCTGTCTTTTTTGATTACTTATCTATTTTTAGTTAAGTATTTGAAATGTCAGTACATTCCTTTTACTATGAACTCTGGAAAAATTGTGCCCTTTCTAGTCAGACTTTTGGGTTTTTCTACATCCTATCTCAGGCACGTGCTAAAGGTGTCACTCTGTCTTGCTTACATGCTAAGTCTATTTTCAACGGAGTTCACTGCCAGCAAGAATCAAGCTACGTGGAGCAGATCCATCATACAGGAAGACGCTCACGGGAATACACCAGGAATCTGGTCAATAGATAAACAAAAACCCAGGTGCAGACTGCCAGTAATTTATGTGCAAATCAGTCACACTAACTGAATGCTGCGGGCACAAACCCTGCAGAAACTGTCGGTTAAGCCACACGCTAAAAGTAGCCTAATGGCTAAGCTACACTGTTAGCTTACCTGTTATTTTAGATAACTTTTGCAGCTGTTCATCCATTAAATTAAGCTAACAATTTCATTATCATTCCTTTGGTGAACTTTTTTTTCTTTTTAGCAGAATATTTGAAATATCTGCAGGGCTGCATTTATTTTAGCTCACTTTCAATATTTAGGTCCATTGCCACTCCCATAAGCCAAGTTCAACTGTTCATCTGTTAGTTTGTCTCTCAATATACTGTAAGTAGCTGACTGGCTGTCTAAGTCAGGTGTGTCCAAACTATGGCCCGGGGGCCAAATGTGGCCCGCCGTCCATTTTTGATTGGAATTCTTTGAATTAAATAAAATATGGCCCTCAATGGAGCATGAAGCTTGTGCTAGACTGTATTACTCTCTTAGTTTCAGCACAAGGCAGTGCAACCATGCTAATACTGTAAACAAACATTTTGACAATGCCCTAATGGATTACAGCAGCAAATAGCAGCACCAATGATGTTCCAGGGGCAGAGCCATTGGTATCCAGAGCCAGCCGGGGCCATCAACGAGCCATTTAAGCATACCCAGTCACTGAGCATTTCTTAAACTACATTAGATTGAATTTACTTTAATATCAAGGTGAGATAAATGAAAGCGGCTCCACCATCCTTATATATTTCTATATGTGGCCCCCAACGGAATAAGTTTGGACACCCCTGGTCTAAGTTATAACTTGACTCTTTCATTCAGATTATAATAATTGTCCTGCTACTCAACTATTTTGACTTTTCACCCATTTTTGTTCTGACTTTAGCATGCTATCTCAGCCATCTGATACTTTTTAGACAGTTAACCTTCTAGCTAGCTTTTAAACCTTTTCTTTATTGTTTTTATCAAAGTTAATGGCAATACATAGGTTAAAGTTAGCTAATTTTTTTACACCATGTTTCAGAGGAATTAGCTAGCTTTTAACAATAAATTATGACTAGCTAAAAGTAGCTTGGGCTAACTGTTGTAGCTTTGGCTTACTCCTTCATCTGTGTATTATTCTTCCAGTTATTTCAGCTGTTTATTAAGCTAAGCTGACTGTTAGCATTCTTCCTTGTAGCTAACTACTTTAAGGAGTGACTTTAGCTTAACCATATTTAACTATCTGGTAGGCTACTTTCAATTAACATTCATGACCGACTAGCATTCTAGCTAGCTTTTTCAACTTTTATTCAGTACTTTTAACTACACTCATCAAAATCAGTAATTGGAGCATTTAGCTAACTTATAGTTATTTTGATTTCTAGCCTAGAGTATCTTTAAAGCCCATTAGCCAACTTTGAGATAACTTTTTAACAGTTTATTTTGTAATTATTTTTCATCTTATTATCCCTCATGTTTACTTGATTATTTTCTATCATTAACTCATTGAGTGCCAGCCCTTTTATAAAATGGAAAGCGGCTTGTGCCAGCGTTTTTGGCCATTTTGAGTCATCTTTCAAGACCCACAGAATATTTTTTACTATGACTCTGAAAACACAGAATAGCTCAAATAAAAGAAGAAACTCTCTTTTTCATCATGGAAAAAAATGTTTGTTTGCACCTTGTTCCATTCTTAATTTATCTTAAGTTGAATAGAGGCTAGTTTCACCAAAAAGACCACTTTGTTCTAGAAAGCTAAGAAAAAAAGCATTTTTTGAAAGAGAGGCTGTCAAGCAAAACAGTGATTTGAATGTTATAATTTTGCCTTCAATGACATAAAAGACATCTGAAAATTGTATAACAAATGTTATTTTATTGTAAAATAAATAAAATAAATTAAAATAAATACAAAATACAGTACAATACAACTGGACAGCCGCCATGGGACCCCCGATACTTCCACGTCCTCTCCTGCTTGCGACTGGCACTGCCTGTAAATTATAGAAGTAATATAATCTATAATATGTTATATATAATCTAAAATATACATTTTTTTTGTTCTTACCTCTTTTTCTGCCAACAGACGGTGTTTTGAACAGCTGAAATCACATGAGTGAACGTATGAGTGGTAGTTTCATTCGATAAATTTGGCTGAATAATCAGTGGGTCGTTAACTTACCTCCATCGCTCTGGGACAGAGAACAAGACCCAGCCATTCCTCAGACTCTGGGTCATAAAAGTCTGTCTCTGAATTGTCGTCTCCGTAGGTATCAAGCTGGCCAGTGGATGCCTTTTTCTCCGACGCACGGGGGAAACCTCGCGGCATTCTTTAGCCTCTTGACCGGCCCAGGCAGATGAAGGAACGTGCTGATGCCTGGATTTGCTGTCGGTTTCAGTGAATTACCGATTTCTCACGCAAAAGTTTAAAGTTTCTTCCAGCGTCCACCGGCAAAACTGGCCACTTGATCCCACAGTTTTTTGGGGGGCATTTTGTGAATATTTTAGAACTTTTAGCTCAGATTACCTCCATCCCAGCATCTCCACTTCATGGTTTGATCTCAGTGGCTTTGTTCTACCGTCTTCCGTGTTCCGACTACGTTTCCCAGAAGCCTCAAAATTACTCACAGGAAGCATGAGAGCACCCCCTTGTGCCAGCCGCCGAAAAAACACTTTGACGTACATATATATACTTCAATGACACTCAATGAGTTAATCAATTTTTTTTTTTTTCAGTTAATTTGAGTTAGGTACGTCAAGCTTTCCGTTTTGTCGTGTTTACTAGCTATGGCAGTTTAATAACCTAAGTCTCATAGTATTTAGTTGTAGCCCTAGCTGTTGATTCAGAGAGTGGAAATATTGTTTAATATAAATATTTCCCAAATCTTCAGTTACCTGCAGAAGTGCCCATTTCGGAATCAAACAGCATCATCCCTGGTGGTCTTATTAACCCACCTATGAACTAGTGCCACCATAACAAAAACTGCATGCTGGCCTCTCCTCCCTTTTCCCGCAGTAACCTTTAAAAGCTTACTTTCATCACACTCTCAAAGCCAGAAAATGAAAAAGCTGTGACATCACACTGATTGGATTGGAGGAAGTGGCACCAAAACTGATGCCAGACCAGGATCAAAAGATTTCACATTTAGGCCTCAAAGGTTGCGCCAGTGGCCGACTGTTTCTGTGACTCACTGTTGCTGATCTTTGAACAACATCCTGAGCAACAGAGTAGGTGTTATTGACATTTTATTGCAGAGAGCCGTCACCAGCTATGGAAGAACCCGTCAGCTTTCAGCGAATCTACCATTTTCACTCAGCAGGATCTCTTTGAATCAGTTAAACATGAGTGCGATGAGCTAAATAGCACCATGCAGTAATTGACATAAGTGGCAGTATAATTTTGTTTGTCAATAAATGCCAATCAACTCTCTCTATGTGAGGAGTCTCAGTGTGACTGAAGAAATCAAAGACCTTAAACTGCACTCCAGAGGAAGACTGAAAGAGCCTCTCCTTGTGTGGCTTCCAGACAACAGTGATTTTGTCATTTAATTCCATTGTGATTATCCCGTACCTTGATTGTCAAAAGCTCGATATGGGATTGATTAGCTGTCCTTCATTATGGGAAGTCACTGGCTGCTACTGATGCTAAACTGTTTTCCAAGCTTTGCCTTATGAATGCAAAATACCTTTGAACAAAGTGCCAATCTGCGCTCACCCGCTTATTATATTTGCAGTGTCTCATTATAAAGCAAAGTTATTGGAGCAAAACAGCAATTAAATAGAATCAGCAAATCCTACAAAGCCTCCGAAATGCAGTCATGTGTGATCCCAGGTGTACAGCTGACCACTTGTGAGTGAGCACTGTTCACTGCAATGAGGTTGATTGTCACTCTTTAATTTTAATTAATTGTCACTCTGGTTAAAGTGTGTTTTTGTTTGACTTTACACAAGAGACTGTTTGCTTTTCCTCAAGGGATCCGACACATTATGAAAAGTTTTACTCTCATGAAAACTTTGTGTGTCTGTAAATAGGTTTCATAACGGTGTGAAACAAGCAGACTAAGTCGATGTATGTCTTATTATCACTAGAATAGTAACATCACCACAAACGCTAAAAAATTCAGGTCAACAGACTGACACTGATGCAATATCTTTATAGGTGCTTTATTTGACAGCACGTCCCATGATCACTATCTAGGACAAAGGCTTATTCAGGAGGGGTTCATCTATCATGAATGTGTGGTTGTGTATGTGTGAGTGCTCCGCTGAGAGAGAGTGAATAGAGAGGAAGAGCTTAGCAGTTACTTTGATGAGTGTAGTAGCAGGTAGATGCCAACAGAGGTCTCTTTTCTGCCTTTTCTGTAGCCCATCTCCATCTCGGGGGCTGCAGCTTTTCTTAGGCACATGTAGGGGTGGGCTCCAATGAAAGATGGTTGGGAAACACTGATGTAAATAGCAGAAAGTATATCTTGAAATCATGTGGTTTTGACAAATTTACCTGAGATTTGAATCTGCTCAGAGAAATTTTAAACAATGGCCTCCAGGCATGGGATGTGTGGGCAGAGCCACAAGGCTGCTGACTCCCCAATAATAGATAATACTCCAAATCATTAAAAGTATTATTAAGTATTTTATTATATCATAATGAAAACAACAATAATATACTTTTTTTGCCTTTACCTTTTTGTCTTTATCCATTGTTTGTGTCCTTCTCTTTAAAACGCGTATACACCAGTAGGGCCTTGTTTACAGGTGGCTCTAAAATCCTCTCTCCTCTGTTAAAGGGGGCTTATGACAGCAGAAGGGTAAAGTTAAACTAAAATTAAACAACTTAGTTTATTACGAGATTAAAGTCTTGAAAAAACATATGTTAAGGATTGGTGTCCTTACTTTAGAAATGGCAAATTGTTTAAAGATATCTTTTGTATATATATATATATTTTTTTTTCACCTTCCAATTTCATTTAAACTACAGCACATGTGTGAAAGTCTGTACATTTTTTAAACCAGGCAATGGTATTGATAAACAATGTGCCTAAATCCAACTCATAGCCTACTTGTCTGTGAACCTGCAGGTCAAATTTGGTGACATTCTGATCTTGATTTACAGAAATGCACAAGATTAAACAAAAAATATCCCTTTAGAGAAGCCTTGTTTTAGTTTTTTTGGTAATATCCCAAAACAAAAAAGTACTTTTTTAAAATAAAACTATTCTTTTTTATAAACTAGACATGTTAAACTTATAAATACGGTTGAATGTCATACCTCAGGTAGGGGTGTCTCACCTTTGGGTGGCCCATATTGCAAGGAGCCTAAATGTGTTGATTATTTAATGTACTCAATATGACTTTTCATGTTTGAAAGGGTGAATCAGGGGCAAAATGTCAAGTCCATTTGAAAAAGCATTACATGATAAATTCACAAGTATTAAAGTGATCCAAAATAATTACATCAACCGATTTGCCATACTTTATATCAGTGGTTTTCAACTGGTGGGTCAGGATCCAAAAGTGGGTCACGAAGCTCATTCCAGTGGGTCACAAGTGTTTGTCAGGAAAGTAAAGGTGGCAAAAAATTCATACAGAAGCTCCAAGTGGAAATACAATTAAATCATACATGTATTTTTGAGGTTTTCCTATGATCTCAGTATTCATCTCGAGCATTATACTCATATATCTGCCTCTCTTTAGATAACACAGCTGTTTTTGTCCAAGATAACAAGGAAATTCCTTATGAAATAACCAAATTTCCATGTTGTCTTGGGAAGATGAGGTATGCTTGCATGTCTTTCTGAAATAATTTTCTTTTTTAACATTTGTTTTGTGCCATCTCTTTGTTTGTAATGTTTTTTTTTAATTTATGACCAAAAAAAAACTTTCATAAAATAAATTTGAGTGGATAAAATTTTCAAAATTTTCTGTCGCTGTTTGTCTGAAGGAGTGTCCTTTTGCCCAACCAGTTTAGAACGGCTGCTTTATATAACACAGAGTATGTCCAAAAATAGATGTGTATTTTTCTAATGTTGTGCTAAAAAGTCATAAAAGTAGACCGTATGATTAATTTATTTCACTGCGATTCCACTTGACTGTTAGTAGTTGATTCTTTTATATACTTTACAGGGCATTAGCTCAGTTATTTCACTTGTTAACACATATTAGTGCATGGAAATGCAATAATCAACCATCCTTTGAAAACTTTTGTCGTTCATTTTACTTTTAATTACCCATAAATCCTTCCTGGGCTGGTGCTTTTTAATTTAAAGCACTTCTACATCTGCTGACACATTAGGTCTATACAATGACCTTAATTCACCATTGAAATGGTTTTCTGGGAGATTTTGATGCTTTGTTTGGTCAGTATGGCGTGTGTGTTCTCTTAAAGACTATTTGCCATAAATACTTTGGACTTTTTAAATATTTTGTTCCACATTTGCTCTCATTTTAAAGAGTCAATTTTTAGTGACATCATAAATTGTTTTCATCACTACAAATCTCTTGTGTTGCATGGTCCAGTATCCTCAAAGGACCAGGCGCCCTGCTCTGATCTGATGAAGTGGAACAACATTTAATCTAAGTCCCTGTTGTCTTTTGCTTTGTTTATTTATTTGCAGATCTCAAGCTCCCCCTGAACAGTTCTTTCCAATGACTTTCCACACCTGATCCCAGTGACCTGAGAGGAGGGGGTCAAACATCTGCGGGTGAGCATACCCCCTCACTGCCACAGACAGATCAACAAGATCAGCCGGCCTGTAATCAGCCCCCAAACAAGGACCTGTGAATACTTGCGTGAGCTGAGCGTCTGGTCTGGCTGTGGATATACAAATGTTTAGACATGACACAGCACTTACTCGTCATTTATTTTTAACCCAACCTTTACATTACATAAAAACTGGGCTTATTAATAGTGACATTGCATAATAGTCATTTGTCTGGAGTGATGGGATCTAAATGTGATCTGACAGTGTGTGGTAACAGCCAGGACTCACAGCATGACTACCACGTGCCAGGGGTCAGATTTGTGCCAACAACCCAGAGTGACACACACTTTGGATGCAGAGTTCTAGTCTTTACGTGGGCTTGAGGTAGTTATAGAGGGCACTGAGTCCTCCTTGCAGCACCTCCTGGATAGGCTTGAGGAGGGGGTTGTGGATTATGTGTAGTCCTTTATCCAGCGGGTGGCATGCCAACCTCCCGAGCTTGCTCAGTAGGTACATTTCCATCGGCACGTTTTGCAGGTCATTGAAGTCAACATTGAGGAGCTCTAAAGACTCCAGAAAGCAAAGCGTTTTAGGCAACGTGTGGATGCTGTTGCCCTCCACAATCAGGATCTTTAAGTTTACCAAGTCCTGGATTTGGTCCGCAATGGTTTCCAACCGATTGCAAGCAAGATGAAGAAAGACCAAGCCCTTCATGCTGTAGACGCATGTTGGGATGTGGACGATCCGGTTGTGGCTGAGGTTGAGTTTGGTCAAATTGTGCATGGATCCTAAACTGCTAGGGAGGCCTGTGATTTGATTATTGGCCAGGCTGAGCACCTCCAAGCGGACACAAGATCCAAGCTCCTCCGGTACCTCGCTCAGGCGGTTCCGGCATGCAAAGAGAACCCGCAGCTTCTTAAGGAGGCCGATCTCAGGCGGTAGGTTAGACAGGTTGTTTCCCCACAAGTTGAGGACCACCAGGTTGTCCAGAGTTCCCAGGGCAGGGGGCAAAGAGCACAAAGAGTTCATTGACAAGTTTAGCTTCTGGAGTTCCCTGAGCTCCCAGAGCTCAGCGGGGGTACCATTCAGCCCCCGCATAGCCAAACTGAGGGTGCTATATCCAAAGTGGACCGTCGTGTGTCTGCGGATCCTCTCGGCAGCCGATGACAGGCTCAGCAAGTCATCCTTCCCGGCGCTCTTCCGGCTTTGACTCGTGCTCAGCTCATTCAAGTCCTTTTTGGAGAAACTGCGAGATTGCTTTCCACCCATTGTACTCGCAGTACTTTCAATTTGATTGTTGAGAGTTCAGCATGCAATCCAGAAACATTGAGAGGATTGCTACAAAAAAACAGGAAGTGGTAGATCTTTGGGTTCTTGAAGAAGTCATACCAAACATGATCAGTGCTACAGCTTTGTTGGCCAACTCCTGATGTTTGGCGGCGGATACACTCAGTCCTGGCTGAGTGTTCCCTCACAGAGTTAGGTTGCAGGCTGCTGTAACTGAGCACTATGAGGGCTCATGGTCTGTGTCTCTCAGACCTTACTGGATTTCATACCCCAGCTGGTCCTGTCACTTTGCAAGTCCACAGATAGCACCCTGCTCCCCACCCACAACAGGAAGGCGGGGGGGGGGGGGGGTTAGGATGCAGTTTGAGCTCAATCAGCTGATGTCACTGCCATGATCTCATAGTGGAACACAGAAATACATCAGTGCCACAAACACGGTCACCCCGGTACACTTTGTTAGTCACACCTGCTCACTTTTGAAAGAGCGTTACATTGAAAATATTTCAGATACCTCACATACCAGCCCTCGCTGACCTTAATCTCTCCTCACTTTTTTGCAATCGTCGGCCCCTTTGCTTAAATATGGAAGCAAGCTGGCAGCCGTGAATCATCTCTCAAAAAAGTAACAGATCTTAGAGGTATTAGTGGAACCTTATGCACAGACATGTGCTGCTTTAATCTCAAGAGCAAAAGGACATGGGACATTTCAGTATGTTCCTGGAAAACTCCACTGTTATTCAGACGCTCATTCATGTGGCCCTGAGGGGATTATCTCCCTTTATGTAAAGGCTCATACTGGGACGCATTTACATTTCTGAATTTGTCTTTCCCCCCAGCAATTTACACACCGAGGTGAAAAGTTCTCAAGCGCTTTCCTCTAAAGAGATCTTTAAGTGTCTTTGTAGTATTTACTGAGAGCTGTTTGTTCCACTCTCTCTTAAGATGTCAAATTAAAATACAGATTCAAGGGTTATAAGTTTCATTTATTTGACTGGAGATGTTTGAACCCTTTCTCTTGATGCCTGATATTCAATTCAAAGATTCAAAGAGGGATATCCCATCATGCATCTGTTCAGATGCTGTGTACTTTAACTTTGTGTTTCAATGTCATGCAACTTAATACTTAAAACTGTAACTCTGCTTCCATTGAGAGCAAAACAGCAGCTCAAATTTTAGTGCTGGTTAATGAACAGATTAAGAGTACAGAAAAACAAATGAGGATTTTGCTAAAAGTTCCGCTTTGTGTTTTTAAAATACAGAAGCCTGAAGCAGACACAGATCCATGCATTTATTTCACTCCATTTCTTTCTCTCAAGAGCTTGACTTTTTATGTTGTTATGTTTCAGGAAATGCACAACACTTCTTGCTGAGATTCAGCCAATATTTACAATTTCATTTCAGGCAATACAGATATCAATGCCAATATATGAATGTAGTTCAGCCCTAATACTTCAGTCCCTAAAACATGAAAGCATGAAAGTTTAAGGATCAACAAAAAAGCAAACTTTAGCTCTGGGAACACATTTTATGTGTAAAACTCCAAAAACTTATTTGCATATGGCCAAAACTTGCAGCCAATATAGGCTAATATTAACAGCCAGTATGCCAGCTGTAGATATCTGCAGAATTTTAAAAAAAGTTTTTAACCTAAAATCTGCAGATGGCTATAACATTCCTTAATATTGTTCTTCCAGTTATGTCAAGAAAACAGTTCTTCTTATGAAAGTATTTCTCCAATTCATGAAAAAAGACTAAAATTGACTCATTATTACAGCAAAATGCTATTGTTAATGAGATAAAATAGGTCAAGATATTCAGAAAACAACAAAAATGTACCCATTAAAGATCAACTGAGTAAAATAAAACCCATGGACGCTTGTACTCTTAGACCAGGTGAACACACTGTGCAATGTGAGGCCAATTCTTAGCTGAATTTTGGACATTTTTTATGATTTGCCATTCAGTGTACAGGAAAGGACTGTGACATTTGGCAGCTATTTTCAAATGAGTCCTGGTCTGTAGTTGATGAAAACTCAAAAACATTTAAATTCAGTTTTAGTCAATAAAATGTCCTAACATTTATTCTTTCCTTTAAGTCTGATCAGAAGCTTTATTGGCCAAGTATGCCTGTGCAACAATGAAACTGACTCATGGTAGCCTGCTCTTAATATACAGGAATTTACATTGAATATAAAACTGAAAAAGTGTAAAAATTAAGATTAAAATATGAAAAGCTCCTGTTTGGACATTTTACTTGTATATTCAAGTCAGTGTGCATTGATGTTATGGTTTCCAGCAGTGCAAAGGGTGCAAGGATGCTAAAAAGCCATGATCAAATATATAAAATTCAAGAATGCAGGCAGATTTACACGAGGTAGATAAGATCATTTAAGAGCTTACATTTACTACTGTGAATATATATCTGGGGTGAGGCATTTAACCACAGTGAGCTTTCTCATAGTGTTTCAGTTATAGCAAAGCATTTATAAACTTAAAACAAAAAGTAAGGCAATTTGTGTTTGGTACATTATTGCCACATTTGTAAGGATCATGCATTTGTGGGATGAGCAGCAGAGCTGAGTATGTGGGTTGTGCCCATGAAAAATGTGCCAAATCTTCTCTGCCAATGCCAAACAGCTGATTCTGCCATTGACTTTTGTTTGTTGTTTGGTGGATTGGATGATTGAAATTTGAAGAAACAAGACATACTGACAATTTAACAATATTTATTTAACAAACAGGAGCCTCAGTAGCGTGTGGAAGAACCATACACAGCCACAACAGCCTGGCTCCTCCTCCTCATGCTGGTCACCAGCCTGGTCACACACTGCTGTGGGATGGCATCCCATTCTTCAACCAGCATTTGTTGCAAGTCAGCCAACGTGGTTGTGTTGGTCACTCTGGCATGAACGGCACGCCCAAGCTGATCCCACAAGTGTTCAGTAGGGTTACGGTCAGGACTGCTGACAGGCCATTCCATCCTCTCCACACCCAAATTCTGGAGGTAGTCTCTGATAAACCCAGAGGATAGAGTTCTTGCTGACAGGGTGAGAAAACAGTATTACTGGGGTGTTGTCTTCTTGTGACGCCCACTTCGCGGCCTGTCTCTTACATTCCCCGTTATATGGAACTTGGCCTTCAGTTTGGAGATGGTACTAGGGTTCACTTCAAACAATGCTTCAACTTGGTTTTGCAGAACACCAGCTTGAAGTTGCCCAACCGACAAGCCCTACCCAGATCAGTCGAACGTGGCATGCCGATTCTTGAAGCAGACATCTACTGACCACTGTAGCAGGGCCCATGCTCACAGGTGCTGCCAATCAGGCACCTGACTGGCAGCACCTGGGGCTACCAGAAGCTCAAAACAAGAGTCAATAGCATCAGCAAAATAAGCTGTTTGGCATTGGCAGAGAAGATTTGGCACATTTTTCATGGGTGCAACCCACATACTCAGCTCTGCTGCTCATCTCACAAATGCATGATCCTTACAAATGTGGCATCATTTAAAAGGGTAATAAACAGGCTTTCCAATGGTATAAGATTCATTAACAAGAAGCATTGTTACAACAAAGAAATAATGTACCAAACACAAATTGCCTTACTTTTTGTTTTAAGTTTAGTTATAATCATTTAAAAATGTATACAAATTAAGGCTGTAAAGATTAATCACATTGATCATGATTAACTATGATCCTCAATTAGCGCACTGATTAGTGCACTTTTTGTTTTTTTTTGCCGTCAGCACACTTTGGTTAGACTACCTGGATGTCTCCCTGCAGCCACAGTGATGTAAAAAAGGTCCACTACTGCTTCTTAATGTCTCGTTTCAGTTTTAGAAACTTAGAGATAGCTCAGTAGAACAGTCAGAAGTCACCTGAACCATGTGTTACCAAACATTTAATTTTAACTGTTCATGTATTTCCTTTTCAGTCCATAACAAGTTCTTTTTTTTGTGGTTTAGTTCATGTTAGAATTAAATGTTCAATTTACCTATGAAAGCCAAACTGGAAGTCAGTTACCCTTAGTTTAAGACAGAAGAAAAATCTAAAATGACACAAAAACACATTTAAATGCAAAATAGAGGAATTTTAGAGTGGAATAGAAAGGATGCAATTAATGGGAATTAACTTCAGAAATCCTGAGACTGATTGCAATTCAAAATATTAATTTTGAAAATGACAGCCCTAATATAAACATAAAACACACACATTGATGCTCTATGGAAACTTCAGTTGATTTAAAGATATAGGCCAGCTTATGCAAAAACGATCACCTTGAATTCACCTTGAATACTGCATTTTAGCACATTATATGCACAGTGGAGTATTATAGTAGATTTTGGATGTCCAACAGTGCGGCACTAGCAATTAAGTCTCATGAAGGCTCCTTGTAACGTTGATGGATTGGCCAGATTCTTCGTCTGTCATCAGGCAGTTCCATCTTGCAAAGCTCCATTCTTAAAACAGACTTGACCAGGGAGTTAGGCGGGGTTTTGTTGCACTGGACCTGGCAGCAATGGTTGCTGCTGGTTCAGTGTTAAGCTCAGGTAAAGCTAATACTTATAGCAGCAGTAACACTAGAACTGGACCACAGCTCTTTATTAAAGTAAGAGCAAAGAGCCACACTGAAAGCTTTTTTTTGGCAGATGATGATGTTTTTGCACTTCTCCTGACCGGCCTTGGCATGAGTTTCATCCACCAGCAAGCTCCAATGTTCGTAAACTACAACAGCACCAGCCTGCCAAGCTCAGGTTACTACTGTAGCTGCACATATCCTAGAATTCTTTTGAAAAGCCCTGCCATTCCTAAACACTTTGTATGGTAGGCTTCTTAGGTGAATGTGAAAGACATCCATGCAGTAGATTTATGAAATGGTCTATCTGGCATGTCAGGTTAGTCTCCTTGATGAAAACTAAAGTCCCACAATTCAGTCCTTTCTTTTTTTACTCATTATCATCCAGAGAGGCATGATGGTCTACCACAGCCTGAGCAGCCCCTGATCAATCAGATGAATTTCTGGTGTCGGATATTTTGGAGCACAACTGCACACACTTGCTGAGCCGATTCCCTCGAATCAGGGCTTTTTTTTCCTTATTGCACCTGAGCAAACTGTCGTTGTGTTTTCTCCCTCTTATCATGAAAGGTATGAACAAGCAGAGAATATCTGTGGACCTCCAGCTGACGTGGGAAATTAGTGATTTAGCTTGTTTGTTGTGTTTGCTGGTGATGCTGAGTGTGCGTGTGAGATAGTGAAAACCTTTGGTCAGTGTTTGAAGCTATTTGAAATAACAACAAACTAATGAGATACAAACAAATGAGATACAAACAGGCATAACTTTATCGGCATTTGGAACCAGTTTAACTTGTACAATGTGAGCACTCAAGTTGTGCCGGTGAGACCGTACTGCTATTCTTCTTTGACTTTTAACAGGCTTGGCTTGAAATCACTGGGTGCATGTCTGGCCTTTAGACTTCTGTATAAAATACCCAACAGGGCATAAAATATGCTCTAGACTGACTGATTACCCTCTGAAATGTTCTTTACACCTTAAAGCTTTAATAACGATTATCCAATGATTAAACTTAGACAAACTTAGACATTTTCCTGCATTTTGAGCATTCTTACTTTTGCTATTATCACACATGCTACTTTTCTTTCAATTAAAGCGACATTTTCAAAGCAGATCTTCTACTTATAATGGGAAAATCTTACAGTTAATTCTTATTTTGGTTTTAGTTACAACTTTTTATAGTCTTTTCAAAATTTGTTTTTGGACTGTAGATAGAAAAGAAGTTGTAATCTCCACCCAAAAGGGGCCCTAATTGCTGGTTTGCACTTACAACATGTGAAACCTTCCACCTAACCATAAAAATCTTTGACAGTATGACAACAATAAGAAACTTCAAGCAAACAGACAGCAGTAAGCTCCTACCAGACAGGCTGACATGCATTTGATTCCAAATGTACAGAATGTACAGAACAGCACGTACTCTTGGCTACAGAGCCAAGATCCCTCTTAGTAATCCCTTTCTATTTCGATTATTGTGTGTATAAAGGTTTTCATTTTTGTAGCTTGTTATTCCCTGTGGGTATAAAGGGTTGATACTGGACAGAATCAATGTAACAGGGTAATACAAGCACCTAAACTAAAGTGTGTTCATGAGGAAACTCAAGATATAACCACGGTTAAACTATTTAACAAAATTGTTACAGTGGCTACAATATTCAGTACAATACCTGCATTAAAATGTTACAATAAACTGGCATGATTGATAAGGTAATATGATAGTTAGAAGATCATTCAGCTGATGTTTTTTTGTTTTGTTTATTTTAAGTTTTAAGTCTAAAATAGTAAAAAAACACACAAAGTTTGTAATTAATATGCTGCTATCACCACCTTACAATGCTTGAATTCATCACTGGCTTGGTTACAGATATTCTGTTATTCTCAAGGTTGTTTTGTTTAATTATATGTTGAAGGTTGTGCTGTGTTATCTGCACACCTGTGGTACTCTCTCTGTGTGATGATGGCTATGAGTCAGGGCTGAAAAATATTCAACAAAGAGCTGAGTGGTTTTGGAAACACCTGCGTAATAACACGGTAATACTTCTTATTATTCACAAACCAGCACTATGTTATCAATGCTACAACATTTGTATTCAAATTAGTTAAAGTTAGTTTGTCTGTGTTTTTTTTTTTTTTTAAATAATGGTTTATTTAGAACACATTACAGTTTGTAACAAGAATGACACGGCTAGACTGCATTGCTTTTAAAGTCCCCATATAGTGAAACAAAATTCTTTATTTTATGTTTGTTGTATGAGAGGCCACTGTGTTATGAACCACCAGGCCAAATCTCAGTCATGAAAAACATCTCTATGTTTAGAAAATTAAGCTTCAAAATCATGAATATAAGGCAGTAAAATCTGCTCTAGGATAAGTGGGTGTGTCAGTTGAATCAGCTGAAGCCACACCCACTCAGGAGTAATACAGTCCTCTCAAAAACAAAACAATTGTTCTGATCAGAGTGAAGCTGCCAGGCTCCGTGCCAGAGCAGAGAAGTTGGAAGTTGGGGATTCAATTTACTGTTTTCTGGCACAAATCTCTCTGTCATGAGGCCACTAATGGTCTAAATCAACATATCAGTCACACGTAGAGCTCAGTGTCTTCACATGTTTACACTAACCTTATTTCAACATATCTAGTGTGTTAAGACACAAAGTTTGGATTTCACTTTAGGTTCAAGAAGATAAAGTCTTTAACTATTAACTTCTACTCTGACATATTCAGTTCAATCAACCAATGATACTGATGATAACTAGTGATGTAACCATACACCAACTCATGATACAATATGTGCAATAGTACTTGTTTCACTGTATGTTTTTAAGAAATATACTTCATGGATTTAAAGCATTTATTTCAATAAAAGGACCAAGTAAAGGAATGACATGTAGGAAAGAAGCCACTGATCAGATTTGAATCTGGGCTGCTGCTTAAAATGGTTTCACCAATGGGGTTATGGGGGCACCAAAGACACTGGGGGCCATAGCATGAATATGTTTCACATTCATCTAATAAACCTCTCATACAAAGTGATTGAGAAGGACAGGACTTTTTCGAAAAAATCTTGGAAGGTGATTGGATGTTCTGTCTTTCACATTCATGATGATCCAACCAGGGTGACAAAACAGAATGAGGTAGAAGACACCGATGTTAACCCCAGCTATCCAGGCCAGGCTAGCCTGCTGTAGTATTTGAACAGCTGAGCTAATCGTGGCAAGAATTCATGAATTCATGCAAAAACATCCTCTCTGCTGAGAGAAACTTTTTGATGTGGATCTTGTTTTAGTAAAGAAATGTACACCGTGTTCCACATTATTATGCAAATGATGTTTTTCTCTGATTTTCTAAATATCAATGCAAATGACAGTCATAATATTTTTCAAGTCATCAACAGTTAGAGTATAATTCAAATGTTTTTGAACAAACTTCATAATGATAACAATTTAAAAAAAAAAATAAAAATCTCAAAATGCACTTTTCCACATGTTCCACATTATTAAGCAGGCTACAGGTTTCAGCAATATGGGAAATAAAAAGGATCCCTCTGCTGCTGAAAAGTGTCAAATAGTGTAATGCCTTGGACAAGGAATGAAAACATTCAATATTTCAGGAAAAATTAAGCATGATCATCGTACTTTGAAGAAATTTGTGGCTGATTCAGACCACAGACGGGTTTGTGCAGATAAAGACATAATGAGGAAGGTTTCTGACAAATACATCAGATTAAGAGAGCAGCTGCTAAAATGCCATTACAAAGCAGCAAACAATTATTTGAAGCTGCTGGTGCCTCTGGAGTCCCACCAACCTCAAGGTGTAGGATCCTCCAGAGGCTTGCAGTCGTGTATAAACCTACTATTCAGCCCCCCCTAACCAATGCTCACAAGCAGAAATGGTTGCAGTGGGCCCAGAAATACATGAAGACTCATTTTCAAACAGTCTTGTTGACTGATGAGTGCCGTGCAACCCTGGATGGTCCAGATGGAGGAGTAGTGGATGGTTGGTGGATGGCCACCATGTCCCAATGAGGCCGGGACGTCAACATGGAGGGGGCGGAGTCATGTTTGGGCCGGAATCAAGCATGACAATGCTTAAAAGGCATAAAAGGAGAGAAACTCATGGTGTGGCCCCATCCTCCCCTGACCTCAACCCTACTGAGAATCTTTGGAGCATCCTCAAGCTAAAGATCTTTGAGGGTGGGAGGCAGTTCTCATCAAAACAGCAGCTCTGGGAGGATATGCTGACATCCTGCAAAAAAAATTCAAGCAGAAACTCTCCAAAAACTCACAAATTCAATGGATGCAAGAATAGTTAAGGTGATATCAAAGAAGGGCTCCTATGTTGACATGGAACTTGTCCTGTTTAGATGTTTTTGATTGAAATAGATTTGATTTCAGTAAATATGACCCCCTGATGCTGCAATTTCTACAAATGACCATTTTCAGTTCTTTACAACCTATAAAATGTTTTAAAAAGCTGTTGTGCTTAATAATGTGGAACAGTGTATTTTGAGGATTTTATTTATTTTTTTTAATTATTTTTGTCATTATGAAGTTTGTTCAAAAACATTTGAATTATGCTCTAATGGCTGATGACTTGAAAAATATTCTGTCATTTGCATTAATATTTAGGAAAATCAGAGAAAAATATCATTTGCATAATAATGTGGAACGCGGTGTAGTTGAGGTTTGATTAAACAGCTACACATCTAAGCAAATGGCTATCAGCTTGCAGTTGGAATCTGGCCCAACCCTTACCCCTGGAATGATTGCAAACCTATGCCAAGCGTTCTGGCATTAGTTACCCCTGCCTTAGCAACCGGTTCTTTCTCCTCAAATAACACCCATTGGTGAGAAAAGTTTTCCACATTTGTCTGATGACGGATGTGCAGAGTCTGATGAATCCATCTGCTTTGTAAGGTTAGGCTTTCCACTTTAGCTTCAACCGAGCTAATCACTTCACTGGTGGCAGCCATTGTTTGACGGCTTGCAGTACAACTAAACCCCGCCCATAGCTACAGCCTCGTTCTCCTCAAAAGATGCTGATTGGTGTGTACATTCTCAGACGTGACACAAAGGTATCAGCTTGGAATCTGGCCTATCCACCAGATTTACAAGGTTAGGATTTTATGTGAAAGACTGCTACATAAGGACGCGTGATGTGCAACTGGAAGCTTCTGTTCTGTTGCTGTACCTCATCATGTTCCCCAAGCTTCCCCTGTTGCCTTTGTCCATGGTCCATTCACCTTCATCACTGCCATGACTCCCCGCTTCCTTCAATGCCCTCTCTTGTTGCTCTTTTAACTGGGAGTCCCCTGGTGGCAGAATTTACATAGTGTGCATTTAAAGTGACCACATTTCTGGTGTTTTTTTAAATTGTGTTGCAAAGGGCATCCTTAATTATGACTAAATCATATTGAATTAATTTATTGAGCCTCTCTCATGCTGGGCACTATGGGGTTGGCCTTCAGGCATTGTCAGTGGGGCTTTTAAAATGCTTTAAATTCAACCAAGAATTACCATAAATATGTAGGTAATTACATATCCTGCTATAAATAATGGAAATGGTTTCATATGCCGTTTCCTGCCCAGCATCAGGGTCAGCAAATGAATAGATTTATATAAATATGCACAGTACAAGAATCATGTAAGGTTTTTTCAGGAGTTTGCCAAAGCACGTCAAAGAGCGTTTTTAAGAATTTTTATCATTTTAAGAGAGTCATTTAGAGATTTCTCATATTAATTCTGTTACAACACAAATCCCTTGGCAGTCATAGGGATGTATAGTTCTTTTCTATCGATACATTTTGACTCGAGACTCGAGATTTTCCAGATCTACCTTGACTGAAAAAATTTTGTAGATTAAATTCATGATCCTTTCAATATAAAATCATGAATTATTTCCTGGATTATAGTTACATTTAAACCCCTGTAATCTTTATATCTGCTCAAAACTAAATTAAATAATTAATATGCAGATTGTAAAAGACTCTGAAAGCTTAATGAAAGTGTCCCAGAGTTGTTTAATATATTTTAAAAGAAGAAAAGGCATTTCCCCCAAATAAGGATGGAAAAAAATTATTTTAATCATTTAAAATACACTTTATTTTATTCATATTAAAATTCACCACTGACTTCCTGTCAGGAGTCACTAAAGTTATTAGTGTGATTTTAGTAACAGGAGAGGTCTCCATTTATAAACTGTGAAGATGTTATATAAATGTTGGGGGTGTAAATGGGACCTTGGACCTGATCCACTTTCCTCGACAGGCTTACAGAGTCTGAGCAGGACTTAGAGTGGCCTTAGTCATCATTCTTTCCCCCAGTCCAGTAATCAAAGTACTTGGATGACAGTTAGCAGTGATATCCAACTCTGGGGACTCGGCTGCTGGGCTCTAAGCGCGGCTACATCAGCACTTATGACTGACAGCTTGAATCATGTGTTTGCTGAATTGGACTCTGGAGAAGTGAGGCTTGTTGGGGTGCTTTGTCTGTTCAGGCGGCTGCTTGTGCAGCGTCTGGACATTGTTAAGTAAATGCTTCAAATCAACTTTGTGGCTGACTTGTATGAGACAAAAAGATCTGTGCTGCTGATTGTGTGTATATATGTGTTACAACTAATTTCCCAAACTGCAGGGGTTTTACATCCTACCTATTTATATGAAAAATGACACCTCAGCTGTAGCCATCAGAGCATCCCCCTCATGTGCAAACACATCCCCGGAGTGGCTCAGAACACATGCTGTCAGACACACCAAACCCCCGCAGCTTCATATGCATATGCCTCATTATGGGTTAACTGTAGCATCGCAATAACAGCAGGAAGCTGAGATGGATGGATGGACGGAGGAAGAAGCTAGATAGGTAGGAAGGTAGGCTGGAAGACGGGCACATCGAATAATTCATTGACAGAGAGATGTCATCATGACATATTCCTCCATACACCAAACCATCACCTAATCCTGCAGGGCATGAATCTTTATTAAATGCTCCCTTTTTATCCAGTGCAAATGAATCTTCCTTCCTACTAAAGGAACAGATGTGTGGAAACAGCTTGAGATTTGAAATTACAAGAAAATGGGATTTACCACTCCTCTTGCATTCTCACAACACCTTAATACAGAGTCCCATTAGCACCAAATGAGTATGAGTTATTCACTGTGAGAACAGTTACACCCTCCAGTCCTCAGGGTGACAAAAATGATCTCATTTGAGGAAGCTCATCTGGTTATGTGGTACAATAATGACTCTGGATGAGCTACCTTTAGAGACTCAAGTTCAAGATATATACCATTATCACTTGTTCATTACTGTGGAGGCTTCTGGCTATGACAGATGATATATGGCCTCGCTGCCACAGAGTCTAGGTAGGTGTCTCTCCTCTGTTGAGATGTAAGAACTACCTGCCAGGACCCGGGGCTCCCTAGGGTCTGTGCTGGAGACGGATTCCTCCCTGAAGCCAGCACTCTTATTGAAGAATATGCTCCCTCTTTAGACTGAAAACAAGACCAGATCAGGTCTAAGAGACAAGAAGTATGCATTTTGTGTGCCTATTGAGAATTCCAGACAAAATTAGCGTCATGAAATGGAAGAGAGGATGCGAACGGGGGTGAATGGCGAGCCACCTGAGCTGATAATCGTCTATTATTCAGCAGGTGCAGATGTGAATATTCACACCACTGGACTCTCTCCACTTTCCCTTTGTGCACACATACGAGCACGCGCTCGGCTAATGGAGCCTGTGGAAAGCAGCCGTGCATTTTTGTCAAAAATTTTCAGGATAAGTCACACATCTGAATCGCCATCTGGAAATTGGCTGCAACATTGCTCAGCCCCAAACCTCCAGGTGACACAAAGGATCTACTCAGCAATGCAAATTAGCGAGGAGGAAATTTGAGGGAGCGTCCACTGAGGCGACTCGGAGGCTGAATACAAGGCCAAAACGTTTCATTTCAATGTTTCAAATGTTCATTTATTTACCAGGTTGGACACTCTGAAGTTGCCCCTGGCTCTTTTTTTGCATGTCCTCGCCCTGGAAATAACACATTCAAGCTTACTTTGAAGACAAACTGGTGTTAAAGAACACAAACAGGAGTCTATAACCATTCTACATCTTCTTGGAATATTTTTCACCTTCTTATCAGCTCTTTACCGAAGCACCTCCGCTGAGTATCGTGTAATCTTCTAATCTCTCTCCCTTAGGCCACACATATCCAGGTATATGTAGTTAGATCTGTAGTGAAGCAGCCGGATTCATCCTGAGATAAAGTGGGACAACATGATGAATAGATAATAAAGGCACCCAGGGGAGTGCGCTATCCGGGTTAACTCCGCTGCATAAAGATACCATTTGTAATGATGGTTGGAATCAACAGGGAAGTGCAGTGAGCACAGCTAACTGGGCTCCAAAGTGACCAAATCAGTCCTGACTTTGCTGATGCAGCAGATGGGGAGAACAAACCAATTGTGGCTGTGACAACAACAAGCGGGGTGATGAAGTACCAGTGAGGAGCCTATCTGGGTCTCACCTGCTCACAGCTGCTAAAGGCTACAGAGTGCTAAACACCAACAGTTGTACAGTGAGTTGTAGAGTGTTCAGACGTCAATACTTTGAGATGCCATTGAGGATGATTGATTTATTTGGAGTTCAGGCTCTGACCTTGTCAGTGACAGTAATGAACTTCTCCTTCACTGAAGATGTATTATACAGAGTGATGGCAGAGAATATGTGAGGCAGCTGCTGTGTGGGCAACATGTGGATACTATCCACCTCAGACTGTCCAGGAAACATACAGTAGAAGAGGAGGTAATCGATACGATACTATACAAAAGAAAACAACGTCAGGAAGTACTATATGATATAATACAATATGACATGATAAGATAGAATACCATACAGTAGGCTGGGATAAGATACAAATCAGTATGAACAAAACACTACAAAACAGTACATTATAATACCATTCAATACATTATAATTATACACGATTTGAAACATTACAACGCTATACAATATAATAAAATATACAATATGATACAATACAATTGGATATGATACCAGTGTTAATTTTGTAGACTAAAACTGACTAAAAATGTTTTTTGACAGCCTTTTTTTTCATGATAAAACCAGACTAAGACTAGCCAAAGATAGATCTGTGATGACGAAAACTGACAAAAAGTAAGTGTAGTTTTTGCCAAGATGACTAAAATGAGACTAAAATGAAATTTATTTTTCGTTGGACATTGAGAATCCATGATATTTCTCACTGTGGGTAAATCTGTCAAAATGCAATGCAGCTGTATCTCTTCTGTCTCTTAGCAGTAGAAAGCAGGGACCCCTGGTTTGGCAGGGTGCGTAGAACACACTACCATGACTTGGTACCAGATTTAGGCAAGAGAATAATTGCTTGAACTAAAAATAAAGACTAAAATGTGAGGCTTTTTTATAGACTAAAACTAGACTAAAATGTTTTTGAGTTTTTGTCGACTAAAACTAGACTAAAACTATAAAGGATAGAAATGACTAAAATGTGACCAAAAATAAAAGACGTATCATCGAAAGACCAAGACTGAGACTAAAATTAAAAATAGCAGTCAAAATTAACACTGTATGATACAATATGATTCAATAAGATACAATAAAATACAATATGAAACTATACAGTATGATACAGTATAATATGTTAGGTTACAATATCATATGAGACGACACAAAACATATGTAGTGTAGATTTGTTGATAATTAATTAATAATATCAAGTAAACCTCGTAAAGAATAGGGCACCACCGCCTATGCGGATTGGGTATTTCCTAACCAATAAAATATTGTAATTATTAATTAATCAAAACCTTTAATTAATTAACAAGAACATGAACTGTAAATCAATCTCATTTCTAAAGTAATGAATTCTCATAACATTGACTCTATTCCTCTAGCTTAATATATGAATTCCTGTGCAACGACTGTATTTTGAAGATTTATTATAAAATCACAAAACAACAGACATAAATCGCAGGTTATACGAGTATAAGGTAAATGGATAAACACAGAATATTACTAAATGTGGTAAGAGAGAAAAGGATGGTAACATAACTTGATGGGGGTGGATTAGTTTAATAATCCTAATGGAAAAATTTAACTGATGGTGTAGAATTTGGAGTGTGAATTTGGAAGAAAAATAGATCTGAACTAATTTATGGAACTTTGGAGACATCAGCACCAGAGAGATGAACTGGACCATACTTTATCTGCTGTTCGATGAGGGCCGGCGAGGAGAGGGCCCGTCTGGAAGAGGACACCTGAATGAAGACGCCTGGCAAGTTCTTAAACGCCCGAGGTAACCGGTACCAGCTCCAGTCCGACCCGAATGGATTCAGCTGGGTCTCTACGGTGCCGATGGGTTGCTTAGGCTGGGAAGACGGCCATGCAGGTTCTGATCCACGGACTCTGGGGAGGATTGTCTCTCATTCCAAAAAACAGCTCTTGATCGTCCAATTAAAAATCAGATAAATTCAAAAACACAGACATCACGCGATTGTGGCTCACAGTGATTGGAGTGATGAAAAAGGAAAAATAAAAACTCTGTGTTACAAAAAGTTAGCGCGAAGCTACAAAAAGGTTAAGAAAAATCTTGTACTGGATAAGAAAAATTCTAAGTCTGATTGTTTATCACACTTGGCACGGCGCTTGGATCAAGAATGGGCCTAGGAGGCCCAAGGAGACTCAATAGAGCTCTTCCCAGTGGAGCATCATCTTGAACCGTCCAGACCTGACCGCTTTCTGATCTGAACCCAACTCACTCTGCAGCACTCTCATACAAGAGGGAGGGGTTTCGGTTTTGAAGCCCTCCCAGTGTTTGATTAAATCCACTCCACCAGATCATCAAGTTAATCGGATAATTTAGAGATAACATAAGATGGTTATAGAAACTCTAGAACACTATCAATAAACTATCACACAAACATTAGAAAAACAGTTAATTGTTTGTACGCACAATTATGCATTAGAAAATGTTTCTGCATTTGGGTGTGAAGAACTTGACCACAAGGTGGCAATGTTGATCCATGGAAGATTTTCAGTCTCTGTTCGTCAACTTGGAGAAATACAACTAAATTAGATCATAAAATCATAATTCAGTAAGGGAAGATGTCAGAGATTAATATGACACGTCATTCTGTTCCTTGTTAACAGACTCAACCAAATATAAACATTTCCTGTTGGAAACATAATGTTTAAGACAGTTTTTTGATACTTCCAGTCCTTGCAGCTTCATGTGGTCGAGATAACACAAGGAATTTACGACATGTGCCTGTTCTGTGCCATGGCTCTGTAGGAAGACAGAGTCCTTAGATTTATGAGGCGAGGTGCAGAGTTTCTTACAGCTTTCCGGAAGAAAGGATTTAGTCTGAGGAGGTTCACCATTTGGTCGACCAATCGAAAGATTCAGATTTTAAGGTGTTTATCTCCGTTGGGAGCTGTCTTTCATCAAAATGGCAGTTTAAGCGTCCTACTGCCTGAGAAAATCTTGTTTTTTGAACATAGTTCCTTGATAAGTTGACAGGCATGGGGGAAAAGAATTCCCCCCCTTTCAGTGACATTCCTAAGGGATGCTGCACATGGATTTAGGAAGGAGAAAGGATCTCTCCCCCCTTCGTAGCCTTTATCTTTCCTCCTTAGAGGCAGTGATATCAGCAGCCTTAGGTTTTTAATTCACTTTGGCAGTTCTGGATAGATTCTTACTACACATAACAATACAATATGATATGATAGAATATGATGCCATACAATATCATACAACACAATATGATACAATAAGATACGATAGAATATAAGCTAATTCAATAATATATGGTACGATACAATATTATACGATACAAAACAGTATGATACTATACAACAGTGTTTCTCAACCCTGCTCAACCAAAGAGCCAAATTATTGAAAAAAAACATTTGCAAGAGCCACAAGGGGTGAAAAGTGGCAAAAAAAGGGTTGAAGTCGCAATAAAATTAAGTTGAAGGTGGCTAAAATTGTCAAAAACTGACAAAAAAAGTGGCAAAAATGGGGGGAAAGGGGCGAAATAGGCTTTATGTGGCATAATTGTCAAAAAGCAGCAAAAACCATAGAAAAATAAATCATGAAAAATGACTTAAATGGGCAAAAAGTTTGGAAAAAATGGAAAAAAGCAGCAAAGAGTAGCAAAAAAGGGAAAAAGTGGCATTTAATGGCATAAGGCAAATTAAATAGGCAAAAAATGGCAAAAAAGGAGGAAAAATTGCAAGCAAGTTTAAGTGGTAAAAATGGATGAAAAGTGGCCAAAAGAAGTGGCTAAAATGGGCAAAAAGCAGATTAAACGTGGCAAAAAAGGGGAAAAAGGGCTAAAAATTGCTGGGAAGGGCAATAGAAATACACAGAAAAAAAGGTCCTTTTTTAAGGTTTTTCTGGTGGAATAATATTTCAAATGAAAGATAAAAGATCCATAGATCATCCCAAAAGAGCCAGTAGCTCAAGAGCTGTGTGTAGAGTATCACTGCTATACGATGTGATACAATATAATACAATACAAGACCATATGGTACCGAATGATATAGGATACAACACAATATGATACCACTCGATACAATGCATACTGATACAATATCATACAATACAATACAATACGACTTGTTACAGTACACTACGACACAATGTGATACGACACAATACCATGAATAACAATTTAATATAATATGATACAATACAATATAATATAAAATGCTGTAATGCAGTAAGATGTTTTAAATTAATTTTTAACAGAAGCTGCCGTACATCTTTATGTACGAGTGCATGAATTGATAATGACAATTAACAACGATACACAAAAAAACATTACAAACTTTCAGCTAGCTATTCTTCTTAGTTTTAAAACCCCAACCCCTCCCTTCACTGTGGGTCTTTCTCCGCAGTATCTAACTCAAAAGAGATCTTTATAATACACAAAAAAATGAATGAATAACTCTGTATTTCAACCGAATAACAGGGACGATAAGAAGAAAAAAAAAAATGCTTGTACAGAAAGCAATATAACAGTTACATCATAGATCTTACATCATAGATCTTACAGCATTCAATGCCCCAACTCTATTTTCAGTCACGAAACTACCTGCCAGATTCATCCTGGCAACTGAAAGCTCCATTATCAAGATATCTGTCAATGAATTAATCCATTGCTGTATAGAGGGAGTGTGTGGTTTTTTCCACCTAACTGCTAACATCTTTTTAGCTGCAGTGCACACTGATAGCCACAACAACCTTTGTGTTTGGTTAAGATTATGCCCAGAATCATCATTCAAAAGGATGAATTCAGGAGAGCAAGTTGATACAATACATAATGATACAATATGTGAGCAGTTTTATGCCATCACACAGACAATTTAAAAGGCAAAAGGGCATCTTCTATGGTCATTTCAAGATCAGTGTCAGACTGCATCCATATACCAGTATCACAAGACGGTTATCACCTTGACGAGAAAACTTGTGCCATTTTAAACTCACAAGATCTTGTGGTGTAAGAGCATGACATAGCCTTTATTGATACTGTCTGATTTTTACTAGATTCATATTGCGTTATTCTGACAGCCCTAGTGTAGAATAACGTGAGGTGAAGAAGGATAACCATCTACTTTGTTGTGTGTCAGATCTGGTGGAGAAATTAATTTTCAGAAGTTTTCTTTGACCACAGGTGGTAGAATAGTTTTATCGCTGATGTTTGTTCCCTGTTTATATCAGCAGAACCTGCAACAATAGGATCTGACAAGCTCTGTTCCAGAAATTAGGATGCTTGCCAGGCCATCACAGCCAGAAAGCCATAAATGTTTCATGTGGTGCTGATATGGTAATCATTGGATCCCTACAATGACACCTTGTGAGAGTTGGATAACGATGGCTGTCTTTCTGGCCTGTGTGACTCTGGACACGGTCCAACAGCTGAGGCACTGCCTGAGGAGGGAATCAAAATGCCTCCAATAGGTGGTTAAAGCTCTCAAAGATGATTGAATAAAGGTGCAGTTGGCGCCCCTTAGGCTGGTGGAAGATGCCTCACAAATGCACTCCTCTCAGTTAAATATGCATCTCGTTTTGTGAGGTTTGCGAGTGGGTCCAGGTGCCCGTTGGTGGCACAGACCCAGCTGGAGGATGTGGCAGTCTCGCTCTGCTGGCGCTCAGGCTGGCATACTAACAGAGCCAGGGGTGCTTTCACAGTGAGTTGAAAAGACACCCAGGGTTCAGAAAAACACAGCTCCAGCTGCATGTCCACTAGCTCGCCTAAACTAAAAAGTCTGGAAATCTAAAGAAGTGATTTTCTACCTGTCGTTTGTTTGCGATGAGAATATCGATGAATCAACATCGCCCTGTCGTTGCTGTAAGATTAATTCCCAGGATAAAAAAAAGACATTTTCCAATCAGGAGGGATGAAGCAATAAAAGGCCAGCATGTCTAAAAGAGCTTAATGTATTATTTCTGTGAAGCTTGTGTAAGCCTTTTATTAAAGTGAAACAATCTTGTCAGACACCTGTTGTTCCTGCATGGGGGTATTTATTGTGGGCCTGTGTCAGCACACTGTAATCCCTAGCTAGAACATGGCTGTATTACCAGTGTGACCTATTCTTGGTCATCATTTCCTGACTGTGTATGTTAGAGAGAGAGAGAGATTGAGAGGCAGAGATGGCGTCCAGTGTGTATTTGTGTGGGTGTGGAGTCATTGCAGGCACCCTTCAGCGATTTCAGTCCAGCTTTTTTTCTTTCCCTGACACCCAATGTCATGCAGAACAAATCGCCTATTGCTGACACCAGTGATTTCTTGTCTCCAGTGCTGAGAAGTGTGTGTGGAGGCAAAACAGTTGGGTCTTACTGACGTGGGGACTTGGACAGTTCTGTGATTAAGTAGTAATGGCCCAGGACGTGACGGGGAAACGGGGGATTTCATCGGTCACGGGGCGAGAAAAACTGCACACCCTTGGGTCTGCTGGATTTTTTTGAGCGAATGTATAATCATTTCAGTAGTTTTTTGCTCTTTACCTCTTTTTTAACAGCATGAAAAAATGAAAAAGGCCAGTTTAAGGGATGCAAACTGTAGTCCTAAGAACACACTGTACTAGTTACATTGTATGACAGTGTATTCAAATGCATGTACTTTAATATGGAGTTGGCCTCCACTCTTCTTGAAGGCTGTCCACATGATTTTTTTAGTGTTTTATGGGAATTTGTGCCCATTCATTATATAGAGCAGTGTTTCTCAACCCTTGTCTATTAAAAAGCCAAATTATTGAAAAACACATTTACAAGAGCCACAATCCAAGGGGTGAAAAGTGGCAAAAAAGGGTTAAAGTGGCAATAAAAAGCAGTTAAAGGTGGCAAAAATGGTTAAAAAGCTACAAAAAAAGGGGGGAAAGGGTCGAAATAGGCTTTTAATGGCAAAAATGGGCAAAAAGCAGCAAAAAAATGGAAAATTTTGAAAAAAATCAGCAAAGAGTAGCAAAAAAAAGATTAAAAAGTGGCATTTAATGGCAAAATGCAGCAGAAGTAGGTGAAAAATTGCAAAAAAAAGGTGAAAAATTGCAGGAAGGATAAAGTGGTAAAAATGGGTGAAAAGTAGCAGGAAGTGGCAAAAATGGGCAAAAAGCAGCAAAAATGGATTAAAAGTTGCAAAAAAAGAGGGGCCAAAAATTGCAATGAAGGACAAAACACCGACAAAAAAGGGTTGACAAACTGATTAATGTGACTTGCCATGGATATTTTTGGATTCGAAGTGTTCTTTTTAAGGTTTTCTGGTGGAACAATATTCCAAATTAAGAGATAAAAGCACCACAAATCATCACAAAAGAGCCACATGTGGCTCAAGAGCCATGCGTTGAGTATCACTGCTATAGAGCATTTATGAGGTCAGGCACTGATTTTGGACTAGAAGCCCTGGCTCACAATCTCTTTTCCAGTTCATCTCAAAGGTTCTTGATGGAGTTGAGGTCAGGGCTCTGTGTGGGTCAGTCAAGTTCTCCCACATCAAACTCATCAAACCATGTCTTTATAGTCCCTACTTTGTGCACTGGAGCACAGTCATGTTGGAAAAGAAAAGGGCCTTCCCCAAACTGTTGCCACATAGTTGGAAGCATAGCATTGATCAAAATATCTTGGTATGCGGAAGCACTAAGATCAGCCTTCACCAGAGATGAGGGTCCTAGCCCAAACCCTGAAAAACAGCCCCATACCATTATCCTCCTCCACTAAACTTCACAGTTAGCACACTGCAGTCAGGCAGGCAACGTTCTCTCGGCATCCGCCAAACCCTGACTGCGACTGCCAAACAGAGAAGTGAGATTTGCCACTCCACTGCACCACAGTCCAGTGTCAGAGTGCTTTACCACACTCCATCTGATGCTTGGCATTGAACTTGGTGATGTGAGGCTAGCATGCAGCTGCTCAGGTGTGGCAACCAATTTCATGAAGCTCCCTCTGCAGTTTTTTGTGCTTACAATAATGCCAGTGGAAGTTCAGCGCTCTTCAGCTGTGGTATCAGCAGAGCTTTGGCAACTTTTATGCAACTTAGCAGTCGTTGACCCCTCTCTATGGCCTTCTGCTTTGTGGCTTACAGTTGCTGTTATTCCTAAACGCTTCCACTTTCTAATAATATCACATACAGTTGGCTGTGGAGTATCCAGCAGGGATGAAATTTCAGGAACTATCATATTGCAAAGGTGGCATCCACTACAGTACCACACTCGACTGTACTTTTTGACACAACAATAAGGTCGATTTTATCAGGGTTTTTTTTACAAGTGTGCAAAGTGAAAACAAAAAAAAAAAGATGGAGAAAGTTTTTGATCATTAGAGTTGTTTTTCATCAAAAGCGTAAAAGATGACCAAAGCTATAAAAAACTTCAGATCTTCAGTCGTATTTTCATCCACCAGCAACTTATCTGTCCAATGAGACCATGCAAAAATTTTCTTGCAAGTTTTGTCAATTAAAACCAAGAAAATACCCAACACAGGATAACTGGGAGCTTTTTTTTAATAACCTTGATAATAAAATATGGAAGCCAATTCCTGCCACTTACAAAAGAAAAATTTGGAAGTTGACTTGACTTTTTACTCATATTTTCAACTTTTTACCTCATAATTTCAACTTTTTATCTCATAAGTATGACTTAGGATTTTTTTTTTGTCAAGAATTGCCTTACTTTCCCCCTTTTTTTATTTTCTATGTGGTGGAAATGGGCTCCATAGAAACAGGTTTCAGTATAATTAGATCTTTTACTTGGGTGGTATCAAAACTTTAAACACCCTGTATCATGACATTCCTATTAGAGTTTAACAGTAAAGAGGACCCCGCCACCTTTGCCACGCCTGCCTTGAATTCCAGTGTCTGCCTGCAGGCTTAACCCACTAATTGTGGCCGGAGATCCTCTGGTATTGTTGCATGCCTGTGGCTGGTTTGAGGCCACGGTTATATTAAGAGCTGGGTATTTTAACATCTATAATGAAATCCACTATCAGCTCTGATAATCAGGGATGTGTGCTGACTGATTTATGTGTTGTGGAGGTGCAGGGTTTGGGTCTTTGGAGAGTTTGTATTATTGTTATGCACAGTTTGAGAAACAGTGAACTAACATCTAGAGAGATAAATAAACAATAATTAGAGGGTGAAGCTTTTTGGTGGTATATTATAATATACTGAGTATACTCACTTGAGATTTGTAGATTGGCTGTAGTGCTCTGGTTGCTTCCTGTGTGAGGTAAAAATGGTGTTATGGGGACATCTAGTGGACATTTTATGTATATGAAGAAGAGTTTTTAATCCATATGTAGACTTCCTGTAAGGGGAGTTTATGCCGTTCAGTAAATCTGTGTCTGTGTTTTAGGACTGTGCGATGAATTACAACTTAAACTATTACCACAATATAAGCATTTGCAATAAATACACCGAAAAGGTCTGTATTTATCACAGCTAATGAGAACATTTATTTAATGCATTAAAAGCAAGCTTTCAGGTTTCACACGTACATATGGATGGAGATCTGTAGACTCTCAGGCTTTTAGACCTTCTGATGGAGTGGCTTGTGAAGCTTGAGCCAGAGGTGAAAGAAAACATTCACTAAACATTGTTTTTTATTCATTTTGACTCAGGGACTTGTTGCAAACACACATACTAACAATAAGGAAATAGTGGACACACAAAGAAGCTGTAACTATGCGAGTATGCACTCTTTTATTTTTGCTGATAACTCTTCATACCAAAATGGCAATATTCAGTGATGTTATTACATATTTAATTTTTTCTCTCCAGATTATGCAGGCCTACTCAATTTGGATGATTATGTCCTTATGCTTTTTCAGGGATGCATGATATATCAAAATGTTTTCTCATTAAAGCAGTATGAGCTTTTTTGCATTGAAGTAACACATCACAAAAGACTTTATTTAGCACAATTGATAGTTACAATAATTGAATGTAAGCAAGCAATGCTTGAAGAGTCAATAAACATTTTGCAAATAGCTAAAGATAAACTTAATATATATTATTTAATATTACTGTATTTATCACACTTAATAACATGCAGGTTTTTCTCATTCAGTTCCTATAAGAGCTGATAATGTAACAATGACTGGAATAAAAACTGTTGAAAGAATGCTTAAGTGCAGACTGCACTCTATTATGAAGCAAATACCATACTAATCCATAAATGACTGACACACTCTATAATATATTAAAATTATTACACTGTAAGGAGAAAAATCTTGGCTTGCTTCGTGATGTAACAGCAGACCCAAACTGTAACAGCAGCCTTTTGTTACATTATCAACCATTATGAGGTTTTGTTATTTATTTATTTATTTATTTATGCTACATTTTGCGTCATTGTTAAATTATCAGCTCTTACAGGCCGAACATGACGCGGACTGTAAAACTGAAATAAGTAAATTATAGTTGCAAGGATTCAGTTTTAGTTGAGCACATAGAATATCACTTCATGCATTTGTTCCATCTTCCTCTCGGTTTCAAACTGCAGTAATTTCATATATACGGCATAGAAATTGCCACTTTTTTCCACTGCTGTTCTTTTACAATATTGTGTCTAATAATTATTTGCACTTTGTGTGTTATTAATGCTTTACATCTAATGTAAAGCCAGTCATAACCACACTGGCAGTGAAATTATGTTTTTTTTTTTTTTTTTTTTTTTTTTGTGGGTTAAACTTTCTGGTAACAATACATCAATATTTTGAGAGTTCTTGTATGACTTAGTGTTCAGAATGATATAACACTGTGATAAAGGTGTAAAATAGCATGAATTTTGTTGCCAATTCTTAAGGTACAGTACTTGTTCCTCTTCCACACAAATGCTCTGTGAAAACAAATGACAGGTTATTTAAATGTGATCAGTATTATTTACACATACAGTGCTTAACAAATTTATTAGACCACCACCCAAAGTAAAGTTTATGCCACAGCTGCCCTAAATTAACAGCATTGCTAATTTCCAAAATCATTTTTTATGTTTCTGCAATGGTTAATACACCAATCTGTGGAAGCTCTTTGACTCAAATGATATTTTTAATGCTAAAATATAACCATTATTGTTATCCATGAATTTTCAAATTTACAAAAAAACTGAAAAAATAGTAAAGCACATTAATATTTCTTGATTAATATGTCAAATTATAGTTATTTACTTGCATTCCTGAAGAGAAAAAAATGAGTTTTGGTGGTTGAATGTTATGCTTGATTAATTTCTGACTTCTCAGAGAAGCCCAGTGAGCTGGCTCAAATTTGGGTATAAAATGTGAATTCAGTTTGAAATCCCTCATTCCTGTTCAAAATGGTAAAACGTGGAGAGCTCACTGAAAATGAAAGAGTCCGCATTTAAGCATTTGTGATGCTGGATGGTCTCTGAGACAAATATGACAGGTGGTCTAATAAATTTGTTAAGCACTGTATATATTTGAATCTAATAACCTCATCTTAATGAGTTTAACTAGTTTAGGTTAATTCTGTTTTAACTTCAGAATAATCTTATTTTCCTCTTGTTTATCATATTCCACTAAGTTTTCTCTAAGTGTTTTATTTCCCTATTTGACCATATTACCCTGTGTTGCCTTTAAGTGTTTTCATTCTCATTACAACATCCTTATCATTTTTTTCTCATTTTTATTCATTTTAATCTACTTTTTATTTCATTTGATGATATCTTATTCTACACTTTAACCTAACCTCCAGTGTTAACTATTTTCTAACCTTTAAGATGGCGTTTCTCCAGTACGTACTGGATACATAAGTTCCTGTTCTTATAGCTAGTGTCTTTTATTTATGATGCATTTTGCCATTATTGTGTATGGATTGCGGGGGGTGGGTTAGAGGGTTGGATGGAGTGGGTTTGGGTCATATTTCCTTTTATCTTCTTTTATTTATTTGTCTGTTTGTAAAGCACTTGGTATTGCATTGTCTTGTATGAAAAGTGCTATATAAATAAAGTTTGATTGATTGGTTGATATTTTCCATTAACATGTACAGAGAACAATGCATCAAAGACTAGCTCTGTTAAAGGGGTCATCAATGGCATTATCAAGTTATCATGTTTATAACAACCCATGAATACAGAATATTTATCAGAGCGTATGCACTGATTGGTTCCTTCATTACCCCACTCCTCTAACCTCAGACTGATGATGTGTGACCAAGACATGACTGTCATGAATAAATCACAATTCATGATGATTGAAGTAATATAGAATTTACAATAAATTATGTAGAGCCTTCACCATTAATTCATGCATGATACATGAATAGAGCTTCCTCATTTTCAGAGGTCATGACACTGTACATTGAATTAATCTATGATAATTCATACCCTTACTTAAGGGTGTTTTTGTATAGTGGTTTAGATGCTGTTCTTAAAGTCTTTATCACACACAATTCACAGCACTGGTGTGTTTTTATTTTACAAAGATATACTGGAAATCTCTAAAAGATGCCAGTTAAGATCCTATAATTTGCTGCTTAACACTGTGCCGTATGTGTTAACATATCCGGTGAAAACTTCATTTACCTAACTGCACCCAGGGCATGGAGTCATCTTTAAAAAGAGCTAAAGTGCCTGGTAATGCTGATCATAAAGACTGTGGTGACAGAGGTGCATGTTTTCCACCCTTAAAATGAATGTTTGTTTAAAAGCTTGTTTAAATTGCTGTGATTTTCCCTTGTATTACATATCTAGGCAGGGCTGCCACCCTGGCCTGTCTGCTTCAAGAGGTTTTTAATCTCAGTGAGTATTCTTGGTGAAATTAGGGGAAAATAAAAAAATAGATAATTATTGGTCAATTACAGCTTTTTTTTTACTCTTTATCATACTTTTGTTAACACTTATTTTAAAAAGTGCAATTAAAGATAGCTACCAACATGCTCTTCCTCAGGCTGGCAGATGTTTATGAGTCGCCATCTTAAATATACATAGACGTACACGTGACCCAGCACAGCTCAGTCCATTATTTTCTAACTAGTTATCAACAAAATTTATCATACAATATTTAAATAAAAATAAATCATACATATAATTTGATTAATATTTTATTTGACATAATACGTAAGTGTGGAAGACGTCATTACATAATAACGCCAATGTTTACATGTCAATAAATGAGTAAATAAGGACGTGTTTGATGGAGCGGTGAGGCCAGCTGCACCCTGACCTCACAAACATGAATGACATTCCTTTCATCCACCCAGCACGTCATAGCGGTTGTGCCAGCCAATCATATTTCAGGAAAAGGGACCGTGTCTCCAGACGAACATCTGCGTCATCCAATCAGAGCTTTACAACAGGCGTCAGCTCCCGCCTCCATTCCTCGTGCAGCCAATTAGAACGAGGCAGTAATTACTAATTCATTACATTGCAAAGGGGAGTGACGCAGTTATTGTAGATCTATAGCTACTCCATGCTTTTTTAGATGACCTGAAATAACACTTTTTATTTTGACATTTGGACGGAAAATCCCTGATACAGCGAACAAAGGAGAGGGATTCCTGCCGTCATTTCGAGGCTGTATGTCGAACATCTGCGCCCCTTGAATTTGGATGCCATTCCGGTTGGAGGTTGCGGTAGACCCCGAGGACTAGATGCGATAACCAGGACGAGATATGCCGCAGCCGAAATCACGAAAAATCGCCATCCTCGGGTACAGATCCGTAGGTGAGTTCCCACGAAGAGACTGTGGAGTTTAATCTACACCTCACAGGCCTGGGATGCGACGCAGAGGCCGAATACAGCGGCCCTTCTGCTCAATGTAAATCTATCATAGGAGCGGTTTACGCCTCCTATAATAGACTTAAATTATAGGGAGTAGGATCTGTCACGCAGCATCTCAGCGCGTGCGAATGAGCGCCACCAGGTGAGACGCGTGGCCTTGTTGGGGTTTTAGTACACGAGGCCTTTCCAAAACATTATGTTCGTGCTAGTTATTTTAACGCGAAGTGATGTTAGTGATAATGTTTCCCATCAGTGACCCTCACCCTGGCGGCGTTGGCTGGAGCCATGCTGCGTGCAGGCCTGGAGCAGGACCACCGGATTTGACGCATTACTGTGCAGTTTGTTTGATCGTAATTGTAGCTGAAGCAGCGCAGTTTGTACGGGGATGCTATGGATGGCAAGATGGCACACTCACATAGCATGGCAGGAGGCCCAGATAGCATACCAGCAGCAAGGAAAGCCTCTATTATGCTCTCAGAATGACAACTTACCAATGTCATCTCCCATAGTGCAACCGGAGAAGCTTTATAGACAATGTTTAGTCAAAGTTTGGCCCTTTTTCTAAATTATGAATGATGGCATCCTATTGTTTTTTTTAATAGTATCATTACTAGGAACCCTTTTAGTTATCTGCCATCTTTATATACCGCTAAGCTACACTTAACACAACTACTACTAATAATAACATTATGAAGTTTTGAAGTTATGACGATGTAGGTTACTCCCAGTGGCCACTTAATTAGGTGAATGGAATTAAAACAGACATGAATACACTTTAATTAAGCTTACATTTTAAACCCATTGTAAGAGATTTTAGCTTTTTTTTTTGTATTGATTTTTGTGTTAGCTGTATTTTTTCATATTTTTTCTTTTATTCTTTTATTTGGTTGACCCATTTTACATAAAAAAAAATTTCAAAAAAGCTGGGACATTCAATTAAAGTGATTTTCGAATATTTATCCACCAATATTCAGCTTGATACAGCAAAAAGACAAGATAGCCTATTTAATGCTAAAAAATGATTGTCTGTATTTTTAATTTTGGAAATATGCACACATTCTTGATTTATTACCTGCAGCATGTTCCTTAAAAGTTGGGACAGGAGCTTGTTTATCACCTTTTCTTTCAACAACACTCTCTTGGGGGCTGAAAACATTAAAGGGGACATATTTTACCCTTTTAAGACAGGTTTGTATTGTTCTCAGAGGTCCCCAAAACTGAGATATTTCGAAGCCTGTGAAGTTTGTTGCTGAAAAAAACACTTGAGTATTGGATTTTTGCATGTCTAAAAAGTGAGCCGTTTCTGTAGCTTTAAATGTCTAACTCCGCCCCAGACCACACCCCTCTCAGGAATGGGATGTGGCACTCCTGATGTTACAATGTTACTGACACTTTAATCCAAAGTTAAGGACCTGACTGGGATTCCAACCATCAGTTTCCCAGACCAAAGTCAGGAGGGTAACACACGGATCTTCCTCTCAGGAGAGGAGGGTGGGACGTTCTTCCAAGCGGGGAGGGCCAACCAAACCTGGGGGCGGTGCTTACTCCTCATGTGACATCATGAGTAGAAAATCTGAGAACGGCCTGTTTCAGCACACATTTTCTGAAAGGTGGAGAAAGAGAGGGTGGAAGGGAATGGATTTTTCTGGTACTTGAAGGGACTGTGGACAGGCCAGGGGCACATATTTTTTAATCGATTAATTCTTTAATCGTTGAAGAATTGCAAGTCGAACATTTTTTCTATTATTGCGTGATCTACATCTTAAGTTTTTCAAAATGTGCATTTTTTCATTTTCAATGGGAGACAAGTCTGTACTGAATGAAGGCCAGTGTAGTATATGCTCTCCTGTATTGTGAAGCCATGCTGTTGTAACTCACGCAGAATGTGGTTTGGCATTGTTTCACTGAATTAAGCTGGGGCATCCTTCAAAAGAACAATGTCTGGATGGAAGCATATGTTGCTCCAACACCTGTATATACTTCAGTATTAATGTTGTCTTTACAGATGTGCTTTATATTGATAATGACTCTGATAGCTCTTTTCCTATTTACCGGGAAGGACTCAGCAGACATTGTTTACAGAAATAATTTTAAAACTGGACTTGTCAAACGACTGCACACTTTTCCTCTTTGGGTCAGTCCATCTCAGAGGAGCTCAGACCAAGAGAAGTAGGCGATGCTTCTGGATGTTGTTGATAATATGGGTTGCACTTTGCATGGTTAGAGTCACTTGAATTTCGCTGCCAAGCTCATATCTCGTTTTTTTTTTTTTTTAATTTCCTCAACAAATTCGTGCTATTGGTCACCCTTTACACCTGTCAGTGGATTGTGACAAATTTTAAGCCAATTAAAGTGTCAAAACATTCTGACTATTACCAATCTGTGTTGAATTATTTGAAAAATATTGCAATTTTTTAATCTCCTTGAGATAAGAGGCTTTGCCCCACTGCCAGCGATGATAACTGACAATGGTTTTAGCATTCAGTGTTGGTTTTAAGCATTGCCCATTACTCAAGATTTTAGTCTCTAGATTGTAAAATCGCTAAATCTGTTGCAACTGGGGGCGCAGATGGCCTGGTGGTTAGGTATTGCCCCATGTATGCAGGCGGCCCATGTTCGAGCCCGACCTGTGGCTCTTTAACTGTATGTCATTCCCAGTCTATCATCCCTGTTTCTGTCTTTATGCTCTGCCCTATCTCTACTATAAAGGCAAAAAAGCCCCAAAATAAATTTGATAAGAAAAATTGTTGCAACTGCATGTTGAGGAGCGTTGTTCAGAAACTGTCTGAAACGGTCTGTTTCAAAGAGCAGAGAACCTTTGCGTCATTGTTGGCTGTGAATGCCCGAGCCTTTCAGGAGTGCTCCTTTTATAGCCAATCATGGTGTTAACACCTCTTACCATTTAACCCACTTACCTGTGCAATGTTTCAGATGTTTTCCTCACAACTTTCCAGGTCTTTTCTTGCTCCTGTCCTAACTTTTTGGAGCTTTTTTTTTGTTCAAATTCATCAGTGTGCATATTTCTAAAAAACATAAAGAAAAGGAAGAAGACCATTAAAAAGAAATTTATGAGTTTGAGCTCTAAATATCTCATCTTTGAGCTGTATTGACAGGGATAAAGGTTGAAAAGGAATTTTAAATCACAATTTTCTGTTTCTGTTTACATTTTGCACTGCGTCCTAACTTTTTTGAAATTGGAGTTTACACATAAGAGGGTCATGCTAAAAAAGGAAATATTCCCATCCCCTCAGGCACACAAAAATGAACCCATAGACCCACCATGACTGCAGTAATAGCCATAAAGTTCAAGTAGTACATTTTTAAAGTCTTCACAGTGACAGTGTGTCTAATGAAGTAAGTGTGTCTCCACATGTTAAATGATCTCCCAGCATATAAAGGCTCTCTGTTTACAATGTTCCTCTGTGTTTTATAGGAAAGTCCTCCTTGACCATCCAGTTTGTGGAGGGCCAGTTTGTTGACTCCTATGACCCAACAATAGAAAACAGTGAGTACTCTTTATTGCTGTGCCTCATCCTGATACACAATTAGCATTTCCTCCACAAAGTGTAGGGAGATTCTAATCATGCTGCATCTCTCTAACTTAACAAGACGTAGCTGTATTTTTATAACAAAGGGAAATGGGATGACAGATATCTGAAAGCATAGCATTTTATCCCTCTATACAAGGATTTGTAGCTTTCCTTGGTGGACTGAGTTGCCATTGAGATGGTTTGTTAAGGTCATGTGACCTAAGTATGTAATTGCATTCACATGATAGTAGCGTCTTGCATATAATAAACTCCTCTTTTATGTATGATTTACTCTTAAAGCTGCAGCTACCAGTCATTTTCATCATCAGTCAACTTGTGTGCTAGACAAGAAGTCCTAACGTTGGAAGAAGCAGAAACAGGATAATTTCTTGGATAATTCAGTTTATTGATGAATGGATAATCCTTGCAGCTCCAGTGCATTAGCACAGCACCCATTTGACTGTAAATTATGAGTTGATTGCTTTTGTTTTACCTACCTAAATCAGTGCAGCTTACATTAAATCTGATTATGGATGGACAAAAACCATGTAGTTATAAAAATTACCATCTCAGGGTTTCATCATACTTCATTATGTTTTAATTATTTTTAACAATCCCTCCTCTTCCATACAAAAACCTGAATTAAGTGATCAAACTTCTTAGGCCCAGCAGTTTTTGAGTCCAGTGCTTTCGTATTGATTGATCGTAGATTCTTTTATTATAGTACCATTTGGTTCATAAAGAGTATGCATTATTCTAAAGGTCAGATTGGGATCATTCTCTTATGTTTAAGTCAACATCAGGCGCTAAATCAGTGATCCTCAACCTGCAGCAGCTGCATGTAGCTCCATAGTAACCAGTTGCAGCTCTTCGAAGGCTTACTTGGAAAAAACTAATCCTCCTAAAAACTTTTAAAGATTAACTGCAAGTCACATCAATAAATTTCCCACACAAAGAAGACAGGCTTTAATTGCCCAATTTAAAGGAAACCTTGTATTTTTATTTTTTATCAGTATACCATTGGGTGCAATACTATACTATAATTGCAATACACATCATCATCAATGAGCCTAACACATGGATCACATGTTGAGATTATGTAATATCTAGTGAAACTTGCATTAATAACAGGTAGGAAAAAATAATAAGCATCTCTTTAAAGTTATCAGAGCCATAGAACTACAGTAAATGTCCAGATGTGAGATATAAACACCAAAATAACCAACCATAATTCATTGGCTCTTTGAAAAGCATCTTATAGCTCAAACTCGGCACATTCTAATATTTTACCAAGACTTTTAACCAGATGGAACTTACATTTAAAAAATATTCTCATTATAAGTGACATTTTACCACTCAATAATCCACCCATTTATGTTTTTATTTTATTTTGACTATGGATCAATTGATCTATGGATCTACTTTGAATCCCCACTAATGTATTTTTTTAAGACAATGTGGCACTTGGTTATAGTGAGGTTAAGTAACGCTGATCTACATCGACATTCATCTCAGAGAAATGCATAAACAATGCAGCTTTTACAAATACTACAAAAACTTCATGTTAAGTATGCTAACTTTAGTCTGAACCCTTGGCATGTCAGGTACTGGGATTTTTGGTATGATACTTCAGTATCAGCATGCTTTTTTATTCATTTATACAATTTTTTTAGTTTTAGTTTTTTGCTGTACAAGATTGAAATAGTTCCTCTTGTCGTGACAGCCTGTTAGTTTTAGAAACATACAAAAATTGATTCTACCATGAATTAAGTTGTGTATTTTTTTTAAATATAGACATTTAATCATGAAAAGTGGGAGTAGGATGAAAAATGTGTCTTTAACAGTAAAAACAAAATTCATCTGCCTTTTTGAGAGCACTCTAACAACCCAATGACAGACAAACAGAACTGAAGTGCACTCAGCAGTTTAACCCTTTTTATTCAAATTATACTTCCAAATTGAGATTAATTCTCTTAAATGAATTAACGGCAGGGTGGTTCACTGAGACAATCCTGACAAAATGCTTAAAAAAAAAACAAAAAACAAAAACCTTGTCATAAAGAGGAAAAAAGTTATTTTACTGTAGTTCCGAGATAAAACTCCAGGCATTTGTGCGTATTATAAGGAATCAGGATGAGATATAGACACACATTTATTAAAATACATTTTACCAATATGTGGGACTGATATAAATATTGGCAGAAATTCTTTTTTGGTGCATATTGATAATTAATTTTTCAAGCCAACATCTGCTGATACTGATATCATGCTGACGATAATCGTGCATCTCTACTTCGTGCTACAACACAGCTGGGGCTGCTCCCTCCTTCTACCTCTGAGCAAAAATGTCTGCCTGGAGTGAACATGCTAGCCAATGTAGTACTAGTTTACATTATTATAAACACAACTGCTCTGAGTGTTTCTGTATTGTTTTTTAATATACTTTCTTACATAATTAGCTACTTGGCGCTAGGAGTGGTGCTGTTTAGTGGCTTTTTTACATTTTTTATTTTTCCTCTGTGGTCTGTGTTTTTGCATCAAAACACCAAGACAGGATCAGCCCAGTTATCAGCAGTTTGAGTCTGTATCCTACCAGAAACAAACATTAACACTTGATTGGTACATTCCTACATGACTTATGTGTCTGGATCAGTGGTTCCCAACCTTTTCTCCTTCCTTCCTAACATCATCCAACAAAAGCTGAACCCCACCTGCAACATTGCATTGCATAGTGCAACACTGTTTTCAAAAATTAACGTCAATTTTGATTGTTTTTAGTTTAGAAAAATGTTTCTTTTTGGTAAAGTTGAAGGGTGGGAATTTAAAAAACGATTTGTTTCAAAGAGCCTCATTTGACTGTTTATGAACCAAGGATCCTTCAGTTCCAGCTTTGTGGGGGTGTTCAGTGTCTAGTTTTACATAGATGTACCCGTTTCCTCTAAATAAATCATGACTCACAGCCTATGGTGTTAAAAATATCAACTTAATAGTTCTTTAATAGAATTATGAAAATAACTCATTATAAGAAATAAATCATGTTATTATTCAGTCACATGATGCAGATGTAAACATGGATCTATGAGCAACAGAAAGATATTCAGTGATCTGCAAGATTTGGATTATATTTTTGTTATTTTCACATGAAGCGAATACGAAACAAAATGAGCAATGAATGCAAAATGTATAGACTATGATTTTTGAAGTATTTGTGACATATTATATAGAATAAGGACAGTATAAAGCAGAGAAGTGAAGCACTTAAGTAAATATTAGTCAGATTTACATTTATATTAAAAACATGTTTCTGTGACCTTACAGACACAGCAAAAACCTCCTTTAAGTTACTAAATGTAAGCAGTAGATGTGATTAAAGCCTAAGAACATACATGTGTTTAGCTCAAGGGTTTTTATATGAACATGGAAATAAAAAAGAAAGATAATAAACTTTTACTTAATAGTCATGGTTGGTTAAAAACAAACTGATATGACTTGCACTTTCTTCAAGGGGGGCCTGAACCTTTGGTTGGGAACTATTGCTCGGGGTGATGCTGTATTTAAAGAAGAATTATACTGCAATGAATTTACTCCTAACAAGTAACAATTTTTCAATACATTAGTACTTTCAATATCTCCTGTTTAAAATGATACAATCTCCCTTTTTAATCAAAAATGACTGGTAGTATTAGAAAGTGTCATGGCTCACCATAAGTGAACTCCTAGTCATAGTGCCTTAGAAATATTTCAGGAAGCACAGGTAGGAGGACAGGCTGAGGGGTGGCTGCTGTTGTACTCCATGAGGCCTCATTGTTACTGCTTTATTCACCCGAGCTTTACAGCAACCTGTGTGGCAATGTCATCTTCTTTCTTTCCTTCTGTATTTTATCTCTAAAAAGTCAATGGAAATATTTTCAACACAGCAAATATCATCACTGAAAATAAATTTTTGTGACAGGTGCTAGTGGTGTAAAGATGAATTAACCTGAATCGATAGCTGTCAAAGACCTGAGTGCATCGGTCTGTGGAGCCCTGAATTGGTCAATGAACCAACTTCAGAGTTATAAAGTGGTTTACTGAGACCCAGAAGTCACATCATGTGGATATAATATGAAGAAAGGGAAAGTTTCCCAATGTCTCTGTCTGTGTGCTTCAGAGAAAAGTGACTAAGTGCAATAGCAGCCAACGTATCTCACCTGTGAGACGTCAGAGCTAATCTTATGCTTGGATGCTAACACTAGCGAGCAATACAAACAGACCCAATATGAAACACTTTTCTCAGTCACAACCCACAGCATCTGCAGCCTGTTTTATTCCTGTAGCTTCTTAGTGAGAGTGATTGGTTTTAGGACATAATCAATACAATGAAGCAATAAATTACAATTGAATGAGGAGCATTTCACCAAGCTGGATATCAATTTTAGAATGTAAACAAAGGTTAAATACAGAGGCGGGGAGATGGCAATGATTAAAACATATGCAGACTGAATATTCACAATCAGAGAAGGCAAATTAATGTCTAAAGAATTTTGTTGTACTGGTTTCAGTATTATTTAAATAAACTTAAAACAAAAAGTAAGGAAATTTGTGTTTGGTACATTATTTCTTTGTTGTAACTGTGCTTCTTGGCAATAAATTTTACACTGTTGGAAAGCCTGTTTATTACCCTTTTAAATGATGCCACATTCCTAAGGAACATGCATTTGTGGGATGAGCAGCAGAGCTGAGTATGTGGGTTGTGCCCATGAAAAATGTGCCAAATCTTCTCTGCCAACGCCACACAGCTGATTCTGCCATTGACTCTTGTTTGGTGTTTGGTGGATTGGATGATTGAAGTTTGAAGAAACAAGACATATGGTAAATTTAACAATTTATTCATCTAACAAACAGGAGCCTCAGTAGCATGTGGAAGAACCATACACAGCCACAACAGCCTGGCACCTCCTCCTCATGCTGATCACCAGCCTGGTCACACACTGCTGTGGGATGGCATCCCATTCTCCAACCAGCATTTGTCGCAAGTCAGCCAACGTGGTTGTGTTGGTCACTCTGGCACAAACGACACGCCCAAGGTGATCCCACAAGTGTTCAGTGGGGTTAAGGTCAGGACTGCTGGCAGGCCATTCCATCCTCTCCACTCCCAAATTCTGGAGGTAGTCTCTGATAAACCCGCTCTGTGGGGGCGAGTGTTGTGATCTTGGAGGATAGAGTTCTTGCTGACAGGGTGGCAAAACAGTATTCTTGGGGTGCTGTCTTCTTGGGACGCCCACTTCTCAGCCTGTCTCTTACATTCCCCGTTATATAGAACTTGGCCTTCAGTTTGGAGATGGTACTAGAGTTCACTCCAAACAATGCCGCACCTTGGTTTTCTGGAACACCAGCTTGAAGTTGGCAACCGACGGGCCCTATCCAGATCAGTCAAACGTGGCACGCCAATTCTTGAAGCAGACACCTATTGACCACTGTAGCAGGGCCTATGCTCACAGGTGCTGCCAATCAGGCGCCTGATTGGCAGCACCTGGGGGTACCAGAAGCTCAAAACAAGAGTCAATAGCAACAGCAAAATAAGCTGTTTGGCATTGGCAGAGAAGATTTGGCACATTTTTCATGGGCACAACCCACATACTCAGCTCTGCTGCTCATCCCACAAATGCATGTTCCTTACAAATGTGGCATCATTTAAAAGGGTAATAAACAGGCTTTCCAACAGTATAAGATTTATTACCAAGAGTTTGGATTTGGATTGGGAATTTGGAAAACTTTATTGTCCCCAAGGGGCAATTTGCTTTGCAGCAGAAGTCAAACATACATTCCACTCATGCAGCCCAGTAAACAAAAGAAGCATTGTTACAAAAAAGAAATAATGTGCCAAACACAAATTTCCTTACTTTTTGTTTTAAGTTTACATTATTCCTCTCTACCAGTATACATACAGTGCTGTCATAGTGTTATCAAAATCTCCTTTAATGGTGAGTTTAACTTTAATTTGTGCTTCTTGAGGAAATTAGATGTTTTACTTTCACTGTTTGCAGAATTTAAATGCCACTGAAGTGAGAGGAACAGAAGGGCGAAGATTTGGAAAACAAATTTTAACATTTGTTCCTCCATTTAACTGTTAAAGTGAGACACCTGGGCAGGTGTGAGAGATGAAAACTGCAGTTCATTAACACAATGTCAGAATATTTCCAGAGGAGGGCTAGTGTGTCATCTCTGTTATAAACAAATCTAGCCTACTGGTATTTAACATGGCACTTTTAGCAGACAAAGAACAAAAGAGGCCCTGACTCATTTAACTTTTAGCTAAAGGGGGAAGGGCCTTTTTTGCTGTTGGGGTCAGAGGTCCTCTCCTAGGACTTCTTTTGGGGATTGAAATCTATTTAAATGCTATTTTGTTCACTCTCAGCACCCTATTGACACTCTAAATACACGTCTAAACTATTGTAGCTCATTTTAGACTTATGCCTTATGCATAGTTGATGCACACAAGTTGTTGGCAATCTTGTGACCCTGAATGCTCCATGGGGGACTGCCGTTAGGAATGAATGTGAGTGGAGGAGTGCTTAACAGCTCTAAATGGACCTCTACACTGCAATTATCATCAGAAAATTTCTACATATATTGAGTACGATGCCTACTCTTTTATGCAGTCTGACAGATTTACCTGGCGTGGTGGCGATCAATATCATAAATTACTCAGTCCTGTAGACCCTCTATAACAGGGTCAATCAACTACATATTCACAAGGGCCAGCTTTTTCTAGACAGATGCTGTGGGGGCCGGACTAAAATAAAATCAATATTTTGGTCAAGTTAACATATTTTTGTAAAAAAAAAAAAAAAAAAAAAAAAAAAAACTTTTAACAGTGAGATCAGTCCTTATCCCTTATACTGCCTTATGTGGAAAATTGATGATAAGTTATGCATTTACAATGCCAAATTGCAAAAATACTTGTGTGCTTCCTGTTTGATAAGTCACTAGGTTAAAGGTTTTGTTTAACCTTCTAAAAAAGTGCCATATTTTTCCCATACAAATTTTCTGAGTTTAATAATCCTCCAGGGGCTGGATGGGAAGCCATTGGGGGCCTGATGTGTCCCTCGGGCCACACTGCTCTATCACTGCTCTATAGTCTAGCAAAGAAGGCAAGAGTCTTGAGGAGTCTTGTACTGAGAAACTAAAATAACATATAGAAAATCCTTTGTCACAACCAAAGTAATGATGTGCCGTTCATGAACAAACTTGTTCTTCAAACCAGCTCATTAATTTTAGCCACTGTTGCTAGTTCCCGTTTGAGGACCAGTGACTTTCCTCCATCCTTAGTCGTTATTTAATCCGCATTTAAAAAGCCAAACTGGTACCAAATGAAGAGCCATTTGGTGAACATGACTGTATCCGGTGAATCGAGATTCAAATAAAGTCGTCTTGAAAAGGGGCCCCTGACAGGTGCCTCGGAGAGAATTAATCCATCAAAAATTGCATGTAATCACCTGCATTCTGTATTAAAATTGCCAGTGCTATATAGACAGAGTGAAGGCATTTGATTGCAAATTTTGATAATTAAAAACAAGAGCGACCCAGTTTGGGGAGCCTAAGACTTTCAGTTTTGTCACTGTAGCCTGAAACAGTAGTGAATATAGTCTTACCAGGACCATACCAAAGTTTCAGTTTCTGGTGTCATGTCGACCCTACTTTACTTATTAAAACTAGAGAGAAAAACTTTCTGTTGTATGCTCAGAAGTAACCCTAGCTGACTGCATCAGTAACGTAAGTTTGCACATCACTGGCTCAGAGAGGAAATCTTTCTCTGAGCTACTTTGGCAGACAGTTTTTCTGTAGGAGAGAACATACAGTAATTCATCAGCCTCCTAAACACACATATTCCCAGACACTCGGGAGATTTGAGTCTAAACCTCCCCTGTAGGCTGTTTTTCCCGACATGTTCGCTCACATATCACCCCGTGTTTCTCGACTGTGTGGTCTGTATCTATAAATAAAGCCTGGATGGTTAACATATAGTGAAGTGTCAGCGTTATCAGCACAAAGCTGCAGGCAGAGCAATGCCTCAGTCCTGCTGTAGATAATATGACCCATCTCCCGGCAGATATTGACATTTCTGTGCTGAATGAACTCAGTGGCACCGAAAAGGATCTATAACGGGGCTGTGTCTTATGTGTCTTGAGATTTGCGGACTGAAAATGTAGTAGAGTAATGAAGATGCAGGCGGCCTTATAGTACAGTACACAGAGATGTACGAGGCTCAAGTGTTTTATAAGGAGATATACTTGTCCATGCCTATATAAATGTTTATGCGTTGGGATTTTAATTTTTCTTCTCTTCTACCTGCAGCATTTACTAAAATGATCACAATAAATGGACAGGAGTACCATCTTCAGCTGGTAGACACAGCAGGACAGGTATGACTCAGTCTGCTACTGTCACCGTCTGCCAGTCTTTATTGATTTTTATGTAAATTTGTGTTCCCATGATTGTGCTGCTTCAATATTTGGTGTTAATTCTGCTTCATTAATTAGTCAGATGACATTTAATTCCTTCTATTCCAGCTTTGCATATTAATTGCCTCAAAAATTTCTGCCTCTGCAGGATGAGTACTCCATCTTCCCACAGACGTACTCCATAGATATCAACGGTTACATTCTGGTCTATTCAGTCACATCAAATAAAAGGTAATCTCCTCTTCTCATAAGTCAGAGTCTTTATTTAGCGCTGTGGAAAGTGGAAATGTGGGTTGTTTATGAATGATGATGAAGAAAAATTCCCCTCATGTGTTCCAGCTTTGAAGTTGTACAAGTTATCCATGAAAAACTATTGGACATGGTGGGAAAAGTTCAGTAAGTAGTCTTTCTTTGCCTTTTACTTCTTTCTTCTCCTCTACTTCTGCTTCCTTTCTGCTCCTTCAGTTACTTTTTCTTCTTCTTTTACTTCTAAACAATGCATTAACAGGGACTTACGTCTATCAATTTGGGCATTTTGATACCAAGTCGTAATCCTTAATGCTTTGTGCAGACATAACCAAAAGGGTTTGATATCCTATTGCTCAGACTGCGTATGTAGGCGGACTAGATTGGTTGTGTAGACAGCATGTACTGGCACGCATTGAAGACCACCATATTAACTGACTTGATCTGCAGCGCCCTCCAAGTATACTGTCACAAACTGGCTCCAGATTCCTCCCGGACGAGCCCCCATTTGTCCCTTACTTCGAGCCAGTTCTTGGCAAAACAGAAAGCATGGTGTTGTTTTTAAGTTATGGGAATTCTGGTTCTAAAGAGATCCAGATTATTTTCTCAGCTCAGTAGTAAGAGCTAGTCTTCTGGCTTCTATACGGCTCCTCTTTTGGTGCCATTTAGTTGTTTTAAAACTTTTAAAACAGCAACAGAATGGAAAAATGTCATGGCAAAAACATAAAACAAAGGAGGACCCAAATTCAGAACACACAAAAAGAAACAAAAAGGAAAAAAAACTTTATAGAGTCTACCAAACACAATACAAGCTGCAGCAATGAGTTTGAGGCACAAGCCCTCATTGTTTACACATGAGGACAAAATTATTGGCCCCCCTATGAAAATTTCAGTTTCTTAAGTTTTTTCCAAGTGCTGCTAAAGAGCAGAGTGGAGAGTTTCTAACACAGCTTTTCCAAACATCCTAGTTTTATTTTGGATGCTTACGGTTTTTTACTTTGCACACAGAAACAAAATTATTTCACTAAAACCAAAAACTTACCAGGGTCAAAATTATTAGCCCTCTTTGAAACTGACCTTTTAGTTGAGCCATAGCAAAAAGCACTGTTAGTCAATGATGTCCCTTAACTTTGCAATGCTCAAAGCTTGTAAAATCAAATTAAAAACAGCAAAAATGAGACACTATTGATTATTAGCACGTGGGGAGCGAATAATTTTGACCCTGGTAGTTTTTGTTTTTTGTGGGATTGAGAAAATAATGTAAGCATCTAAAATAAAACTAGGATGCTTGAGAAAGCTGTGTTAAAATTCTTTGCTTTGTTTAACAGCACTTGAGAAATATGTTAAATCAATTAAATTTTCATGGGGGGGCTAATGATTTTGTCCACACGTGTATGTAGGGTTCCTCGTCAAAACTACCTTATGTCTTTCTGCATGTCCCTCTCTTCCACTCTCTTGCTCTCTCTCACTCACTGCATCTTCCGACAGTTATGTTCTCCATCTGACAGCCAATCAACATGCTTGGTCTGGGAAGTCTGTCCACTTCAGTCTGACTGGGATAATAAACTCATTTGGTTCCACAATTATGTTGGTTTCTTCAATGAAAAGAAAGTCGAGATGATAATAAACAGAACAAATATAATTTAAGGAGAAGAGGTGGCACTGAAAAGACAGACTAAGGCTGACACAGTCAAATGCACCATTTTTTTTAGTTACAGGCTCACAGCTCTCTATAAACAAACCAGATAGAGATGAACTGGCAGGGCTCAACATAACACACATATGACAGGCAAACCACCCTCAAATGCTATCTTACAATAGGAACTTGAATGTGAAGAATTAACATGAAGCCCATCTGCAGCAGCCGCTGCCCCTCGTCCAGTTTGCTGCTGACAGTGAGAGTGAGGAAGAGTCACCACCACAACCAAGCACAACTTATTAGAGTGGGCAGGAAGGATTAAGTAGGTGTTTATGAAGTCTATATCTGTTCTATTTGAAAAGGGCCCCAAAAAAGCAATGGTAATGTGCTGTATAAATAAAGCTGGCTTAAAGGTGATAGAAACAACATTTATATAGTGGGAAAGACTTTCTAAACTCACCTACTGTTGTTAGGAAAATAACAATAATCATAAGTTGCCTTTAGGGATGTGTGGGGTTAAACAGTTAAATCTGTGTATCAAATAAACCGTCACAAGATTTACAAGTCAGTTAAACTAATTACCTTTCATTTTTTATAAACACCAGTTCGAAATGTAATCTAATGCTCTTTTTAACTATAATGAAGCCTCTCGCCACTAGAGGCTGCTGTAGCTTCATTTTATGGCAGTTGCCTTCTGTCAGAGCTTTTACCCCATGGATGTAAATTTGAGAAGTTTAGCAGTTAGCATGTTGTAGAAACGGTGCAGTATGACTGTTCTTTTTAAGTAGTAAGTGTAAATGAAGTGGTATGCAGGCTGTTGAGTTTTGAACTCAAGTATAAGCAAAAAGAGGCCACATATCAAAGCATGATAATAATCTGCAAAAGGGAGCAAAGTCTGCTGGAGCTAGCTGCTAATGTTAGCCATGCTCTACAGAGTATATCAGGCTTACTTCACATTGCTGACACAATCATCCTGTGATGGATTTGACAGCTTTATTAGTATTTTCTCCTCTTCAGACAGTCAGTTAAACACAATTTAAATGGGGAAATAGACGCCTGGGAACATCCTTACTTGCTTAAGTCATAATTATGAGGTAGTCATCATTATAAAACCATTTTCAGACTTTATTTAATGTCAGCAGCAGTACCAGGACCCAGTAGCATGCCCTTTGTAATTGTTGCTGCCAGTAACACATAAAGCAGAGGTGAGCTGTGAACAATTGAATATGATCAAATTAGTCTGCTGAAATTGACATTTTATGTTTTTTTTAATATTCTTAGAATATTGCAACAATGAATGTCATGAATCCACAATGATACATTTCCAATAAAAAGTTGTGAACAAAAGTGGTCTGGTCTGAGCTGTGAAACTCCAGGATTGAAAATGAATCCCACTCCAGCTCCAGCCCTGCATCAAACAGAAACCAAAAGGAAAACTCAACTTGGGACACTGGGGAAAGTTGGTATACAAATGCCTAAAGTGCAGTGTTAATGCAAAATGTGAACAGTGTTCTCTTCTTCTTCTACTACTTCATTTTTTTTTTTGCTTCTTCCTCTGCACCATCTTTTCTTCTGCCTCATTTTCTACTCCATTTTTTCTGCTTCTACCTCTGCTGCTTTTTCTCCTTCTTTTCCTTTTTTCTATGTCTTCTACATTTCCTGCCCTCTTTCTTGATCCCAGGCTCTTTGAAATGGATGTAATACATCATGCCGATCTGAAATTATGTCGTGTCCTTTTCCCCTCTAATGCAGAGTACCAATTATGCTAGTTGGGAACAAGAACGACCTACATATGGAGCGGTACGTCCAGCCATACACTTAACATGCACATCAGGTCCACTATAGTTAGGTATACACACAGGATGTGGCATTTGACAGTTTGTTTGATAATTTCAGGATCTTTTCGTGCTCTTAATGGCAAATTTGCAAACCTTAAGAGACGACACACAAATAGAAATACAGACATAATTCTTATATTTGTCTCACAGATCACCTTAAAACAGGTGAAGCCCTTTCTCTCTCTGTCTCCGTATGTTTACTCAACTGAAGTGTTCATCCAAGCAGTTTCTCTAGGAGCTGACACTGCAGCCCTGCTGTAAAATATTTATGGGTTTAATTCTGATCGACTTACTCACCTTCTGTCCCTCCTTGTGCGCGTGCTCGATTGTGTGTGAATGTTTTTTTCTGTAGAGTAATCAGTTGTGAAGAAGGAAAAGCACTAGCTGAATCCTGGAATGCTGCCTTCATGGAGTCCTCAGCTAAAGAGAACCAGGTAAGAGCCAGAAAAACTCTCAGCAGCAAGGACTTTATGTTTAATTATGTCATATTCAAGTGTGAAATCTGGGATTGGATTAACTTGTCTCTCGCATATTTCCCTTTTCCGAGAGTATTTGACCAAGAAAGCATGGAAAGAAAGTAAAGGAATCATGCCTCTTCCAAAGCAGCAGCTCTGGACCTGAAGTTTTACCCTTAAAAAGATGAATGAGATCATTTTGTTTTTTTCTCTGCCATTATTGTTGACAAAGTTGATACCATTACTCCAACCACTGAAGGAAAATTGACAGTGGGTTCCAAAAGTTAAACTACTTTCACCTGCGGGTACTGAGAGCACAGCAACAATAAAACAGCTGACACTGAGGGTGTTTTTGTGCTCAGGATGTGAAGCACAGGAACTCTGGATTATACCAATCAGTCAATCTTTGTTTGTATAGCGCCAATTCATATCTGAAGTTATCTCAAGACACTTCTCAAAGAGGGCAGGTCTAGACTGGACTCTTTTATGTATTATCATAAAAAGCTCAGCACTAACAATATGTAGCATCATTACACCTCAAGAAGAACCAGATTTGTGTTGACAGTCATCTGCTGAAGCTGCACCGGGGTTGGGAAGGGTTAGGAGGGAGGTAGGGGTTTGTGGAGAAGCAGGGAGAGAGCAGAGAGGGGTGCAGACAGAAGAACAAGAGAAACAACAAAACAACAAATGAAAGACAAATTTGTGGGCATCATTGTGGCTATAAGCTTAGTTCCCATTTAGTAGGATGTGAGTATAATGTCAACAAGGATGGTAGAAATATACGAAGAACCAGCAGTTATAACCTTATTGTTTTTTTTTATTCAAAATCAGTGTAGGAAAGAGAGTTCAGGTCTTTACTGATAACCTATTGTTAATGCATAGTGTGGACTGACACACTGAAAGTACAGTCACTTAGTATCTGAATGCTCAAAACACATCATCAATCCCTGATAATGCTTGTCTAAACAACCCCAAAGTTTGAACCCTTAAAGATGAATTTCTTTTCCTTCTACCCTTAAAGTTCAGTGTATTCATCCCACGTGGAGACTGTCTTCTTTGACTCTGACAGGAAATATCAGACACTTAAGTCCACTATCTGAGCCCGGAGATGTCAAATTTGTTTCACAAAAGTCTTCTCAGGACTCACAGTGTTAAGTATGGTGGTGTTAATGCCGCACAGTTTCCAGTCATACTTTTGAGTTTTTATTGCAAATGCGTCCTGGTCCATCTGCTTGAGATAACACAGCAGACTGCAGAAAACTGATGTTTGTGTAGAGAGTCTTAACTTGACAGTGTGTGGACACTGCAGCAGCTGGTTAAACAGCTGATTAGTGCACTTTAAAGAGGCAGGAGGAGTAGGAGGAGTAGGATAGTACACATGCCTGTAGAGATGTTAATCAAGCTCATATCAGCTGAATGACATTACTTTATGTGGCTGTTAAAGCACAGCAGTGACACTTTGTAGTGTAATATCAATGAGAGGCTGTGTGAGGAAGTACTGTACAGTGCTTTGAAGTCACAAGTACAGATTGGAGAAAAAAAAGGTCTTATTTTTGCCCCTACTCCTGATTTTGAGTGCCCCCTGTCACTGAAGTGGTGTGGTCAAGAGGTGTCTAGGGATTGAGCCAAATCTGAGTAAATAATTACACATTAAGAAGTTAACTTAAAAGTTTATGACGATAAAACAGTTGGAGCAGCAGTTTGCAATAAAGATTTGTATTGTTTTAATCACTGTCTAGCAATAAAACTCCTACACATTTGCGAAGTTTATTTTCAGAATAAGTATTACTGCATGTTAGTTAATTACATAAATGTGCTGAATTGAAACAAAGGCAATTAAATATTATTAAAAACACAATTCATTGTACCATTCTTAATCTAGCACATTTGAGTGCTAATGAGTGCAAAATTAACCTGTTGTGAAAGAAAGTGTGACACGAGGGTTTTTTCATGACCAAATGCATACCAGCATACATAACTAACAATAAAAATAACATACATTCATGTTTTTTCCAACTTTTATTTAAATTATAATTTTTGATTCAAGATCAGACCTGATCATAAATATTAAAATATTTTTGGGAATGTAACCCTTAAAAAGGCAGTTTAAAGTGCAAAAGCTCAAAATGTTTGCATTGTAAAAACACAAAAATATTTTTAAAAAGTTTTTAATGCAAATTGGATTTTATAGAAGGGGATTATCACAGTCTTGCATATGTATATAATGAACAAAAACTATGACTTTTATGCATGATTATTATAATTAATATTTTTAAATGTATTAAATTGTTACACTCAGGGTGTTTGGAACCAAAAATGAAAAAAAAGAAAACAAAAAAAGAAAAACCTAAATAGCAATAAAAGTGATATGTAAAGTAAATATTTTTCTACCTTTTTTTGCAATAACTTTTTCAATCAAGATCAGACCGGATTACAAATTATTTTTAGTATAATGCACGCATATTGGGTTTCCTTGTAAAGGATTATCACAGCTTTGTATAGACAATAAAAAGCAACTTGCATTACATTTCTTTGATTGATTATTACTTTAGTGCCCCTGCAGGAAATCAGGGAAAAAAGCATGCAATTTCCATTAATGCAATGTATGGACAGCGGCTGAGGTTTGGTGACGAACAGAAAATACTATAAATTTAAAGCAATGACTCCAATATGAAAGCCTAATATCATCAAATGCATGCTTTTCTTTTACTGTAATGGCTGGAGGATTAATAATTGGGGTTACAATGGGGCAATTTTTGGTCAACACCCCACGTGTATACGAAAAGTCTACAAAGTTCTGGAATGAAATTTTCAACATTATACTGAAAAGAAACTTAATTTATGTTTCTATTATTTTCACTGTAAAAAGAAACAAATATGGCAAAAACAATCTGCAAAATGGCCTCAAAAGGTTAAGCTTTTTGTTCTCGTACCAGCACTCAGATGTTCAAGAGATTGCTCTGTAGTTTTTTTTTTTTTTTCTCATCTCAGAACAAATTACGGATAAGAACTTTGGTGAATGTCAGAATCTTAAAAAAAAAAACGAACTTAGTTTGGGTTTTTAGGACAAATATAGTCATAAACATGGGACTACATCGGGAGATCAGGAATCCTGCTATTTTCTTTTTGTTGAGACTGTAAATAAACTGCTGTTTGCTATTTTAGAGTCAGCTCATGCAGATCTAACAAAAGTTTATCCTCTATTCTTTGGGATTTCTTCATTTTGATTTAAGGAAACTAAAGCTTGACAGACTGGATTTCAAAGTAAACAAGAGCAACAGGAATCCGTCTTTTGTCCTCTTTTCCACTTTTGGCTTTATTATTGTTTCATGATTTATATTCAGGAAGTCTGTATCTGCTGAAAATGAAGTCTGCAAACAGTTTTGCTCTGCTGCTTTCATTAAACAGAATCCATGTTGTGCCTAAAGCCAGGGATGTACTCCACGGCTGTGGTGCATGCTGCTAGAAAATTTAAAGTAGTGTGACTGAGACATGTGACAGCGTCTGCATGTGTTTGTGTGTCTCTCTTTCAGACGGCCGTTGAGGTTTTCCGGAGGATGATCCTGGAGGCGGAGAAGATGGACGGCGGCGTGCAGCCAGGAAAAACCTCCTGCTCCATGATGTAGAGCCGCCCAATCAACACACAGGACACTGCACTGGGAAATCCCGTTACTTGAAGGCTAGCTGCCAGTTCTCCTCCACCTCAGCTGACTCCACCCCTCCAGGGTCCTAAATATCCAATACTGTCTATTTATGGCTCTGATTCCACTGTTATTTATCAGTATTCCCTTTTGTCATCCTCGTTTTTCTTTGTGTGTTTGATAAAAAAAGGAAAAAAAAAGAAGAAGGATGAGTGGTGGTTCCTGTGTCTTACATTTTCCCACAATCCACCTCTCCTCCTCCATCTCTGTGCTTGGCACTGATGCAAATCACAGAACATCATTCGGGTGTATCAGAAAAAATGTTTCCCTGTGCTCGGTAATGATGACAACCATAACCAAGGCCGGAGATGGTAGTGGCTTGATGCATCTTAGCTTCTCATTATGCAGCTCCCATATATAGGCTACCAGCCCTTCACTGTTTAAATAACAAGAGATAAGAGAAATGTCATGTCTGCCATGCACACGCTCTGAGAATGGATAAATAAATATTTCTTCTGATACATCGTCAGCCGTTTGGTCTCGCCGATATATACAGCTCTTTTTCTACTTCATTTCCACGCAGTGCCCACTTCTCTCTGTCCCTCGGTTTGTTTTCATAGCGGTTACTGTCAGCCAAAAAAAAATTCTGCATCCATTTTCTAATGTTGAAAATGTTGTACAAATGTTTTTGATTGTAATCATTAAAGCAAAAAGTGGTTATGTACAGCAGGGCTGGGTGTGGATCTTTACTTTGGCTGATGACTGGGGAGGCAAGGCCACTCTGCTCATTTATGCAGCACCTTTAAAGGTAATCTACTAATGATTTCACTAAAGGCATCAGAGGAGAGTGGTGCCTGAACTCATGCTCAGCTTAGAGAATAAATGCAATAATGAGAAGAGTACAGGCCTCAGCTGCATGGTAGGTAATGATCTGAGCTTTTTGAGGCATTAAACAGCAATAAAACATCAAATTGTTACATTTTAAGCATCTTACAAACACCTTTCCAAAAAAGGTTGGACACCACGTAAAATATGAACAACAACAGAAAAAGAATTTTAACAAACTTTTCAGCCTATATCCAATTGAATACAACATAAATAAAAGATATTTAATTTTCCAACTAATATTTTTTAAAGTATATATCCACATGTTGAATTTGATGCATGTTCCAAAAATGCTGGGACAGGAGCTAGAAAAGAGTTGTGAAACATTCAACAGGTGAGTCGATTAATTGTTGCTCCACACATAATTAAATCACCAAGGTCACTAACGGGGAAATTAACAAAAACAGCACACTGGACAAATGAGTTGAAAACAAACATGGGTTGTGGATTTCTAGAAGGTGGCAGAGGATTATGCTTACCAACCTAAAACCCACTATTTCTATCAAAATGATAGATAAACCTGAAAATTAACCCAAAACTTGCAATCTTGCAATAAAAAATTAGAAAAAAAAGGAGAATATCAAAATCAAAACTACAAAAAATTTAACCCAAAACAAAAAAGGAGGACACACTAGACCAGTGGTTCTTAACTGGTTGGGCCATCTTCTGAATGAGCGATCATGATCCAAATATCTGAAAATTTTTAAGAAATCAAAATGTACAAAACTGAATACTGAAGTTTTTGTCTTGTTTTGAACAAAATGTGACTGAACAACAAGACAGGGCAAGCACGGCATGACTGTAAACTGATATGCATGCAATGTTCTTTATTCCAGTTGCCATGATGGCATTCATTTTGAGTGATTTCAAGAGATTTTGAGAGAATAAAACATCAGAATAAGAAGAAAAGAAGTGAAGTTGGTTTAGATCTCAAGAAAATAACCAAAAAGTGCTACTTATTAAGGAAAAGCATTGTAAAATTAGATATTTGTTGGGTTAGGCTTGGGTTAGGTGGTGTTGAATCTAGGCTGAGCACCCAACATTCCCTATATAGCCTCCCAGAGCAGCTGACAGCCCTGAGCTAGGAGCAAAGATCACAGGTGGACTAAGATTTCCCTGACAAGCAGGGTGAACTGTGACCAGATTTTTCTATGAAAAATTCATATTTAACTCTAGGAAATCTATAAAAGGAGTGCTCATGAGAGACTCAGTACTTTAAAATTAACAATATTGTGAGGTTGTCCACTTTGTGAAAGACTGTGTAAACATATAGTCCCAACACTTAATGAACATTCCTCAATGTGCAGCTACAAGGAATTCAGAGGTTTCACTATCCACGGTTCATAATATCATCAAAAGGTTCAAAAAATGTGGAGTGATCTCTGCATGTGAAGGGCAAGGAAGGAAACCTTCAACTCCTCAGTGTGCCCTGTTTTAAAAAGTGGCATCATTTTGTGATGGATATTACAACCGGGGGTTGCTGCAGACCATAGCTCATCTTAGATGAGACTTAAAATTGAAAAGCATGCTGTGGTCTCAGGAGTCCACATTTCAAATTGTTTTTGAAAATAATGGCTGTTGAGTCCGACGGGCTAAAGAGGAAAAGGACCATCCAGGTTGTTATTACTGCAAAGTTCAAAACCCAGCTCCTTTGATGGTGTGTGGGTGTATTAGTGCCCATGGCATGGGTAACTTGCACATCTGTGAAGGAACCATTAATAATAAGAGGTACATACAGGTTTTGGGGCTTCCAATCAGATGATGTCTTTCACTGGACTAAAACATTACTCTTTGTGTTTCTCAAACTTTTTATTTTTCAGTTTTCTCAAAAACAGGACTTAAAAAGTGTTGCACATGTCTTCAGTGCAGCAACTTATGTTGATGAAGGAGTTCATATTCAGCATTTCACAGTCAGTCATCCTCATGCATTTCTGGTACTGGGCGTCTAGAGAAGAAGAACAAAAAAAAAAGTAAAGGTGAGAGAAGATTTACTGAATGTTGTCTGTTTACTAACTTTAAAATCAATGCAGCTGAAGTTGAAATGGAGCTCTATGATTCTACAGTGACCATAAGTAGGATTCAAATCAAAGGTATCATATTTTTTAATTATCTATTTATTTTATTCATTATTTTACATGAAAACCGTCTTAATTTCATGTATTCTGGACAGAATAGTGTGAGAGTGTTGTGAAACTCACATGGCTGTCTGAGGAATTTGGCAGCTGCACAGGCGTCCTTCTCTGGTAGACACGTCTCCACGGTCAGCTCACATTCTCCTCCAGCCTTTTTGGAGACACAACGGTGACAGTCCAGGGCTTCACCTACAAACCAGCATCATCAAGAAAATGTTTAGTCATCATATTTCCTTATACAACCGTTTGTTCAGACCAAGCAATCTGATTGGACAAGATGCAATCCGTGTGCTGACTGTGCATAGAAGTTGGTAGCAAGAGTGCCTTGGATGTAGCACTAAAGACTCCTGACAAAGACTTCATCGTCTGTGGATGCTGTTGTTTACAGTCTGACTCTCAACATCACACACAAAAATGACACTGGAGTAGTAAGGATGCTTAAGTGTACAATTGTTGTGACACTTTTGACACCTCAGATCATGTTACTCCCCCATTGGTGGCTCTCTGATTGGGATTAGAGAGCCACCATTCATAGCCATCACTGCTGGGCTACTTCTGGTTTTGCAAGCATCATTACAGTGAATCTGTGACCCTGTTTTATTAACTCACATAGTTAACAGGGTGCCTGGGGTGTCTGCCAGTGCGTGAGCCACTTCTAAGAAAAGCCTATTTTTTATCTTGTTTCCAAAACTAAAGATTAATTTTGAAAAAATGCCTTCTTTGGATTTAACTGGTGGAAGACCACACTGGCAACTGCCCCTAGAAATAACATGAAATATGGCCTGCATTTGAAGATGAAGCTTGTGCCTTCTGGAGGACCAAACCTGCCAAAATTTAAAAATAAATAAATAAATAAAGTAAAAATAAAAACAAAAATAAAAAATAAAAAAAAAACAGAATTCAAAAATTACATACAAAAATAAATAAATAAATGGAAATAAATACAAAAATAAAAAATATACATAAATAAATAAATAAAATCAAAAATAAATACAAAAATAAATATATAAATAGAATTAAATATCAACAAATAAATGAAAGTCTCACATTTATTTTTTTCATGCTGCAGACACTGTCATCATGAAATGCACCAAGAAATGTTATTCAAATGAGGGGGCAGTCTCTCTCACATTCATTTATTTCATGCTGTAGACACTGTCAGACTGGAAAAACAGATGGAAATGTTATCCAAATTAGGGGGCAGTCCTAAGTGTGTCTTGGGTTGAACTGTTCGCCTACTGGTCGATCGACATGTAAATGTAGGGATCTACTTGGCACTGGGAACACGGAAGTCCGCTCTGTGAGAAGCGGCAAAAACGGGAGAAAAATGGACTAATATCTGCTTAAAGGAGACATATTATGCAAAAATCACTTTTTCAGGCTTTTCTAACACAAATATGTGCCCCTGGCCTGTCCACAATCCCCTCAAATACCAGAAAAATCCATTCCCTCTCCCCCTCTCTTTCTCCACCTTTCAGAAAATGTGTGCTGAAGCAAGCTGTTCTCAGATTTAGCCCCTGGTGACCTCACCAGGAGCGTAAGCACCCGCCCCCAGGTTTGGTTGGCCCTCCCCCACTTGGAGGAAAGTTCTGCCCTCCTCTACTGATCCTCTCAACTACCAGCTGAGATGCTTTGGAGTACTGCATCCATTTCCTGAGAGGGGTGTGGTCAGGGGTGGAGTCAGACAGCTAATTACCATTTAAAGCCACAGACACAGAAATGGCTCTTCTGAGAAGGGCTGAAATAGAGGGGGTTTTAAACGTACAAAAATCCTATACTGGAGTGTTTTTTTCAGCAACAAACTTCACAGGCATGTTTTGGGGACCTCTGAGACCAATTTAAGCTTGTCTTAAAAGGGTATAATATGTCTCCCTTAAATTGAAAATGTTTGGACTCGACAGAGATGCAAACTATTCCCTAGTCTAGTAGTAAAAGACCCTTATTATGTGTAGAACAACAAATCAACTTGCTTCTGTCCATTCTTGTTTTAGTAACGTCACAATTTCAACCCTCCTTTATCTGGGCTAGACAAAATGACTCAAGGGATATTCTGGCAGAGTTACTTAAATTTTATTTTTGGTTTATCATTTATTAATTATTCTATTTTTCTTAGGAGTTTAGTTTTCTTACGTTTGGTTTAGTTTTAAACCTTATGGCCCACTTAAGAGCCTACAACAAATCAATTTATATTTTTTGTATACAGTCTTCATTAACAATCTAAATGGACCAAAATAAGACAATAGAAAAAACTGTTAAGGCACCTTCACGGCGCAGTTAATCTGTAGTCTGGACATGGAGGCGTGAGCATCTCCTGCTCTGACCACAGCTGAGAGGGACTGCTGCGCGAGGAGTGGGCTGCCTGTCAGTGCTTAGAGATGGGGAGGGGCCCACGGCAGCACCCGCTGCTCACTGAGAGGCGCTACAACAATATGTGCTTTCATGTCAGAGTCTTGAAAAGTCTCCAGTAACACCAGAAAAAGTTGCTAGATTTGCTGCTAGTCGCTTTTTTGAAAGAGAGTTGCTAGAGGGGTCTGAAAGCTTGCTAAATATAATGACAAAGTCGCTAAGTTGGCAACACTGGCTAAGAAACAGTTTGGATCTCTGTCGAATCCAAATATTTCCGATGTAAGCAGAAATTAGTCTGTTTTTCTCCCGTTTTCACTGCTTCTCACAGAGCGAACTTCCGTGTTCCAGTGCCAAGTAGATCTTTGCACTTACATGACGATCAACCAATAGGCGAACAGTTCAACCCAAGACACACTTAGGACCGCCCCCTCATTTGGATAACATTTCCAACTGTTTTTCCACTAGTGTCTACCATAGATGTATATAGAAGCCTAGATACGTCAGCGGGCTGTAGCAGCCCGGTAAACAACGTGCCTAAGTGGTGGCCATCTTGGCGGGGGCGACGTTCTCAATAAAGGCAATGCATGTACATTGAAAATAAATCATAACTTGCTCATTTCTCAACCGATTTTCATGCGATTTACTTTATTGTCAACATCAAAACGTGCTTTTAATACAGAACACTTGATTTTTAAAAAAAAAAAAAAAAAAAAAAGGAAAAGGGCTTTCTCCAAGTGTAGCCTACAATTTTAGTTATTTTACTCTTTAGGTCCAGAGGTCTGGGAATCTTTTATGTTCAGCCATTATATATTTATAAATGTATATACAGAGATATATAGTTGTATGTATAAAAATAGAAAGATATAGATATACATATATTGAAAATATGGTTTTAGATCAAAAGATTTAGTTGTAAAGGTAATCAAATAATCATTCATATTAATTTATTTGTCTCTCTCCCCCTCCTTATCTCTCTCTCCCTTTCTCTCTCTCTATATATATGTTTATAGAAACAAACACTCTGTGGAGATAGAATAAAATAGAATAGTGTTTATTGCCATTTGTACAAGTTAGAAAAAGGTACATTAAAATTGTTATGCGTGTCACTGATAGTAAATAGTAACTCTTCACTTCACCTTGGACTTACATAACGTATATAACTATATATATATATATAACTATATATATAGTTATATATATATAGTTATATATATATATTTATATATATATATATATATATATATATATATATATATATATATATATATATATATAATACACCAACTACTACTGCTGATACTGGCACTGCTACTACAACTGGTAATACTGTTACAAATGCTGATACCACTTTTACGAGTCTAACGGCTATTTATATTACTACTGCTGCTTGTACTGGTGCTCTCAACAAGATTTAATAATGAAAAAAGAGCCCAAATCTATTTTTACCTATGAAAGGTTATTCCCAGTCTTCTTGTTTCAACTGTACTGCGTAGTGTAACCATATGCAGCACAGTGTGCAGGCATCCTTGTTGTTATAGTTTTCGTGCCGTCTACAACCACAGAATGCCCTGACACTTTGCCCCCACTAGCTTAGCCTCGCCGTAGGCACGCAGCTCAAAGGGGTGTGTCGTATCTATTTGTTCATATCTGTGATGTCTACAGCATGAGGTAAATAAATGTGAGAGCGACCGCCTCCTCATTTGAATAACATTTCCTTGAGCATTTCATAATGACAGTTTCTGCTGCATGAAATAAATGTGAGATTTTTATGTATTTTATTGATATTGAATTCTATTGATAAATTTATTTTTGTATTTATTTCCACTTTTATTTATTTATTTATATTTAATTTTTGAGTCTTAGTTTTATTTATTTTTACTTTTATTTATGTATTTATGTATATTTTTTATTTTTACATTTATTTCCATTTATATTTTTTTGTATATAGTTTTTGAATTTTATTTTTTATTTTTGTTTTTATTTTTTTACTTTTATTTATTTATTTATTTTTAATTTTGGCAGGTTTGGTCTTCCATAGTGCCTAGCTGTATTGTACTTCTGAGTTTTCGTGCTACTATGCCAATTTTGTAAAAAAAATAAAAACATCTTGACATCTGATTGGCATCCCCAGAAACCTGGCAATGATTGTCTCTTTGTCAGCTGATTTGGTCAGAGCACACTATTGGCTAATCCGTCTTATGCCGCCTTATTCAAACGCCTCTGTACAAGCTGCTCTTGCAGCCCTCCTCCACCCCAGCTCCTCCTTTGTTCTGCTTCTGACTAAATCAATGCCATTCAGTTGTCAGTTGTCAGTCTGCTCTGGGGTTTCTGCTGCTTCATGTATTTTGATTTGATTAACTGCTGTTTTGAATGGGAAGGAGGCCCAGTGAGAAACCACAGACACAAAAAAAAAACCCACAATCACAGTTAATCACAGTGACACAGGCAGTAACAATGCGTAAACTAAAATACACAACAAGACCTTAAAAATTAATGCTGATATAAATTATATCGACAAAAAAGGAAAAAGACTTAAAAAACAAACAAACAAAAAAACTGTGACAAATATTCTATTAAAAGGGACTTTGAGGGTCAACAACTGTAAGAGATATAAAAAAAAAACATACAAGACCCTAAGGAGAATTTCTTAATCTGACTGCAGACGGAGTAAATAATTTCAAATGGTGGTTAGTTTTACAAACAGGTAAAACATAATGATGTCTACAATAGATGCAAAAAATTACAAAATAAATGATAATAAACTAATGTGCCCTGCTGATCACAACATGGACTGTTCATTCTTGTAGCTTAACTGACAAAATTAAACTGATTTCTTTAAAGTCTACAATTCTATAAACACACACTGCAGTGTGAAAGATGCCATAAATATGATTTCTACCTTTTCATAAATCAGTTAACCTAAGGACCATGGCTGAGGGGAAAATAATGCTGTGCACTTGAAGGATAAAGTCAAAATAAGTTTGAAAAAGTCAAAATATCAAGAATGAAGTGGAAATACAATTTCTTGAACAGTTGAAATGACAGAGAAAAAAAATCTTAAATATGTGAAGCATTAAAGTTGAAATGTTGAGTCTAAGGTCAGTTCACATTGTGTTTATGAGCTTAAAGAGAGAGAATCTCTTTGTTGTTCAGTCCAATTTTGAAGTCTAGCTTCACAAGTTCCTCAATAAAGGGCATTTTGTAGAGACATTCATCTAAGTTGTACTTCAACTCTGTTCTCAAAACTTCTCCTTTATCCTTGACAATTTTAGTTTTTTCTCATCCGTTTAACTTATTCTTGAAGTGCACAGCATTATTTTTTCCTTAACCCCAGTTCTAATCCTCTTCCGTTGTGTCTAGATCCACAGGTTTCTCTCTTTTTAAACAATGAATAGTACCTGTTATTGATTTTACACCTAATTCCTACCCTACCTTTTAGAATGGAAGTTCACATTGTGTTAAGGAGCTTAAAGAGAGAGAATCTCTTTATTGTTAAATCCAATGTTGAAGTCTAGTTTCACAAGTTCCTCAATAAAAGGCATTTTTTAGAGACATTCAGAATGGAGCTTTAGGAATTTGAAAGTTTGTGCCCTTTATTAGGAGGCAGAAGGTGAAACTATTCATTTCAAACTTTTTGTATGAAGGATTTAGAAAGATGAGGACACATTGAGAACAAATATATGTTTTAATGATGTCTCTAAAGGGAGTTGTTTTTGGTGGAACTCTAACATTTTTGCCAAAATGATGAATAGGTTTGTTATCATTTTGAATCTTTTTTTTAATGTTAAACTTATTTATGGGGCATTTTGCCTTCATTCTGATAGGACAGCTGAAACAAGACAGAGTGAGGGAGACAGAGTGAGGAAGGCATGCACTGAGACCTGGAATCGATTCCCTGACCAGTGTATTGAGGACTGTAGCCTCTGTCTATGGACTCCTGCTCAACTAATTTACACCAGTGCCATTCTAAACTGGTGGAAGTAGTGCATATAACCTGAAACTATAAATATCCAGGAGAGCATGTCATCATTATTGAAAGCATTAGAATAAAAAAAACACAAGAATCACTTGTGACTGGGTCAAACCCTTCTATAACTGAGGATAGAGGTTAGCTAATCAGGCCTAAGATTGGTCTCAAAGTCAAGCCTAACTAGTATCAGCGACCAGTGAGGGCGGGGCTTGACAGAGGGACAGTTTACCCATACAGAGATTTAAGTTTAAGCGAAGTCAAACAGTGTGATACTGGTAAGTCTATTTCTTTAGTACATGAATGATTTCATTTGATGCTTCAAAATAAAAGAATGCCTAATGAGGGGTCTACTGAGACCGTGTTTCTCAGTGTTTGTGCACAATAAAGACTATAAGAGACGGCAGACGTCCCTGTTGAATGGCAGCAGAGGTTGTGTTGATTCAGTGGAGAATCAGTGACAGACTCACCAGCGGTAAACAGCAGGGCCATGCTGAGAGCCAAAATCAACAACTTCATTGTTCTGTGTGTGTGTTACACTGCAGCCTAGAGGACAGATAAAGCACAGATTGATCATATTTTACCAATATTTTCATTACACCAGGCTTTTTGGTGAGTCATATTTCTATAAAGGGATTTTAGATCACTGTTATTAAAACTCACAGCAGGAATCCTGCATGCATGCACACCTCTACACTTAAAATGGCCTTTAAAAGAAAAAAAGTCATTAATTTCTTATTTAAGATGGTAAAAAATGAAGGTTAAATTCACAAATAAGAGCAGCAAATGTCTTGTGTATGTCTGTGCCTCGGCCTACCTTGTGTCTGTGCCTGCTCCTGCCACCGACTGAGACATCTTCATTGCCTTCCCCTCTTATTTATACTGTGTCCTGTCATGGTACCGTCCCATTAAGTACTGTATCACTGCTGTGTCAATATGCTCAGCTCCTCCTAGGTACACTGTGTTCACAGGTTACACTTTCCCAAGGTTCAGATTCCTGCATTATGCAAGAGCTGCTCTCCCTTTGCCCACTCCTGAGGAGAATTTATGAGACTTTATTCTAAATACCAATACATCTGTCAATGACTTCAGTGAAGATTTATATCAGACAGGCTCCCACCTTAAGTGCACATAAAGTAAAGTGCATTTACTTTAGGTGGCTTATAAATACCAGGTGTATTACCCTCGGCTCTCCAATCTTTTATGTTGACTTGAACTCGCTTTTCAAAAAATACTGAAAAAGCTGCATGAAAGGCCGAAACATATTCTTTGGTTCAGAGAAATATCACCTCCATTATATGTTACCTGTGTTCAATTCAGTTGCAAACAGAAAATTGCTCTAATACTGGCTGAAAAATCTAGCCTTTAATGCTTTTACACCAAAAAAATGTCAAGAATCCATTTGAGAGTGTCTAAAAAAGGCCAGCTAATGAATAAATGGACTTACTTTTATTTGCACAGGGAGCAGAGTCCATGTGATTTTTAAATAATGACTTTGAACTGCTGGTTGCTAAACCTTGATGCCTTTTTTTGATCTTTAAAAAAAATCCACTTGAGTGCATTAAATCCTTTTAAAATGGTGCCTTTTCCTCTGCTCTCTCAGGGTTGAAAGCTAGAGGACCTTAAGTCAAACCATTCATGAAAAACTGGTTTTGTGATCTGTTTTGTGTCCTGTTCTTCCTGCCTAACCTTCAGATTGGCAGCCTTTTAGTGTTGAGTCTGTGGGAATTTTTATACCTATACTTAGAGTAAAGGCCCTCTGAGTGGTTGGATCATAGTGTGGCTGGAATTGGCTTGCATTTTCATCTTGTTGTTGTATTTTTAAGAGATAAAAAATCCTTCTTTATTAATTTAACACTAACTGTTTATATGTATTGAAGATTTTATGTAAATTAATACTGTAAAATGCTCATGCTTCATATCTCTCACCTACACCAGGACACCATTATAATCAGTGCAGACATCATTTGTCCCATATTGTGTTTAAATCTGACCTTCATCCATACCAGATACTATGACGGCGGATCAGGGCTAATCTAAAAAATAAAATAGAAAAGAGGAGCCATTAATTCTTGAGAAAAAAATTGAATCTTTTGAGATTATAAACTCTTAATTTACAAGCTACCAAACTCATGAATTTATGTCCTTAGAAAGTCATAATAATGTTATGATCACACTGTTAAACCAAACAAGTAAAAACGTGCTCCAATTTTTTTTTTTAACTAGTTACATCATAGTTTTATGTAGTGGAAATGCATTTATGAGTGATTAGTTAATAAAACTCAAAACATTAGGGGCCACTGGTTCCATGAAAAAACATCCATCCATCCATCTTCTTCTGCTTATCCAAGATCAGGTCGCGACTCGCAGGGCAGCACCCTAAGCAGGGAAGCCCAGACTTCCCTCTCCCCGGCCACTTTGTCCAGCTCTTCCCAGGGGACCCCAAGGCCTTCCCAGGCCAGCTGAGAGACATAGTCTCTCCAGCATGTCCTGGGTTTTCCCCTGTGTCTCCTTCCAGTGGGACCTGCCCAGAACAGCTCGCCAGGAAGGCGTCTGGGGGCATCTGGACCAGATGCCTGAACCACCTCATCTGGCTCTTCTCGATGCAGAGGAGCAGCGGCTCTACTTCGAGTCCCTCCTGGATGGCTCTAATCTCTAAAGGAGAGCCCAGACACCCTGCGGAGGAAACTCATTTCGGCTGCCTGTATCCGTGATCTCGTTCTTTTGGTCACTACACAGCTCATGACCATAGGTGAGGGTAGGAACGTAGATTGTAATAAATTAAGAGCTTTGCTTTTCGACTCAGCTCTTTCTTCACCATGACAGACCGATGCAGATACCGTATTACTGCCAGCACTGCACCAATCCGCCTGTCGATCTCCCATTCCATTCTTCCCTCACTCATGAACAAGACCCCGAGATACTTGAACTCCTCCACTTGGGGCAGGATCTCATTCCCAACCTGGACAGGGCATTCCCCCTTTTTCTGACTGAGGACCATGGCCTCAGATTTGGAGGTGCCATATCATCCCAGCTGCTTCACACTCAGTTACGAACCGTTCCAGTGAGTTAATAAATAAATACTGTAATAAAACAGCATTATTTATTGATTTCTTATTTATCTATTTTAAGTTGTATCAACTCAATTTTGCTGTACATTTTGTTCGGTTAGGTTAGGTTATTTATTTAGCTAAGATGTGGAAACGTTCCTACACTAAAAATGTAGTTAAATCAACTCAAAACAACATATTTAAGGATTTTTTATAAAGCCTTATGTTCTTTATCCATCCCTTATTTCTATCACACACTTTAATCTTTAACATTCATGCCACTCAAAGTCAGCCAGCCTAGATGACTACAACCAGTCACTGAAGGGTGCACACAGAATCAGGACGTCTTCTTCCACCATGTTCAGTATACCATTGCTTGTGTATGGTGGCTGCTCCACACAGATGGGACTTCTCTAACCAAGTCTTTAACTTTACTCAGGGTGCAAAAGTGTCTAATGCTAAAGAAATGACTGTCAAGAAATTTGAGTAAAATTTACAAAAAAATAAAATTCTTAAAGTGATTTGTGAACACAACACAATTTTTGACAACCTTAAGTCTCGCAGTGTACGCTAAATCAAGTTTTTCATCATTTTTCAGTCCCAGTAAAAAGTATGTTTGATCAGGCTCTAAACAGCAAAAAAAATATCCAGTTTTTAATATTATGATATTAACCACAGAAAAAGAAACTTGTTATGGGTTAGAAAGAAATTAAGGGAAGAGTAAAAAGGTAAATATGTGATTAACACAAGGTGCTGATAATATTTGGCTTGTCCACTAGGCTGTCCATGAGTTTTTATGGAGCAGAGGTGGACTTATTTTATGTCACTGTACATGCATTCTACTTTATTCCATTTCCCATGATGGCATAAATTTTGGTTGATTTCAAAAGATTTTGAGGGAATAAAACATCAGAATAAGAAGAAAAGAAGTAAAGTTGGTTTAGATCTCAAGAAAATAACCAAAAAGTGCTCATTATTAAGGAAAAGTGTTGTGAAATTAGATGTTTTTTGGGTTAGGCCTTCTGTACATCATGGAATTTCTGTCAGTTCTTTCCAGGAACACCTTTGTGACCCACTTTTGGGTCCTTACTCACCAGCTGAGAACCACTGCGCTTGATTAAACTCAAAGAAAGCCACCCGATGGTGTTGACTCTGGGCTGAACACTAGACATTCCCTATATGGCCTCCCAGAGCAGCTGATTACCACCAGCCCTCAGCTGGGAGAAGCCATCACTGGTGGACCAGGTTTTCCCTGACAAGCAGGGTGAACTGCGACCAGATTTTAGAACATATTTTATTCATTATTTTAAATAAAAACCGTCTTAATTTCATGTATTCTTGACAGAATAGTGTGAGTGTGTTGTGAAACTCACATGGCTCTGTGAGGAACATGACAGCTGCACAGGCGTCCATCCCTGGTGGGCACGTCTCCACGGTCAGCTCACATGCTTCCCAAGCATTTTTGAAATCACACTGGTGACAGTCCAGGGCTTCACCTACAAACCAGCATCATCAAGAAAATGTTTAGTCATCATATTTCCTTATACAACCATTTGTTGAGACCAAGCAATCTGATTGGACAAGATGCAATCCGTGTGCTGACTGTGCATAGAAGTAGGTAGCAAGTGTGCCTTGGATGTAGCACTAAAGACTCCTGACAAAGACTTCATCTTCTGTGCATGCTGTTGTTTACAGTCTGACTCTCAACATCACACACAAAAATGACACTGGAGTAGTAAGGATGCTTAAGTGCAGAATTGTTGTGACACTTTTGACACCTCAGATCATGTTATTCACCCATTGTTGGCTCGCTGATTGGCCCCCAATCAGAGAGCCCCCACTCATAGCCATCACTGCTGGGCTACTTCTGGTTTTGCAAACATCATTACAGTAAAACCGTGACCCTATTTTATTAACTCACATAGTTAACAGGGTGCCTGGGGTGTCTGCCAGTGCAAGATCCACTTTGCAATCTAAGAATAGCCTATTTTTTATCCTGTTTCTATAACTAAAGGTTAATTATGAAAAAATGCCTTCGTTGGATTTAACTGGTGGAAGACCACACTGGCAACTGATCCCATGGACAATCACAAGGAATACTTACATCAGGGCTGTCCAAACTATGGCCCACGGGCCAAATGCAGCCCGCTGTCCAATTTTGAATGACCGCAGCAGACTCTAGAAATAACATGAAATATGGCCTGCATTTGAAGATGAAGCTTGTGTCTAACTGTATTGAACTTCTGAGTTTTCGTGCTACCATGCTAATTTTGTAAACAAACATCTTGACAAGAAGAATTTATTGATGTGTTTGTGATTAAATTAAAACAATACTGTGGTAAACATACTGACAACCAAAATAATAATATCTTGCCAACAACAACTCCAGGGGTGAAGCCAGTGGTAGCTAGGGCCAAACAGGGCCCCCTGAAATCTGATTGGCATCCCCAGAAACCTGGCAATGATTGTGTCTTTGTCAGCTGATTTGGTCAGAGCACACTATTGGCTAATCTGTCTCATGCCACCTTAGGGCGCATTCACACCAGAGCTGTTTGGTCCGCTTTAAACGAACTCTGGTCCGTTTTCCTGGATAGTCTGGTTCGTCTGGAGTGGTGTGAAAGCTCACACGAACTCTGGTGCGGACCAAACAAGCAGACTCTGGTCCGTTTGAAAACAGGTGGACTCGGTCCGCTTCCAACTGAACCCTGGTGCGGTTCATTTGAGGTGTGAAAGCAAAGCAGACCAACTTGTGAACCAAAGACAGGAAGTGGCATAAAGCATAATGATATAAGGATTTAGATGTGATTTAATACACTCAAATACATGCCGGTACCTCACTTGGCGTCTGTGTAGCCATGGCAACACATTGTAGTCCGTGCTTATTTATTCGTCTCATGTGAAGAACAACATGTTGGACAGCTCACCCTCTCACTGGCTGCTCCTTATGCCCCAAAGCAAAAGCAGAAACCCCAAGACAGTGTAAATTCTGTGTTTTTTTTTCATTGTTTATGTGGAAAAAAGACCGATGGAAGGAGCTGGATTTCCCTGCTTCGTCTTCTTCTACGCTGGCTTTTCTTCTTGGTCACTGTTTGTTTGTGACAACAGCGCCCTTAGCAGGTAGATGTTGTAGGTGTTCAGCCTGTTTGGTCCGTTTAACAAAGAGCAGTATGAATGCAAACCAAACCAAACCAAAGGAAAGTGCAACATTGTTGCCATTTCTGTTCCAAAACGGATCAAGTCCCCCAGACTATCAGGTGTGAAAACTACCTTATTCAAACGCTCTCTCTACAAGCTGCTCTTGCAACCCTCCTCCATCCCCAGCTCCTCCTTTGTTCTGCTTCTGACTTAATCAATGCCATTCAGTTGTCAGTTGTCAGTCTGCTCTGGGGTTTCTGCTGCTTCACATATTTTGATTTGATTAACTGCTGTTTTGAATGGGAAGGAGGCCCAGTGAGAAACCACAGACACAAAAAAAAATCACAATCAAAGATTAATCACAGTGACACAGGCAGGAACAATGCGTAAACTAAAACACACAACAAGACCTTAAAAATTAATGCTGGTATAAATTATATCGACAAAAAAGGAAAAAGACTTAAAAAACAAACATAAAAAACAATGCTGAATATTCTAAAGGGGACTTTGAGGGTCAACGACTGTAAGAGATATAAAAAAACATCAGACCCTAAGGAGAATTTCTTAATCTGATTGCAGACGGAATAAATAATTTCAAATGGTGGTTAGTTTTACAAACAGGTAAAACATAATGATGTCCACAATAGATGCAAAAAATTACAAAATAAATGATAATAAACTAATGTGCCCTGCTGATCACAACATGGACTGTTCATTCTTGTAGCTTAACTGACAAAATTAAACTGATTTCTTTAAAGTCTACAATTCTATAAACACACACTGCAGTGTGAAAGATGCCATAAATATGATTTCTACCTTTTCATAAATCAGTTAACCTAAGGACCATGGCTGAGGGGAAAATAATGCTGTGCACTTGAAGGATAAAGTCAAAATAATTTTGAAAAAGTCAAAATATCAAGAATGAAGTGGAAATACAATTTCTTGAACAGTTGAAATGACAGAGAAAAAAAGTCTTAAATATGTGAAGCATTAAAGTTGAAATGTTGAGTCTAAGGTCAGTTCACATTGTGTTTATGAGCTTAAAGAGAGAGAATCTCTTTGTTGTTCAATCCAATTTTGAAGTCTAGCTTCACAAGTTCCTCAATAAAAGGCATTTTGTAGAGACATTCATCTAAGTTGTACTTCAACTCTGTTCTCAAAACTTCTCCTTTATCCTTGACAATTTTAGTTTTTTCTCATCCGTTTAACTTATTCTTGAAGTGCACGGCATTATTTTTTCCTTCACCCCAGTTGTAATCCTCTTCCGTTGTGTCTAGATCCACAGTTTTCTCTCTTTTTAAACAATGAATAGTACCTGTTATTGATTTTACACCTAATTCCTACCCTACCTTTTAGAATGGAAGTTCACATTGTGTTAAGGAGCTTAAAGAGAGAGAATCTCTTTGTTGTTAAATCCAATGTTGAAGTCTAGTTTCACAAGTTCCTCAATAAAAGGCATTTTTTAGAGACATTCAGAATGGAACTTTAGGAATTTGAAAGTTTGTGCCCTTTATTAGGAGGCAGAAGGTGAAACTATTCATTTCAAACTTTTTGTATGAAGGATTTAGAAAGATGAGGACACATTGAGAACAAATACATTTTTAACTAATAAAGCACTCAGAGAGCATAGACCTCCACCATTAGCCCTATCTTTCAATAGTGAAGAATCCTTTAAAAAATTTCTGGATACACCCCCATGTGCCCCCCACCATGGCATTCGCCAATTACTCCCTTCCCAGTGGGGTGGAAACACAGTGAGGCAAAGCACTGGCTTCCTTGTGAGTGGACTGTCATGGCGGAAGCATTGCCTGCCGGTGCCAATAGATGCACTGACAGTCTCACCCATGGTCTCACTGGATGACTGTAAGTCATCCAAGGTCATTCACCTGAGTTTGGGCTGAGCCCTGAATATTTAACACCTGTGGCTCTACCCCTGGTTTCCACTGATTTTTAACATTTCAGCCCTTTGAACCCACACACCAGTCGAGATGGCCAGACTGTGACATCACACACTAGCTGCTTTTGGTAAAGATTTCACAGTAGAGATTACGCAAACATGAGATCTCATCAAAACTTGTGATCAAATGTGACTTCAGAGAAAAAATGGAAGATGATCAATGTAAACTGGCTGTCCTGGCATATATGCCAGCAAAAAAAAAAGAAAAACAATGAGGGTGAAAATCCCTGCTGAGTTTGGCAGAGTGTTTTTATAACCAGCAGAAGCATACATCTGGTTGGTGATGCTACCAGACAGTCTGACCTGGAATCATTTCTATCAAACATGTCTGATAAATAAAACTTTTGAAGCAGGGAGGCTCTGCCTTTATTGAAAGCATTGGAATAAAACAAACACAAGAATCACTTGTGACTGGGTCAACCCCTTCTATAACTGAGGATGGAGGTTAGCTAATCAGGCCTAAGATTGGTCTCAAAGTCAAGCCTAACTAGTATCAGTGACCAGGGAGGGCAGGGCTTGACAGAGGGACAGTTTACCCATACAGAGATTTAAGTGTAAGTGAAGTCACACAGTGTGATACTGGTAAGTCTATTTCTTTAGTACATGAATGATTTCATGTGATGCTTCAAAATAAGAGAATGCCTAATGAGGGGTCGACTGAGACCATGTTTCTCAGTGTTTGTGCACAATAAAGACTATAAGAGACGGCAGACGTCCCTGTTGAACAGCAGCAGAGGTTGTGTTGATTCAGTGGAGAATCAGTGACAGACTCACCGGCTGTAAACAGCAGGGCCACGCTGAGAGCCAAAATCAACAACTTCATTGTTCTGTCTGTGTGTTACACTGCAGCCTAGAGGACAGATAAAGCACAGATTGATCATATTTTACCAATATTTTCATTACACCAGGCTTTTTGGTGAGTCATATTTCTATAAAGGGATTTTAGATCACTGTTATTAAAACTCACAGCAGGTATCCTGCATGCATGCACACTTCTACAGTTAAAATGGCCTTTAAAAGAAAAAAAAAGTCATTAATTTCTTATTTAAGAAGGTAAAAAATGAAGGTTAAATACACAAACTAGAAAAGCACTCAGAGAGTGCAGACCTCCACCATCTCCCAATAGTGAAGAATCCTTTAAAAACATTCCTGGATCCAGACGGTGATCCAGATCACTCCAAAAATCTAATTCGATAACTCCCTCCCTGGTGGGGTGGAGACATGGTGAGGCAAAGCATTGGCTTCGCTACACATGAAAGTCATGGCAGAGGGTGAATATTCCTCTATACCTCCCAGCATTGTGAGTATTCTCGCTACAATTAGCTGTCGTTCTCTCTGTTGTGCTCCGACTCATCTCCTCGACTGGGTGTGCTTCTTTCAAACTCTATAAACTCCAAAACTCTGGATAAGTTACACATGTCCGCCATCTCCTGGTGTAAAGTGGTAACAGCACAGCCCTATCTCCCAATAGCACAGAATCCTTAAAAAAAATCCTGGATCCAGACGGTGATCCGGATCAGTCCCAAAATCTAATTGGTTCTTCCTTATGCCACTTCTGATATTTCCTGAATTTCATGAAAATCCGTCCATGACTTTTTGAGTTATGTTGCTAACAAACTAACAAACAAACCCACCCGATCACATAACCTCCTTGGCGGAGGTAATAAGAGCAGCAAACGTCTTGTGCTTGTCTGTACCTTGGCCTCCCCTGTGTCTGTGCCTACCACTGATTGAGACGTCTTCATCGCCTTCCCTTCTTTTTTATTCTGTTTATACTTTATACCGGTCATGGTACCATCCTATTAAGTACCGTATCACTGCTGTGCCAATATGCTCAGTTCCTCGCCCACCCCGTCTGGGTACACTGTGTTTACAGGTTACACTCTCCTAACGCTCAGATTCCTGCATTATGCAAGATCTACTCTCCCTTTGTCCACTCCTGAGGAGAATTTATGAGACTTTATTCTTTTTTTCAACACAATTTTTATTGAATTTCTTAAAGATCAACAGAGAAAAACATACAGTTTGGCATATTTTGTGTTACATTCAAGAAAATGAAAAACGATAACTGACTATCTGACTAACTGACATCTCTACGGGCCAGTAAGAGCAACAAAATACATGACGTAGCAGATATCGAGCTGCGCATGCGCAGCTATCGAGGAATAACGCGAAACATGGTGGCTATAGACATGTAAGTACTTGACTTTTGTCATTTTGGAAAAGAAAACAACGCACTGCTGTTCTTTGTTCTTCTTTTAACGAAGAATTGTTGCCAAGTTCTGATAAAACTGGCGCTCTAGCAGCATCCACGCTAAGCTCTTCCGCCATAATTGCACCGGCTTCTTGCTGCTGCTTGTTTACGTCACGACTCTGCCATGCCTGAAAGTACTGCCCCTCGTCGTTGATTGGTCCTGGCACTTTCTAACCGGGACCAAATAGTTCAGATGGGAGCTTTGCAAAATGGATTCGCCAATGAAAAACAAGGAAACGGGCGTATCCATCTGCTTTGCAAGGTTATTATTTTCCATCTCTGACTAATTCCCTAATCTTTTCAGGAGCAGTGTAATTTTGTAGTCTTTTGATAGCATATAATGTATTTCTGGACATTTCTCTGAAATTAAAAGAACATTCTGCACAGTTAAACTTAAGTTTCACATTTTATTGCATCTCATCATGTTTATATCACATCATGAAATGCAGAGTACATATCAAGTCATTTAAGACATGCAGACTGTCCTATTTCTACTGACTAGAACATTCTGATGACTGTCAAAAGTTCATTTAAAATCAAGCCTGTGAATTATGGCTCATCATCGCATGGCAATAATAATAAAACCTTATAAAAAGAAGATATTAAAACAAAATTATATGCTGTGATGATGTACAAACTTTAACTGTAGCTCTAACTCTTACACCCAAGAGAAGATCCCTCATGTTATAACAACAATGGACTCTGAAAACTCTGTAGAAGACTTTCAATGTGTCAGAGTGTCTGGGCTTGGAAACACAACAGTAAACAGTAAGGAGAATTTAGCTCGAAAATACAGGAACTGTAACATGTTTCAGAACATTTTTGAACTTTTACATGTTTTCAGGATGTTTTAAGACATGCAGTGAAGTCGTGTGTCTGAAAAAACATTCCACCGGACCATGTGACCTCAATTTGTAAATTTCTGTTTCACAGTCTAAAGTTTAGCCACTTCTTACAGCACGAACATTCACCATCTGTGAAGATAAACATCTTAGAGCAGGTGATAATGTGTGAAACGGTCAAAAGGCCTGTATAATAAGGCTGAAAACTCATTTAGGAACATAATAATGACAACTTAGCAGGGGTACCCTAAATTCCCCCTCTGTCATGTAAGTGAGGCAACATCATTGTTGCATGAAAGCAAAAAAATAGTATTGACACTTCCATTGCACTGTTGGATAAATAGGAACACAGTAGTGTTATAAAGATTTACAATTCACAGAAATGATAGACATGAAGTTTATTAATAAACTGGCCTAACATGGCTGGACTCATTTACATTATGAAACTGAAAAAACAGTTGTAGGGCTAGCCTTGCACTGCCAGGTATGAGCATAGCTCCAACATTGTTGGACCAATGGTGATGGACAATGCAGCAGCCAATCCAAAAGAGTGTGTGATGCAGCGCTAAGCAATATGAAACAGACAGAATGGAGAAAAGAGCTGTGAAAGTGAAGCTTCAATATTTCTGTGAATGTGTGCTACCGTTTTGTCAGGAAAATGAAACAGCCTATCAGTATCAGTGTGCCAGTCATCATCTTAGACCCACCTGTTTTGGTGAGATGATGGTGGCTGCGATCTGAAAGGAAGGGAAGCCGAGCCTACCTGGAAGACAGAATCAGTACAAGCTCATTGATTGGCCTGCTTTACAAACTACTACTCAACTGATTGTAGAGCAGGACAAAGATGCAAAAACATTGCTAAAGTCCATCATAGTTATGACAGTCTGCTCTGGGTGTTTGTGGTAGCCCAGAGTTATGAAGAGACTGACATGTCAGCCTTTTATATAAATTGATTAATATGTTATTTCCACTCTCCACAGAACCAGATGATATGAAATAGAGAAAAAAACAGAAATGTTGTGACTATGTCTGTGTAGGATCTCAATTATCCAGATGATGGTAATTCAAAGCTTGATCAAAAAGAGAAAACTGGACTAGGCTCAGGCTCTATAAAGAACTTTAACAGTTTTCTGTTGCGTCTTTTGAATCAAGCTTTGGATAACTGCAACTGTATTACTGGCTCATTTCTAAGGACTGTTAAATTATCAAAATCTTATTAACTCCTTTGACTGTCCACACTATCAGGGAAGTCAGTGGCTCCTTTGTGACAGAGGACATCCCATAACTAGACATCTGGCAAGACAAAAAAGCATTTTCTATACCTAAAAGTCTCAAGCATAAACAACTTCAAAATATTTCCCTAAGAAAGAACTTTCTCTGAAATGAATCGTACATAAAATAGACAAAACATACATTTAAAATCAAACATAAAATCAACAACAACAGCAAAAAAAAATCTGTGATTGCAGTGTCACTACAGGTAAAAACAGGAAGAAAAGCTAATTAGATTAAATTTAGATTATCTGTCTTCACATGAAGGTTAATATTCCAGTGAAACAGGAGTCAGAGCCATAACTGATAACTAATGTATTGATTGAGCTTGAAAATTGGGAAATTAGTTGACCCTCATTATAGAGTGTAGGTCCACAGCCATGTTAGTACTTTATTAAACAGTTTTCTACTTTTAACAATTTCAGATTATTCATATATTTATTTTATGCCTTGAGTGTTGCAGTTATAGCATGACTTAATTTAGTACATCCTTTACATTTGTGGGGAATGGCGAACTCATTAGCTGGACTTTTTTCTACTGCCCTGGTACTTAAACCATACTAGTAGAGGCATAGAAAAGCATTCATTAAAACATTCAAAATAGCATGCAGAATCCTAACAACCATGATAGGCTACTTACTGGTGAAGGTTGACGGAGAAGTGGACCTTGTCTTCGTCATAGTAATAGTCGCTGAGACTCATGGGAAGTGTTGATTACTGTATTTACTGTTGAACGGGAAGCTCAAAAGTGCGAGTAAAGGCAATTTCTCTGGAAAATAAGTCTAGAGATAACAATTGATTTGAAGTGATTTTGTTGGTTTTGAAGTAAATGTATGAATTAAAATAATTCTCATGATTGTATAAATGTCTCTTGATAAAATAAGTGGGTCTTACAAGTTGTATGTTTTGAAGATAATCGGGTCTATGTTATGTGCTGTGTATCATCCAATTATGTCTGACCTGAAATGTTTCCTGGTTTATTTTCTCATTGGTTATTGAGCTTCTGTGATTAGCGATCACAGGATATGAACTGTCACTAATTCAGTCAGTAATTAGAAAACAACAGGCTCTGTAAACATCGTGGAAAGGATTATTTAAAAAACCAGCCGAACACTGCGTCAGGGCAGCCGTCAGTCCAGTGCAGCTGTACGTTGTTGTGGCAACGAGGCCACTGTGGAAATTGATGTGCATTTATCTGTATATTTATGGTTATTCAACTTTCAGTGGAAACCAAACTCTTAAGATTTCTAAAGTATTAATAAAAGCATATCATAACTAGTCCATTCATCATAACCTCGGGGCAATGGAGGATATAAATGCTTATTTCTAAGACTATTGTAGATAATGATTGAAAGCCGTAAAACAATTAATTCTTAACTTAAACCAATACAGTATCAGTATCAGTATGTAGCTGTATCTGGGTTGATTTAGTTAAGTATTTAGTATTACTATTTACACTATACAAGTAGCAGTATACTAGTACTAATACTGGTATAGCAGTATACTAGTAGTATACTGTGCTATAATGATAGTTTTATCTAAAGTATTATTAAGTAATTTAGTTTTTCAGTATTAGCTTTAAGGTTATTGAATGTAATCTATAATATATATGTATCTTTGCACTGCATTGGCAATGCAAACACAAGCAATGTACTAAAAGAGGCCCAAACAGACATTAAGATTTATTGTGAAAATGGTAGAAATACACTGCCCAATGGTTTATTTCAATAAATTTATGGCCAAAAAACACGTTATTAAAGCCCATTCACATTATTCCTCATTGAAAAAAGCTTACAGTGCAGTGATTAGGTGAATCTGAAACATGCATATGCACGTTTCTTGAAATGTAGCCATGATACGAAATTTTGTCTCACAAACATACATATGTAACGTTTCTGAGATTTGCAGAAATGTTTGATGTGAACGCTTATTTGCCGATTGGGTTGTAATGGTTGCACATATCTGTAGTGCAGCAATTTATGTCCATGAAGGTGTTTGATTTCAGCATTTCACAGTCAGTCATCTTCATGCATTCCTGGTACTGGATGTCTAGAGAAGTAGAACAAAAAAAGTAAAGGTGAGAGAAGATTTACTGAACTTTGTCTGTTTATTCAGCCTAACTTTTAAACAAATGAATGCAGCAGAAGTTTAAAGCTCTATGATCTCTATGATTCTACAGTGACCATGACTAGGATTCAAATCAAAGGTGACACATTTTTAATCAACTATTAATTTATTTATTATTTTACCAAAAAAAAAGTCTTAATTTTGTGTTCTTGACATGATAGTGTGAGTGTGTTGTGAAACTCACTTGGCTCGCTGATGAACACGACAGCTGCACAGGCGTCTTTCCCTGGTGGACACGTCTCCACAGTCTGCTCGCATGCTTCCCAAGGATTTTTGGGGTCACAGCGGAGACAGTTCAGGGCTTCCCCTACAAACCAGCACCATCAAAAAAAAGTTTAGTCATCATATTTCCTTATACAACCATTTGTTCAGACCAAGCAATCTGACTGGTAGCAAATGGGTGCCTTGGATGTAGCACAAAAGACTCCCGACAAAGACTTCATCTTTTGTGGATGCTGTTGTTTACAGTCTGACTCTCAACATCACACACAAAAATGACACTGGAGTAGTAAGGATGCTTAAGTGCACAATTGTTGTGACACTTTTGACACCTCACATCATATTATTCGCCCACCATCGGCTCTCTGATTGGCCCCCAGTCTGAAACTCACGTATTTTTCGTCTACTTGTTTTCCTTATGTGGCGGACTCGCCTGTATTAATATGTCGGCGACACACGGAGAAAACAACAAAGAAGGCTTTAAGTTCAAGTGATTACCTGCATTGGAAGACTAGATATAGCAGTGCTTGTCCGACTTCCAGCATGAAGTGGAGATCCTCCGCTGCATCCAGGTCCCTCTCACTTTAGGTGCCTTCTCTACTAGCTACGCTACACCAGTGCCCATCTAAATGGGTGTTTCAAATGGTTTGGAAGTAGTGCATATAACCTGAAACTATAAATATCCAGGAGAGCATGTCATCATGTCCTCCTGAGTTTGGGCTGAACCCCGAATATTGAACACCTGTGGCTCTACCCCTGGTTTCCACTGATTTTTAACATTACAGCCCTTTAAACACACACACCAGTTGAGTTGGTCAGACGGTGACATCACACACTAGCTGCTTTTGGTAAAGATTTCACGGTAGAGATTACACAAACATGAGATCTCACCAAAACTCATGATCAAATGTGACTTCAGAGAAAAAATGGAAGATGATTGATGTAAACTGGATGTCCTGGCATGCATTTTATTTTGCAGCAAAAAACAAACAAGAAATATAATGAGGGTGAAAATCCCTGCTGAGTTTGGCAGGGTGTTTTTATAACCAGTGGAAGCATACATCTGGTTAGGGGTGCTACCAGACAGTCTGACCTGGAATCATTTCTATCAAACATGTTTGATAAATAAAACTTTCGAGGCAGGGAGGCTCTGCCTTTATTGAAAGCATTGGAATAAACACTTGTGACTGGGTCAACCCCTTCTATAACTGAGGATGGAGGTTAGCTAATCAGGCCTAAGATTGGTCTCAAAGTCAAGCCTAACTAGTATCAGTGACCAGTGAGGGCGGAGCTTGACAGAGGGACAGTTTACCCATACAGAGATTTAAGTGTAAGCGAAGTCACACGGTGTGATACTGGTAAGTCTGTTTCTTTAGTTCATAAATGATTTCATGTGATGCTTCAAAATGAGAGAATGCCTAATGAGGGGTCTACTGAGACCGTGTTTCTCAGTTTTTGTGCACAATAAAGACTATAAGAGACGGCAGACGTCCCTGTTGAACGGCAGCAGAGGTTGTGTTGATTCAGTGGAGAATCAGTGACAGACTCACCGGCTGTAAACAGCAGGGCCACGCTGAGAGCCAAAATCAACAACTTCATTGTTCTGTCTGTGTGTTACACTGCAGCCTAGAGGACAGATAAAGCACAGATTGATCATATTTTACCAATATTTTCATTACACCAGGCTTTTTGGTGAGTCATATTTCTATAAAGGGATTTTAGATCACTGTTATTAAAACTCACAGCAGGTATCCTGCATGCATGCACACTTCATTAATTTCTTATTTAAGAAGGTAAAAAATGAAGGTTAAATACACAAATAAGAGCAGCAAATGTCTTGTGTATGTCTGTGCCTCGGCCTACCTTGTGTCTCTGCCTGCACCTGCCACTGACTGAGACATCTTCATCGCCTTCCCCTCTTATTGATTCTGTGTCCTGTCATGGTACCGTCCCATTAAGTGCCGTATCACTGCTCTGCCAATATGCTCAGCTCCTCGCCCACCTTGCCTGGGTACACTGTGTTTACAGGTTACACTCTCCTAACGCTCAGATTCCTGCATTATGCAAGAGCTGCTCTCCCTTTGTCCACTCCTAAGGAGAATTTATGAGACTTTATTCTTTTGTTTAAACACAATTTTTTTATTGAATTTCTTAAAGATCAACAGAGAATACATACAGTTTGCCATCTTTTTGTGTTACATTCAAGAAAATGAAAAAACGATAACTGACTACAATTTCAAATGGTAAGGTAATTAAATGCTGCCATTCATGTCATTAATAGATACAACTCTCATAGCTGCCCTTACCTACTCACTTTTGTTATTACCCACCATTTACATAGATATTTTAGTTCTGCACAGTAATGACACTGACTGGATAAAGATCATTTGTCACCAAGTAATCTAACAATTAAGGGTAAGTTTAATTAACTCAAAGTTTATTAACACAATAGTGTTTAAGTGGTAAAAAAAATAGATATAAATTAGAGCTACTTATGAGTTTGCAGTAGATATGTTTGGCCATTTATAGAACTTTGCCCCTCAGCACCAGCAGATACACAAACAGAGGTGACCACATCTCTGTGGAGTATCTCTTATCTTTTATCCAGTTAATCAGAACACATTTTCTGGCCAGTAGTTGTAACTTGTCACAAAGTTTAGACTCTAAATGAGTTAAAGTTACACTCTTAGAGGAGAGGCCAAGAATGTAGAGGCCTGGCTCTCTCTTAAGTTTCACCTTAAAATTGTACTCCAGAATCTTTGAATCAGTTTTCATTGCCAGAGGTAATGATAATAGGTGCCAACCTCGCTTTAAAATTTGTTACATTAGGGGGAAATCTGGTGATCTTTCTCCCATTTTTGTGCAATATCTGTTACATCACCTGCGCTGAAAGAGTTTAACAATGAATAGAATGCAGAAATAAAATGTGTGATACCTTTTCTGTCTAGAAAAAATTTCTATAACATTGTATGAAGCTGTGTCTGGATGAGACAAACTTTTTGATTTGATAAAATTTTGGACCTGGAGATAACCATAGCAGTGCTCTTTAGGGATGTTAAACTTTGACTGTAGTTGTTGAAAAATCATAAGAACACTATTCTGGTACAAGTCTACCAACAGTCGTACCCCATTATCATGCCACTGATGGAGACCTGGCAAAAAATCTGGATTTTGAGTGAGAGGGGTCAGAAATGAAGTGCAGGCACCCTGACCCATATGCCTATGGATTCCCCACCACACTCTGATTGTATTATATATGACAAAGTTTTAGTCATCACATATCTATTTTTGTTTGTCTTAGTCTTGTTTTTGTCATGGAAAAAAATGCTGTTGACGAACAGCTTTAGTCAGAGTTTTAGCATAGTTAGTCCATGAAATTAACACTGTATGAGCCACTGACATCAGGTGGCTTATATGAGGCTTTATTCTAAATACCAATACATCTGTCAATGACTCCAATAAAGATTTATATCAGACAGGCTCCCACCTTAAGTGCACATAAAGTAAAGTGCATTTACTTTAGGTGGCTTATAAATACCAGGTGTATTACCCTCGGCTCTCCATTCTTTTATGTTGACTTGAACTCGCTTTTCAAAAAACACTGAAAAAGCTGCATGAAAGGCCGAAACATATTCTTTGGTTCAGAGAAATATCACCTCCATTATATGTTACTTGTGTTCAATTCAGTTGCAAACAGAAAATTGCTCTAATACTGGCTGAAAAATCTAGCCTTTAATGCTTTTACACCAAAAAAAAGTCAAGAATCCATTTGAGAGTGTCAATATGGGCCAGCTAATGAATAAATGGACTTACTTTTATTTGCACAGGGAGCAGAGTCCATGTGATTTTTAAATAATGACTTTGAACTGCTGGTTGCTAAACCTTGATGCTTGTTCTGATCTTTAAAAAAATCCACTTGAGTGCAATAAATCCTTTTAAAATGGTGCCTTTTCCTCTGCTCTCTCAGGGGTTGAAAGCTAGAGGACCTTAAGTCAAACCATTCATGAAAAACTGGTTTTGTGATCTGTTTTGTGTCCTGTTCTTCCTGCCTAACCTTCAGATTGGCAGCCTTTTAGTGTTGAGTCTGTGGGCATTTTTATACCTGACACTTAGAGTAAAGGCCCTCTGAGTGGTTGGATCATCGTGTGGCTGGAATTGGCCTGCATTTTCATCTTGTTATTGTATTTCTAATAGATAAAAATCCTTCTTTATTAATTAAAGCACTAACTGTTTATATGTATTGAAGATTTTATGTAAATGAATACTGTAAAATGTTCATGGTTCATATCTCTCACCTACACCAGGGCACCATTATAATCAGTGCAGACATCATTTGTCCCATATTGTGTCTAAATCTGACCTTCATCCATACCAGAGACTATGACGGCGGATCAGGACTAATCTAAAAAATAAAATAGGAAAGAGGAGCCAATAATGCTCCAGAAGAAAATGGACTTGTTTGAGATTATAAACTCCTAAATCTACAAGAAACTAAACTCAGTTTTTTAGATAAAAAAAAAAAGTCTTGCATTTACAAAGTAAAAATTTCCAGGACAAATCAACAGATCCTCCTGACTTTTTTTTTTTTTCATACAGAACTGCCTAATACTTACCTTGCAAAGCAGATGGATATGCCCGTTTCCGTGTTTCTCACTGGCGAATCCATCTTGCAAAGCTCCCGTCTGAACCATTTGGGCCCGGTTAGAAAGTGACATGAATAGAATATGTGTTGGTTAGATCTTAAAAATACAAGGATTCAGAAGAATCATAACTTTCTAGCACAATAAATCTACGTCAGGGTGAGACAACAGAGCAGCTTAATAATGTCACAAGAGATTGGAGAAGCTCCACACCTCACTGTGACATTTTCCCACTTATTAATTTATTTGGATTTCTTGTTTTCTCTGCTGTAACTTTCCCTCCCTGTTTGTTTTCCACATATCTGGAAAGGGCCCAAAAAATTACTCCACAACTCTGACCCAGTGCAACATCCCTCCCAAAGCCCAATCAAAGCAAAATCTCCCTCGTATTGTTTCGCCCTCCAGAGCCAAACTCCAGTATCAGCACATGTAAGAGAAACTGTCCATGTTTGCAAAACGCTTAAACCCCCTATTGTTGAGCTTTTGTGGCCTCAGCCTCGCGATACCACCGCTCTCTCCGTCGTGCATATATATCAGGCTGTCCAAATTTTTCCACTCCTATACTGTTGTGACTAGTTTGGGAGAGAAAAACAGTGGAAAATGTCTCAGTACTCAGGAAAGGTGAGTGTGATAAAGCCACAAAAAAACAATGAAAATATCTGTCACAAAGCCAAAACTGTTGCTCCAACTACTGTTTTTACTCTAAAGTGGATAATGACACTTGTGTAGGTATTCATCATCCAAAATATGCACTATTGTTTTGTCTGGAGAAAAAAAATATGAGGTTTTTCTGTTCAGATCGTGCTCTATGAGGGAAAATGTTTCACTGGGAGGAAGCTGGAGATCACCAGCGAATGCGACAACCTCCAGGACCGCGGCTTCATGAATAGGGTCAACTCTGTGCGCGTGGAGAGCGGGGCCTTCATCTGCTTTGACCATCCAGACTTCAAGGGCCAGCAGTACATACTGGAGCACGGAGAGTACCCCGAATTCCAGCGCTGGAATGCCCATAATGATCACATGGGCTCTTGCAGGCCAATCAGGATGGTAGGAGTCTGTGTGTTTGCATGAGAGTGAGTGTGAAAAACCCCTGGGACAGACAAATATTTGGTTGTTAAAGAAAAAAAAAGCCTGGCATATGTGCAGCCTCATTTGTGCACATCTGTTATTCAGATAAATCAAAGTCAGAATAATGCTAATTGTGTTTATCATGATGCAGGAATAATGATTGTTGCAGCCTGGAGGCACAGATGCAGCTTGCTGTTTTTTCACATCACATATTGACAGCATCACCAGGAAGATAAAAAAAACATATTTAGAGCACTTGAGACACTTTCTGTGGGCAATAGAGATCGTCCTCCACACACACTTCTAACCTTTACACTTCTATAGGTGTGTTTATGCACACAGCACAGCACCCGTCACACAGAGCTGGAGGCCTTGCTCCTTTTATTGCTATGACTCAGACAGAGTGTTTGTATTATTATTCTCCCCAGCATGGAGAGCATTACAGGATGGAGCTGTTTGAGGGAGACAACTTCACTGGCCAGTGCGTGGAGCTGTGTGAAGACTGTCCTTTCCTGCAGGCCCGAGGACTCACCAAGAACTGCGTCAACTCCATCAAGGTTTATGGAGATGGAGCGTACGTATCTGTGCAGCAGTGAAAAGCTAGGGTTTAATTCACTAGGTTACTGTACTTTTACAATAGTCTTACCTAAATTTTAAAGGGCTAATTCACCCTTAACACTTGTTGGTTGTTTGTTAATTGATTAAATATCATATCAATTAGATTAAGATTTTCAGCCTTGACAGGAAGACTTTGACAGGCCTGAATGGTCCCATGAAACACATTTTTATACTTTTCACTTGTAGTGTTCTTTTTTTGAGTGTTTGCCCTTCTTATTTATAACCAGAGAATAGACATACCTTTCCTTACATACCATATCCTTATAACAGATAATTGAATATGGTCTATACAATGATAACCAACTAATTATTAGGTGCTGGGAGTAGCATGGTGACTGTATAAAATGATGCAATGCAATTCAGTACAAAACAATACCATGCTATACAAAATGGTAAGATATGATATGAGACGGTACGTTTCAGTACAGTACAATACCATATGACACAAAACAATTCTGTACAATACAAAGTGATACAAAATGGTACAGTGTAATAGGTTACAATACCATATGATGTAATACAGTACAGTACAGTATGTAAATTACTGTGCAATACCATGCAATACAGTAAGACGCAATATGTAGGACAGGGCTATTTAATTACAAATTCAACTAGACAAAATTTTAAAATCAAGAAATATAGCTGGGCCAGACACGTTCGGCGCCCAGTAAGCAGCTGGTAATGATAAATTTTGAACCAATACAGATCAATTTGATGAAAAACATGCACTTTTTATTCAAAGTGTCCCTTTTAAATTTGGCAATATGACAAAAGCACATGAAAAAGTGCATAAAAACACAAGAACAGAGCTGTATTCAGACACAGCCTGATGTGATAGAAATGTTTCTTTCACTTGAATGAAAATAAAATAAATAGAAGGAAAAAATAAAAAGTAATTCTGTAAGTAAAAATTTTGGTCACATCTTACCCAGGCATATCTTAAAGCGTGTGTATTTGTTTAACCTGAAATGTGTGTCAAAATATCAGTTTCACACGTATTTTTGCAGGAAAGATGTTACGTTCGACACATCAAGCAAACATTAAAGTTTCAAATTTTTAGAAAAGTTTGAAAAAAACTAAATCTTAATCAAAATGATAGTTGCAGGAAAATTATCATTCCCTTTGATACAACCAGTGATAATTTGACATCTATTTTTAATTTTAGTCTCTTGATTACTTGTCTTTTAGTTTTAGTTACATTTTAGACATTTCTACCATTTATAGTTTTACTTGACGAAAACTCCAAAACATTTTAGTCTAGTTTAGTTGATAAAAAACCTCACATTTTAATCTAGGGTTTTAGTCCAAGCATTTCTTCTCTTGCTTGAATCTGGTACCGAGTCGTATGAGTGTGTTCTGTGCACCCTGCCAAATCTGGGGTCCCTGTTTTCTACTGCTACGAGGCAAAGGAGATACAGATGCATTGTATTTTGACCACAGTGGAGGAATATCATGGATTTTTAATGTCTGGTGAAAACTAAATTACATTTTAGTCTAGTTTTGGTCACCTTGACGAAAACTAAACTTACTTCTTGTAAGTTTTAGTCATCACAGATCTATCTAGTCTTAGTTCAGTTTTTGTCGTGGGAAAAAAGGCTGTCGACAAACATTTTTAGACATAGTTTTAGTCGACAAAATTAACACTGGATACAACAATTAAACCCCATTTTGCAAAATGAATCAAAATAATATCAACTGAATATTTTTACATAATCATTTATTCCTAGTTTAATCTATCTAATTCGGTGTTGGTCATAACATAGTATAATTTATGAATGTCCGTGTTTGTCACTGGCAAATCCATCTTACAAAGCTCTCGTCTGAACTGTTTGGGCCCGGTTAGAAAGTGACAGGACCAATCAGTGATTAGGGGCAGTACTTTCAGGTGTGGCAGAGTCGTGACGTAAGCAAGCAGCAACAAGAAGCTGGTGCAATTATGGCGGAAGAGATTAGCGTGGATGCTGCTAAAGCGCCAGTTTTATCAGAACTTGATGACATTTCTTCGTTAAAAGAAGAACAAAGAACAGCAGTGAGTTGTTTTCTTTTCAAAAACGACAAAAGTCGTGTACTGACATGTCTACAGCCGCCATGGTTCACGTTATTCAGTTCTCTATGGCGTTTACTCCTTTGGTAGGGGCGCAGCTCGGTAGCGGTTACGTCACGTGTTTTGTTGCTCTGATTGGCAATACGATATCGTATGATATAATACAATATTTCCTAAATACCACAGTTAACATTCCTCGAACAACGCAATCCAATCATTATTTATTTGCAATTAATAGACTTTATCTTGAATTAGCATACCTAACTACTGTTGTGTACTATATTTCTCTTTAATATGTAGTACTAATATACAACATTACAACCCACCACCAGGGGGCTGTTAATCATAAAAATAACAAAAGAAAATGAGTAGTGATGTGCTGCTGAACACTGCACTCATATGGTATCTTTACCACATTGTAAAGCATTGTTTTTTAAAAGTGATTTCACACAGTCAGAGAGAAAAGCAGTAGCGATCCAAGTAGATCCAAAATTTCTCTTGTTTTGAATACCATTTGAAATGTCATTAATAATGTTAGTTCTTGACAAAAATGTTTGACATAGAGAAGTCATTTTTAACAGATATGCTGGTGTGAAAATTCTACATGTTGTACTTTTAATCTGCTAGATTATTTGTTGGCTGAGTTTCCTGTAGAATTAAGGCTTATGTGTCTTATCATATAACCTTTACCCTCCACCTTATAGATTATACTAGGTGCTGCATTTGTCATGTTTCCTTGTATTTTCTTTTTAAAATATGACTCATTTATTGTCTCAAACAGCTGGGTGCTGCACGAGGAGCCAAACTACCGTGGGCGTATGTACATCGTGGAGAGAGGAAACTTCAGCGCCTTCACTGAGTGGCAGGCGGAGAACCCCACCATCCAGTCAGTCCGCAGAGTGGCAAACTATTTCTAAAGCAGTCCTCAGTCCGTGGCAACGTTACTGCAGGGATGAGATCATCCAGCGAGGGAAAACACACCGTACTGTCAAGTAACCTCACTCACATCTCACTGTCACTCGCTCTGTGGGTCTGTAAAATAATAAAAGATGAAGAAAATGTTTGACATTGCTTGTTGTTTTATTTTTGTACTGAATTATTCAATGGCTGAAATAAAGTAGTGAACCTACAATATCTTCAAACTTATTTCCATTTGTTTCTCTCCTTTTGCTCTTACTCCGTGTGAACTCTCATCTTAAGCATCATTTTTTATTGTAAGAATTGCTGCAAGCTATGACTCAGGTAATTGCTTTCTATTATGTGCCATAAATAATAAACCTTAAAGTGTTATGCCTTCCTTTATACTAAAAGACCCATTACCAAGTTACAGGAGATGGTCTGGATGCTGTGAAACACGTATTACCAGATAGACTGATTGACAGATAAAATGCTTTTATTGAAGTCAACAAAGACACAAGGAAGCAGCAGACGCATTACCACATGTAAGAGCATGTTTGGCAGCCAGCACTGAACAATAGATCTGTGTGTCCTCCCTGCATATGCAGTGAATAAATCAAGAGTGAAAGAGAGATATTGCACAGGTTGAAACAGTAGCTCCACCTGCCCCAGGGAGCTCTGCTACCACCTAGTGTCATTTATCTATTTTACTGTGAAGTCGTGACTCTCACCTCAGGGTTTTCTGAGTTATTTCAATGGAGACTTTCTACAACAATGGAGCAAACACATGAAAATGTGTGGATTTATTCCTTTTTTCCTCATTGCATTTGTTCTGGCTGACCAGCTGCTGATTAAACTGCTTAAATTAACATTACTCACTGTTATATTATCACTATCATTGTTTCTATTAGACATCATTCTGCTGTTTTTTTGCATTGTTATTAACATCTTCCTGTCTGTCTCTTAGTCAGCATGTTTGTCTCACTGACTGAATATAAAGATGGACAACAAGTTTACACCTCCCCCAACCGTACAGATGTGAAGCCAGTGTATGCCCTGAATGCTGTCCTATTGTGCTATTGATGTCATTTGGCGCCAGAGTTGAACAGTAGACAGTAGTTTTAATGTCCCACCTCCTCAAGTAACTGAAACACTCATTTATCTTACTCATGGCACAGTAAACCCTTAGGTTGGTACAGTCTACAGCAGAGGAAATTCTTGTGCTAATTTGAAGCTGATGCTAATGATTAAACAAAGTTCAATGAGTCTGGCATTAGTGTTTACTACATCTTCCCTTGCTGTTCCTTCTCTGCTCTGCTAATGTGGTGCGCACAGTGCAGCAGGAGCTGCGTTCATCAACAAAGCTTTAACAATATCAAATTTAAAAATATATATATTTTAATTCATCTTCCTGTACAGTCATCTTTGTTACCTCTTTCTTCTCCCACTCTTCAGCTGGCCCAGAGGGCAGATGGTCATCTGTCTTCCAATGAGTTTGGGTCTGACCAAAGTTTTGACCTGTTAAAGGTCTCGTCGAATTTTTGCACTGGAAAATCAACATTTACTTAACGCACGGCCTTGAATATATCCAATGGAACTCTTTATTTTTAATGTAGAAAGGGTCTGTTTCTTGTCATAACAGACACAATATGTCTATAATTGCCTTGAGAATGCAGGATGTAAAGACAAATACCGCTACATACGAAAGGTTCGAACTACCGTCGTGAGCTGCTATTCTGTTGCTGTATTTTATTCAAATTTTTGCTGCTTACTTGTGATGTACTAAAATTATTCTCTGCTATCAGCTGTGTTTTTTTGTCACCTATGCAACCCCCTGAACCTGGAACTCTACCCTACCCACCTCTGTCCTCACTAACATTGTGGTCCCACTAGACATTTCCAGGTCAAGTAGAGACCAAACATGCTCAGCTCTACCCACCTCTGTTGTTTTCTACTTGTTTTAAAAGAGAACTCTGTTCACTAAAAACGGCACTCTAATATGGTGTAAACAGTAAATCACTGTTTTTGTTTCATGGATGAATTTACCTAATGAAGAAAAGCTGTTTAAAGTGACCTTCCTGCTTCATGCTACAAACTATCCCAGATTGTGAATGCAAATAAACAGAAGCAAATGGCTTGCAGCTTTAACCAGGAAGGCCATTTTTAACAGCTTTTCTCCCTCATTATGTGAATTTCACCAGGGAAACAAAAAATATGTTTTTAGTAATTACACCATATGGAGTTCAGCTTTTTGTTGAACAGAGTCCTCAACTTCGATTGAGAAGTTGGAGCAGAGTAGCACCCCCAACTTGTTATCTGTTGTTATTGTTTTGGTTAAGTGCCCCCTGGTGGTGGGATGTGTATGATGTACATTCAAAGGGGACATAGTATGCAAAAATCACTTTTTCAGGTTTTTCTAACAAAAATATGTACCACTGGCCTGTCCATAATCCCCTAAAGTACCATAAAAATCCCCGCCCCCTTTCTCCACCTTTCAGAAAATGTGTGCTAGCACAAGCTGTTCTCAGATTTTCCCCTCACGATGCCCAGGTTTGGTTGGCTCTCTTGGAAGAAAGTTCCGCCCTCCTTAAACCACATCCATAAAGCCACATCAATTTCCTGGGAGGGGCGGAGTCAGACAGCTAATAACCATTTAAAGCCACAGACACAGAAACAGATGGTTCTGAGCAGGGCTGAAACAGAGGGTTTTTTTTGGACATGCAAATGTCCAATACTAGAGTGTCTTTTTCAGCAACAAACTTCACAGGCATGTTTTGGGGATTTCTGAGAACAATATAAACTTGTCTTAAAGGGCAAAATATGTCCCCTTTAAAGAAAAAAGTTTTTCTTGTAACTCAGTCCCACATTGGTGGAATAATTTTGGGTTTCTCTTTATGATACTAGAAAGAGACTGTCTGGACCTGCTCTTTTTGTAAAGTGTTATGAGATTGGTGCTATGTTTTACCTTGGCTATGTTATTCTCATTTCATATATGTATTTAAAGTTAAACATTATTATAAGTTATTACCCTTTAATTCCATGTGTCTTTCTATACTATTCCTACAATGATGTGTATCTTATCTGTAACGTTCTTTATAATACTGGTTTCAATAACCTACACCAGTGGTTCCCAACCTTTTTATATTTGAAACCCCCCCTACCTGTATCTCTGAGATGCTGAGCCCCCACATAATCCAAACCAAAAACAGTGATACTTATCTGTCAGAAATCCACATCTATTTTAATTGTTTTATTAAAGCATAAGAAAATAGGTCTGTGCATGTTCTAACCAGAAGCACTTTGTATTTAATGAGGGATTTTATAAGTTTTAGATAATATGAGCAAATCTTATTATGAGACCCACAGAGTGGAAAAAGCCCCCCTCTTAGGACGTCCTGTACCCCAAGTTACTAACCAATAATCTACACTAATCAACTTTATGAATATTTCACAGGGAGAAAAAGATTTCTAAATGACTGTAATGACTGAAACAGAACCACTTATCTTGTGTTTTGTATGCCAATGTTGTCCTCTCAGGTTTGATATTTTATTTTCAGGGATAACATTCTGCATAATTGTATTTTTTATGTGTTTAGGAGTAATGAGTGACATATGGTGTATAATTGACTGCCTTTTAAACCACTATTAGCTCATACTTTTTCTTTTTTTATGCAGCACTGCATCATTCCCCCACCTGCTCTCATTCTTCTAAGGTCACACCACGATTGTGTCTCTCTCAGACCTTTAATGAGTGCCAGTGTGCTTTCTCTTCTAACTGTCATGACAACAGATCATCTATCTTTACCGGGTTTCGCTCACAGCCTCTATCGAGTTGCAGAGGTCAATATTAAGGACAGCTTAATGAGGAAATGCTTTGTCTTGGGTTACACTCAACGGCACTAGTTTAAGGACGATTACCTGTAGCTAACCTTATTCCTGGCCCATTTGCTGCTTGAATTGGCCGGGTGTCACCAACATGCCATTAGTCTGGATGTCTAAGACAAAAGAGAGAAAGAGGAACCTGTGAGCAATAAGGCTTAATGGCACTTTAACAATGTCACTGTTGATTTTCAATAAGGATGGGATTTATTTTTCCACACAAAGGGCCTCAGTTTTGAAAGAAAGTCTGTCTCTAATGCTACAAAGTGCATTTAAGACAAGCTGTTTCATTGTTCTAGACATCTAAACATTTCATAGGCATTTTATTTGATAAACAAACCTTGATCACTTGCTTGAATGGAGGTAAGCTTTTCTTCTTAAGTGAGGAGAAAACAAAAGAGGAGCACGCCAAATGAGTGCAAGAAAAACTGCTTGAACTTTAACTTTGTGGAAGGAAAGACGTCTTAATGTAAATGCTGGGTGGAGGCGTTGACAAGAAGAAAAGCAAACACAAAACCCTTTTTAAAAAAATAAAACATAAAATGTCAAGGGTTATTTGGCATGTATCAACATAAACACATTAAAGTGTATTATGTTTGGAAAGATTATTGTCATACAGTTCCTGTTTGGAGAAAATAATACCAAGTCAGTGGTGCGCACTTTGCAGCCCAGGTGCAACTTGGCCCTCTTCCTCTCTCAATACAGCCTGCAAGTTGATTTAAAATATTACTAAATTGTTGACATGAATAAAACATGACAGTTTTAGCCATTAAAACAAGAAAATTGAGCCACCTCTGTAGTTATCTTTGATTATTTGTACATGTGTGAGGCTTTGCAAGAAATAAAAGCTACAATTGTCTGAATTTGTTGAAGCAAAAATCTTTTAATGCATCATTTAATGCTGAAAAGGGGCGTGGTTAATATACTGTGGTATTCCTGTGCTTGACTGGCCAGCAAACTCGCCTGACCTGAACCCATAGACAATCTCAGGGGTGTTGCCATGAAGAAGATGAGACACCAGAACCAAAAACACGGGCAAGCTGAAGGCTGCTATTGAAGCATCCTTGGCTTCCAGCAGTGCCACAGGCTGATCGCCCCCATGCCACACAGTATTGACACAGTAATGCTTGCAAAAAGAGCCCCAACTAAGTATTGAGGGCATGTAAATGAACATACCTTTCAGAAGGCCATCATTGCTGTATTAAAAATTCTTTTTATAAGTCTAGTGTAATATTCTATTTTTTAGGGATAGTGCATTTGGGGAGTTTCATTAACTGTGACAGGGTTCCTACATGCTTCAAAACACATTTTTTCCTGAACTAAGGAAAATAAACACCACTTTTTCACAGTAAGCACCGCTTTGTGCAAGGTTAACAGTAATAATGAAAGGCATGAGATTTCTAAGTACATCAAGTCTGGGCTGCATTTTCTGGTTTAATTATTCATGAAAACTCAGTTGGTACAGGGCCAATTATTTTTGGAGCATAAGTATGATGATTTCTGGCACATTTAATGCCTATTTTTTATTAATACCTTGTATGGTGATATTTATCATGAAACATTTTGCAGATGTGCTGAACTGATTCTTAGTAGTTAAACTAGCAAAAAGCAGAACCACGCTTTTTGTCAGGGAAGGCCTGCTGAAGTAAGGGAGGGCTGCCAGACTTCTTAAGTTGGCAACCTGGTAGCCCATATGTTAGAGCACTTGACTAGTGTTTCACAAGAGTACAGACTCTATTACATCACAGTGAGTCAGATAAAATCAGAGAGGGGTCTTGGGGTCCTCCTCCAAGAAATTTAGAACATGCAACATTGAAATCCCTGAATTATGGAGAATATTTGTGCAATATTTTTTGGAGGAAGACTGTATGAGGTTGCAAGAAAACAAAGACTAGATGGTTACAGGACTTAGTCAAAATGCCCTCAAAATTTAAGTCTGCTCACTGGTAAAAATCTGACTTTTTATGGACTTAAATTTCAAATGTGCAATTTAAGACTTTTCAAGGATCTACCAGAAGACTGTGTAAGTCATAATCATCAAAATTAAAAGAAAGACTTCAGATTTATGCACTCTGTAATGAATCTGTATGAGTTTCACTTTTGAGTTTAACTACTGAAATAATCAGCCTTTCCAAAAAATTCTAATATATTAAGATGCACCTTTAAATATTTGTTTACTTAACTCTGATGAAAGACATATGTCTTCTTATATAAAATTAAACATAATTCTGTTAATTTGTTAGTGTTCTGCAATTTGTAAAAAGTTGGCCCTCTGCAGACTGAAGAAAAAACAATGTGACCATTTAGGTGACTAAAATGCCCTTAACTTAACCAAGTGATTCATTAGAGGCTATGGATATTTTGTGATTTTAAATGTCTGGTATTTTATGTTTAACACTCTTTGTTGTGAAATAAATAATGGGAAAGAATACATTTGAAATAGCATTTATTGTGTCCTGTTATTCCAAATTAGGTCAGCTATTTTTAGCACTAACACTTATGCACAAAAGATCATTGAGATGGAAATTCTTACAAAATTATCTCGCAGTAAGTGGCGTTGAAGGACGTATTTACCTCTAAAAAAGCTACTACATTTGAAAAAATGTTACAAGAACTAACGAAGGTGGTATTTAAATAGGTAAATATGCTCTAAAAAATCAAATACATGATGTGCGAGTAGCCTGTCTCCTGGGGTTGCTTTGTCTTTAAGTAAGGCTGTTACAGCCACTTAAAATTTCGATTACCTGTTATTTTTCAAAATTTGCTCTGCAATATGTTTTAATTTTAATGCAAAAGCTATAGAATTAGCAGGAACGGTCCGAAAATTGTATTAAAACCCATGTACTAGATGATAAGAACCGAAAAGTAGACCACAAATTACCAACTCCGACCACAGAAAGTGCAAGTGTAGTATTTGCTGGCAGCGGGACAAAAAACCAACGTGGTGAACGCGTATCTCTCCTCAACGCTTCCTATTCCTTCAGTTGTGGATTTTAAGCGCACAAAACGTCATAAATGTCGATACGAGGCGGCAAATAAAGTCATTTCAGGCGTGTATCTACGGTGTCGCGTTAAGGTCACTCGCTGGCTGCCTGAATTCCCCTCTTTGTGTTTACACATCCGGGTTTCCCTGTTTGCAGCCCATTCCCCATTTAGAAGCCATTTTGGACACAGATCAGTAACATGCATGTAAACCCCGACCGACCTCCCGATGCAGTGGTGCTACTATCCAACTGAATAACCTCAAAAAGAGCGCTGAGTTGTCGTCTCCGGTGGTTTAACGGTATCCCATTCGGTTTCTGGATCCACTTCGGAAGCGAAATGCCGCACCTTGTAGTGGACTAAGAGTCTGGCAGTGAATTAATCGCTCCTATCTTTTCTTGCAACATTGTTGCAGCGACGCGGCTATTGACACGCGCTGTGGTGGTGGAGCTGCTGCTGGTGGTGGTGGTTAGGCTGCCGAGGGGACCGGAGGCCTGTGGTCGTTTTGATCCTGGACTGATGTTTCGGACAACCTGAGTTTTAATGTTCGCGACGGAAAGCGGGGGAAATCTCTGTCCTGTATTTGAAACGGAACATGTCTTTTTCATGGCTGACTTGTTCACTTCTTCTGGGAACTTTATGCGCAGGTAAGCGGCTATTGTTGATTTTTTTTTGCAACAGTTTTGGAGCGTCGTGTCGCCCGGTCCCAAGGCTGAGGCATTTTTGTGAGTGTTTGAAATTCCGACCCGCGAACGAGTTTACGATTGTTGGCTGATTAAACTTTGTTGGCAGCGGATACCGTCGTTCAGCTGTGGGGATTTTATTCTCCAAGCTATAATCGCCTTTGCTCTGCTTGCCCCTTTAACACGTCTATTTCACAAGGGGTCATTATTTTGCAGCAAAATCTGCCTACTTTAACGCCTTAAACAACATGAATTCTACCTTTTATGTCGAATAATACGTCTAAAATCCACCCTTAATTAAAACTGTTGCGTCCTCGTCGCCTTTCTTTACCAGTGGCAGGAATAGAAAGCAGCAGCTGCACCAACATCCTGAAACCTTATATTGTATATCTCAGGTCGTGTTTGTGGTTGCAGCTCGAACCTTTGAAAACACACTTTCTCTCCCTCTTGTCATAAATCAATTTGATCTGAGGAGACAGCAGCTGTTAGCTTGAAGCCAGGTCTTTACCCTGAATTGAGGTTACTGTTACACACTGAATTTGCACCACGTGAAATTGAGCATGAGCCTTGTTTTTCTTTTGTTTGCAACTCAAATGGGACGTTTTACTATTCGCCCAAAACGTGTTTACTTCCACCCCTTTGCTCAGCAGCTCACACTACAACCAAATACCCTCTGTGTAAACAATACCACCCACTTTTTGAAGCAATATTTTAGCTTTTATTTCCTCGAACTGTGATAAAATTTTCATTGAGGCATAGCTGAGTCCTGTGTGCCAAATTGCGCTGTAGCTAATGCCTTTATGGTTTATAGATTAGAGTGTATAGTAAGCTGCTTCTCCTGAATTCATGTTGTTGTGTTGTAAGCCTCGGTTAGTGACAGGGGGAGGGGGGTTGGGGAATGATCTTGTAGTAAAAGTCCTCGCAGCTCATGTGACCACAGATATCAGAAATGCCATCTCGGCTCAATGGAGCATTGAGCATCAGTGCTCTGTGTATGTATGTGCTGTCTTTACTACCTTTCATCCTAAATAACGAGCACTATGTTGGGTGCTTTCATGCATCCCTATGTGCTATAGTGAAACCCCATTGTAAGCTGCTGGACAACTAAATGCATGTATGTGTAAGTGGATGCGTGCCTCAGTGAGTGTAATGGGTCGGTGGGGGTAACGCTGGGGGATGGGCAGCTCTCCTATAGGCAGGGATTTAAAGAGACACGCACTATTTTTTCTCTGAACAAAGATGAATGTCCAAGCTGTGCTGTGAATGACATGCACGGCATGTTATCAGCTCCTTTATTCACCCAAACGCGTCTTACATGTGTTGCTGAAGTGTGTGTCAAATATTGAATCCATAGAGATAAAAACCTGGGAGTTTTGCAACAGCAGGAGACTGACAGCTATTGTTACATATCAGCTTGGTTATAGGGGACTATTTCCTGCTAAATGACAGTAAAAGCCCTCAAAGAAGAGGGTCTTATCTGTCTTTCCAGATGTGTCACACTCTTCAGTCCTTATCTAAAGAAGTGGCATCCCGGTGTGGTGTGTTCCTATACCACAGTAGGCCATACTATTGTTTTCTACAGCTAATTAAATTCTGCCATTTTCCTTCTTTTTACTCCCTGAAAAGATCTTTTTAGTGAATGGGATTAGGTTGAACTACTATTCAGCAACAATTTCTTAGCCCAGAGGAGCTCCCTTTTTACTACAGAGGGCTCCCAAACTTGGCCGTGTGCCAGAGAGATGATAGAGGCTCAGCTCAGAGATGTCTCCTCTTCATGGCATCGAGCGGATCCTGCACCATATGTCTGTGCTTCCTTCCACTGTTGAGATTCAATTCATTACCATGTGAGCTGACTGAGGCCTTCTGTCCGTCTTTAGGGTACAGTCTGGGCGAAGCGGAGACCCGGGAGTGCGTGTACTACAATGATAACTGGCGTACGGAGAGGACCAACCAGAGCGGCTTCGAGCGCTGCGAGGGGGAGAAGGACAAGCGACTGCACTGTTATGCCTCCTGGCTCAACTCCTCAGGGACCATCAAGCTGGTGAAGAAAGGCTGCTGGCTGGACGACTTCAACTGCTATGACAGGTCGGGTCAGCGAGCGAGGTCACGACCGCCAAGCTTTTACATTTATATTTCAGGTGTCTCGCTCGTACCGGAGTGAGAGGCAGTGAGTACAGTAGGAATATCTGCTTCAGTGCACACATCGGGTACACTACATCCTGATGTGGGTGACCTGGGGCAATCTCAGGGGTAGGGATAACAGCTCAAAGAAAACAACTTGAAATTCACTCATGAATTCACAGGAAACTACCCGAAACCAACAACATTTTGATGATCTATTACTTGAATAACTCACCAAGCAAACATGAGAAAAAACTGTCACATTACAACCTTTAAAATGGGAGATTTTGTGAATTTAAATGCTTTAAAACAACAAGGTTTTTAGCTGGTCTGAACTGATATAGACCTGCAGAAGCAACCCCAACTACCAATAGGAGATAAAAGATTTCTATGTAAACTTAGCACAAAAACTAAGGAAATTTGTGTTTGGTAGACTATTTCTCAGTTGTAACAGTGCTTCTTGGCAATAAATCATACATTTTGAGAGGCTTGTTTATTTACCTGGTAAATGGTGCGACATTTGTAAGGAACATGCATTTGTCGGATGAGCAGCAGAGCTGAGTATGTGGGTTGTGCCCATGAACAATTTGCCAAATCTTCTCTGCCAATACCAAACAGCTTATTTTACAGTTGACTCTTGTTTGGTGTTTGGTGGATTGGATGATTGAAGTTTGAAGAAACAAGACGTATTGGCAATTTAACAATTTTTTCATTTGACAAACAGGAGCCTCAGTAGCATGTGGAAGAACCATACACAGCCACAACAGCCTGGCATGTCCTCCTCATGCTGCCTGCTCACACACGGCTGTGGGATGGCATCCCAGTCTTCAACCAGCATTTGTGGTTGTGTTGGTTAAAGGTCAGGGCAGCTGGCAGGCCTTTCCATCCTCGCCACTCTTAAATTCTGAAGGTAGTCTCTGATAAACCCTGCTCTGTGTGTGTGTGTGTGTGTGTGTGTGTGTGGGGGGGGGTCATCTTTAGAGTAGAGTTCAGTCCCAGAAATTGGAGATATGGGATTGCCACTGGTTGCAGAAACTCATCTCGATATCTTTCTGCATTGAGATTGCCTTCAATGATTACAATCAAGCAGCTGGTTATCGGCACCTGGGGGTACCTGGGGGTGCTATGTTTTTTAATGCAAACATTTGCAAAGAGGAATACATTTGACTGGGAAAAAAGCAGGATAGGATTTTTCTTGCAAGAAGACACTATCTATACACAAGAGGTACCAACTTATTTGCAGTAGTAGCCAAAAGCAAATCAAAACAAACCAAAAGCTTGTGTAAGAGGCTTTAAAATGAGCAGTATGTCCTGATTGGCTGCAGATATACTTTTAACTCCCTGTTTTCGTGCTCAAATCAGTAAAAAGACAAGAGGCATCACTATGTCCATGGGGTTGCCAAAATCAAAGCACACTAAAAATTTTTCATGGAAACTTTTAAAGGCCAGCTATTCCTGATTAGAACATTAAAGGTGGAAATATACATATATAAAGCAATGTTTCGATTTTCTGTTTACTCACCAAGCAAACAGGAGAGAAAGCTGTTAGGTTCCATCCGTTCAAACGTTAGCTTTTTTGGGATGCTAAATGTGCCCTGCATCATTGTTTGGAGCATTGGCTGTGCATGTCCTTAAAAATTTAAAGCAGAATGCACATGTACATTAGAGATGGTGTTGAAACCCAGGAGATGTGCAGAAACACTTTTAAAGTCTCATTTTCTTGGCAAGTAGAACTTACTTATTGATATGAATGGAAATGAGCCATTACAGGATTCTAGATATTCAATATAAATAAGTAGATAGATTAAAAAAGATGTACATAAAGAAAATAGAAGATTTACGAAGTTAGATGCGGTTCATTTAAGATTTATGATAAAGACGATACAATGTGATGAAAATAAATATAATTCAGTACAACTTAAGTTGACTATAAACCATATTAGTAATTATGATAAAAGGAGATTCTGCAGCCAGGTTGCTCTAATGTTTTTGTTCAACAATAAATAAGGCTCAAATACACCTGAAATTCAAGAAATGTGCAGTGCAGGGTTAAGCAGGTGCTTTAAATACTTGAAAATGCATGAACTTTAATGTTGGGATTTCATTTAGGATATTGGCTTGTAATTGTGTGCTTCTAATGCTAAAATAGAAATCTGACTGAACAATTGGCTGATAAAATATATTTGAGGGATATTCACATAAAAAAAGATGTGTTTCTCTTTGGAGAATATCGTGGTGCTGGAAATGCTTGAATATGCTCCTTGAAGGTTCTTTAATTTGACCTTGGAAAGCATGTGTGAACCTTGTGAGAGTATAGTACAGTTCTAAGCAAAGGAGGATTGCATGCAGAGAAACTCTGCATAAAGTAGGACCAACACAAGCATGATGTGTTAAGCTACAGAGGTTGCCAAATATGCAAATAATGCCATGATATCTATGAGTATTCACCATGATATTATTGCTCTAAATCTGCAGCACATTCCATACAGTAACCAGCAAAAAAAAAATTACCTGTATGGGACCAGGCTGGCACATTTTTGATACTTTGGTACTTTTTGATACCACTCGATGTAAGTTGATGCGATCTCCATGATTTTTAAGGACTGAGTGCTTAAAAAAAGCTTTAAAGGAACCCTCAAATCCTCCGCTGTATTTTTTTAACCCAAGCTCCTAGGAGTGAAGCAGAGAACAGCGGTGCTCCATTCAAATTCACATGCTGGTTTAACTGGATTACAAGTGCGAATTGAGGTGGACTAATTTAAAGATGACTTTATATTTCTGGGAACAATCAGAGGCACTGTTTATTCTGTTTCCCCCAATAAAGGGTTCCTAGAATGCCTATTTTTGTTGCACTGGTATCAAAAAAGATACTGATTTTGTTTGATGGTATCAAAATCTTAACATTCTGGTACTGTGACATCCCTATTAGACCCCAAACATTCACACAGAAGTACAAACACGCTGCATTTCAAGCCCCGGATACTCTTAACCTTCTAGTTTTGAATTATTCATACTCTATAAAATGTCTGCATTTTGAAAAAATACCTGTTTTGCCTGGCTTTGCTCAAGTCCATAGTTTGCTATTGCTATTTTTCTCTGATCAACTGTCCACCACTAATGTTTGATTTACAACCAAAACTTTCAGAGAAGTGTACAAAATACATCTTAAAGAATGGGATGACAAGCTTGTCTTTCTAGTAGTCTCTTCTACAGCTAGTGGACTTTTATAATAGTCCTTTGTAATCACTGCAAAGACCCAGTATATTCTATATTGAGCATATATAATTATATCTTTCTACTTTTAATTAGCTGTTGCTCTCTATAAGAGGTTAGACAACATGTATAAAACCCAATTTAAAGGAACAGACCTACATGAAAGCATCTGTACAACACACTGTACAGATAGTAAATAATTAAATATGGCCTTTAATACAGAGTGTATGGTCAGCAAAACAAATTAACTTAGCATGGACTTATAAAAGAATCAAGTTCACAGGGAGTGCAGAGCCCAGATGGAAGTCCACAGCCTCATGATGGGAGAAAGATGCAAAACCCCCGAAAGTGATGGGTTTGTCAGGAAGAAGTAGGATTTTAAATGAGTCTTAATCAGTGCAGCACTGTGAGGAAATTCAAAACCTTCTACTGTTACTAAATACTGAATATTTCATACTTTCTCCTAAATTACCAGAACTCAGATTGACCTGCAGTTTAAGGATAAAGACTGTTATTATGCCTGACACAGTGGTATGTTTAATTTAATCAGCATGGACAGCACTGAACTGGGAGCGTAATTCCAGAAATGTTGAAATTGGATGTGTTCAAATTGCAGGTTTAGGCACGGGTACAAATTTTGTTGATGGTTTCAGGAGAAATAGCTTCAGCATGAAATACTGTTGGCTGTAATTATAACCGTAAGGGAAAGCAGAGGGACGCTGGATAAACGAACTCTGGTCAGTTTAGTACACAACAGAAGAGAAAATGAAAAGCAAAGGAGTGGATCAGGTCTCTGTCAATCTGAGGAGATATTACTGACTGAACTGGAGAAAGTCATACCAAAATGTTGATCATATATTTCTTCCATTTAGACTGGGATTGTAAGGAAAACCAGAATTTTTAAACTTTGATATGATACTAGAAACCCCATAAATGTCAATTTCTTATTTTCCAGTTATCAAATATTGAAGAAAAACAGCTTCACTCACAATGCTTACATTTTAAACAATACTGGTAGTGTTTAAAGAACAAGAGAGTGCCCACCTACTGCCACTGTCTCATGATATAGATGTAGTATTTTTTAAAGCCTTTATGTTTTTAGATACCAGCAATCATCCATTAAAAAGATTGTGTCATTTTGAAGCAGGTGGCAAAGAAAAGGACTGAAGTATCAATCATTTACAAACCTAAATGGAGGATGGCAAATCAGCTGGTTAGCTATGGGAAATATGTAGGAAGTGAAGTCTAGCCTTGTAGGGAAAAAAAGTGAATCATTCTTTAAATCCGGTATAATGTTAAGCACGGATTCCTTCCTACCTGTGGTCCCTCTAAGGGTGCAAAAGATCTTTGTGGTGGAGTGAGACTGTGTGCAGCTGTCAAAATTAGATCTGTACATATTGACTAAATTCATGATGATTGGTTTATACATGGGTTTCAGGGATGTTAACAGAAAAAGATGACCTTTATAGATGAAAAAAATCAAAATTGATGTTAATTTTGACAGAAATTTGTAACCTTTTCCATGTGGTTCCTTGGGGATTGGGTTCACTTTTCTTCAGCACTATTCACACATGCACAAAGCTTCTAAAAATTGCCTGACTACCTCAGTAAGCTTAATGTTTGTGCTCAAACAGCAGAGTTTTTCACCCTGACTTTACCCTGAAAATTCCCAGCTTCCTCCAAGTATTTCCCTTCCTCTACCACTCTAATGGCTGTCATCCAAACTGCAGGAAAACTTCCTGCTGTGCAGGACAAATGTAGACAGACAAGTCAGGTAGTTTGCTGGGTGGGTAATAAGGCTGGGCTGTTAATCGAAATTTAAATTAAATTGCAATATGTTCTTCTGTTTCATTTTTTTGCAGCAGAGATGGTATGCTGTACACATCATGCAAACATTGAAGTGTCATTTTTTTTTCTTTAGAATAGTTTACAGGAATCTTATTTTCCTTTTTTCTTTGTTTTTCATAAAAACAATCATTCCCTACAATACAACAATGCATATCAAATTTGCAATATCCATTTAAATAATCATGATTAAATATATTATCAGACTTGTTCAGCCATAGTTGAATCTATTTATTATGATGCTGGTTAAAATATACAATGATTGTTACTTGTATTGGTCGAAAATACATTAGATGAGGAACTTACAATATTGGAAAAATAACCGCAATGAGATGATGATCCTGAATTGTCCAGTCCTAGTGGGAAACCCTGAAAATTCCAGGAAATGTCAGGGCTGCATGTCTGAAAAGGGCTTCTGTCTGCTCTGAGAATTTCAAAATAAGATGTGCACATATTATCTGAAACTGTGATAACACCCCTACAGAATAGTTAATGCATAGTTAAAAAAAAATAATATGTAAGGTGTTTTTAAACCTAGAAAGAGACAAGTATTGATGAAAACTATCACTGGGATTTTAATTTTATCAGAAATGTTTCCCCTTTTTTCACGTGGGTACCCTCCGGGGATCCACATGAAAAACGTGGGGTTTTGAGCCCTTCCCAGTAGTTTCCCCTCCTCCACCCCTCAGCTGACTTACAGGCAGGAAAACCCTCCTGGTGTGAGGGACAAGTGTGAATGAGTAAATAAGGAATTTTTCTGTTTAGGATACCCTGAAATTATGCATGAGTGAAATGCACAAGAGATGGGGCAGAAAAGACTGGGAACTATTGATCCAGAGGTTTAATTCATGCAGAGATGTAGCAGTTAAGCCAAGCTTGGATATGAGTATATATTGATGGAATTTTCTGATCCTGGTCTGTTGGAATGAAGTTACTAACCAAGTTTTAGTGCATTTTTAAGATGTATTTTTGGGACTTTATTGCCTCTTTTCAGAAAGAAGGACACTGTACAGAGTGGGAAACAGGGACAAGAGAGTAGGGATGAGACATGCAGGACAGAGGCTGCTGGATGCCCATGCACATGGGGCATAACCCAGCTGCTAGGCAATCTGCGCCCCAAAGTTTTAGTTCTTTTGCTAAAATTGATAATTCATGAAACAGAAGGTAACTTATTTTAAGTCAAATTTAATCCAGTGGAACATATTGACCACATTAAATCAGACTGTGTAGTTGGAGAACAGCGTTGGCTGGCAATTTATTTTGGTCTTTAAAAAACTTAAAATCACCCTTTATTTTTGGTGTCTTAGTATCAAAATGAGTATCGAAGTTGCTGGGTTTTTAACCAGCATTGTAAAGAGGTTTACATGTAGAAGCAAAGACAAAAACAAACCCCAGCCAGACTTTCACCCACTTTGTTCTTTGAGTTCAAGTCTAGATCTCCGACCGCTGTGCTAGTTTTACTGTACATCAGTTTGAAAAGTATCTGCTTGTGACGTTTGTTTACCAAAGCAATAACGTAGGTGTGTCATCTCACATTTTAGGCAAGAGTGTGTCTCTATGGAGGAAAACCCTCAGGTCTTCTTCTGCTGCTGTGAGGGCAACTACTGCAATGAACGATTCACCCACCTCCCTGACATGATTGGCAGTGGCAACCGAGGTGAGCAGCAAATGCATCCCACGTACAGTATAGCACAAGCACAAAAATAGGTCTGTGCTTTTCCCCCTGCGGTTAGTGTGAGTGCAGCTTAGCCCTGCTCCTCATTGTAATAAAAAATTGTGTATACATTATGATTAAACACTGATGTGCTGGAGCAGAATGAGATTTTAAGCGCTCATTCACTTCCCTGTTTGATGCTTTTTTTATAGGCTCGTTCAGAAAGGATCAAGGCTGTCTAATGTAGATAAAATGTGGCCTTCTCTTTAGACATCCCATCTTGTAGTCTGTGAGGGTCGCTCATTTCTCTCCAAATACTCTGCATGCTGTAAAGCAGATGTTGTGTAATAACTATGCTCCTCCTCATCAGTGAAAATCCGGCCTCCGCCCAGAGTGCCGTCCCTGCTCAATGTGCTGGTGTACTCGCTGCTTCCTCTCTGCGTGCTGTCCCTGGCGCTCGTCCTGGCCTTGTGGATGTACCGCCACCGCAAACCTCCATATGGCCACGTAGATCTGAGCGAGGTGAGAGAGGACATACCCTACATTTTAAGTTGTTTATATGAACGAGAAATAAGTCTTTCACTTTCCTGTGTACAGTTTTTGTTTGACATCCTTTAGATAGATTAAGCAGAAAAACAATACTTGACTATATTTTCTTTTCTGGTTTCAAGGACCCTGGACCAGCTCCTCCTTCCCCCCTGGTGGGTCTCAAACCACTACAGCTGCTGGAAATCAAAGCAAGGGGGCGCTTTGGTTGTGTCTGGAAGGCCCAATTAATGAGCGAATATGTTGCTGTAAAGATTTTCCCTGTTCAGGTATGTCAGCAAGAGTAGTACAACATAATCAAGATTGTTTTTGTTTGCATGCTCCATTGTAGTTTCAGTGAATTTAAGCCTCTTATTTTTAAAAAGTCCTTTAACTCTCATCTTGGTGTGAGGAGATATTAAAAAAATGAACCCCTCTATCATGTAGATAACTACATTGTACACCTATTGAGCCATGAACGCATAGATAAAGGGAGCCCTACATATGAATGGATGAAATTAGTATGTTTATATGAATATTGTACAAGGAAACACACAGGATTTCTATGTTTTGAGAAATTGTCAAGAATTTGTTCACCTGCAGGTCACAATTGTTCAGTTGACTCCGGGTGTTATCGGCATGATATTAGCTTAAAAATTAATTATCTGTAGATAATAAAATTTCAGTATATATTTTCAACTGATACATTGGCGGTAAATATGTTGTATGTTTAAGGCCAATTTAGGCTGGACTAACAGACCTTACATCAGCTGAAGCCATTTGACCCTTAAACTTTAAAGTGTGTTTTAAGGATTGAAGTTTTACTTCTATATTGAAGATGTGAATTAATTTGTAAACACTGGCATATCAGATATTGGAAAAAATCTAGTGTAGTGCATCCCTTTTGGGTAGGTATGTCAAGTAGTTGCATTTTCCTTCTTATGTCTTTCCAATTGTACTGACCTGTGTCTAGACATTAACCTGACATATCAGATAGACATACATCAGATAGTTTCATACATCCATGGCATGGATGTATTTCACCATCTAGGAAAGCTCCCATAGAAAGTGTTTGGGAAGGGCAGCGTTTTTCAATAAGTTCTTATAAGGTGATTGGACGATGGTCTGTCGTCAAATTCATGACTGGCCAACCAAAGCAACGAGACAAAATGCGGTAGTAGTCATGGGCAGCTCCAGGAATACATTTAGCTGGACAGGTAAACCCTGCCATATCAATGACTAGTGAAGCGTGATGTGGAGAAAACGAATCATGCCGAGGAGGAACAGAAGAAAAGCAAAACATCGACTTTGCCAAGAGGAGCTTAGAGTGTGGCACTTTGCTCTTGTTTTAATAGAGAAAAGCAGTCAAAAACTGATTTAACTGCTGCTTTCCTACAGTTACATCCAAGCTAATCTGTACCAGCATGCAGTACCCTCCTGTAATAAACTCAAACTCATACCGAAGAAGGTCGACCGAATAGCGAAAACACCTTTTCCATCAAGCTTCCACTGTGGCTCTTTACTCTTGTTTTAATAAAGAAATGTGGCCCACTTCTGATAAAACTACTGCTACTCTAAAACTGCATCTGTGCTAATGGCTCCACAAGCTGCCATCGTATATATAGATTCACACAACCCCCCCATGCTGAAGCAGGACGGCAGAAAAGCAACATCTTCTCTGCCATGAAAAAGCTTTCAATGCTCTTCTAAGCTCTTGGTTTTAGACAGAAATGTGGTCTCTTTCTAAAAGAAGACACATTGTGAGCAGAGAAGAGAGACAGAAATGTCTCTTTGTCCCTAAAAGTTTTTATACATGTCAAGAGTCGACCTGTGGATTTGTTTTTTGGATTTACCTTGGTAAACAAATCTATGTTTTATGCTTTCCAGACATTATTTACCTCAATATTAAATGGGCAGTTATTGTTGACAGTTTAAATGAGAGTAAAGATTGAACAGTACTACTAGCTGTAGGGAGATTTTATTGTGGCGATCACCAAAACTGGCAACAGTTTCATCCATACCTGGATCTACATTATGCTAACCCCTCTCTTTTTGTCCCCTCCCTTTACTTTCATTGAGTTCAGTTCAATTATGTAAGGATGACACATAGGATTTAATGATAAAAATCAGTGAGTAGGAGAAGAAATCTATCAAAAATTGCTAGAAACTTTCCAAAATGTTTCAATTAGCTGTGTTTCAAATGGACTGGATGTATTTTTTTTGATAAATGAAACAGTAAAGTTTTCAGTGTTTGGCCTCTAGGACTTCTTCTTCTTCTTCTTGTACTGAAACCAAAAATCTAGTATTGTAACAACCCTGTTCATGATCATTCTGAAAGCTTACTCTCCTTTTCACATGTGTTTGTGTAGGATAAACAGTCATGGCAGAATGAGCGGGACATTTACATGACTCCAGGGATGCGTCATGAAAACCTCCTGCGTTACATCGCTGCAGAGAAACATGGAGCCAACCTGGAGACAGAGCTGTGGCTGATCACAGAGTTTCATGAAAGGGTGAGTGAAGAGCACGTCTTCCCATATATCTCTACTCCCATATACAGCAAATCCACAGTGAGCTATGGGGCTTGTATGTTTACATGAACTGCTGCAATTTTTTTCCAATATTGGCAGAGGCTTGTTATTTACCTCGACAAAAGAGCATCACAGCTTTTATTAAAGGGGATTTTATTACTTATGGCACGTCTGTGCTACCCAGTACTATACCTTAAAGTGATTAAATTGTGTTGCTTGGATTTATACCCTTTTTAAGGCATGTAGCGTATGAATCATGCAGACAATTATGTCAAAAACAGCAAGTGTTCCTGAAATAATAGTTTGATTAAACAGCTCCAGGCTACTAGAACATCCTGTTCATCAGTCCTCTCAACAAAAGCTATTAATGTATCATAACAGGATTAAAACATCATTACCAAATCCACAAATGCAGCATCTCATTATTTGTGTAATGACTTTCAAGCTCGTCCTTATCGCACCTTCCTTTCATGGCAGCGCATAAAAACATTTAGTTTCACTTATTGTCGCAGTGCCTTTGATGCATGTGTCATCTGTTTGCTTGAATGTTTTTCCAGTTTGCATTTCTGATGATATTTTAAGCTCTGTCTTGTGAATTTTAGTAACTCTTCTTGACTTAATCACACTACTGGAAAGCAAACTGTGACTAAAAGTAATTTGTCCCAGGGCTGTGGTTGAACGACGGATCAGCAAGTTTGATTTTCTTGTGCACTTATTTATCCTTGCTCCTGAATCTTTCCCTGTTTGTCCAATGTTTTGTGCATAGGGCTCACTGACGGACCACCTGAAGGGTAACACTGTGACCTGGAGTGAGCTGTGTCTCATAGCAGAGACCATGTCCCGTGGTCTGGCCTACCTCCATGAGGACATTCCCAGCTACAAGGGAGAGGGACCCAAACCCACCATTGCACACAGGTAGGAAAAACATGAGCTTTTTTGTACTTATCTAAACGTATACCTCTGAAAACCACAAATCCTCTCATTCTTTATCAGCCCTCCTGTTGTTTATGCTATCTTCTGGCATACCCTAACATTTTCATCCCCTCTTTTCTTTGCAGGGACTTTAAGAGTAAGAATGTGATGATACGAGATGATTTGACTGCAGTCATTGGAGACTTTGGGCTTGCTGTACGATTTGAACCAGGAAAACCTCCCGGAGACACTCATGGACAGGTATGGACTTACTCAAGTACCAGGCAGCTTTAAAAAAAAAATCTCTGAGGTAGTATTTGCATAGGACTAGTTTTACCTGTGGACCTCTGATTATTTGTGAATTACCCTCTGATGTCAGTGTTTGGTGTGGTGCATTTGCACGGAATAAGCAGTCTGTGATGTACTCAAATTTGCAGTAACTTATGAAAGTTATGGCTGCTGCATGGCTGCAGCAATGAAAATACATGGTGATTTTTTTTTTAATTTCTAAAGGTCAAACAAAAATGCTATGTTGTGCACATCAGGTTCTGCAGACATTTCCTTCATGTGTCCTTTACATACTGTTGTTTCCTTGTATTTTAGTATGACTGTAAAAAAAATCATTAAAGCACAATCAAGACTTGATTTTAAATATACTGATAGGAACACAGACATACCTTATATGCACAATGGAGAAATATCATGAATTATGAATGTCAAACAGACCAGCACTTACATGCCAGTCTCTTTTTAGTATCCTTGTGGAAAACTAAACTTATTTTTCATCAGAGTTTTTATCATCAAAGATATATTTTTGGCTAGTCTCAGTCTTTCCTCTTAATGAAAATAGGTAGTAGACACACAGTCTTAGTCATAGTTTGAGTCAATGAGATTAACCATATAAAGAACCAGCTTTTTGGTTGCCAGTTTGGCTCTGTTGGAGTGGCCACCCATAGACAGAGGCTGTAGTCCTTGCTGCACTAGGGGCCCATTCACAGTCTTCGGTGCATGTCTTCCCCCATTCTCTCTTTCCATGTGTCTAATTTCTCTTCAGCTGTAGTATCAGGATGAAGGCAAAAAGCCCAAAATAATTATAAAAAAGAGAGAAACCAGCTTTCTTTACTGCATTGAAACTCTGAGTTACTTGTCACCCTTCTTACCCTCATTTTATTCATAGGCTTTTTACTGTGTTGTAAGTCTCTCTTAAATATTAGCTTTACAGAATATATTATTAGATAAGGTATTGTGCTTCATTCTCATTGGAAATCTCTAAAGTTTTATTTTGGGGGGATTGGTAGCTCAAAATAAGAGGACATAGCTGAACATCTTTTACTTACATCAGGCTAAACACACACAAACTCTCATGCTGGTACATACTATAAAACATCCAATTGTCCAAAGCCTGATTTATTCTTGACTGTTGAATCTGTACTACAGCTTACATTAGGTATGTTCAGGGTTATCCACAGTGGCCCATGCATGTAGCCTGATTTGACTCTTCAAAACAGTAACTAACAATTGAAATGACTATGAATGCAAGCCCTATGATTGGTCAGCAGGGTAGCATGGAGTGGCTGCAAGTCTCTGAGTATGTCTACAGACATTTTGTGTGTAATCTAGAGATTGATACATGACTGCAGACAATGAACAAATTTATCAAATCTACTTGCTGAAATCTGAATGTATTAGAAGTGCATATTTTAATTATATTACACATTTTAAACACTTTTAAGGATTTTTGGCTTTAATTGGATAAGACATCTGAAGAGAGACTGGAAACATGGGGGAAGACATGCACCAAAAAGTCCTTAAATTGGGAATCGATCCCTTGACTAATGCATTGAAGACTATAGCCTCTGCATATGGGTGCCTTCTCTACCCACTGAGCCAAACCAGCACCCTGATATGAATATTATTAATGCACAACTATCTCCAATTTATAAAGCAAGCTAACAAGCTCTGTTGAGTGAGGAAAGTGAAAGAAAAGAAAAAAATATTTCTTCAGACAGTCCTGATGCCTTGTCATCTACCTCTTTTTTTTTGTTCCTTGTCTATATCAATTGGGAAATGGAGTGGAAAATAGGAATTGGGCAAGAGGGAAAAGCATTACACTGCATTACCCTCCATTGCACTGCATTGCTTGTATGCTGTCAGCAATAAGTATATTTAAGCTGATGTTGTCACTGATGCTTGCTGCTTGCTGCTTGCATGTGTGGATAGGGCATGATGAAAGGGCTTCCCTACATCATGGACTCTTTGCCACATTTTTTTTCCCTGGCAACTCATTGAAAACAGGTCTGTGACCCACTTTTGGGGTCTGAGAAAGACTTATTTAAATGGCTCACTGTTAGATGTGTTTGCCGTTTTTCTGGCAGTCGTTAAATATACCAAAAACAAACTTCCTCATTTTATACTATCTACTGTAAATTGCCTTTGAATGCTAAAATTCCTTCTGTAGACACACTGTTTTAAAATGGAACATGCACATTAGGTGTGCTATGGATCACAGTTCTTGCACTGTGGATTGTTGTCCAGGATTGGAAGGTTTTTCAGATCGGCCAGCAAAAAGTTATTCGTACTGCAACTAATTGGCAATAGACCTGCAATTCAAGGCACATCGACTGCATTGTCACATATTTCAATAATGTATTGCATCTGCGGTTTTCTTCTCTATCCTACACATCCTTTTTATTTAGATTGCGTGTTTAAAATCCTGGGAAATACAGTCTCTGAATTAAAATCTGCATCATTTTAACACCTGTATTTTGATCTCCATGGCCCCTATGCCACTCTTACACACATTTAACTGTATTTTCTTTACATATTTTTGTGGGTAAGATTATTTTACACCATGATATTTTCTTCTATTCTTTGATCCCATGCAGTCCTAGCCTTGGGGTTGTTTGTTATTATGGCTTATCTGTAATCTGTTGCACCACTACATCTAATGTCGCTATCATTCATGCACATGCTAATTTCTATTTTTCTCCACTGTCCTTTCAGGTGGGTACAAGGCGTTACATGGCTCCAGAGGTGCTGGAAGGAGCCATCAACTTCCAGCGAGACTCCTTCCTGAGGATAGACATGTACGCTATGGGCTTGGTGCTGTGGGAGCTGGTGTCCCGCTGCTCAGACACCGACGGTGAGTCAAACAGAGCAGGAATGCTGCTTCACCCACAGGTGAAAGGTCACTGTGCTGCAGGCTGATCTAATAAACAAAGGATTAGTTTCTGCTCTGCTCTGAGGAAACCATCTGATCCAGGTTAGAGGTGTAATGTGGGCTGTTAGTCTTTCGATAGAGGGAGGAGTTGTGGATTTTCCAAACACTGCACTATTTCCTTGATCCTGAGCTCCGTGTAATGCTTTCCATCCTGTTGCCTCACTGCCCCTCTGCAGGTACGGTTTGCGAGTACATGCTGCCGTTCGAGGATGAAATAGGCCAACATCCTTCCCTGGAGGATCTGCAGGATGTGGTCGTGCACAAGAAGATGCGGCCAGTCATGAAGGACTGCTGGCTCAAACATCCTGTGAGTAAGAGTGGAAGAATAGCCCCCGCAGTTTCAACAGAAATACCAGGATGTCATACGTCCTTTTTTCCAGTAAAGTACAGCTCCATCATATAAGGTCGCAGCTCTCTGGAAGCAGTTATGTTTTTATTGCTTTAACTTTTTTTCCAAGGACAATAACATCTTAACTGGAGATTATGACAAAACCTACAGAATGATAAACTTTAAAATATTTTTAGCAGTTACCAAACGGCCAATTACACAGCAGAGGTGGTGTGAAAAGCATCTAAGTTGCAGTTTTTGCTTGCCTGTGCAATACACATCTCAAACTTCCAGTTGCAAAATACGTTTTAGAAAATGGACGTTCTGCTGTAACAGAACATAAAGAATAGTGGAGCCAAGGGACATGCAAGGTTTAAATCAAAGTGTGTTGGAAAGGTGTGTATTTGTTGGCTGAAAGCGCTTCATTTTGTGTTATTACTTTTTTTAATCACCTGATCTGTTTGTCTTGGAGAGAAGCAGTCCACTGTGGGTAATACAGCTCCAGCTAAACAAACCCTAAGAACACATAAACACTGAATAATGGCCATTTCCCCACAGATATGCTCCATTATTGTAGAGAAATACCTATATATGCTAAAAGTGAAGAGCTATATTTAGCATTTTTACTGCCTTTATTATCTTTACCCGTGTCACAGAAGTCTAGCATTTAATATGTGTACAGTGAGATTCTGATACCATTACATCCCTAGTAAATACACCAAACTGTTCTCTATTTGGCATATTTTGTTATGTTTTGGTTGAGAGCGCCCTAGGGTCAGAATTTACAAACTGTGCATTTAGGAAGCAAGTATATGGGATGCTGATAACCTAGTGGTTATTTTGGCATGCCCCACGTACAGAGGTGCTTCCTTGAAGTCCCCCACTTGAGGGACAACTGCCTCTGTATGTGGGGAATACAAACATAAGCACTAGGTTACTGGCATCCCATATACTTGCTACCTGAATGCACATTTTGTCAATTCTGCCCCCCAGGGTGCTCTCAAAAAAAAAAATGCAGAGTAGAAAACAGCCTGGTGTATTTTCTAGGAATGTAATAGTGTCAAAATCTCACTGTATTGTAATATATCTGCCTGACTGCCTTGTTTCAACTGTGAATTGGTGGAGGAAGGATCATGGTATTGGGCTTTTGTAGGGTTTGGGCCAAGCCGCTTATGTCCAGTGAAGTCCAATCTCAATGCTTCAGCATACCAAGACATTTTAAACAATGCTATTCTTCCAACTGTGTGGCAACAGTTTGGGGAAGGACCTTTTCTATTCCAACATGACTGTGCTCCTGTGCACAAAGCAAGGACTATAAAAACATGGTTCGATGAGTTCAGTGTGGAAGAACTTGACACACAGAGTCCTGACCTTAACCCCATCAAGCACCTTTGGGATGAACTGGAACGGAGGTTGAGCCAGTCCTTCCTGTTCAACATCAGTGCCTGTCCTTATAAGTGCTCTACAAAGTGAATGGGCACAAATTACCATAGAAACACTCCAAGTGGAGGCTGCTATAGCTGCAAAAGAAAGGCAAACACCATATTTAAGTACATGTGTTTAAATACAATTGCATTACAGCCCCTGTAGGTGTAATGGTCAGGCAGCTGAATGCTAATGAATAAAGTAATTTGACTGGTATTTTTTGTGGCCTTGACACATCAATGATGCGAACATGCCTCTAAAAATTACTAGTGCAGCAATCCTCAAATGGCAGCCTGTGGGCCACTTCCGGCCCGCCAGCAGGTGTCATCTGGCCCACGAGACATTTGGGAGAAAAGATGGTAATTTTAAAAAATATATTAATTTTTAATTTTTACCCTCTTAGGTGTTTAAAATACAAATTTTCACTCATTTATCATGATCTTTCTGTAATTACAGCAAGGAAAGGTTGCATAACTATGCAATAAATGAGTTAGATTTGGTAAGTTGAACTGTCTTTAGAGCAGGCAGGAACATCGTAAAAAGACACAGACTGCTGATCACCTCAACTCTGCAAACATGCTGCCCAAAAAGAGGCTAATACACACTGCATGACTTTTAAGACTGAAGGAGAAGTATTTATTGTCGAACTTAATATTGATTATTTTGTTGAAGATGAAGGATTTAACCACCGTGCGCAGCTGTATTGACTCTCATTGAGTCCAGCCCTTCCCACACCTCTGATAGGTTTTCTGCATCTCAGACCTTAATGAATGTCAGAGGTTTTTGCCTTGTAAAACCAAACTTCTATCCCTGTGGGGGATTAAAACAGCTGCTCTCAGGATAGCAAACACTTTATCTGCATAATTGTCCGTCGGCTCCAAATGCAGACTTCATATCTCGTTTTGGTGATTCAGTTCAATGCCAGCCTGATTTAATCCTTCATTATTAAGAATCTGTAATGCCAAACTAATATCAACTACATATATTTACATACAATTTAATTTTATGTCAACATGACGTGCAATTATGGTCTTGATCATTAACGTTTAAACTGGACATAGTTCATAAATCCTACACGTATTTAACTCCAGGTCTCGTCAAAAATTAAAATAACAAAAAAAAAAAAAATTACTCTCATAATAAGATACAAATTGTTTTTAACTGCAAATGTATTCCTAACCTGGACACAGGCTGTCCTTTGACATGAGAGATTGGCATTTTTGGTCTTGGTGCAGCACTCACAGCCATAATTACACACAGAGATGCGCCACTTCATGACGCGCGCAGGGATGTGAGGGGGGTTCAGAGAGAACGGACATGCATAAGAACGTCTGTTTTGGCTCAGACATGTGCTTATAAGTCAAGTTTTCACTCAGGAGGTGAGGTGAGGGCTCTCTTTCTGAACTCTGCACTCATCCTATGTCGGGTGAAATAATCTGGGGTCTGATCAGATATTGTGGACAACAGGTTGCCATTTTAAAGCCATAAACAGCCATGCTGAATGAATGTTTCTAACGAGTATTCCAGTCTTGTAAATTTAGCATCGGTGGGTCTTAAAAACCTTAAAAATGCGGAAAAAAAATGCCACCTGATACAAGGACAGCATGACTGACCTGTTTAGATTACTTGCAAATAAATTCTCTGTCTAAAGTGTAGCTAATTAAGCCATACTCTGTGTGAGGGCGTATATATATATACAATGCTTAACAAGTTTATTAGACCACCACCCAAAGTAAGGTTTATGCCACAGCTGCCCTAAATTCACAGGATTGCTAATTACCAAAATCATTTTTTATGTTTCAGTAATGGTTAATACACCAATATGTAGAAGCTCTTTAACAGAAATGATATTTTTGATGCTAAAATATAATTATTATTGTTATCCATGATTTTTCAAATGTACTGATTTACAAAAAAACTGAAAAAATAGTAAAGGACATTAGTATTTCTTGATTAATATGTCAAGTTATAGCTATTGCATTCCTGAACTGAAAAATTAGCCTAGTTTTAGTGGTTGAATGTTATGCTTGATTAATTCCTGACTTTTTTTTTAGAGAAGCCCAGTGAGCCGGCTCAGATTTGGGTATAAAAAAGGTGAATTCAGTTTGAAATTCCTCATTCCTGTTCAAAATGGTAAAACGTGGAGAGCTCACTGAAAATGAAAGAGTCCACATTAAAGCACTTCATGATGCTGGATGGTCTCTGAGACAAATATGACAGGTGGTCTAATAAATTTGTTAAGCACTGTATATAAGTGAACATCCAAGAAATCATGTCTGGCCCTCAGCTTTCTGTCCTTGAAAAATGTTGGCCCCCAGGAACCCTGGACTAGAGTATAGATGTAGATAGCTGTAGACTGTGTTTATGAGCATACCGTCAGAACTTTCTACCATTACTGTCTCTGTCCCTTTGCTGTGTTGAGTCGACCCAGTCACATTCCCTCTGCCTCTACACTGACCCTACTGTTTATGTGCATACTGTACCTTGCAAATGCGTCATGTTATATTTTGGGCCGTGCACAGCTGACACCCCAAACAGATGCAGGGGACAAAACAAGTGAATCTCCAGCTTTAATGTTTGGGTCAGGAATAACTCCCATGTTCTAATGAAGTGATAAATCTGATTGTTGGCTTGCTCTGTTTTATTCCTCCAGGGTCTGGGCCAGATGTGCGAGACCATCGAGGAATGCTGGGATCACGACGCAGAGGCACGATTGTCCGCTGGCTGTGTCGAGGAGCGCATCGGCCAGATCGCCAGGACGACCAGCAGCACTACCTCAGACGGCCCCATCTCCATCGTCACATCTCTAACCAACGAGGACCTACCTCCCAAAGAGTCCAGCACCTGAATGGGTGACACCACCATGACCCTTACATGAGCTCCTTACTTTTTTTAAAACCCAAACTCAGCGGATCTCCGTGAATATTTAAAAGCATAAAAACGTCGACAACTAGCAACTTGAATGCAGCTGATATTTAATCCCAATACTGGTATTTTTTCTTTTTTTTTTTTTTGTCAGATTTTACTAACACATCCATCTGCTGTAGTGTTGGAAGTAGTAATAAGTTATTCGATGGGCACATCTGATAACATCCATGTGTCAAACCTTAAATGTTCTCATTACCTCATGTATTTCTTTTATTGTTAGTCTTTTTTATTACCTCATGCTTTTGTTGTTTTTCTCTATCGGTCATGATCGTCTGCGGCCAAATGAAACGAACCTTTTCGCTCCAAACCTCGGACGACGGGCTGCACACCTCGGAGGAACCGTTTTGAGACTGTTAGACAAAATATATTCATCTTCCTCAGGGGTCGAAGCTTCTCGATTTTTAAACAAACTTCGAGTGTGCTCCCTTATTTTAAACCTGTGAATGCCTCAGAATGAAAAGAAGGTAAAGGAACCGGAGCACAGCTGTTTAAACGTAAGAGCTGAAACGGGAGCTGAGCAGTTGTTATCGGACGTTGTGGACTTTTTTTGAAGATTCGGGACATGCTTGTTGTCCCAGGGGAACTACCTCTCAGGTATCCAGTAGGCTTCTTTGGAACATTTCTCTTCGTTGAGAGCCAAGCTATCCAGCTAGCTACCATGGACATATTCCTGGATTATTTTTTCGTGTTGTTTTTAATCGTAGTAAAGCAGAGTTACTCCTTTGCCAGTGCCAGGGGCATTGACGGATGCTGTCTGGAGTTGCAATGTTACACATTCTTGATTTTAATTGTCTGTGTGAGTGCATGTGTGAGCGTGTGAGTGGGAGAATTTGAAGATTGATAAAAAGAGTGTTTTTAAATAAGAATAATGGACAGATAGTGGGGGTTTTATCCTTGCGAGGGCCATACTTGAGTAAGCAACATGTCTGTTTTTTTTTTTTTTTTTTTTTTTTTTTTTTAATTTTCATGGGTTTGTGTTCAATAGACTCAGTCGGACATCAGTCCCCAGATACCTCAGTCACCGTACATCATGCAAGGAGAGCTCAAATGGTTGCCTTTGTCTCAAATGCAATGCCATAGTTGTACCATAACATGAAAAACCATACATTGAATGTCCGTTATGCTGCTGTGACTATTCCAGGATACTCAAGGATTTGTAGATGTACATGTATTCTTTGTTAATATAACGCTAATGATATTGTGAGGCTAATATTCTGTTTTCTTTTGTTTTCTTTTTTGACTGGGTAAGCCCTCAGCTGCTTACTCCTCCAGACTGACCTCAGATATTCTGACAAGTACCTCAGGCTTTTTTCTACATGTATATCAAGTTGTGTTATGTATTTTATTGTGTTTTTAGTAGTTGAGATATTTTATTGCCGTTTTGGCCTCTTTGTCTGTGGACATTTTCTTTTTTTAATAGAGCCTGACTTGCTGTCATGGTGTTAATGCTGTACAAACCTAAAAAAAAGAAGAGAGGCAGATTCTTGTAAATAGACTTGTACACACAGTTGCCGATCACTGATCTGATTTTTAACAATACAATATCAGGGCGTTGCTCTTCTCATTTCACATACGCAGAAAGGGATTTCTCAGTTTCATCTTGACATATTTAAAGATAATTTTAACAACGAGCCCTGTGAGGATTCTTTTTATATTTGTATATATATACATAATATATATATATATATATATATATATACATTTTTCTTCAGATTTTCAAGAATGGCGGTCATGTTGCTGATTTCTATGATACTGGTATCAGTTGCTCTGGATCAGAAGCTGTAAGTAGCACTTGCATTAGAAATCTTAGTGTGTATGTCATCGAAAACAACAAAAAAATCGGATGTTTTTTGGTGCTGGCGGTTTCTTGGATGGGCCACTCGCTGGAAAATGCCAGTTTGAACAGTATTACCTCATTATTAACCTGCTGATGTGATGTTCAGACTCGTTTAGTGATAGTTTAGCCATGTTGGACGACACACAGGCTATCTGTTGTGCTTTGACTCGTGCTGTGGAAAGATATTTTTAAGAGTAACCTGTGACGCTTGCTGTGCAGTTGTTGGTGGGCGGGAGATAGAATACATCCATGCATTCAGAGCAATGTTTTTATTGTTTGGGTATCATCAATGTGTTTCTTACATCAAGATTGATCGATAACACAGCCCCATTTATGTAAACAGTGGCATGTGCGTGGTCCAAAGGTCCAGCAATATTTATTATACAGCAATATTCACCTGAATATCATAGTTTTAAGTCATTAACTCAGCTGTGACTTAGCGGTTCTCTCTCTGCGGATCATCTCATCACACCTGGATCATGTTTAGCAAAATACACAATAATAGAAGCAAACAAACAAAACAACAACAAAAAAAAAACAGCTATAGGTTGTGTTCAAGCTGAACATAACCCAGGTGCTTTCACGTTTTGTGCCAGAAAAACAACCATCTTGAAGGAAATCTAATCTGCCGTGATCGGTTGTTGACCTCCAAATGCTGTCTTACACCCAGCTCTTCTGAACGGAAAAACCAGTTACCTCATGCAGTACCTCTTGTTAGTAACACTAACATGGAATCAGTCTCATCTTCAAAAAAATGGAAAAAAAATATCAATTATTGTGTATATATTTACTTGACAAATGTAAAAGGTTTCCTCCTTTTCATGTGTGAATCCTGTGAAAGCAAAATCCTTTTTTTTCTTGATTTACAGTCGACATATTGTTCATTTCTTGTAGTGTGAATGTTTGACTGAACTGTGTGACCTTCCCTGTTTATGTGAAGTGTGTTTGCGTGCGTGTGTGGGGTGTGTGCTGGTTGGATTTCACTAAAACAGTATGAATGATAACTTTATCTGTGAGTTGAAATGCTTAGAAATATAAACTAGATGAGAAAACATCCATCTTTTTGTATATTGAAATAAAGACAAAACTCTGATTAACCATGACATTTGAAATCCATGGGTTTTTTCTTCACTTACCAGTTTTACATTTCCCACATGGCGGTGTAGTGGTGTAATGGTTAGCACTGTCTCCCCCATCAAGAAGGTTCCTGGTTTGAATCCTGGCTGGACATCTCTGTGTGGAAGTTTATAGTTCTTCTAGTGTCTGTATGGATCTCTCTCTCTGTGACCCTCAATGGGATGTTACAGTATGTAACTGTATGTACAACCCCAATTAAAAAAAAATGGGGCACTTTTAATATCGAGAAAATTGAATGCCATTATTTGAATTTCTCATAAATAGTATTTCAATCACAATGGAACATAAACAACATATCAGATGTTTGAAAGTATTGGCTTATTTTAAATTTGATGGCAGCAGCACATCTAAAAAAAAGAGATGGGGCAAAAACATGCTGTTAAAGTAAGTGGTACTAATGAAAACTATCCAGAAAAGATTAATGTAACTAATTAGATTAATTGGCAACAAGTCAATGACATGACTGGGTATAAAAGGAGCATTTTAGAGAGGCAGTCTCTCAGAGGTAAAGATTGGCAGAGGTTCACCAATCTATGAAAACTCTAAAAATTGTGGAACAATTTCAGAAAAAATGTCCTTCAGCATAAAATTGCAAAGACTTTGGATCTGGAGCAATCTCTGTACTCAAGGGTTAAGGCCAAAGGTTAATATTGGATACATGTTATGTTCAGGCATTAAAAACTGGCAGGATTCTGAACCACATGGGCCCAGGAACACTTCCAGAAAGCATTTTCTGTCAACACAGTTGGCTGTCATCCAAAAATGCAAGTTAAAGCTGTATCATGCAAAGAAGCCATATGTGAACACAACCCAGAACTGCCACATCTTCTCTGGGTCCAAGCTCATTATAATGTACTGAGGCCGAATGGAAAACTGTTCTGTGGTCAGATAACCAAAAGTTTAAATTCTTTAAGGAAACTATGGATGCTGTGTCCATACAAGCGAGGGACCATCCAGCTTGTGATGGTATGGGCTTGCATTAGTGCCTGTGGCGTGGGCAGCTTTCACATCTGGAAATGCACTATCAGTGCTGAAAAGTGTATAGAGGTTTTAGAGCAATACATGCTTCCATCTAGATGTCTCTGTCAGTAGAAAGGAGTTGGTACTCTGATGAAGCAGCTGCCATTACAGGGTACAAAGGGGGCTTACAGGTCTTTAAAGAGAAGAAAAACATTGTAGTTGTCAAGCTCATTTCTTAAAAGTGTTGTATTTAGTTTGAAAAATCTTAAATTTCATTGACTAAATTCTTAACACCCCCCCCCCCCCCAAAAAAAGAAAAGAAAAAAGATGACTGAATTGTTTTAACTATATCATGTAAATTTGTCATGATTTTTTTTCCTATCTTTACTAGAATTATGATATTCATGGTTAAGATGTTATGTGTTGTGATTTTTTTGTAAAAAAACAAACAAACAAAAAACTTAAGTAGTTTAAAAACTGGACAGAGGGTACTTTGGGGTACTTGGCTTTGAAAAAGAACAAAAAGCAAATCAAAAGCCAATTAAAACTAATAGAAAGGAAGTTACAAGAGAAATGTTCTTTTGTGCAGTATAGCACTTGAGATTTTCATTTTGTTCTTCATATAACACGTTCTGTATATTCACCAATGACATTATACAGGTAAGTCTACAAATGTACACTAGATGGCAGCAGTGATGCCATTAGTTTGTTTATGATTTCATTTGTCTCTAAGAAGAACCAAGTATCAAAATGAAACAAAATAAAGGTCATCAGAGGTGGCTTTGGTAATTTTCGAGGCCCCAGGCAAAGATAGTGACCTGAGGCCCCTTTCAGTTTGGCTCAAAGCTATCATAGCTAATGAGGGCAAATATTGTGAAGCATTTGTTTTCTGTCAACAAAGCCACAGAACTACTGGACCCAAATACCAATTACAGAAAATAATAAAAGCACAAATACCCAAAGGCACCTGCTCATCACCTCTTATTTGATTGACAAGTTAACTAGCTGGGACAAAGGTGAAACTTGTGTAGACAATTAATACTGACCACTGGTGTAATATCTCAACAAATCATGAATTTAAAGTTATTTTAATGCATTTTACAACACATAAATCCACTTCTTTATTGATTGGAACTTTCCCTATAGATCTACGCAACTATAGTCTGCTTGGTGTAAGGAGATGTTAGGGCTTTATGAGGGGCTTGAACCTCAAGCAGAGCACAGAGTGCCCTCTCAGGGCTTCTTTTGGACATTAAAACTCTATTTTGATGCTGCTATCTGAACTCTTGCCACCTGATTTACATTCTAAATACTCAAAATGGTAATTTGAACTTTTTTTAATGTATACCTCATGAAATACAAGCCTATTTGGCTGATTGATGAAAAGGGTCGCAGGCAGTTGCCTACCTGTTTGTAATGGGATCATAATATATGTGGATCATCATTCATATGCCTGTTTTCACATAAAAATGATTAAAACAATTATATATAGTACTGTATATCTCTGGAGATAGAGTGATATGATCAAAATTTTAAATCTATTAATATTATTTTAGATGTATTTCCAAAATCCATAACAGTGACATTTAAACAATTTAAATGCTCAAATTAGACCTACTCGGTCAGCCATTATTATTACTGCATACATATACTGTATAATTATATAGTTTAAATAATGGCTAGAGTAACAATAACATGGTACTATTTTATATATATATATATATATATATTTAAGCTATGATAAAGTGCCACCTGACTACATAGTATTGGTGGCATGACTTTGAACATAGAAGAGTGCTGGAGTTTCCCTAACAGTGAATTTATATACATTGTTAAGGCAGCTAAAAAAAAAAAAAAGATTTTTTCTTATTAACAACATTAACAATGCTGACACTGAAACTAGAAACTATTGCCCGATTGAGTACTTTGTGTGCTGCTGTGTTTTACAAAGAAAATGTGAAATGTGGCATTATTGTGACCATTCTGATTTATTTTGTATATCCATATTATCAACACAAACTCAATACTGCAGCTTTTCAACACATTTGAGAGTAATCGAAAAATCTGCCTCCGGCTGAACACTACACAAATACTCTCGCAGCAAGCCTCTGAAAATGTTGCATTGCCTTCTTATTTGTAGAAAGAGTAAATAAAGTTATCGCCTATTCGAATAATTCAACTTCAAAACGCATCTCAACTTTACTGCAAGTTGATGTAAAGTGCTCCTCGCTCATCTTTTGCCAAAACTTCCGACAGCACATGAAGGCATCAAAAGCTCCATTCCGTTTAGGCGGTACCAGCCAATCAAAACGTGCCTGTGGAATCACGTGACCAACTGACTACTAAATTACGATTGACTTGAGAGCTGCTGATTGTAGGCTACTTTTCGATGTACAGTGACTCAAAGCGGATAACTTTCAACCGTTGTTGCAGCAAGTTTAACGTAACGGAAATGCTCCCAGGTTCCCCTAAGCTTATTTGAGCTTAGTTTTGTTCGGATATTAAGGCCATTATGTCGGTAAACTGCCAAACAGGTAAGTTGAAAAGAGTTTATTTTGGCTGTGCCAGCAAAGCAGTTTATGACCCCGGTCGGCTGTTTTTTACCGGGGCAGCAGCATCACTACTCAAAGTAAACTGTTGGGAGAACTAAATGTTTAGTTTGGCTTGTTTTCGATGTTTTTAACCTGTAATTGCCTCCTGTGAATTAACTTTCCTTCGACTGTTTAATGTGTGTTTTTGAAATAGTAGTTTTTCAGTCTTTCCTCAAACTTGCTGTAGTAGTCAAATATTTTACTGTAACGTTATTTTACCATAACAGTTAGCTAACGTAAACGGCCAAACGGTGCTTGATTTTTGTCATTGTACGCCATGTAAAAAGTATTTAGGCTCAATAGATAGCACACCTTAAGGCATGAAATACAACTGGGAAGTTAAATAAGTTGAGCTTTTTGTAGAAACCAAACCTAATGGTACTCAAAATGGAAATAAGAGAAACGCAAAGGTTTTCCTGGATAATTATAAGAAAGTATAGGTTATATTATCAAGAGAGTTGGACATGTCGTTTATTTAAGTTAAAGCGTGGTTTTTAGTTCCACAGGTTAAAGTAGTTATTATTCGTGAAAATGAGATATTAAGGTTCCCCATACATCCTGGACAACCTTGAAAACACTTGACCAATTGATTTTCCAGTCAACATGAGAACATGAGAGGTAAAGCAAAATGTCATGGAAAAACTCTCTCCAAATATATATTAGAGTTCCTCAAAACAAATCTTTTCATGTGACAGGGCTGAATGATGTTAAGGATCATATAAAACTGTGACAGCAGGTGATAGCAATTTTTGTAAGTACAAACATGCTGTCAGCATCACCAAACCTGGAAAACTTTACCTTTGACAAACCGTGTTTGATTCATGGGAGACTTAATGCTAGAACACCTGTTGTGATCAGTATTAGAGAAAATATGAGCAAAAACTGGGTAATAAATACCCCCTAAAATATTTTAATGTTCTTATATTAGTAAAATTTAAATGACATACTTATGCAGATGTGTTTGAATTGTTCTAAAATTCATTTATTGTCATTTTGAAGTATGTTAAGAGTTCATGGCTATAGCAAACTGCACATCTCTTGAATCAGACGCCCACAGAGGGGGACATTGTTGTATGGGCATGATAAGTATCTGTTATACCACTTAAACTGGCTCTGAGAAAGGCCTGGAAAATGATTTCCAGAAAATAATGGGAACCCTGTGTCTTTTACAATCCTGACAAGACAGTTATTTGTGTCTGAACTGTCTATAATACTTTCAGTAATGCCATTTTTGTCTTCCTTGGCTTACTCTTTCCCCAACTTTTTATACCTCTATCCTATTTAAAGTATTTTTGTGTATTTCACCTTTATTATATGCTCTCTTTTGGTATGATTTGTACTGTAATGTTGGCGCAAACTGGCACAAGAATTTAATGTAGTCTTATCTTTATCTTATCTTATCGTTTGTGAATTTATGTGTTTAGAGGAAAGACCATACATACACACAATCACTCACATCATCCTTTACCCATTGCTCTCTGTGTTCCAGCCATCCAGGGACCAGGGCATCGTGGTGACTTCTTCAGGGACTAGCTTGCCTGCTGCACCCTCTAACACAGGGTGGCAGCTGCAGTGGCTGCTGGGATGCTGAGGAAGAGCAGCAGCCACAGTGGCGGTGATGGTGGTGCTGGCGTTGGCAGTGGGTCGAAGCATACTCACGGTCTGCCTCGATACCTCTCAAAGCCCCATACTGGGTCTTTATCGGCCGGATCTACTAAAACCTGGGATATGGGCCGCCGCTCCAAAAACCACAGTCTTCTGAGCAGCATTGCGCTGATGTCTCACCCGATTGGGGCCCCTGGAGTGGACCCAGAGTATGTGATGCAGCTAGTGAATGATGTACGGTGGTTTGCTGACGTGTTGCTTAACCTTAAGGAGGCTTTCCAGTGTAAAGGTGAGTTAAGAGGGGTGCAGGAATGTGGAGTTCAGGGAAGTGGGACATCATATATCAACATAGAAGTCGTATGAAACTCCATATATGGATGTTTGTTTCACGTAAACATGGTTGTGTTTTAAGTGGGACAGATTGGTGATTTCTGATATTGCATTCTTGTTAAATTTTCTGCCTACTTCGTCAGATTGAGTATCTTAGTTATCAAAGATTGACAGACATTCAGCAGGTCTAAGTTGAAGGTGGGGAATGTGATACATTCAGGTGATACTTGGGAGAGCAAACAAAGAGCCAGAAAGTTAGACTTTTTCTTCTTGAGTAATACTTGGCTTGTAATCGATAGAAAACATCTATGAGCAGCACATGTTTTGGTCTTATCTCTATGGAATTTATCCCAAATCCATACTCTATCATGGAGTTCGCTCTGTGTATTTGCTGACAAACCCTTACTCTTTGGACTGAGGGGCCGTCTTCAAATCCAGATATTTAACATTGATAGGAGATATAGCTTGAACTCTCTGTCAGCAAATTCCACTGTAGATACAAAGGGAATGTATAGCCTATATAGCTATACAATTTTTCTTCAATACATTGGTAAATATACCACTCAGATCTTCATTTAGCTACTGGTGCCATCAAGCAGCAGTACTTATTGACAGTTTTGCATTAAATTACCTGGGACTCTCTGGGTGCCTTTGTGATGCCTAGCCATAATAACCACCTGTGGAGTGTCAGTTTAAAGTGTGAAAGCAGCTCTGATGCTTACGTGCTTGCAGCATTGTTAATGCCTCGACAACTACAAACACCCACATAAACTACTGTAGACACAAGGGCAGTCACAGGTTACTTATTTTCTTTTCTCGCTCTGTCTTGATGACTTTTCTCTTGTTTGCAGACACAAACACACTCCACGTATACTTACATTCTTGTAGTGTTTAACAAGGCTTAACAAGGGCATTAAAAGTATTTACTGTATCCTATTTATAATGTTTTATATCATTTTATCTGTGTATTTTTATGCCTTAGTTACCTCAGACATCTGGAAATGCACGTTCTAAGAGCTAAGCTGTCATGCAACACTGTAGTGCCCTTTTAAAAAACCTAAATATTTTAACATAGCACTAAACTGACAGATCCTTAAGCAGTCTTGTAAATGATTTATCCATATGTTGTCTGGTCATAATAATCAGACCTCTGATTTTTCTTTCTTTGTGTTCTATGAATCACATTGCGAGAGCTTCCCTCTGTGGTATTAACCTGACACTAGTTCAGCTGCTTCTACTACTTTTTTTCAACTTAAAGACACCCACACACACTTGCACACACATATTCACCCATGCTGAGATCCAGCTACACGTCTGACGGTGGGAGTGAGTTGTTTAACCATTCCTCTCGCTGGAGGAGTGAGGAGGCCTCTGTGAGAGAGCCTTTGCCTGCTGAGTGTTGCTCTGAGCCATCACCAAAACATTTATTATAAGCCTGTGTTAACACAGCTCTTATTCCACACGTGGGGATGAAATCATACCATATGACCCTAAAGTGTCATTCACCTATTTGTCATTTGGATTAGTGGTTTATTTCTGTTATTCTTCCCTCAGACTTGCTGACACAAGCAATTTAGTAAAACAAGTCATGCAAGATGCTTCTACTACAGTGCTGTCCAGGCTAAAGTAAACATGGAGTCATCTATTTAACTAATTACCAACAAAGACTGGTGGAAGATGGTCACACTTTTAATCAAATGTGTTTTGTTGACAATATTAGTGTGACATGTAAGCTGTAATCTGTGCAGTCAATATCAGCAAATCAAAATACTGACACTTTAAAGTGTTCCGAGTAGATTTTCCTCACTTTTTAAGGAGATCTTTCTGAAGCCCAGCACTGTATACATGATATTCCATGTATTGTTAGTGATCAGTCTGCTTGGCGCCAGTGGAGCAATCCTTTAAGTTCTCTCCTAAAGAAAGATTATCATCTTTTGAATGGTTCTTTCTTTGGGGAGGAGTGTTTTTTATAAGTGAGATGAGATGACCTCTATTTTTAGCATGTTGAAAACCTTGACTTTTAGATTATTTATTCAGATTATTAAAAGATTTAGTCATGAAGATTATCTTTATGTCTTGATCATTTTCAACATCCACAATTTGACTCAAACTGTAGCTTATTTGATATATAACAGACATTTCTGATTGGATGCATAGCAGCTGCTTATCAGCTGTGTCACAGCTTCATTTTCATTTTAAAAATTTACATGCTAAGAAGTCAGGGCTTTCAGACTGCCTTACCTGATGGCTGTGGTTGGTGCACAGAGAAGCTAGAGATTAGAAAAATTGCCTGTTTATTAGGGGTGTAATGGTTCATCGATGTATATCGATATATCGATTGATTGATTGATGATCCAATCAGATCAATGGAAAGTCAAAACATCGATCTAAATGGATGCTTCAAGCTACGCTTTTTTTTTTTTAATTCCCCCCCGCATGCCTGTTGACAGTGTCCGCCCCAGGCAGCGTCCTCAACAAGCTAGCTGCAAGCTAACTAAGTAGCAGCAGTGGCTTAAAGTTTCACAGCTGAGGGAAAGAGGGTTTTCTTTCCTCTCTCTGCTGTGTGGATACATTTCAGACAGACGCTACTGCACGACGGATCTCTCCCCTTAGTTTGCCGACTACATCTTTATCTTTATCTATATATAACTGCCATATGAGATCATTCACAGATAAAAACACTCCACCCGTTATGGCTGAGGCAGCGAGTGCTGTCTGCAGCAGACCGCAGATACGCAGAGAGGAAAAAGTCAGCTGCTGCATATCTACTTTGATACACTTATTTTACATCGCCGTCTCACATTAGATTTATAATGAAAATATTAGCTGTCCAAACTTAACGTGGTTCAAGCAGGACAGCTGTTGTCTGTATACCCCCACCCCCTCACTCTTTTTGTAAAGCTGCACATCACAGGAACGTCTTTTATAATAAAAATTTGCTCTAGTATTCTGTCTAACCTTTCCATTTATTAAAATCAAGGTTGCAATAAATAAAAAATGATAAAGAATCATTAAATACATCATATCAATTACCTCATTTAAATCTCATAAGGTGAATAAACTACAAAAATGAACTATCTGCCACATTAACAGGCCCCTGCGTAAAGTATGAAAGGCTGATATAGAGCAGAAATGTCTCTTGAAGTCCACGTGTGTAAATAAGTTTAAGAAAAAAAATCTAAAGTGGGAACACAGGCCAAACATTTTGATCATTATTATGAAGGGTTGCAGAAAAAGTCCATATTAGTGCTTTAGAGTGATCTGGGGATGTGAGGAAATAAAATGTTTGGTTCTGAAAATGTTTGCTGTTTTAAATCAGTATGTTTTAACACAAATGTGCATATTTGTGTTCCTAATTTAAAGGTAATCTGGGTAATCTGGTCTTTGTTGTTTTTGTTAAAGACATATTTTATTAAATACAGAAACCTGTCAATAATTTAATTGCAGAAACTTTCTTTCTTTTTGTAACTGTGAAATTTTTGCACAAAATCGCCTCAAATCAATCCTGGGCCCCATATCTAATTGAATCGAAATTGCGTCGTGGCAGATTTTGTGATATCGGAAAATATCGTATCATTGTCCAAAATATCGAAATTGTATCATATCGGGATGAAACTGGTGATTTACACCCTACTATTTATCCTAAGAGCTGCATGTGTCTCTCAGCCAAAATATACAGGAAAATAATGAAAAGATAGCCATTGTTTTAGAAGAGTTGTTCTCAACTGCTCTAGCTATAAGACCCACTGCCGCCTCCTTATAGCGAAATTGCAACCAAATTTATGAATTTTTTTCAAGTGCTAAAATTCATTAAATAAAAAATATTGCAGTCAGAACCTTAGATGGTACAAAACATGCAACTGCACAAGAGGGTTTACAAAATTTTTGGAGGATATGCAGGCAAACATGTTACTTCACTCTATCTTGCCTTGATAATGTCGATTTTTTTTACGATCTTTGGAAATGTAAACACTATCATGTGGAAAATAGTTTATTTCTATCCAAGATAACAGGATGGAAAAAGTCAAGATCTCAAGAAAACAACCAGGATGAATTCCTTGTCCAGCAAAAGAGTAAAATACAATATACGGATACATGTCTGTGCACAACTTGTGTACATCCTAGATACTTTGCCACCAATACATGATCCACTGAAAACATCTACACAACTCACTTTTAGGTCCGGAGTCTGACCCACTAGTTGAGAACCCGTTTTAGAAGATATGTATGTCCATATCAGTAGGATATGTTTCCAATGTGTTTCTTGATGACCCTGTTGAAGGCCTTGAGCTGAAATGCCTCTGTCTTGTTCTTTTACCTTTCTGTTTCCGCATTGGTAGAATATATTGCAAGGAAGATTAACACAGTATGATAACACTTCCACCCTGGGTTAGCATTTCTGTGGAGGAACTCACCTCATTTGAACAGAATGCTTTTATTCTAAATTTTTCCAGTCTCCGGTAGACTATACAAAGAGCCATGTCCCTTGTAGATAGATTTATTAAGGCCAGTGTTTCCCACAGGCTTTTAGGAGACTATGGTGGCGGACCCTGAATGTTGTAGGAGGGTTTCTGGGGCATGCTACCCCGGGAGTAAAACTGTGACATTTTGAAGTGAAATGCACCGATCTTGGGTATTTTTAGAGCCAAATGAAGAGGCTAAACCTGACTGCCTTTTCCCTTCCTCTCCCTTATTAGTGTGTGCAAAGAGTTTTTAATGTTTCATATCCACTGTAAATACGTAAATTATATCCTTTTAAGTGATATGTCTGACACAGGCTAAGTCCTTTCTTTACACACTTACTTCGGGATTTTGCCATTTAGGATGAGAATATTACCAGAATTTTTAATGAATTAGACATCAAGGTAGCCCATGTGTGGGTGAGAGACACGGCAGGAACGTGCAGATCCATTTGGATATGCAGATTCTACATGGAACTAAGGTAGAAAGTGAAAAATGTTTCACCTGATGTGTTTTATGAGTTCGTCTCCCTTAGCATGTCTAAAGCTCAGTCACAGAGTGCAAAGTCTTTATCTGCGCTGACGCCAGCTTTATGAAAATGTGATGTTAACGGGGCAAAATGGACTATGGCGATGAAAATTAGACTATGGCGGACCACCACGTTTTGAGTAATTGATGGGAAACCTTGAAGGTAAAACTTGTGAAAAAGGGCAGCGGGCAGCAGACAGCAGAAAGATGCAGCTGTCATGCAGCAAACACGCACCCAGTCTGAATCGGGCATTAAGAGTAAGGGAGTTTATCAGCAACATACCTTTTTAAATGCTTTATGTTTTCTACTTATTCGATTTTGCTTTGATTAAAGTACATTAGATGACCAAACCTGTAAATCCATTTACACTGTATGAGTTCATCTGATCAATATTTTGAAGAGGTGAAAAGAGAAAAAATCTTCCACTTTGATTAAGTCTCATCGATGCATGTCTCTGCCAAGCTCTAAAGATCCATAAGACTTTATAGTTTAACTGTCATTAAAAATTGTACTTACTCATTAGGAACCAGCAAGATAGTAGTTTCTGCTGTAGCCCTGTACAAATCAGAGGTTAGCAGCAATGCTGTAACAAAGTCCAGCTATTGTTATTCCTTTGTACTTACACATTGCATATACACCAGCATGATAAACTAGGTGTCCTAGTCTGTGGGTTTATATTTGGTTATGCAGGATGCTGAGAGGAGCTAGTGAGGAACATCGTGTAAACAAAACAGCAGGGGCTTCACATACACACACCAGTCAAGCATGGGCACAAACACAGCACTGTCCTCCTCTGCCAGCTTGGGCAATACACATTGCCACTGTCTCCCCCATTAGTTCTGTTACTATCTCTGATGGCAGAATGTGGGTGGAACAACAACTCCTGACCATTCTGTCTCTGTTACACATTGCAGATGAGGGGTAAAGGGTGTAGATACACCCTGCATTACACTGGCAGTTTGCAAGCACCATATAGCAACATAGTATTAACAATAGCAGTGCTATCTATATTTCAGAAGTCATGTTGTCTAACTGAATTAAGCAAGAATAAGCCTAGATTCTTTGCTTTCCTGCTTTTGCGTGATAGCAGCATGTGCTTACTTTTTGCATGTGAAGTTAAACAGCCTTACAGCATTGAGCCTCCATGTTGTTGACAAAGTAACAGGACAAAAGGTAGTGAAGGAAGCAGAGAGGAGTTTAGCAGACACATGCCAGCTCTAGTGTTATTCTTTTAATATTTGAAGAAGTCTGTCACTGGAGTACTGTGTGAAACCAATATTAGGCTTTTTGTTGCTGAAAGGCATGTGTCCTGTTGTGATCTGGCTGGTTTGTATTGGTTTTACGGAAAGAAAGGGTTTGACTCAGTGTGTTTCTCACAGCACCACCCTTGCACTGAGAAAACGTAGAGAGTTCAGTTTGGATCATGCTTATTTTTCTTCTCAGAGCACCTGACGGTTTTTTAGCAGGAGGCACTTGCACGCCGTATGTTTGGCCATTGAGAGCCCACAGGGGAACTCCATCAGCAGCAATTAGCTCGAGTTAACTAGACCTACCACGCTCACACCCACAACTTCACACTTATGGAATCCCCAGGGTCAGACTGAGGTGTATATTTACTCTTTTGCTCATAACTGGACTCACTGCTGCAGAAGTTGTTGCCCAACAATAGTCAGGCTGTCAAAGAATGTAACCTAGGAGAAAAATGTGCAGCTTATGAGTTTTGACTGTGTAGCTGACCCCTGTCCCCAACCCCATCCCCAATCTTAACCTCTCATCACTCTGCGTCACACTCAGGATTTAATTTGATTGTTAAATGATAAAATGTCCAAAAATGGCAAATTGAAACATGTCATTATGTCAACAGGTTGACTAACATAAATCATTATTATTGCCTTTAAAGGAAGCAGGAGGCCAGACAGAGAAACAGCAGGACTTTGTTTTTAAATCCAGCCTGTAGTCATACATAGTAGATATTAAACATTTTCCACTTCCAGCAAATGTCAGCTGGGAATAAAATGAAAGAATATACACCAATAAAAGGTGCATCAAACGTCTCAATAAATACTTGCAGGATTTAACTTCACTTTAAAGAGTTCCCTCAGTGTTACTGTTTCTGTTGCTCTTAACTCAAGTCACACAGTGAGCAGCTTAAATCCCCTGATGGCAACATTAAAATCATGTAATGGGACTAGTATAGGACTAGGAATTGAACATTTCAGAGCAGATATGATGAAAAAAAAAAACTATAAAAATCTCAGCCTTTTCAATCCCTGCTTATACACCAGTGTGTTTCGCTGTGAAAAAAAGACGGCTTTAGTTAATGGTTTAAATCAGGATGAAAAAGGAGTTGAGCCGGGCTGCTGTCCCCCTCCCATCCCCCCACTCTCCTGCATACTCTGCATTCCTTTAGAACAAATGTTCACTTGTAGCTATAGTGCCTTCATAGACTAATGTTAGGTGTAAGCCACATTGGCCATGAAAACTGCTAAAAATAATTCAGTTTGGTTTTGTTGCATGAATAAAGCGGCTCTATAGTCAACGATTTCAATCAGTAAAATAGTCTGAGATAGGAAGAAATGAAAAATGATGGTTATTTCTTTGTAATCCAAAGGTAATATTGCAATATTCATACAATAGAATAAAATGCAGCATTATTTTATAATATATAATTTGTGAGTGGTACTTGGGTGATTAAAGCCAGTGTTTTAGGGACTATACAGGACATTTGGAAGAACCTTATTTTTTGTCATCTTTTGCATTTTTTTTTACAAAATCTTGCTGTTGCACATACCCTATTTCTTCATAATTTTACATCACCTTTTAGTTTTTGTTTCTGAGGACCAGGCACATAAACAGAAGAGCTTAAGACTTTCCTCAGAATAGTACTTTTTGTGCTCAAACAACACAAAATGTGGTTTGCTCTCACTATCAAGCCAAGAAAGTTGAGGAATGTGTGTTGAGAAATGTGTGGTGGAAGCTATGGATAGTGCAGAGGCCAGGAGGACTGAACAGGATGAGGTTTTAACTTAAAATGTCGTTTGTTAAAACAATAGATAGCCATCAGGACACTGTCTGCAATTCTATTTCCTCTGCTGTTTCTGAGCTAAAGGGAGAGTGGGTTACTTATTTTAGCTCTTTAGCCTCAGGTGGAAAAGAACAAGAAAAGAGTTTCACACCAGCTCCTTTATTGTTCCACTTCAGGGAAGAGCAAACATCTAAAAGAATGGCTGAGGAGCCTTTTTTTCTAACTTTACATGAACATGGTAACTGGCTGCTCTCAATTATGCTACACAGAGTGTTCTTACTACTTAAAAGCTGTGTGAGTAGTAAAGGTGGTATCAAATGTCTTTTAATAAGGAACATGCCCAGCTGACTCATGGGTGCTCTTCTCACTATGAAAACTGTGTTTTTTTTTCTACTGTTGGTGTCATCATGACACCCTGATAAGATCTGGCTGCAGTCCAGTCAAACAGCATTGTTCTGTGTTTTTCAGTACCACTCTGTCTGCATTGTTGTCAGAAGGACAGAGCCTGTTTTTAAGAGCTGCATGTGATAAAATGTTCAAAAAGTGGCTTGGTTAAAACTTTCAGGGACTTGTTTACCATTCTTCTTTGTGTCTCAGTTTTGTTTATTTATGGGCTTGTTTTCATTTTGCTCAAGATGGTTTCAACTGCACTCTTATGGTTGTTGCTAGTATGGACTAATCCAACTGTTTTTTGAAACTTTCTTGTTTATTATTGTTAAACAGAGAAGATAAAGTTGCCAAATCTCTGACCAGCCTTCACCTGTTACTTGCATGCCAGATTTCCTCTCCCATTTTTGTTAACATAAAATGTAGTATGGACCTTTGAAGTTTGTGTACCTCCATAAAACCTCAAGATCAACTTTTTATGTAATCCCTTGAATAGGTATTAGAATACCGAAATGAGGTTATGTTAGTTTATTGTCCAGACTGATCCAACTGTTTGGGCTCTGACACTGATCCAAATACCTTGACACTGGTGCTTTGCAGTTACTGATCTGATACCGATGATCCTTTTTTCACTGTGACGATGAAACTGACAAATCATCAATGAAAACTGGCATAAAGTTTTCTTAGCTTTTTAAAACGATTGAAATAAATAAATAAATAATTAGTCGTATCCCAGTTTGTCAGCGGCTGATCATGATTAGCTGATATTTATCAAAAATGCATGATTGAAAATATCAGATAATAACTAGGGGTGCACAACATTATCAGCATGGTATTGTTATTGTCAGATATTAGCTCAAAAAGTTGAATACCGATAGATCGATATCGGCATGTGTAAAAATTTCTGCTGATATTTACAGCCAGAGTATCAGCTGTACATCAGTATTATGTTTCACATATTGGCCTTAAATATCTGTAGAGACCACCAGGCTTAGGTGATTACTGTGGGTGCTACACACCCAACTTTCTAAACGAAGCCCCAAACTCCCAGATTGTCTGCTTCCCCACTCCTCTCTCAGCTCTGCTTGACCCTGCTTCCTTTTTTGCACTAGAGACACTTCTATCATTTTATCAGCTAAAATGTGTTCGTAAGTATAGGCATATAGGATAAAAAATCTGATGTTGACTTCCCTAGAAATAGTGCTGGGAGTCCCTGACCCTGTCACCTGGTTAATACTCTGGCATCTGTGGCTTCTGCTGCTGTTGCTGCTCTGACTGTTGCTGCTCAGTCCTCTTCTTGAAGCTGCTGTTCTAAAAATCCCCAAACTTTGTTTTGAGTCCCTTTAGTTTAAAAAAAAAAAAGTCGATCCAGTTAAAATCTGTATTAAAATCTTTGTTGAAACCAGCACATTCAAAGCTGTTAGCTTACCTATGTTGACAGAGTTAACTGTTTCTGTCAGCTGACATAATGTCAATTCTGATGTGTCTAAAGTCCGTTTATAAAATGACTAATTGGTGGTGGTTAGGTCACACAATGTGTACAAATGTAATTTCAGTTAAAACAGTTACTTGAGCGTGAAATTTGTTTGCTCAGCACTATAAGATTATTTAATCAGTTGCTTAATGTCAATGAGTTAATGCTCTGAGACTTATTGACTTTCTTTATTAGACTTTTTGCTCTGTTAAGCGTATTGAATAGGATAAATATTTTTTGAGGGTATTAGTTATTGTATAAATGAATTCACATATATGAACACATGTAATGGATGAGAAATCGCACTGTGTAGTTCAGTTGTCCTTACTGTAGGATACTTGTTGCATTGCTTCTTGGGAGAGTTTTGTACTCCTCTGATAAACAAAGGAAGTTAAAGGCATGCTGTTGACTGAATGATGACTTTTGTTCTCCTTTTATCAGGTTACTTGTCTACTTTTCAGTCTCTGTACACTACAAAGATAAATAGTTGGCAAAATATGATCAGTATCATATTGTAGATCAGCCTATCTCCCTCAGTGATTGGCTACAAGAGACCTGATCAGAGCATCTCAAAACTAAGTCGTTCAAACTAAACTTATTGTCACAATATGCCCTTCAGTCAGCACCACTTGCAGTAGCATCACTCGTTAAGCAGTACTTAGCAGCCAAAGTCATGCACTTCTGTTTTGCCTATGACCTTTACATGTTGTTTGCATTCTTAAAATGTAAAACTGTATGAAACGGATAAAGCCTTTCCTGTCTGGCAGTTGAAATTGAGTTGTTGCATATGATCAGTTAGTTTAGCCTTAACACTGCAATGTACAGTAGCATTATTGCTCAGGGTGCCTGCGGTGAAGCTTGTAGCTTTTACATCCATTAACTCTGATTATAACTGTTCTCAAGCATTCTTGAAAGGGCCAGGCAGAGTGCTCTCAGCAAAAATTAACATGGTGGCAGACCGTACTGTAGCTCAAAGTGTTTTGTTACTTTTAAACCATCACTGGAACATTTCTTGTATCTTTTCAGTGTAGCTGACAGAGTCGACTGTTTGGTTTTGTCTGCTTTCTGTTTGGTTAAGCTTGTTGTTCTAACAACACTTCCTGCAACATGAGCTATTCAGAAATTACAAATATCTAAAGAAACTGTTGGTGTAACAAGCATGGAATTTACCCATACTGCTCAGCCTTTGTTTTTAGTGCCTTCGGTGCTATGTTTGTTCTTCCTATCAAATGTGCAGGCCTACCAGTGCACTGACAAGTGACACAGTACATGTACATGCTTGCAGTAAACACAGAAGAGTGTATACCCAGACTTCAAAGATCTGCCTACAAATCAGTCCATTGTTACAATACCTGATCTAGTCAGATGAATCTATCTGATACCATGAGTGGATTGTGGCATCATTTTAGCAAGGTCACATGAGTTGATGGAGAATGTTCTACCTGATGTTTCCTTGACCTTTTTTCTGTAGAGGAAAAATTGTTTCTTTTTTCAAAGTACACCCAATTTAAAACCTTGTTAACAGCCATAAAAGACGCCATCACTCCCTTATAAACACATCCTGCAGCAGCTACCACAAATATCTCCCTTTCTCATTCAAGTGCCCCTGTGCCAACTGAAGTGGCCACTTGCGGGTGGTGCCTTCAATCGTGAGAAAAAGCTAAATACTTGCACATAATGGCTTAATGGCCTGCTGCTCTCAGGAGAAAGAAAAGAGAGATTTGCTGGGCTGTAACTTTCCCTGTGATGCTGAAGGATGTTTTTGTGCAAGCTTGTGGTCGGGGTGTGTTTCCTGGGGTGGGATTTATGGTTATGGGCTCTGGATGTTTGTGTTGGAGATTGGTCATGGCGAGGGGTGGACTGGACGGTAGAGCTTCTGCAAGCAGGGGGACGTCACTCCTGGTGATTGGGCAGACCTGCTGAAATTTACAGCTGTGGAGCAGGCCTTCTCAGAGTGAGGGGGGGCATAGGCCCAAGGTGCTGCTTCTTTTTGTAGAATACCAAAAGCAGCAGATGTGATGTTTAGTCTGCATCGATTTACTAGACACAACAAAAACACAATTTTACCTGTCTCACACATTCACAGATCCCTCGTTTCACACGTCCAACTGGATTAGTCACCCTTCTTTCCCAATGCAGCAAACTTCAGCACACATTCCCACACTTCAGTGGGTGACTCATTGTCATTCAAGTAGCTGGAGATTCACTCACCTTGTACCGCAAACTTCTCAAGGTGAAGTCAGACCCAGACGCATTGGGACATCAGGGTATTAGTGGAATAAAACTTCTTAATAACAGACATTCATTGTATCAGGTAGCCTTACATCATGATGGTAGAAGTAGAGTTCATTATTGTCTGGTTCCTTATTCTTTGAAGTAAACATCCGGTGTACTTCTGAACTGAAGTTTTAGTTCTAAAGTCCTAAAACTTCAGTCCTTAAAGCACACTTTAAAGTTTAAGGATGAAAAAAGAAACAAACTTCAGGTCATGGAACATTTATTAAAGTTGAAGTTGAAATAAGGATGAACAAAGAAAAGACTTTCGCTGACCCGTGTCTTTTCTTTGTTCATCCTTAAACTCTACAAATGTATTCCTACAACTGCTCAATATTTACAGCTAGTTTATCTGTTGTAAGTATAAGGCAAAAATGTTGGTATCTGCCGGCAGTAGGGATGGGAATTGATTGTGATTTTATTGTTGATATTGATGCCATTATCAATTCTTCTTATCGATTTAATTATTTTTCGATTCTTTCCTGTGAATTCCCCCATATTATGCTGATTCTTTGCTCTTTATCTTCTAAAGCAGTGTGACCCAGATCTGATAAAATGGCCTCTTAAAGGGATACTTCAACATTTTGGCAAATTCGTCCATTGCCATAATCCCTATAGTCTTAGTAATAGGTTTGTTACCTTTAGTTTTCGGTGCAAGCTGTTTTTAGATCGCCGCTGCCGAGTTCAGACCTGCTGTGCCAACTCAATGTAAGCAGATGGTATTCCGGCTTTCCCTCGTCAAACTCATCAGATACACAATCCGACAACTCCAAAACGATCTCGTGGACAAGTTGTGACCTGCACATTCACCATGCTATGAAATAATCATGGAACATTACGAGACAGAAATGTTTTAAAGCTAAATGCAAAGCCGGAACTACACTCCAGACATGGCTGCTGCACTGTGTCACTCCGCCCAGTGGTTTACTCAAGAAATAGTTCTTAGTGTTTGCTTCATGCAGCGTAATGATACACAATTATACGTTATTATAATATTATTATAATAATATTATTATTATATTGTTGGATTGTGTATTTGATGAGTTTGATGAGGGAAAGCCGGAATACCGGCAGAATTGCGGCTTTTGCCGCTTCTCCCGTTGTCCCTGAACACATCTCTCACAGCACAGAACTCTCTCCCCCGCCCATCCAGAAAACTCCTCTGCACATGTGCACTTTTGTATCAGCGGCGAGAGACGCAAGGGAGCGGAAGGTAAACAGAGCAGCGTGGCGAGTTAGCGGAGCGTTAGCTGCATTTAGAGATGAACAAAGGGAAACAGTGCTGAATCTGCAGCGTTGAGCAGTTGTACAACTTTGAAAAGGAGGTGGTTGAACTTGCTGTATTTGTTAAAATACGCCACAAGATAACTCAAAGATAACAGCGGCAGTAACACAACACATCGCTTAAGACATGAGCCCAGTGTTGTTGTGAACTTGTCAGAAACTGCTCCAGCATTGATCAGCACAGATAACAGATTAATATAATCACAGCTGTGAGCCTGAATGGTGGACTAGACTGCAGGGTTTTGGCCTTTGACTGCATACAGGATTGGTGAGTTTTGTGTAGGTTTGCCTCATCCTTAATGAGGGAAATGGTCATTTTATAATCAGCAATAGTAAACATCACACAGAAAACATTTCAGGATTGTCCATACACTGTAAAATACCGAGTATTTCACGATTTATGTATTTTTTGATTTATTAGTGAAAGATTGAATGAAGTCCTTTTGAAAATAAAACTGCTAAATTTGACTTTATATTGATTTTCTGCATACAATTTTATTAAAAATCCAATTGAACAGTCTATTTAATCAACAAACTTGTGTCATTTGGGGCTTAATTAAACATTATACAGCTGCTTAGAGGACGTTTCAAAATATCACAATATATATCGTGCATCAGGATATAGCAAAAATATATCAGGATATCAATTTAAGGCCATATCACCCAGCTCTATGATGAGGGATATAAAATAGCCCTTAAAAAGTTAAAGTGCTTATGTATTAAACACTGCAGGTTTGTTTCAATTTCACCTCTTATCTTCATACTTTAATTTCACTGTTGCCAAACAGTATCCCAGTTTGCTACATCTTTCATCTCACTTTTGGCTTCATCTTTGGCCAGTCAACATCTGTTCATGTTGCTCTCATTAATGGTCTAAATGCTATAGTGTGGAGCAATAGAGTCAAACTATAATGAGTCAAGGAAATGTCTTTAAAATGTTATATCTTTATTCTGTTGTTAAAATACCAATATTTGGAAGTGACATGATAATTGTATCTCACAAGGACAGCTGTCGTATCAACATTTTATCCCACCTCTAATCTTCATGCCACTAATTGACTAATTTGGAATGTAAGGCACTCATTACCACTCTGTCAAATTATTGGCAAACTCATCAGTTCTATCAGAGCTTTAGCTAGAATTATACATCACTTAACCCAGCTTTCTAGAACTGTAAAAGGGTCAGAATCCACTTTTACTAGTAAGAATGAGCACACATACTAGGAATTTGAGACTCTTTTTTTCATAGCTTTCGATGTGCTTACACTGAAAGGCTTAAAAACAAAGCTGAACAAATAAAGCTAGAGAGTAGACTAGACTGTGTACACAAGCACATGGAGAAAAAGGTGCATATATAAATACAGCACAAATATAGAGAGCACCAGCAATAACATGAATAAAAGAATATCTATATACAAGTGTTAATAATACAAATAGAGCAAAGCTAGTGCATATCTTTTGCGTATACTTTGAGGGATAATTTAGTTTGTATATACTGAGTGCAGGAGTTTGATAGCGATGCTATGTGATATATGGATGTGCTAAACACTTTATTTCAAAATATTTAAAAAATTGATGTGTCTAATTGATATTTGATGGCTTAAATAAACAACAACAAGATATAAATGCAAAGCAGAAGAGTTATTTCCTTGGTGGTTTGAACTGGAGTTGAATCTGTAAGCAGCGGTTAATGTTTAAAAGCTTTTTTTCCCCTGTTTTCCTTCTCTGCCTTGCTTCACCTCTCTGACACACTGTGGCACACTGATTGTTTATTCAGGAATGTGGTCTTGTTGTTCACCTGCTCTATAGTCCCCTCTAACATGTAATGAAGTGTCAAAGAATTAGCTTGCCTGTGAAGCCCAGACCTCACAGAGAGCTCCTCACTAATAGGCTGAGAGCAGGTAGCTGTTTATGGAGTGCCTGCTGTTTACTGTCTGTGTGATGTCTGAGGCCTGCTCTGTCTCCAAACAAGGCATGGGATAGGCGGAGAGGCACCCTGCAATGCCGTGTTTGTTTGGACAGGGGGTGAAATTGGTGTTTAGAGATGGAATCCTGACCAAACAATTCCACCTGTCGTAGATCAGGTTGCAAGCAGCTCAGCAATGCAAGCAGTCTGTAACAGTAGATGTTGAATGTCTTCTGGCCTTGTGGTTTGTGATTGGAGAGACTTATGGATAATCCAAGTGTAGCCAATTAGTGCAGGTGGACAAAAGTGGCTGTTTCCATTTGAAGGGGGCATTTTGGGTAACCAGTGTCACCATGGTCACCGTCCTGGAATGAGGCAGGCAGATATGTATCTAAAAGAAAAATTTTAAATAATACACTGCAGTGTAAATCTGTCCTCCTCCCTCCTTGCAGAGAAAAGGAGGAGGAGGAGGAGGAAGGATTTTGAAGGACAAACATGGCCTCTGTGGCCTCTCAGTAAAACCCGGCGGCTGTTTCCCAAGCAGCGCTGTGTCACCAGAGCTGCCGAGGCCTGTTTCATGTGGAGCTGATCGCGTGTCCAGACAGGCCAGTTGATTGCCTGTTGTTATCTGTGGGGGGAGAAGGGGCCGTAACCTCTGTCAGGCCACCTGAAGATTTGGATTAGATTGGTCATTCTCTGCACCAGGCACACAATGAGCTTTGTTAGACACAATGGGACACCCCCACACGCCGCAATATAAGGGGAGACATTAATTTAAAAGGCAAATGTTTGAGCTACTGTGCTGTGTTAAATCTGTGTCACTACACAGTTCGGGTTTTGAGGATGGAGCAGTATTTTGGCAAAACCAGAGAGTAACAGCAGCGGAGAGGATTGTTGAGGACAAGAGAAGTTAAACTTAAGTTTTAATTATGTATTTTCTGTCATTAGGAGGGCTAAAAAGACATTTAAAGCCACTTAAGGGGCTACATATTGATCAGTTTGTGTGTAGATCAGCGGTTGATCCTATTTAAAATCAATATTATCATTCCAAGAGTGTGTGTGGGATGTCACTAAATAATACGTAGGCGTAGTTTTACTTTTGGAATTGACTTAAAAATAGAGCATGTTTGCAGATAAAATTGCTTTTCCCTTGTTTTAATCCTGCAAATCATGACAATTTAAAACAAATAGTTTCGGTATTATTTTCTTGTAAAAACAGTTGTAGTTAGTGATGAGAAATATGGATATGAGGCAGCATAAGTTGAAACAAGTCAAGTCAAAATATATTCATACAGTGCATTTATAAAAAAATCTCTGGAGTGTATATATTCCTACATGGATGCTTTGGTTGAGTTATGTATATTACTTTTCAAACTAGAAGGTAGCTGGTAATACCAGGCATGTTTGTGGGCTATTACTGGTAAGTCTGGTGGTGTTTCAGAGAACTGATTTACCTAGGACTGAAATAATAAAATGAAGTATCCTGTAAAGTGCTAGACTGGTGACTTTTCAGTCATAAACTGAGTTACAGTGTGTGCTAAATCAACTTACCATAATTACATTTTTAACACTTAGCGGCTGTCAGGAGTTGTGTGTCAAAAAAAGACCATAAGTATGAGGAACAAGATAATAAAAAGGACCAGTAGCATGAGCAGCACAATAATTGGGCTCATGTGATCGATCTTCTGCAACATGGGGTGAATAAGTAAGTTAGTGAATAAAAACAAATGCATCTTTATTTGTAAGAAGTTGGCGCAAACATCTGATAATGTAAATGCTTTAGTTTCAGCATTTTCTATTTTTCTTTCTCTAATATTTTTAATCAATAGGTGGAAATCAGTTATCTTAGACTGTTTATCATGATTAAGAAAAATGTCTTAGTGTTGCATTTTGTAGAACTGAACCACTTTTTTGGTAAAATTATTCTCCCCTACTACAGCAGCCTTAAACTTTCAGACTGTTAACAGAATTTTTCCTTGTGAATCTCCATCCCCAAAAGGGAGGGAGGTCTTGATCTTGTCGAAATTAAATGAAGCAGACCGAGCGTGAAGCGTGGCTGGGACTCCAGCTCATCCCACCACTGTAAAGAAAGACAAGGAAAGCCTTGAGCTGCGTTGGCGTTTGCAGGGGGTCCTCTTTAAACAATATGGTCCATCTCTCTGCCTCAGTGCTGTTATCTCTACCAAAACAATGGCATGGTCCCCCCTTACAATTGGCTGCAAATATCCAGTGCCCTTTTTGATGCCATTGTTGTAACAAAACCACTCTGGGCTGATTTTCACCAGCTTTCTCTCAGCTGTCTTATGCTACACTGAGCACAGATCCTGTCACACAATTCAAACAATGGTGGTGATCAGTATGAGCTGTCACATTAAATCTGACCTTGTTTTGATAACTTCATTCCTATTTCTGATTGTTAAATACAGCTCTTTTGTTTGTATTTTTTAATCCGGGTGATGAATTAACAATGATCTAAGTAGCCTAATTGCACACTTAGCTTGCTGAGTCATCTACATGCATAATGTGGAGAGTGAGTCATGTGCACACTTACAATGGTTAGAAAAGTTGGGTCAGTATTCTCAAATCTTTGATTTGAATAATTCTCCTGGTAGTGAACTCAAAATAAAACTAAAAAGCTTTAACCAGCATGACAAATTATTTTCAACATCATTATATTTTTCTGAACCAACAGTAGATTGAGAGCCGACCAGCACCTGCCTATTATGATCTGATTATAATGAAATGATTTCTGTGATCACATACACAAAACCATTTAAAGTTATACACAAAGTAACGTCAGATAGACCTAAATGTCTCTGCTTATAATTATAACAATGAACAAGACTCACCAGCTTAAGCCCATACTGTGTAATTTATGAAAATGAACATCAGACAGCTTGCAGTATATGTTTGAATACAAAGATCAACTGGAAATAAGTCAGCAGGTAGGGACATAAGAACTAATATGAGGGACCATGAGATATCAGTCTTTCTCCTCTACTTTCTGTCTGTCTGTGACAAACAAGTGCCCGCATTCACCTCCTCAAACCTTCCTCTGATTTTTTCTTAAGTTCATTCTTGTTCTTAGTAAGTTCATCCCAAAAAAGTCCTAGGCAGATTCATGAAGCCATTCTTAAACTGTGTCCTTGCATTGATAAATGCCATGTGCTCATAATCTTGAAGCTTGTCCACTCTTTCCCTATTTTGCCAAGAAGAAAATTCAAATTTCTGCCCATTAAAGAGCATGAGACAGCAGGGCTGTGTGCAGTCACAGAGGGTACACAGGATCCTCTTGAGAGAGCCCTGTCAGAATGCCTGAATTGAGATATAAAAAAAATAATGTGCCAGATTCCAAGTGTAAAAATGTTTTAAAAGGGATTAAGCTCAGCTTAAACTGACACAGATTTATCATGTGTTAGTGCCAGTGGTGGATAGCTATATGCTGATCTCACTCATTCAAATTTTGTTGTCATTAGAAATAACATATATCCTGCTGTAGTCAGAGAAATGATGTTAACGAAATTATGTTAAAAAGTTAAATCTGGAGAGAAAAATAAATGAAAGCAGAGAAGAGCTGGTGCCTCATATTTTTCAGAATGATATGATTATATATTCATTCTAAAATAATGGTCAATGGGACAGTTTTTTAATTATATTATTCACATGGAAAGGTAGGTCTAGCTTTTATTCTTCACTTTAATTTCTAAATTCTTACTTTAGTGATTAGTTTATATTAATCATTTAACATGTTGCAGTTAATATCAGTAACTTCATGAGCAAGATGCAAATTGACTACGTTAAAGTCACGTGTGTATTTAAGTTATTTGATAGTATTCATGTGCTAAGTTGATGAAAATGCAATAAACAATTTTGCTCTGAAATATCAGCTCTCAAATGTGTGTCACAGTGCTTTGGAGTGGTCTAAGACTTTGTTGTTAGCCAAGAATCAATCTCAGATGAGATGTCAGAATCTTCATGGAAAGTGCATAACAGGGTTTTAAGACCAAATGTTTCTTAAGAAAGCTTGGTGAGTAAGGCCCATTAATGTTTGTGTGCATTTTAATGAGATGACATAGGGACTTAATAACACGTTTTTGATGACCAGCTGCCAAGTTCATAAAATGTATAGTAAAATAGAAAGCTTCTCTTTGATGTGTGACCCATCCATCTATCTGTATTTTCCATTATTTTGCAGAAATTTAGTGCATGATTAACCCAAAGGAGTTGTACGTTAAGGTTAGATCAAGCGGTTTCAGCATGTGTGACCGTTCTGCATAAAAAATGAAGTGTAACTTTTCCTAAATGCTGCTCCAGTTTATGCATGATAGGATGTGTCAGCTCTGCTCTTGTTAGGAAGGACATGTTCTTTGTATGCTGAAGGTCGCTGTCAGTGTGTTTATCATTAATTGAACCTACTGGCTGCTATTTATTTGTTTTTGCCACTCCATTACAGTGCAATAACTCTGCACAGTGGAGCATCTTTGACAGCTGGCAGCGTCTGACAGTAAACAGAGGGAACAGCCAATACCAATCCATTCAAAACTGCCCTCGGCTTCAGTTCCAATCCTAGAGATCAGCTCAGGACAGTTTCTGTCCTCGTTGCCACGACATCGCAACTATTGATAGTTCGTGACAACCTGTGCCCTTTTCCTTTGTCAGTGCACATTCAACTAATTAAGGAATGGAAAAAAAATGATCAATCCAACATCACTGCTGTGTTTCCATAGCAGCATCTTTAGTCATGCTAAGGGGAAATTCTCAGGTGTGCACCACATTTGGACTGTGTCTTCTATGTTAGAGGGAAAACCACACATGACTTTGATAAGAAAATCTTCAAACACCACTGAACTAACCAGAAGTTAGATGACCACAACTAAGAAAGAGGGTTGAAAGGATGGGAGGGGGGGTTAATGATGGCCCTTTGTTAGTGTCAACAGGGAGGGGGACCTTCAAAGTGTGTTTCATGGGGTCAGGGACTTCTTGCCTTTGGGGCAAGAAAGCAGGTGAGTTCCCCTTTTCTGCAGGGCTCGGTGTCTATCATCTTAGGGGTGGAAGTGAAGGACAAGGGTTGGTTAGGTTCTGAAATGCAGGGTGGGTCATTATGTTGCTCCACCCTTAATTTATACATACATGTCTTTTGTGTTTTATTTCAGATTAAGCCCCTTTGAAAGTGTTTCCTTTTATAGTGTATTTTCATTAATGCTTACCTTTCCCGTTGTTCTTTCAAATCCAGTCACAGATGGCCAGGGCTTATGTCTCAGTAGCGGATTATGTAGGTCTTCTGCTATGTTTTACCACTAGCCAATCGAATTAGAGTGTGTGTGTTTGAATACAAGATGGCTCAAATGGATAACACACTTAGGCTCACATTTTCACGCCATCTGTAATTCTTTTTAACGTTCCAATAAATTCAGTCTCTCATCTCACCCTGCTGCTTGGTGTGGTGGCCTTGATGAAAACCAGATGACTTCTCTGTTTCCAGCCGGTGTCCCAGCTTCTTCCACAACACTGAGTTAGACATGAACTCACTTACTGTCTGGTGCCAGCTAACAGAGCCTCCAATGATTAGCCAAAGAAGACAGACAGAGCTTTAGTGTCAAGTTTTTCTTCTTTTTGAGCTTTACTAATTGAAATACACATTAATGCTGAATTAAGAGGCTTTATGGGAATATTATAAGTTTTTCAGAAACCAGTATCAGTGGCTGATAGGAGAATGCAAATCAGTGCATCAATCTGAAATATGGTGGAATAAGACCCTCAAAAAAATACCCTATCTGCTATTAAAAACAGAAGTCTACTCATAACTAACACATGAAATGGCTACTATTATGCTGCAAAAACTTTCATCTTAGCAAGTGCAAGGCTCAGGCAAAGTTTACTGTTAAGTATCGTGAAATGAGATGTGCTTTCTAAATTAGACACATTTTGCTTGCAGCATTGGCAGGTAATCTGACTCATTACACGCAATTCAGGTCTTGATTTAGGCTTTTTTGTCTCCAAGACTACATTCACACTGCAGTCAAAAGTGACCTGAATCTGATTTTTTTGCTCACATGTGACTTGTATCTGATGTTTTTCTGACTGTAGGAACAGCGCAAGTCACATTGAATCTGACCTTTTCGAATCAGAATCAGGACACTTTCATATGTGGTTCTGAATTGGATACGTATATGATCTTTTAGAAGTTAACTGCAGTGTGAACAGGCGAACAAAAAAATCAGTTCTGAGAAAAGATCAGAATTGAGCGTTAAGGCCTGCAGTGTGAACGTAGCCTAAATAAGATGTTTATCTGGGCTTGCTTGGTGAATGTGACTTGTATTAAGCAAACTCATACTGACTATGATTAGTTAAAAAATAATTGCAAACTCTTGAGTTTTTGCAGTAGGTGCAATAAGTCAGCAATAAATCGTGGTTTAGAATGGATCCCAATATGGCCACAGCAGTTTTTAAAAAAAATGTTTTGTCCGGAAATGTGTGTCAAAATAGTAGTTTGATTTTTTTGCAGCAGAGGTGTTATGTTCTACACATAGTGCAATCATCTGAGTGTCAGTCTTTTCTAGAATAGCTTGCAAAAAATCTTACTTTTCTTATTTTGTACGTTTTTCTTTTTCAAAATTGAGAATGACATGAAAGTGTTCCCTTTCAATACAACAATTCACATTAGCATTTGCAATTTGAGTTAAAAGAATCGCATTGAGATATTTTTTCAGATTCGTTCAGCCCTTGTTTGAAACCACTTTTTCAGAAAATCCAAGATAAACCAATAACATGTAGATTATGACCATTCCAAACCGCAACAGTGCTGTTCTTGCAAAAATTCGCATTTCAAATGTTAAAGTTAACAAAATGTCAGCAATCATGGCTTTTACATGTCAGATATTTTCCCCTTTTATAGTTAAGATAACAGGAAAAGCCAAAACTGCAGTTTTTTGGGGGAGTTGGGAAGTGTGTGGACAGTGGTGGGAAGCATTTATTTTGGTCAGAAAGTCTGCTCTGAAAGTCTCATAGTTGGCCTTTGAAGTTGGAATCTCTTTAGTGAAATGTAACAGAGTATGTGTTAGTATGTAGGTATCTGAATGGTATCAGTAGGGAAAACAGTCTCTGAATATCTCAGCAAAGAGGATGACTAAAGACTTGAAGATTTTTGGTGTTAAAGGGAAACCTTTTATATCACATTTTTCTGAAGGTAGATGCGCTACCTCTCTCTGCTGTATCTAGTTCTATAGGAAAGGAATGCCCTTCATTGCGCACAGATGGACAGAATTTGATACAGAGGTAAAATGAAGGGAGGGATGTAATTTGAAAGCATTTTGTACATACTTTTCCTCCTCAAGTATCATCATCTGAAACCTCACAGATACTCACAGAAATTCAAGATCTTACTCCAAGTTTATTGCAGCTCTGCAGTGATCATTCTGTGATCGGTGAATTATTCCTGCATAATAGCTACCATGTTTGCCTCTGCCCTGACCTCTGAAATGTCACTTATTTATTCTTACTTATCAGAGCATCCTTGTATTGTTATGCAGTTCACAAATTGTATCATCTCATCACTCAAACCAGGAGTCAAAGATGTGGAAGAACACAGTGGCTGTTGCACTGATAAAATCTGCTTTTATGCCACATCATTTTTCTGAAGTTCAAGGTTTCCTGGGCCTCCCTTGTTACCACAAAGCACTTAAAGTGCACCATCTTTTCTGTATTTATCATCGTCACCTGTCTGGGAATGTTATAACCTTGACGGTGACTGAACAACCTGTTTACACTGATACGTGCCTTCTTCCGGTGTACATGGTGTCACTGCCTCGAGGGAGCAGAGCAGAAGTTTCATCACTCTAGATTTATGCTGCAACAACAGTGAGTTAGTCACTGTCTTTCAGCCGCACAGATCTCAAAACAGAAGGTGCACTATACTGTTTGCCCTGAAGGGCACTGATTAGACAAAAGATGACATCAAAGATACATAGTTTGAAAATGACAAGTTTTCAGAGCGTTCTGCCTGGCAATGACAAAAGGAATGACAAGAATTTGATCTGACACTGGTTTACCTGTGACTCAAAGTGTCGTGGAATGGTTGTCACTCTGACTAATAGATGAAAAATTATGATTGCAAACCGTGCATGGTAGGAGGGTTTCTGCTCTAATAAAGTTTTTGTTTGTCTTGTAGATACCTATATGACTAAACCTGGCTGACCTTTGTTTTTCTCCTCTTATTTTGTCTCCAGAGAATCCAGAAGGCCTTCAGGTGGTGGTGCAGGAGCGTCTGGCAGAGTTACTCCGCATCCTCAAGGCCGTTATTGCAAAACACCCAACACTCAACTCTGTGGACATTCTAGGAGCGGCTGGGACGGTCATCGCCAAAGTCAAAGGTTGGTAGTCACCAAGACTGTCCAAATTTGACACTTTTTGAAACCAGGTTTTGAGATTCATTTTGTTATTTTAGTGTTTGACAGTATCAATAAAATCAATGTTTTTCCCCTAGCTTTGCTTTTGTCTTAAGTACAAAAGTCAAGCCTGCCGCACACATTAAGATGTGAGAAAACATGGAAGAGAAAAACTGACGCCTGGTCTCGTCTCCCTAAACGCCAAATCTTTAAACTTAAGTTGCTACTGCGGTTAGCTACATGCTAAGTCCATTGTGGTTGCCATTTCAGTCCAGCTCACCTTTGTCAGTTCGTCTATATGTTTTAAAGTACACATTGATAAACACTCATTTTTTTTGACAAATAAACAAGTTTCTCCTCCACTTCTGATAGCCATCCAACTTTATGCTTCCAATATACTATCGTTGCCATGACCGTGTCTTCGTTTTACTTCCCCTTCAGTCAGTTTGCTTCTCAATTGGCTATTGCTCTGTTCTGTGCTTGTGTGTGCTTGGCTGTTCTTGGCTGTTGTCACCACAAACAGCAGGATTTCTGATTGTAAATAAATATTGAACATATTTAATATTTACAGTTCTCTAGTTGGAGCACCTCCGATCACGTCAGGAAAAAGCCTGCGTTTTATAATATTTAGAATTTTTTTCCACAGTGGCACCTTTCTACTTTTAATGAGTCTTTGTGTAAGAAGGAGTAGTTTATAGCCTCGGCCTGTGTGGATCCACTCACTTTTGATACAGTCTGTCAGTCCTCTGTCCCATTTCCAAGAGTTTCCATTCTTCATAGTCAGCTTACATAGACACACATGTGAACTTGCCAAAAATACATAAATTCAACATACTGTGCATTCCAATGCATGCTTCCACTTCTGCTGTTTACCTTTTAAGCCTTACCTTTTTTGCAGATTCTAATCACACAAATTAACCTTTTAACTTTTCACACTAGAACTATGGGAGCTTTCAACTATCATGCTTCCCTTAAAAGGGGGAAAGGGTGTATATTTAGTCTGTTAAAGTCATGCATAATCTGTAGGCATGGAAGTGAAAAATTTAATCCACTTCTCCCAAATGTGATGAAACTTTTCTTTCTGGGTTCTTAAAGAATAAGTTAGTTTTGTCCATTTAGTATATTTCCAAAATATTCCATACCAGTCTTCTAATGTAGGTGACCATTTATATTTGTTTCAAGTACACAGTAGAGCTAACCTTGTTGCTTCATTAGGTCATTTAGCTACACTTCTGTTTTATTCTGATTTGCTGGCCAGAGCATGTCAGCCTCCATATGGTGGATGGCACTTTACCATGTTTCAGCTTGTTTCTATAGACCATCTTCCTCTTAACCTCACAAGTTTGTTGCAAGTTTATAACAAGCTTGCAAGGGGTATTCTGTTTGTGAAACAGTGAAATCACAGACAAATTCTGCGACTCCATACATTTCGTACATACTCTGCTGTTTTTTACGCTAGCTCTCTGTGATATCGGAAGCCAGATGACTGAGCAACTTCTGCTATAATTAGCATTTATGCATGGAACACCTAATCCAGCCTAATCCAATATTGTAAATCAAACACAAGAATACAACCAATATGGGCGTCCATTTTTGTTTTTTGATATTGAAACAGGTATTGACACTGATTTTTACTCATTACTCATACAGAAGTTTGAAATACTTGTATCATGACAACCCCAGTAATTACCAGCATTCATGGATACTCACAGACATACAGGTAGGCTTACAGAAATACCTTGGTGATAATGTAATATCTTGGCATGAAATCTTATTGTTGCATTACTGTTACAGGCTAAGGGTCTACGTCAGTCTTTCAAACGAGTGTGGGAAATGCCCCGCAGGAAGATTTCATAGCTCTCTGCTTGGTTAGCATTGGCACAGATATTTGTTTCTAAAAGGTCACAGTACAAGCAGTTATTATTCCTTCAGCAGTCGATCCATTTCTCCTCTTCTTATAAATACAAACAAGAGGAATCTCAACTCAGGAGTTCCATCTGTAAGAAATGTGATCCACTGCATTGGTATTTCTTCACTTGACTTGCACACAAGAATCTGCACCGTGGAGACTACATGGCTGTAATTTGCATTCCGTATTTCAGCCACCGCAGAGGCCCCTTTGGCAGGCTGCCTGTCAATCAGGCACATCCATGTTTCTTCCTTCTGTTCTCTGTATTGTGAGGTGTTTGTTCGTCTGACAGCTCACCTGCTCTATCTCCAAATCTGAGCTGTGATCTACTCTTTAAGAATGTGCGTCTGTGTCTGTAGGCTGATGAGTGGTGCTCTGAAATGTTGAGAATGTGAGAAAAAACAAAAGAGATCTAGTGTTGGATCAGCAAAAAGAATTATTGGCCTCATGAGAGTCAAATGAGTAGACACATTGTTACTTGATGAGATGGAAAATCAGCAGTATGATTAATAACTGAAGATTGCTACTTAACTGCATTACGTTAGTATCTACATTCAGACTGGCATTAATTAGACTAGGCATCTGCTATAAGAGTGGGGGATTAATGAGAGTGGAATAGACTGTTTCCACCGGCTGACAGTCCTGGTGTATTTCCAACAAATGCTCTGTTTGGTTCAGTACAGTTTGGTACAATTTGGTACAGTAAACCCTGATCTTGCATGTGTTTCCACAACAAAATCACCCTTACTTGGTAGGTTCTGGTGTTAGCTGACAGTGCGTCTAGCCACACCCTTTGGCCGAATTGGCATGCTTGATACCCCAGCAGAAAAGCACCATAAAAGTAGGATGGTACAGCCCTTTTGACAGTGGGAAACACCAAACTGTACTGAACCAAACCAAACTAGGGATGAGCACAATTAGCTGGCTAAGTGGTTAGAGTATGATCCCTTTTTAGTCACCACCAGAATTACAAGTTGATCAAAAAATTCACCACGCTATGAAATAATCATGGGACATTACAAGACAGAGATGTTTTAAAGCTAAATGCAAAGCCGGAACTACACTCCAGACATGGCTGCTGCACTGCGTCACTCCGCCCAGTGGTTTACTCAAGAAATGGTACTGAGTATTTGCTTCATGTGCCGTAATGTTACATAATTATGCGTTATTATTTCATAGCGTGGTGAATGTACTTGTCCACGAGAGTGTTTTGGAGTTGTTGGATTGTGTATTTGATGAGTTTGATGAGGGAAAGCAAAAAATACCGTCTGCCTACATAGCGTTAGCTGTGCAGCTGGTATATCGGTCCCCCCAGATCTAGAAACAGCTTGCCCCGACAACTAACGGAAACTAACCTGTTATTAAGACTATAGGAATTATGGCAATGGGAGAATTTGCCAAAATGTTGAAGTATCTTTTTAAGAGGATAAATAAGAGGTTTTGGCAGATATGAACATTTTTGCCGATATTTACAACCTATGTGTCGACTCTACATATCTGCAGAATATATTATGTATCAGCTTATACTATTAGTAAAATATGCAAGTGTACTATCAAGTGTAGGCGGTTGCCAAGGGTACTTCACACTCAAAGAGGCCCATCCTGAGCCCTGAACATTCAGAATGAAGTCCCAAACATAAAAGAACTACCAGATTTGCCTGCCCCTCTCTCAGCTCAGCCTCTCTTTGCTCAGGAGACACTTGGTGTTCTTTACAATAAAAAAGGCTTGCATATATCAACATTGGTAAAATGAGTTTGGAAATTTTGGCATGTCAGATATGGGCAAAAGTCCAATCTTGTACATTCCTAATTTAGAGCCAAAGTTTCATTACTTTTTCAAGCTTAATAATCTGTTTTACTCATCAACTTTAGATTACAATTGGCTTTGTGCAATGGGTCAAACACATCAAACATTTTGAAAGAGAAAAGACTGGTATCTTTATTAATCAGTATGGGCAGAAAGATGGACCTCTGCATTCCTGAATTCAAACTATTACTCAGTTAATTGTTGTATCCATATATATGGGTTTGGTAACATAATACATTTCAGAAAGGAGTACTGCCAAAACATTTAGATAATGTGAGCTAAATTTGTACTAGAGTAGCATTAACACTGTGATACATTGGGATGACATTGCTGTCGTGCAGCAGGACAATGCAGCATGCTATTGATTCTATTATAAAGGAAAAGCCACGTCATTTAGTCCTACTATCAATAAAGTTGTAATGTATCATGCTGACAAGTGGAAACTTGGAAATGTGCCTGTCCACAAGGGGGTGCCTTACATCACCACACACCATGGCTGGACTGTCCCAAAAGGCCAGAATGAAACACAATAGAGATGCAGAGAGGGAGCCAGAGAAGGGACTGCAGAGCAGCGGCTCATAGAGGAATCATTCATTGAGACGTCAGAGATGAAGACTCAAAGGTTTGGATGATAACAGGCCTTGTGCGCCTCGGTGTCTTCAGAGTGTGTCGTCTCCTTGCTCATGTGTCTCTTTGATGCTTGGTCATGACACCTGGGGCATTTGGACAGCTGCCAGAGTTTACTAGAGAAAAAAAAGTCCTCCCTCCCTCCTCTCTTTTCCAAACACATGGTTGTCTAACCAGTTTCAGATGCCTTTACATGCAGAAAGTTATCCACTCAGAATATTCTTTCACTTTTGCTGCTCATTTGACACTGTAGGCAGTTGATAACTCAAAAGTGTCAACATGTTGAGCTCCAATCATCTCTGTAATGCGACAGGTTTCATACAGCAAAGAGAAGATTGGTGTGGTATTGTCAGCATGTCCTCTATGGTTTTATGTCATCAAAGATATGATTTTTTCACAGACTCAGAAACGTCCCAGACTGTTTTCCTGGTCACATTTTGTTCTCCTGCTGAAAAACTGCAGGGCACTGCAATAAAAGTGTCAACCTCCTCAACTTATTAAAATTCTCTCCCTGCTCTCTGTCCCCCTTTGTCTCAGGAAGATCCTTGTAGCTGAGTGTTTTTGTTTTCTGCAATCAATCTTACATGTTAGAGGAATTTTCTGTCCCTATATAGATAAAGCTCCTGGAGATAAATTCACTGATTCTAAGAAAAGCTTCATGTTCAATGAGAGACAGACAGATTCAATACAGAAGCTTTGTGTAAGCTATTACATCTCAGTTAACTTTCATAATACCCTCTCAAATGGAATTATTAGAAGAATATCAGACATGCTTAGCTCACTAAAGACATTTTTCAGAAGCTTATTGTCCCAGTCACGGCCCAACCATGAGAAAACAATGGCCCCTGTACTCGAATGATGCAGTTTCCATATTTCAATCGTGACACGGGGGGCAGAGCTATGGAATCATTGTTATGAGACCCACAGGATGTCCTGAGGAAGAAGTCAGCGCGGAGTTGTACGCTAGCATTCAGGGCCAGGGAGGTGCACGGCAGGGAGGCTCGCACCGCTGCACCTCTTTTCGCTCTGGTGTCCTCAAGAGTTTCCCTGGAACGCAGGCTGCTTCCCCAACACAGGATGCCATGACTGGGGATCTTTGCCTCATCTTTGCCTGGGAATTTACCAGTAATCAGCCACCATTGATATGGATTGAATTTGCTCTTATGAAGAGAAAATGGAAGCACAAAAAATAGAAAGCAGCCAGGCAACTGGAACTGAAGAGACCTTCTCTCTTTGTCTGAAAGAGAGTCATATTGTTGAGGTTTTCTGGCACCTGGTTACTGGACAACAATGTTAGGTTGCAGAGAGCAAAGGTAAGTGTTGTCGTGGTTGTCAAAGTGTAACGTCGAAGAAGTCAAGCTGTGTGAGTGTTTCCTGTTGCGGGGCAGACAGGAAGTACTCAGCTAAGTCAGATTTCTCTGTCTCTGACTTTGGTGCCTCTGATTGCTTTCTGCAAATGTCTTTTTGCTGACTAAACTGTTGCCTGACAAGGAAAACTCTGTGCAGATGTTCTCAAAGTTTAGCAAAGCTTTAAAGGCCTGTTTGGTTCTATAGTAGGAAAAAAAAATTATAATGTGCACGATTGATTCACTCTTCTCTGCATGATCAACATGGAAGATGGCATATGGGAGTTCAAGATGCCTAAACTGTTGAGAGACGATTTGGGACTTTTTCTGATATTTCTTGAATATTCACCCTTGTGGATTCTGAAAGTCACTGACCTGGTAGGACGACATGGACTCTGCATGTAAATGCCCTAAACCTCTGCTTTAGAGGTTTTGTGCTGTTTTCGCTGTTTTTTTCTTTTGAACTCTAAAACCCTTGACACAGTTGCAGGGGTTTTCTTTTCGTCTGTCATCGAGGAGAGAGTCAGCACTTACCTTGAACAACTTAAGCACTTTAAGAGGTATTAAAACCACTTCCTATGAAGGCAACACAACTAACTATGGTCGTTTTACCAATGGCTGCAGAAAGAAAAAAACAGTTTGCTTTGTTGCATTTTAAATTTTTAATTTAATACTCTAGCTGTTAGTTTTGAACATGTTAGTTTCACTTTTATTTACTTCACTAAAATTGAACAGTGGTCTTATCTCCATTACATTGGTGGTTCCCAACTCACAGCCACTCACAGGCCAAGCTATTTACGTATGTACTTTTACTGAATGATTGTTCCACAGAAAAAAAAACCTTAAGCTGAACTTTTTGTGCATTTTGTATCTCTCCCCACAGGCATTAACTTCAAGGAAGTGGACCCAGAAAACACAAAAGCTGTATTTAGTGAGATACACACATCCATCGACACTTTGGCGTTCACATTCGGCAATGTGTGAGTACAATGTGTACCTTTTCAACACTACCACAGTTTTATTACAGACAAGTAGAGCAGGAATGACCTCAACCAGTCATCATCAAATCTTTCCCTCACATGTATATCTTTTTTGTTTAGTTGCTGCAATTCTCAAAGGCTTTTATTAAGGAATAGATTGTAATTTGGACCATATCAAAGTGTACCTCTAACATCTACCCCTCAGAGTTTCTGACTTCCTTATGGGAGATGTGGACAGCGGCTCAGCGTTGGGGGTCCCCCAGACCAGGAGAAGCAGGGTGAGCTAATTTCTTTTCAGTTCTCTCTCAGGCTATTTAATTTCCAAAGCTTTATTTTGGAACATGACACTCTCTAAAGACTTTGCTCAAAGCAGTAATTTCACCATGCCTCCTTTTAAAAAAAGCCTCAAAGACTTGCTTTCTGTACTTAATTGGGCCGTTGAAAACCCAGCTGCTTCTGATGTCTTACTTTGATTGTATGTCTGCTTTTCCCTCCTTCTAATCTGAAATGTCTTTTTCACAGTCTTTTGACAACCTCTCTGTGGGTCCTGAGGGATACGTCTCAGAGAAAAATGACCTTGTGGGTAAGTGTGTTTTCACATTCCCTCATTTACCTCTGAGCACTCTGTGAGTGTCAAATAAATGAATCCTGAAACGTAATAGCTATTAATGGCTGCTTTACAAAGCATTTAATGGTTGTTCTGTAGCCAAGGGCACCAAGGCGTTGTGTCAGCTTGTGAGTTAGCTGAGTGATTTAGGCTTTGGACTCTTGAATGCCTGAGGTAGACCCGCCTTAAACCTCTGCTTCCACCCCTGTTATTTCTTGCTGCTTTTTTCATACAAGCTGCTCGTTTTCCTCTTCTCCGTCCACATATCTGACATTCCTTGCCTGTTTAGGAGTAGTTTCATATGCAATGGGAAACACATGCAGTTTTAGTTGAATCAGATGTTGTATGGCTGGAAGAGGTGCACCACAGTGTAGCCAGTAAAAGTAAATAATGGTGTTAGACTATTTTAAATGCCCAACACTTTCATATCCTCCCACACTGTCCACTTTAACCTTAAATGTGTTTTTTTTTTTTCATATTCACCTCCCACATGTCTGCTGGGATAGTAGCACTGAGACACATCAATCCAATACCTGGCTGCTTTGTTGAAGCCGTATGTTGTGATTCACTCTTTTTGATGTGCATGTTCCTCCGCTGACTCTCCAGGCCCAGAGGTGCCGTTATCACGGGAAGAAGAAGTCGACTTGACCCTGCTGAAGAATGATGGTGGGGTGGAGTCTGCTCTGCTCTACGCTAAGGCCTGGTCCAAGTACATTAAAGACCTCCTGTCATGGATGGAAAAACGACTTGCTATGGGTGAGACAGTTGGACTGTTGTTTCATACAGTGAGCTTCAAACAGGAGACTTCCTTTTAAGGCATAAGAGTGTATTAGATTTTGTGTTAAAAATGTGATCCTTGATGACTTCTAAGCTATAATTTTGTGTTTGAATTTAACCCAGCTGTTACAGTTTATCTCACTGGTTCCCACCCTCGGGTCCAGGACCCCTAAGGTGGAAAACCACAGGTCGATTTGATAGAAGGCAGTTGTCTGTAAAATTTGTTTTCACAGAAACCTGTCGACTGTTATTTGATTTCCGAGTTCAGAAGTGGCAGAGCAGTTTGTGGGCACTTAACAGTCATTTAGTCGTGGCAAAATGGTCATTAAAGAGCCAACTCAGCTCAGTCAGCCAAGAATAAAGAGCTACTCTTCTTTATACTCAAATGCAAACAGTTGCTTCCCACACATGACCTGACTCTTATTTTCAGGAAAATCACAATAATTAAAGTAAAAAACATCATCTAATGCCTGAATTTAAAAATCTGAGATACTGTGGGTATGCAATGCTGTTGCCTGAATACAATCGTTCCCAAAACTTTTCAGCCCATGACTTCCCCAGGGACTAGATACCTCCATTGTCCCTGGCAGTGTTTAAAACATCTGAAATTGCACAAAGCATCATCCACAATACAAATTCTAAGGACTGTTTTTTGCACATTAGCAGAAATTTCACTTAATAACTGATGGCTTTATTTTAGATTTAATATATTTAATGTGTGTATTTTTACAATAATGGGTAAATATACCATTTCATATGATTTAAATATTTCTTTGATTATTGGAAGGCCTCTTGTAACCCCCATCCTCCTCTGGAACCCACTGGATTAAAATACCAAAAGCCAACTTTCAATTATAATTCTCACAAGATGGCTACACTGTGGTCTCATAAGACCTTTCGATATTTATTTATCTAGGATATGTATTTATTGGTCAGCCTAAGCAGAAACTGTTATCCTGTTGTCTTTTTTTGCAATTTGCACAAGATCCATGAACACTGCGTGTCATCTGCTCTCTTCAGGGAGATGATTTGCCAAGAGGCTTCTCATGGTACTTGTACTCCCCAGCAAGTGTGTCATTGTAGTTTTGCAGTGTCTGCATATTGTTTTTTTTGTTTGTCCGTCACCTTTTCTCCTTCTTGAAATCAGGAATCCAAAATGCTTTCACACGTCAGATTTAGAAGTCAGTCTGCATTGGAAAGGCAAATCAACATGTTGTTTTTGTCCTTTTTAATATTTCCATGCGATCTTATGTAGGGATGCACAATACTGTGTTTCAACCATTATCGTATAAGCTGATATAAAGCATTCATTAAAGTGCGACCAATACCAGTACTATATATAAATGTAATTTGGACCTAAAATGAGTCCTTAGTGCGCATTTTAATGTTTAAAGAATAAGGATGAAAAAAGAAAAGAGCTTTAACTGATGGCATTTTGGTCCAGCTTCAAACACCCAAAACTCATTCGTACATATTGCCAATATTTAAAGCCAGTATATTGGTTATAAATTACATTAATAACCTTTACAAGCTAATATCTGCTGATACCAGTATTATGCTGATAAAACTGTGTACCCCTAGAGTTATAAACCCATGATCCAGCTGCTCTGCTCTGTATTGCTCCACGCTGTGCTCAGTTTAGAAACCAAAAGCCAAGTGCAGTCCATTAGAGTAAAACCAAGGCACAGATGGATCACCGTGTACGAGGATCCTGGGGGTTTTAGGTGTTTGTTTGCTTGCACAGTAGCATCTACTTGGTGATCCTAATTTTTTTCCACATCAGAATGTAGGCATCATCTCTTTTGTGTAATTTATATCAAGAATGATATAATATAGGATTCCAGACATGTTAATCATCTGATTTTTGTATTTATTTGTGACTGCTATTACACATTTAGATAATGCACTTCTAATGATGTTATCCAGTAAAGATTTATTGACTAACAGTGATTGAAGACATAAATAATTTTTCCAAAACTATGTATTTTTCAGATATCGAGTATGCCAGAAATTATGCCAAAATGGCTGAGTCTGCAAAGACACTGGCCAGTCACCAGGTAACAGGAACACCTTGGCTGTGTCCAAAATCACTCCTTATTCACTATATAGTGCACTTTACAGTGAATACGCCATTTTGTAGTGGTGTCCGGATTCTGAGTGAGCATTGTTCACTATATAGGGCACTTATTCTATGATGGACGAACGAGAAGAGTACAGGAACAACACTTTTTTAAATCTGTAAGATAACATTAAGGATTCAAAACGGAGTAACTTTTCCCCCCTATGTTGATTACAAGACATGAGACCATCATCTTTGTGCAAAAATAAGTGATAATACACACAAAAATGTATATTATTTTGTCACTATAGAGACAGCTTTTTTATCTATTAGTATATCTGTTTTTTTGGGAAAATACGTTACATTTTGTAGCAGTTTTCATTGAAATTCTACTGTTCATTTCGATCCTCCGCCGTTGTCAAGGAAATTTACGAGCTGTTGCTGCTAAATGTTTTAATTGTGAGACGGCGTTGACGTCATCGCCCGCAGCCGGAGTAGTGTCCGAAATCATTTTTGTGTTTTGCAGTTGAGTCCACTATACAGTCCACTATATGCTGCTCACTATAGAGTGGATAGGGAGTAGGGAATGAGTGAGTGGTTTCGGACACAGTCCTACTGTGTAAAACTTTTGCCAGTAAAAACTTGTTACCTCACAGCTTCACTAGAAACCATATGTGTGAGGTTGTTATTAAGATTATTTTTCTTTTTCTCCTTTTTTGAAGGACTACATGCCTTTCAGCGATATATATGTCTCCACATTCAAGAATGACATTGAATACACACAGCTTCTTATTCAAACTGCAGTGGCTCTTCAAACAAACAAATTCATACAGGTAAGAGTGACAGCAAGAGGCAGACCTGTTTCTATTAAGTCTAGCCAACCTTCAGTTGAGAGTTTTAAATCAGTCTAACAGGCAATGACTCTTATGTAGCAGAGCAGTATGCTATTGTATAAGTTAACGTCATTATTGAAATGCTCATAATGGTTTTTGTCATTTAAAAGGGACAGTCCCTTCCATGCAAGCTTAAATGCTCTTAACATATATTTAATGTTCTTAAGTAAAATCTTAATGGTCTTTTTACTTTGCACAAAATGGAAGCAAAAACTAATTGTACAATTGTAATAGCCTTGAACATCAGGTCACAATCATCTATGAAATAGTGATTTTATTCTTTAGTTTAAATGTTTAAAAATGTGAAGTTAAAACCTTTTGAAATTGTTGACCTCATTCTTTTTTACCTTCTGCAGCCTCTTCTGGCCCGTAAAAATGAGTTGGACAAATTGAGAAAAGACCTCAAGGAGCAGTGGCAGAGGGAACAAAAGAAAATGGTATGAAGTCACTCCCTGTTTAGAGACTGTGCATGCTTTTGGATACAGACTTTAAGCTTGATAACAATGCTGCTAATCTCCATTTTTGCTTTAAAGTCAAGGCAGCGTTTTATCATACCTCCTGTATTGTTGTCAACCAGCCAGGAGATTATTAGATATAATGAACTGTACTTGGATTTATGCCTTTTACTCTCAGTTCACACGCAAGGCTAATGAACCACAAAGGCGTTAATAATGATTTGCCTTATAGCTGCCAGGCACTTTTCAAATCACATGTTTGTTGCTGTTACTTGTGGTTTGGCAGCAAGAGACAGATACAACCTTGCGTAAGGCACGAGCACTGAAGGCCCAGAGGAGAGAGGAGTACCAGAGAGCCCACTCATCTACTAATCGCTCCCAAGATGAACAGTCTAATGCTGGAAACAAACAGCTGGAGAAGAAGAGAAAAATGGAGGAGGAGGCTCTGCAGAAGGTGGGCAAAGAAGAGTGTAATACAGGAATATGTTAAAAACCTCATAAGTTGGAATTAACAGACCAGATAAAAATGCATCTGCATTTTCTTTTATGAAATGTGCTTTTCTTTACAACATTCTTGTTCAGTTTCTGTAGTTTCTTTGCTCCAAGCATTCAAGCACAATAACAGAATGATGTTTATTCATTTGTCTGATCAGGCAGAGGAGGCACAAGACCAGTACCAGAGCTGTATGGCTGACGCAGGCGTCAGGAGGATGGATCTGGCCAACGCCAAGAGCACCATCCTCACACAGATCCGAGAGATGGTCTTCCAGTGTGACCTCACGCTTAAAGCTGTGAGTGAAATGGACATACAGTAAAATTATCAGTCAAAATGAACAAAAAGGAAGCGTGATTGTCCCATAACATTGATTCTGAACCTTCAGAATTTGAGCTGATCACTTACCCTTAAAAAACACAACAAAATAAAACATCCACTCCTTCCTCAGGTGACGGTGAACTGGTTTCAGATGCAACAAGCACAGACTGTGTCACTTCCCGCCCACCACCAGGCCCTGAGCGAGAGTGCCAAGTTGTACGAGCCGGGTGAATGCTATGCTGAGTTTGTCCGGAACCTCGCCAAAAATCTGCCTAAGGAGCGCCTACACTCTGACTCCATCACGTCTGACAATACAAGGTACCAAAGAGACACACTAAGACCTGTTTAGCCCTGGTATTAACGTATCCCTGGTGTCGGGCCAAAACCTCTTTATCTGTATTTTTATAAATGATCTATTCAATCTTTTATTTATTTATTATTTTCAAAAATATGTGCTACTGGTCACCCTTTACATCTGTCAGTGGGTTGCACATGCATTTAATCTGTGGTTTACAGTAATGTGAAAATCCATTCAGTGGCATAAATTTCATCAGTGATTGTATTGATACAGATGTACCACCCACCACTTGGATGTACCAAGTTTGGATTCCTTAGACCACATTCCTTCATGCTACTCTTGCTTAAGTTAGATATTCTCTGAGCTTTATAGTGAAACTTTATGTTTTATTATTTCAAAGCCATAAAAAGCTTGCAATTGCATTACAGTGGCATGCATGAAATACAGGGCAAATCATGCTATATATTGATTCAATGAAGGAATGGATAGGGATGAAAGATTAGATCAGACAGCCTCTGGATTCAGGCCAGAGATGTAACTCATGATCAGTTCAATACTTGGAAGATTAAAGTAATGCAGCACAGAGGGGTACGGATGTTCATCAGTATTTGACAGAGACTATAAAGTGCAGTTTAATTCATACATTTCACTGACACACAACAAAACAGGAGATAAACACTGGGCTTTATAGTGAAAGAAAGCTTTTATATCAGGTTGACACTCTAGTACATTTTCACCTGCTCCCTCCATGTCTCTCTGCTGTGAGTTTTTTATTTTATTGATGTTTTCATGATGAAAGAGATAAACATTTGTTTGAATATAGGGCAAGGAAGTGAGACAAGATTAAAGATGGTCTCCTGAGATGCCCTTTATTGAAAGATGTCAGCAGACATACCTGTAGGTGTTGATGGATCATGTGAAGAACTAAGATTCTAAAAACATGTATACCTTGCAACTTGTCAGACTATCTTCAACAGATAGCTCGTGTTATCTACTTGATAATCTCATTTGTGAAAGTCTGCTGTAGATTGTAAACTTCACTGTCAGAAGAGAACGTTTCCAACTGTTTTCAAGTGACTCTGGCAAGTTGTTCCCTGAGTTATTCTTCTTTCAGCAAAGGTAACAGTGAGTCACAGTGGGAGGAAGCAGGCAGGAGTGAGGGAGAATCCAGGAGAGACAGAATGCGTGCTGAATTTCTTGCACTTCCTCAGGAAATATCTGTTGCGCAGGCTGAGTGCAGCAGGGGAGATTGCGAGCGTGAGAGTTTGGCTCTGATTTAGAGCTTTCCCAAGTATCTTCTTAGGTTGTCAAAGTCATGCTTTCCACACGTACACAATCCCTGTCATAAAGATAATAAGCGATGCCTCCTGTCTTTAATGTTTCATATTAGAATTTATGATACTGATTTTGTTGCTCTATTAGATGAAACACTAATCATAGGGGCTGAAACTAACTGTAAGATGCTTTTATAAATTCCGAGCTTGAGGCAGCTTTGTACTTCCTTTACTGTGACGTCTCAGACATGTTAAACGTGACAAAAACAACATTGTGGTCTGCTGTATGGGCTTATTTCAGTTTCTGCTCCTAATCCTCTCTTTCAGTCTTAGTAAAGCCTATAGCACTAACAGTTCTGAAAATTCTTGGAAGTAAGCTTATAATAGACAGAAACATGCGTCCTACAACAAGACCAGGTAAGTCAAGCAGAGATCCTAGAGCTTACAGGTGTATGGAGGGGATTCAACACACTCAAGTTTTCTGTTTAATGTAGTTGTCAGTAACACATTTGGCTTAACAGATTGAAAAGCGTCATGCCTGCTTATTCATTACAGTCTGCTCCAAGTGGTTACAATACAGGGAGTCTTTGGTTGTGGGTGTTAGAAGAAACAGATTACATGCCAGAAAACGAAAGCTAGAAATCTCATTTCCTGGTGAAGCAATCTTTGAGTCACTGCTGTTGATCAACTATCTTGTCAAATCCCCCTGAAACACACTGTGATACAATAACACTGAGCTTCATCGCAGTCGAAATGCTTTCTTTATTTCCCCAGGTTTGTTTTCAACAAAAGGTCAGTGGGAAGCACTCATTCCTCCCACGGCAACCTGTCGCAGGCATCCATCACCTCATGTGATGTGCTGAGCGGGGACGAAGTGGACAGTCCACTGCATCGGGCTGCAAAGATCAGCGAGAGGAGGTCAAACAGCAGCACGGACATACAAGGTGCTCACTCAGTTGTTAAGTGTGCTAAAATGAACTGACAGGATTATAAAAAGCAAAACAAGGACATCCTTTGTATTTACAAGTTCTTGGAACACCAGCAGACTTTAGAAAATATTCCTCTAGTATCTGCCTTCAGTAAGGAGTGATGAAATACTGTAAAATTCACACAGATTTTATATAAATATACATACATTTGACATCTGATAGTCACAGACACACCCAAAACCTTTGTTGGAACTCATTGTATGCATTACTCATTTTGTATGATTTCCTCAAACATATTCTTTTGTAAACTTTTACTATGTATGCTGAGGGTGGGACAAAATATTAATACAGAAAGCATTTATTATTTCTGCAGATAAGATCAGAATTTTATTCTGTGATTGTCTTGCGGTGTTCTATTTTTACAGAATCAATGTATTATGATATTATCATTTACAATGAAGTTAAATAAAGTAGCACAATCAAATGATTTGACATCTTAAGGAACATAACCAAAAGAGAAATTAAGAGTCAACATTCAGACATGTCCTGTAGTGTTATTTTATTGTTGGGCTTGGCAGTGTGCAGGCCACAAAGAATGTGCTTCAACACAGTGAAGACATAATACTACTGTCTTAATATTACTATTACCTAAGGTTGGGCAATTTCACCTTAAAGTAAAATCTCACATTTTTTTCTATCCCAAACCCAGTTTACTTTGATTATTTTTTTCTTTTCTCCTTAGAAATAAGCACAAATGATGGGTGCTCATTTAGCTCAGTTGGTAGAGCAGGTACCCATTCACAGAGGCTGAAGTCATCAAAGAATGGGATCAGTTCCCAGTGTTGGCAGGTGTTTAGTCTCATATATCTTATATCTCTCATATTTCCTGTCTCCCTTCAGCTGTCCTAACTAATAAACTCCAAAAATAATCTATTAAAAGAAATACAAATGAAAAAGAAATTACTTGAAAGAAGATTTTGCTTTGATTCTAATTCAATAATTATTTTCCCTTTTTCTTTCTTAAAGTCCAAGCTGTAAGCTGGTCTTTAAAGTACACTATGCAGTTGGTAGTATTAGTATTGGGAGTATAAATGTGTATTTTATTGTATTACATATTAATTTTAACTATAGAGTTTACCTTTGTTATTTGTATAAACCATTTCTCCAAATGACAGAGCCATTTAACAAATAAGGCAGAATGGGAACAATCATGTTAGAAATAGTCCACATTCCCCAAGGAATGCACCATTACAAATACTAGTATCAGGTATGGGTGCTAGTACCAAGCCAAAATATTCATACTCATAAAACATTGCTTATACTGTACTGGACATTATTTTACAGCATGATGTTTGCTGGAAGGAAGACAAAAACTTAGTGTGCTTAAAACTATGTACTGCTAAATTATCCAGACAAAGGGAAGGGAACATCTGATTAAATAAAACACACTTTGAAAAATATTTTGGAATGTATAAAGGTATTATAAAGTATGCTTTGTCTTGGTGAGTAACCAGATGGAAGTTTTTTACTTGGTCTGAAAAAAGTGGTAACAGTGCATCACCACATTACGCTGTTTATTGAAGATGAAATTCTTTTAATTGGGCTTTATTCTGATATTTGAGTTTTGTTCTCAAACGGCTTTAGTCTGTTCAGTGAGATGTTGCACAAATGATCCAAATGATATACAGCCTGACACAGCCTTTCTTACCAGCCTGTCTTGTACCAAACTGGGTTTCTTTCCTAGGCCTACTTTTATGCTGAGGCGTGTATCGTATTGTTTATAGATATTCCCCTGGCGATTGATGACATATATCCAGATTCTGATTCATATTTGGATAACACACTTAAGTAAAGTTTGTCATGAAACTGTGTGATTCCCAACACCCAATAACAATTGCTGGAGGTTTAACATCTGAGGCTGGTGGGCCTCCTAGGGCTGTGGTTCTCATCTGATTAGACATCAGGACCCACCACAACCTCTCCATGAGAATTTGCAACCCAAATTTGGAAAAATGTTCAACCACTCAAGTTTATTTAATGAAAAATGTTGCAGTTTGGACCCTAAATGGATCAAAACTTGTCCAAAGAAAGAGATGGGATCAAAGGAATTTGTTTAAAAAGAACATCCTTACAGATGTACATGCATGCATACGTTGTATTTTAGCATAGTCATTTCTCAAGGAATTTCTTTAGCATCTTGGGAAAAACTAGCTTTATTATCCATGGAAAGGAAGAAATAAGAGGAAATCTTGAGGGAATAAAAGACCAAAATTTACTCTTCATCTGGGGAAAAACATATATGGCTGTGCTTTATGCCCAATTGGGGCTTCTCTTAAGACTTTTTTTAATGGTCCTCATTTGTGACCCACTGGAAACAGCTTTGTGACCTGCTTTTGGGTCCTGACCCAACTTCTCTAAAAGTCAGATTATCCAGCCAACACTCCCGTATTTTCACATGAGCCTTTCAGGAACTAATTTCTTGGTCATGACAGTTTTTTTCTGAACTAAAAGCAAAACAGACGTGTGTCTCTTATCTTCTCAAGTCTGGAATATCTGTGTGAACACTCATCTCTGAAAATAACCCAAACTGACACTATGAATATCTCTAAAGAGGAAGTTGGCATCTAAGATTTGTTTCTTTTTGGTTTTGCTTTCTGTGTTTTAGTGAATGGTTGTCTATGTGATTTTTCTTGCAGCACTGAGAAGTCAGACAACCCTGAGAGCTTGGGCGACCAGTAGTCAGGGGAGCCAGGGTGGGATGTGCAGTGACTCAGAAAGCGCAGGGGGCAGCAGTGAGTCCAGGTCTATGGACTCCCCCACTGCCAGTCCAGGTAAGACAGTAACATATCTGTCTTATTTTAATCTGTAAATAATGTTGTCAGTATTGAGAGTTGGAAATGATGAATGAGCACATAAGACAGAGACTGTCTAGAGTATAAAGATTATAAAGCCATCTCACTAAAGATGAGTCAAAGCACTGCTAAGTTTGCTGACAAGGACTGTGAGAAGCTAAAATCAGGATTGAGAAAATGGCTTCAAAACAGATCACGACAAACCTTAGAGATGATAAAGGCTGTCATGATGCATTTCTTTGTAACAGAATCTTTTTCTCATAACTTCCCCATTTTACACCAGACCCATGCACTACTCATCTCTCAGTGCACTTCCCTCTATAGCTGAAACTACTTACCACTCTGTGCATAGCCTTGAACCCATCCACACTATCTAGCCTATGTGGGATATTGTCATTGGAAAAAAAAAGTGAATTTTATTAGAATATCGTTGTCTGTTAGAGACCATTATGTTCATATCCATGACTAATTCGCGTCCACATGTACAGGGGACTTCAAACGACGGCTGCCCAGGACACCCTCCACTGGGACTATGTCTTCAGCTGATGATCTGGATGAGAGAGAGCCTCCATCGCCTTTAGACAATGGTAGGGCATAAGTGTTTGAGCTTTTTTATCTGTTTGTGTCATCTGTATGGAGTGTAGTTCTCCTTATGCAGGTATTCCTATATATTAACCAGTTTAGGCTTGCATCTGCAGTATTACAGGCAGCCAGTTTGCCTATGAGACAGGGAAGTTATCGCAGAGAGGAAGAAACACTCCAGCTCTACTACACACCTCATGTGGTGCTTTTTTGATGAGCCTGATTCAGTGGAGGGATTTTGCTTACATCAAATGTTTTTACAGTTGAGGGAGCTTCACAGATTGGGGTCTTGTTAGTGTTGGCGTACAGCCTCAGCTTACACTTCCTGTATCTGTACTGAGCTCTCCCAGTCATGGGAAATGTGTTTATTTTCCCATTGTGAGCAGATCTGATGTTTGACCTCATTTTTAATGTTCTGTGCACTCATATGTGATAATTAGGATGATCAGAGGGTGATTTCATTTAATGCACAGTTTTGAGTAACAAGGCCTGCACAATATGGTTAAAATACTTAATAACATTTTTTAATATTGAAATAATGATATGAAGTGTGAAAAACTATCCAAAAAGAGGAGTGCATATAAGCTAACCCACAGGTTTTATGTATTCTCTTTTCTTCATGTTCAACACAATACATTTGTGTGTAATATATTTCTCCTGAATCCATAACAAACCCCAAAGCAAATTTTCATCACTAAATTGGCAAGAATGTATCTGATGTAAGCTGAAAGTGAGCTTGAGCTCTGTCCAAATGCATATCAATGATATGAAAGCATAATTTTTTAACCATATCTCATTCTACAGTTTGGTTCTGTGGCCCTCTTGGTAACTAAAATTATCGTCCCCAATGTAGAATATTCTTCTTTTTAAAAAATAACTTAGGGCTGCACATGACTTAATAACAACTAAAATAGGAAACAGCTCTTCATATTCATTGTTAGTTGTTTCTGCTTTAACATCCATGACCCTCTTAATAAAAATTAAAAGAATAGGCAGGAAGTCAGTGGTGCACTAAGTTCCCTTATCAGGGACTCTGATTTTCAGGTCTTGCAGAGATGGTGACAGAGACAGCCAGTTCTCCTGGTCCCTTCAGAAATGCTCAAATGTCCAAAGCTGCTCAAACCCACAAGCTGAGAAAACTACGAGCTCCTTCCAAGTGCAGAGAGTGTGACAGTCTGGTGGTTTTTCATGGAGCTGAGTGTGAGGAGGTACAGTATACACATTCTTCTATGGTCTGAGTGTTTATTTATAGTGTAGATTAAAAAGCACTGCACATTTAAGCTTTAGTTTGTAGTTTTTTTTATTCAGCATCAGGCTGCTGACAAAAAAGTGACAGATCAGTTTTGATTGTAATGAGTTGTTAAATCAAGATATTCATCAATTGCCTGTTGTGTATTTTATTTCTTTATCAAAGGTCTGTGTCTCCTTCTCTTTTCCAGTGCTCACTTGCTTGCCACAAGAAGTGTCTGGAAACACTTGCAATTCAGTGTGGCCATAAAAAGCTGCAAGGCAGATTACACCTGTTTGGCATTGACTTTGCACAGGCAGCAAAGAATAGTCCAGATGGTATCCCTTTTATAATTAAGAAGTGCACGTCTGAGATAGAAAGTCGGGCCCTCAACATCAAGGTAAGTGAGATTAATACAGAACTTCTGTGTTTTGCTCAGTTTTTATTTGCTTTTTAGTAGAAATCTCCAATCATTGTGTCTCATTCTCACAGGGGATTTATCGTGTGAATGGTGCTAAGTCTCGTGTGGAAAAGCTCTGTCAGGCGTTTGAGAACGGGAAGGACTTGGTCGAGTTGTCTGATCTCTCACCTCATGACATCAGCAATGTCCTTAAGCTTTACCTGAGACAGGTGGGTCTGAAATTATCTGTATAAACTTGTCTTACCTTTTATTGTTAAATGGCTAGTCTAGAAAACTGTTGGACAAAGATACTTTCACTGTGAATACTTTGAACTTAAACTACCTAGTTGGACCTAGTTGTACTGTTTGGTTAAATGTTTTCTTAATATACATGCAGTGGTTTGTAACTTTTCCACTGTAAATCTCCAAAATACACCATTGTTTCATTCTGTGTACAGTTACCAGAGCCATTGATCCTGTATCGCTTCTACAACGACTTCATCGGCCTGGCCAAAGAGTGTCAGAGAGTAATTGTTGAAGAAGCAGATAAACCCCCGAGCCCCCAGACCGGAGAGAAAAGAGGGCCCAGCGTCCATCTCAACAGAGTCATTTTCAAGATCAGAGACCTTCTACATCAGCTGCCTGCAGCCAACTACAAGACTCTGCGCTTCCTTATAGCTCATCTCAACAGGTAAGGCCGCAAACAAACACCCAGTGAGTGGGTTCATTTTAAAGTTTTCCATCTGCTGTCCTCTGAACAAATACACTGGTGCACAAACTTCCCTATAAGACTCAAAGGGAAACAGAGACTTCCCTATAGCACAGAGGAAGTGGCACAATTTACATAAGTTAAATTCCCTATAAATAGCTGCAAGGTTTTTTGTTCTAATTTGACATCAGCTCCAATATTTTTAAACTGATCATCCCTATGCTTGTCCCTTATAATAAAATCTGCTGGTTGTCTTGTCTTGAAACTGCAGTCTTTATTGCACTGACGGGATGAATTATGGACATTTTTTATTGTAGCTACTTCTTGAAGAAGATTTTGCTGATCATCTAAATCTTGAATCAAGCTTGAATCTCAAAACACCATATTCATCCATACAAAATAGCTCATTTAACACCTGTTACAGTGACTTTGGTTGTTTTGTAGTTGTAGTAATAATGTCTGGTTGTATAAATTCCCATGGCACACCAAGACTTGCCTCAGGGCACACTAGTGTGCCTCGACAAAGCATTTGGGAACCACAATTATGTCCTTTGAGTATTTTCTATATTCTGAACATGTAGTGATTAAAAAGTACCTCACACTACCAATCCGTGTCAAATCTGGTGTATAAGGCACACTTTTAAAACCATTTTGTATATTTAAAGTTGGCTTACAGTATATGCTGATGCAACCAAAATACCATTATATAGTGAAGAGGCATACTCTGTAACACCAAACAGTTGAAGGTTGTTAAAAAATAAGCTGTGTTAACTTAAAAATCCAAAACAGCTATTTCAGCTCTATTTTTCTGGGTAAACAGTACTCAACCATTCTAAGTGTTGTGGGGTTTTTTTTTGTCATTGTTCCCAGAATGCCTCTGGGCATTAAACACTTTTGCACCATGAGTGAAGTAACTGACTCAGTGAGAGAAGTCTTGTCCATAGGGAGTAGCTATAAAATATGGATGGTATACTGAACATGATGGAGGAGGACTTTCTGGTTCAGTGTGGACTTATTGGCACTTACTGACCTACTGGCATTAATGTTCAAAATTTAAGTCTTTAATAGAAATAAGGGGAAATTGCAGTGTATTAAGACCATTTAGCTTTATGGAAAGTACTTAAACATGCTGTTTTGAGTTTGATTTAAACAGAATTTTTGGGTACAGGAAAGTTTCCACAGTGTAGTTTAACTTATAGAGTCAAGTTTGCCCAACATAAAGTACAATGTAATGGTAACTCAAAAAAATAAATTTCCACTACTCATAAACATTGACATTCTCAGCTTCAACAAAAATGTTGAGTAGTTTCAACTTGCTCTGTTTTACAGTGTAAAACATCACTACCACAAGTGTGCACAGCTGCCATTAAGACGTGTTTGAAAATTCACTTCATCCACTTTTTAATCCACTCTTTATTTCAACCACCTGTTTTCTGTTTAGAATGTGCTGGAATACATAAAGACACAGACTGGACCAGCAGGGTTTTACATCATTTTTTAACTGCTTTTCTCCCTTGTAAGGTCAAACATGTATTGGAAGAAAACAGGGAGTATACTGATTATTAAAGAAAGCTTGTGGAGAGCTGGTTTAACAGAAAATATTTCTCGGTAAGCAAAGCAAATGGCAGACAGAAGAGGGCAGAGCAACTTACAGGCTGTGAGCCTATCTTACAGCAAACGCCTCACACCTTCAGCTCTGCTCCTGTAGCTAAATGATGTGCAAACGCTGTACAGCGTAAATGGATGGTACTAAAAGAGTGGCACAGCTGCACCGACACTGCAGGTTTTGGACTTTGCTGAACAGAAGAGAAATTGTCACGCAGGAGAGCAGTTTAAACCTTTTTCGTTTGGGAGATTCCAAAAAACAGGCTGTGGCTTATAGACGGGGGTGACTTATGTTCCATACTTTACTGTAGTCGTGAAAATGACATTATTATGGTGTAGAAGATTTGTGGTAAATACCCCAAATTTCATATTGAGATCCTCCAAAAAAAAAAAAAAAAAAAAACATTTTTAGCCACTACTTTTTAATGTGCTTTTACTAACTTATGGAGCAATAGGTATGTTTTATGTGAGTTTATATGTGTGAGAGTGGATTATGTTGGTTGGGTTTTTTACCAAAGGTAATTTTCTTTCACTGTATGATAGACAATACATTTTCTTGACTTTGGAATTGCATTTGGTGGTTTCATCTATTTTTTTTTTCATCTATCTTTTTTTATTATTGTTACCTGTAATCTGGTACAAAAAAACTTGATTTTTCTATTGCATAAACAGAATATTATACATGACAGCATACCAGTGCTCAACATTGGGCCATTTTTTTAATAACTACCTTTTATGAATTAAACTTTACTTTCCTTTTACCCCAACAGAGTGACAGAGCAGGCAGAGGAGAACAAAATGACCGCAAGTAACCTGGGAATTATCTTCGGCCCCACACTGGTCAAACCTCGGCAGACGGACGCAGAAGTGTCCCTGTCATCCCTGGTTGACTACCCCTACCAGGCCCTAATGGTGGAACTGCTGGTTCGACACTATAAAACAGTCTTTGACGGATCACATCTGTCCGTCTCTGACCACATCGGCCAGGCTTCTCCCAGACTCACACCACAAGAGAAGTTACAGCGGCTCAGCAGACACTCGGCATCCCTGATGGACATCAAAGAGGTGAGGAGGGATTAAAGGATGTAAAGTGCCTTGTTATGGTATGGTTTACATATGCACCTCCATAACAACCACATAGTATAATCAGAAACAGAAGATATAGAGGATTACTGGCTAGAACATCTTATCCTTGGTTTAAATAATAAGCCTACAGATTCTTCTAACTTAGAGTTAGCTGTATAACCTGTTCATTTTATTAAAGCTCCTGGTATGTATGATGTTATGTTTCCATGTAAACAGTGTGACCACTGACCTTGCATTGTGGTTGAACATCCTAAAATAACAGACTAAAGCTTTCATCTTGTAACAGCAGAATGTTTTTTTCTGTTGTAACCACACTAGCCTGCTGTTTTCATGTTATGGTTTAGTGTTTCCCAAAGAATGGAGGTATACCTAGGTAAAGAAAGTTTACTTTCCTTTTTCAAAGTTTTACTTCTTAATCTATTTTCACAGGTGAGCGGATTGCAGATGTTAGTTGGTAATAATGTAGCATATTGAAAATATCATTATCTAAGATAATGCAGAATATATTGGCAGCAACCAGATGCATTAACTAATGCAGACATGCACCGATGAATCGGTTTTACATCAGTATCAGCCCTGTTTACGAACAGGAAAATAATGTGGTATGAACAGATTTCAGTCACTTGGGTTGTGTCCATCAACATTGGCTAAACTGTTGCCAAACATCAATATCCATGTCAACCCTAATATTTACAAACAGTGCATCTCTAATTTAAACAGGACTGATGTACTGACAGACGTCTTTCTCTGATTACCTACAAAACATGTCGTGCTACTCCCAAACGTACTGTACACGAGGCGTAGAAAGGAAGGAAGAATGTCCACTAGATAATCAAACTAAGACAACAAATTATATGTTAAACAAAATGGAAAAAAAATATACTTGGGAAGCCATAAAGTAGGGCTTGTGTCTACAGCCGCCGTGTTTGTTTTTGTGTTGGCAGTGCCCACAACCTCGCTTCCTACCAGTGTTTATAGCTGCTACATATGTAGACGACATCTGCTTATCTGTATGTCATTTTAAATTTCTCTGTGCACTTAATAATTTACCTAAAGTGTCAGTGAACCCCCGGCTCAAAGCTAACTCTGCCCACTTCAGTAATTCAAAAATGCACAGAAAGTGAGCAGTTTGGTACTGTAGGAGGGAGAGAAAAAGGACGGGGTTTTCCAGATGAGGTGGGAGTGACAGTGACGTCCCCTTGCCAGAGAGTGACACAGTCCTGTAGCTTCATAGTGATCTTTTGAGGTGGAGGATTTTTCCCCTCCAGAGTCCCCTGGAGCAGGCTGTAGCGTGGTGGTAGACTGTGGTGGTCCTGAGCACTGCCTGTTTTGGCCGTTAGCTCCAGCAATGGCGTCACTAAAGCCGAGGCAGTGCAGGTGCAGGAGAGGATGGGAGTGGTCTCTGAATGGTTAAGTTGGATAGAGGTGGTAATATTCTACCTTTTTATATGAAGTTTGTGATGTAGAAACGTACTGATGGTAGGTTTCTATGTCACATAAGCCACACCTTTACAGAAAAGATTTTTCTAAGCAGATGTCCGTTTGAGCTGATTAAAAGTCATAAAATGCAGATTTTTATCAGTTTGGTGCAAATGTCAGAAATAACACCAGCAGTGATGTGTTTGATCATAGTTCAGTCAGATACTTCAGTATACAGATGTAAAAAATGGTTAAGTGTTCACTACTTCTTTAATGCTTCATACACATGATAATGTGAGCAATCAACCAGATCACTCAGCAGAACAATAAACATAACGTTGATAATATAACAGAGTTACAAGAACAAAAAATGACAATGTGATATGTGCGAATATTTTCTAGTGAAAATACCGTAATAACAAATGTTGGTTTAAGACTTGAATGTTAGGCATTGAGATCTGTTTGGAGCTTTAAATAAAAGCTGTTGGTCTTAGTGAGACACTTCCATGATTTTGTTGCACGCAATTTTTTTTTTTACCGAACTTTTGATGGTCAAGTATATTATGGGTCATGTAAGCATCCAGTATAAAATAGTAGTAGAAGTTTTATGGGTTATCTGTTATGTTTAAGCCTATTATATTTTAAACTTCCCACTTTGAGTTCTACAGTTTTTGGAGTAAAATGAAAAATCTTCCAGATTTAAATTTTTCTGTTTATTTTGATCTTTCAGCCTGCAAAGGTATACAAAAGATTCTCCTCTGTGATCCCGTCCTCTCACATCCTGGATGAGGTTCAGGAGGTCCAGCCAGGAACCGACAGAACAGATGGCAGTGCTCCAGAAGGACTCAACGGGATCCAAACCTCCAGTGCAGCAGAAGTCCAGAGGTCAACCGTAGTATTTCCCCATCCCAGCTCCACCAACACAACCACCACTACCACGACAACCACCGCTGTGGCACCAAAGGTCCAGCTACGCACCCAGCGCTCCAGATTTGTATCTCGTCCGATCAGCATGCCGCTGGAGCGCCTGCCCACGCCCGCCCAGATAAGTGAGAGGAATAACCGTAACACTGCTGCTAATGCTGAAACGAGCTCTGCTGAGCAGAACCAGGTCTCTTCAACAATACAGGAGATGCCAGAGCTGGAAAAGACTCGCCAAAGTGGCTCATCGAGGGTAAGCACGTACTACATTACTCCTTTTATTGACACACAGACGATGCACCGTAGGACATGGGACAGGAAATACAAGCACTATGATGTCACACCAAGGACTGCTATGATTGTGGCCAACCTGCCTCCTACCAGCACTGGAGTTGAAGCTGTAAAAACCATCGTACCTGTCACTGTTAGTTCAGTAGTTACCACTGTTTCTGTGGTTCCTACAACGACCAGTGTGAGCACCGTCTTCTCCAACAGCCCGTTCACAGTGACCGTAAAGCCTGTGTGGACTTCTAAAAGGGAAAATGACTCGCATAAATCAGTCAGTGAGCCGGGTAGCTCACCAAAGCTCCCACTAACACTCAGGGCACCGAGGACTCTGAAGCCTCCTCCTGGAACTTTCTACAAACCTCCTTTATCCTTTAGCAGCAGAGCAAGGACGCTCCCAAACTGGACTACAACTATAACCAGCATCACCACCACCACCACCGCCTCCTTTCTCACTCCAACAAACTCTATAGAGATAGTCACCACGCCCCCCACTGTTACAAGCTCCTCACACACCACCCACAGGCTCCAGAGGCAGGACTCTACTGACAGCACCACTGACCCAACTGTCTCCAACTCCGCTACCCTCTCACCCCCACAGTCCCCTCCCCCTAGCAGCCCTGACGACCTCAGCCCCGGCGAGACTAAACCCGTCTACCAAAGACTGCGACCTCGGCGGCTGCAGGAGCTGGAGCACAGAGAAGCTCACTTTGTCTGATGCCAAAAAAACTGTAAATATGAACGATTTAATCTGTGCCATAGTGTAAACTTGGGAAAACTTTCTTTATCTTACAAGCTAAGAGTGGGAGAAAATGTAGGCCTGTGAAAATAAACCATGAAAGTGTTATAAGTACTAATATATTCTATATACATGTTTAGGTCAAATGTCAGCAGTGGTTGGTCTCCTATGCATTCAGACAAGTAGAATGCAAGAATAACGCCAACACTAAAGGCTGGCTTTAGATAAAAAATACAATGTTTTTATGGCAATGAAAAGCTCCCAACCACAAATAGACATGTGTCTGTAAAGAATATTAAGCCTATCGTTGTCCTTGTTTGACTTGAACAGTTAAATTCATGTAAAAAGTATGATTTGTTACAAAAATTGTATTTTATTGTAATCACATGATGCACTTAATGCTGTTTTAAGATTCTGTTTTTACCCTTTATGTTTAAATTAGCTTCATTTGTGTTTTATTCCAGAAGGAGCAGGCAAGTTAAGTATTTTAAAATGGTTCTTAATTTTAAAGAATTCAGCATTTTTACCTTTTTAAATTTGTCCTTAAAGCCTGTGATTGGTACATCTTTTCTCAGTATGTAAACCTTATGTAAACGTTTTATATCAAGTCATACATACTGCATGTTTGTCACAGTAATATTGTCTCCTTGTGATTATTGTTGTGGCTATACAGAGGATAAAATGACATGCAACAGTTCTTGCTGCAAATTAAAAATTTAGTTAAAACTGTAATCTGTATTCATTTATGTAGAAACGTGGGGTGATAGCAACTTTAAGGTGCTTTATCTGCAGTTTTCAGATGTTTGTTTACCTTCAATGATCTCTTTAAAGGTTGCACACTGCTGTTTTTCAAATATGTGGTATTGGTATTTTCTTTGTCCATTATTACTCAGAGAATAGAAGATTATTTATTCTTTTAACAAACTTCAAATTGTAGAGAAAACATCACAATTTTTCTGGGATTTCTTTTTCAATCCTTTTATTTTTACATGCAAAAATTCAAACTGAAAAGCAGCAAATTGTCAATATTTTTTTTGTTTGTTGCTGTCCTTCTTATTCCTTTGGGCTCTACTGTAGATATGATTATAGTTGGAACATCCCGTGATATTTTATGCGAGTATCTTGAAGCTATATGCCTATATCTAATATATTTGCAGAAGATCTAATTTTAGTGGGGTGTAGATGCCTAGCAGTTAGGTTGTATGGAACTTGGTCTTCCAGGCAGGACGGCCCAGGTGGTTCCTTTCCTGCACTCTCTCTCCCTGATGTCATGCTCCATCCACTATCCTTTCCTCTCCAAAATAAAGTCAAAAATCTCAAAAGTAAACCTTAAAGAATATAATAATTTCAAGCAGTGCTGTAGTACTTGAGTCCAGGACTCATGACTCGACTTGGACTCGAGCTTTAACAGCATCAAGACTCGAGGATGAAGTTGAGGACTCAAACCTTTATTTCATACAGACTTTTTTATTCTGTAATATTTGTCTTTTTTGAGTGAGAAAACCTCTTTATAACTGATCAGTGTTCACACAGCGCCCGGCACGTACGTTCACCTGCATGCACGTTCACGTGTGTCTAGCCTGCTGTCTGTTAAAACAACCAGAGGAGAGAGAGCAGGAGAAGCGGGCGAGCATGGGTGACAGAGAGAGGAGCTGATAGGTTGATAGGTAGCTTAAACCTGTGGCTCTTCTCAGTATTCCTGTGGTAATCTTTACAAGAAATTAAACTTAAATGCTGTCGGCCTACCCTGGAATCGCTGAAAATCTCCATCAGCTGCTGAATAGCTCAGACTGGTCATATTAGCTGCTTTTGCTGCTGTACAGTAATCCTCCTCAGTCTTGGACAGAGTGATAAAAACTCTTAAACCTTGTAGTGAGTCCTGTTAATTAAAAATATCAATCCAACTTTGAAATCTGCATTAACATCGGCAAGATAACACTGATTGGTGAGATAAACAACGGTGGTTAAAACTATATGTTTTAAAATGGCCAGACTTTAGAGCATTAAATGGTGGATGAAGTTAAAACCTTTTATGATGTGTTCAAATGTCACACGGAGAAAATTGGAATTTTAGATATTTCTAATATAATATTCTAAAATAACTCATTATCAATGAAGAATGTGATAATTTAGGAGTATAAATAAGAGCACCAATATCAATAAAGAACAATGATCCTTATCCCAAAAGTCTATTATCCAATCTATGTTTGTATTTATATCAGTTTATTTCAGATTATTACAAGTAGGCTATTAATAGTACGAAATGAGCGTTCATTTAATTATTAGTTAGGCTGATTACATTGTTGTTGTTGTTTTTTTAGAGAAAGAAAAACTGTTGTGACCAAAAGTGAAAACTAAAATATCAGGACTTTTAATGGACAAAAACTGGACTGGAATGTTTTTCTATATATATATATATATATATATATATATATATATATATATATATATATATATATATATGTATTTTTTAAACCAGACTTAAAGGGGATGCAAAAATCACTCTTTCTGGCTTTTCTGTTACAAATATGTGGCCTTGGCCTGTCCAAAATCCCCTTGAGTACCAGAAAAATCTGCCCCCCCCTCCCTTCTCCATGGTTCAGAAAATGTGTGCTGAAACAACCCGTTCTCAGATTTTCCCCCTTTATGATGTCATGTGGGGAGGTAGCCCCCTCCCCAGGTTCGATTGGTCCTCCCTGCTTGGAAGAAAGTTCCCCCTCCTCTCCTGATCCTCCTCTCAGCTGGCAGCTGAAAGGAGGATCAGCAGAGCCAGATCCATTAAGCCACATCCCCTTCCTGAGAGGGCGTGGTCGGGGGGTGGGTGGGGGGGGGGGAGGAATCAGACAGCTCAGTAACATTTAAAGCCACAGACTCAGGAACAGCTCGTTCTGATCAGGCCTGAAACAGAGGGGATTTTAGGCATACAAAAATCTAATACTGGAGTGTTTTTCAGCGACAGTCTTCACAGGCATGTTTTGGGGACCTCTAACACTAATATGAACTTGTCTTCAAAGGGTAAAATATATGACCTTTAAACTATGAAGGGTGTTCAGGACTTAAATTTCCTTAAAACTGAATGCATTTTTGTCTAAAGACTAAAACTACAAATGGCTGCCAAAATTAAAACTGTCTCTAAGGCTACTCAACCACAGGGTCATAGATGTTTGGTTTTGTTTGTGCACAACTGCTGTAGCCCACCTGGAAAGCTAGAATGGCTTAAAAATGATTAATAATTTAATTTAATTTGGCTCAAGGTTTTAGGTACTGGGGACTTGTCTAGGACTCGAACATGGGTAATGGGTACTCAGCTTGGACTCAGACTCAGGTAAAGGGGACTCAACTCGGATTTTTCTCGGACTTGAACACTAGGGACTCAGGACTTGACTAAAACTCAAGGTTTGGTGACTCAACTACAACACTGATTTCAAGACACTTTATGGGCACAATTTAGTTGCAGCATCTGCACGTATTTAAACTTGTTAAAAGCAATTTAAACCTTAGTTTTGCTTGTAAATTGGTTGAAAAATAAACTAATCAGGACTTTTTAGCCAAATATGGATTTATATTAAGATAAATGAGACACTTTTCAACTCGAAATTAGATAAATGCATTTTGTAAGATTCAAGTTTTTATAATTTTGCTAGTTGTTTCCAAGAATCAAGTCCCCTTTTGGCTCCATTGTCAATATTTTCCAATGTATTGTGTTTTAGAAGGGCAAACCATGGCATTGTGAGCTACTAGGACACAAGCTGCAGGACTCATCACCCCTGGATGTACCACCTGGAAAGGGTATTTAGACCAAAAACACCCTATGACTCAGTATTTATCACTGTGGATGCGGCTAGTTGCCTGAGCTGCTGTCTTAAGAAACCAGTCTGAACATTTAGGTAAAGAAATGCTTTTGTTTTTATCCTAAGGTGTTAAAAGACACATCGATCTCTGGTTTTTAGGATGAAGCTGAGAGGTTAGCTCACTTCTAGGGTAGGTTGTGTCATACAAACACAGTTCACAGCAGGTTTGAGTGGCTGTAATGTGCTGCTGTCAGGGCGCCACACTCTGCAAACATAATTGCCCATGTCACCTGCTCAGTGGAGTGACTCATTTCAGACCTGTGCAACACAAAAGCAGAAACACATCTTTCTCCGAGTCTGTCATGTTCCTGTTTAACTTTGATTGAATTCTGAGGTGTTCAAATGGAAGACTTTGCTGCAAAATAACAGTAACAGTGCAGGTGAATGTTTCCCATTTGCACTTTTGACAAGCATTTTTTCTCCCACAGTGTCAGTCTTTGCCTCTTCTTCTTCTTCTCTCCAGCAGATATCCCCCTAATTCTGCCACAAAATGGATGACTGTTGTCTTTTTTCTGCCTGCCCGTGTTGAGCTGGGAGATTAGAGCAATCAGATTAGGAGTGCTGCTGACCTGCAGGCAGAGGAGAGAGAGAGTGGGCAGCTCGGAGTCATACGGAGCTCCTCTACTTACCTCGCTTAATGTTTTCCACTACTTCAGCCCGTCTGTGAACCTGTTTCTCTAGATGTCGTACGACTTTTATATCATTCTGTAACAGGTAAGCAGCGCAATTAACTCTAATTCTCTGTAGCTGAAATGTGTGTTAAGATTACATAAGAGCAGACAGCTACAGTAGATGATTGCTAATTACTGATTTAGTTCTTAAAATGCTTTGGTTTAATGTAATGTCTAAGTGGAGATTTATTCTAATGTTTCTCCTGCTATGGCTTCTTTTACCACCTGCTTTTCCTTGCAGCAGTTTTGCACTGATAAGACATGACTGCCAGAAATTTCTACATAATTTCTGTCAATCTTGTATAAGAAAGTCGTAATAGTTTGAGTAATAGGGTTATTTAAGGAACACAAAAATAGATTTTCTTCTGCTGTTTTAGTCCCACAGTTTTGTTTTTCCCCGACAAGTGTTTGTGTCTCTGCATCTCCAGAGTGCCGGTGTGTGGTAATCTAGTGGACATGTCACTCTGAACAAATTACACTTCATGTCTGACATCTCCCAGGTCATCTGAACACAACATGGATCGTGTTTGAGTCTTTTGTTTCTAATATTGGGTTCAAAAAGGCATTTTTCTTTTTAAATAAGTCTGTAGGATAGAGGAGGTACAGAGATATATTATCTTATGTGCATTCTCATCCAAAAACATTTTATTTCCAAGGATAAAGTTTGTTTGTGGTGCAACCTCTAAAATCAGGGTTGGTAAGTGCCTTATAAAGGCAGAATAAGTAATCAGACAGTGTTTGCAGGGCTTTTAATAGTGCTACAAAGTGCTATGTTCCTCAAGAGAAATTCCCTCTTTTTGCCAATATGCCTATAAAATAACCTAGTAGTGCGAGTAAGATGGCTCTCGGATCGCCCAAATCAAAGGAAGTAAAATGAAGTTTATTCATCCCCCATTGGCAAGGTACAAAAAGTTTATTGACAGAGCACCATTCTTGCATAGAGCAATTTAAAGTGTTTCACAGAGGTAAAAACAAGGAACTTGAAACATCAAAAGTATCAAAAAATCCCATGGAGCAAAAACAAGACATTAAATACAAGATACTTAAAAATATAAGATCAAAAAAACGTTAATGTAAATGGTTGAAATGAAGTAAATTTCATTAAATCATTAAATCATTGACATTATTGACAGCAAAAAAAGGAGTCATTCATAAAGTCAGGTCAAATGTAATACTAATAAGAAATAAATATTGAAGAAATTCTTTTGTTCATACGACAGTTCACATGCCCTGAAGAGCAACTTGACATTACTGCCATGCTTACTAAGAAAAATAACATGTTACAGTTACACGCATAACCAAGAATCAAAGCTTTTAAGGACTTGTTCAACATGTCAGTTGTGAATACTGCACATACCTGACTGTAGTCTGTTTGAATGTGTCTCCACTACTGTCATTCCACACTCTAATTTACAGTGTGTCAAAATCTTGAAATATTGTGGTGGCCAGATCTGCAAAAACTGGAATGACTTTATATTTGACGTGTTTAGGCCTGCTCATTTTGTCTCAAAAGAATGGAAAAGAAGGCAATGGTTTTTATAAATGTTTTATTTAGTCTGTCTTCATTTTCTTCTCTGGTTCCATGACAGTAAACAAAACTACTATGCACTCTGAGCCTCTATTGGTTAAATTGGTGGTGTCATGTAAGTCGATGGGGGCAGGGCTTACGATTATTTCTTAGACACTAAAAAAACCATCAAAACTTCAACAAAAAATCTTCTGTAACCCTATAGCCATCTTTACAGCACTCAATATAATACAATACAATACAATGTAATATAATATAATACAGGGCTGCAAGGCGGCGCAGGGGTTAGTGCTGTTGCCTCACAGCAAGAAGGTCCCTGGTTTGCTTCCTGGTCAGGGCCTTTCTGTGCATGTGCAGGTTTGCATGTTCTCCCCGTGCACACATGGGTTGTCGCCGGGTACTCCGGCTTCCTCCCACTTCCAAAAACATGCTCATTAGGTTAATTGGTGACTCTAAATTGGCCGTAGGTGTGAATGTGAACGTGACTAGTTGTCTATCTCTATGTGTCAGCCCTGGGATTAACTGGCGACCAGTCCAGGGTGTACCCCGCCTCTTGCCCAATGACAGCTGGGATGGGCTCCAGCCCCCACACAACCCTGAACGGGATAAACAGTATAGAAAATGGATGGATAATATAATATAATATAATATAATATAATATAATATAATATAATATAATATTCAAACTGTCAGGCAATGAACAGGGAAGAGAAATAGAGTATTACACACAGCCTGTCCATAATACGGTAAGGCTCAGTGAGAAGGTTTTTTGTTTTCTTTTTTGCAAATAATATTTTGGCCATTTTGGCTTCATTTGACAGGATAGCTGAAGAGAGACAGAAAACATGGGGAGATTGTTGGGGAAGACATGCGCAAAACTTGCACCGAGACAAAGAATTGATCTCCGACCAGTACGTCAAGCTATAGCCTCCGCTCCACATACTGAGCTAAACTGATGCCTGCACAGCAGTTTTAAAGAAAACAATAAAGCTCTCTAATTTAATGATGTTGATCTTGTACCTTTCATCCAACATGTCAGCATAATGGGGATAATTCCACTACGTAATGCCATCCTCTCTGCCATCTAAATGGCTCAATCAGCTAGCTATGTTTGTACATTTGTGGTGCACTTTCCAAAATCAGGATTGGAAAGTGCCTAACAAAAGACAGAAAAAGTAATCAGACAGGGTTTATAATGCATTTAATACAGCTACAAAGTGCTATGTTCCTCAAGAGAAATTTCCTCTTTTTGCCAATAAGTCTATAAAATAACTTAAAACCTGGAAGAGTGGGTAAGGCAACTCTCAAATCACCCAAAACAAATCATAGTGAATTATAATATAAAGAATATTTTCTTTATCCCCCATTGGCAAGGCAGATTTCTTTATCGAGTACAATTCTTCCATACAGCAATTCAAAGTGCCTTACTGAACCAGAACTAAGGTTTTCAAAACATCAACAGTCTAAAAAGGACATTAAAAAAACAAGTTAATTAAGATGCAAGGTTGAAAAATCATTTGTAGAATGTATTAAGATTTGATGTGTGCCCTTAAAAAAGTTAGTTTTCAGGCTGCCTTTAAATTTTAAATGAACTAAACTTGTATTGAGCTAACTTTGCATATTTTTTCAGTCATTCAATCAATAAAACAAGCTTTCCTAGTCAAGGTAGCTTCATTCCTGTCCCAGCCTGGTATAAAACCACACAACTCTTAGTTTTTAGGCAAGGGCCTTATGGGTTGAGTGTTTCCTTTTGATTAATTAATTAATTGACTACCTAATGCTGTGGTAGCTTTTTGACGCCCTACATCTAAGAGTTCAGGTTCAGTGCCAGGTTTGGACAGGAAGTAAGCTAGGAAAGCTTTTTTTGAGTGAACATAAAAAGTTCTCAACTTATCATTGCAAGTTTGGCCAACTTAAAATTTTAAGGCAACTTTCAAACTTTTAATGCAGCTGCATACTAGTATACAGGAGAGAAACAGAAACAGTGAAGATACAGGTTTTTTTTTTAATTTTGTTTGCTTATTTGGTAGCAGAAAGTAAAGGTAAATAAGACATTTTTTCAGCTGTGGATAATTATCACTGAAAAAGTAACTAACCAAGACGTTACATCAGTCATTACAACAATTTAAGTACTCTAACTCTGTTACCCCCAACACTGCCCTCAATGAAGGACCAAGCTAGTCAGCACTATATGACACAATTCTCAAAGAAAAGGTGGGCTCACAGTCATAAAATAAGACTTTTTACAGTCCAGTTTTGAGTTGCTTTTTTATAAGCTGGTTGATCAAAGGTAACAAATGTGAACAAGTAACATTTCACATTTGAAAAAGCAAAGGATCTTTGCAACTGTAAGAATTAAAAGAGAACCAACAAAGAGGGAACAAAGATCCACTGAGCATGTGAAGTAAAATGTATCTATCAAACCAAAATTAGATACAATCCAAGAGGAGCCGTTTAATGTCAGATCAGACTTCTTGGTCCCTCTTGTTGCTGGGCTCAATCATTTCTTCCAGATTGTCCTCTCTCTCTCTCTCTCTCTGTGCTAAGTGTCATCACTGACTGAGTCGTGTATCTGCAGGTTTGTCACAGTCTGATGACCCCGTCCAGGGGTAAAGCTGGGGAGCAATGAACACAGGCTCTCAAATCCGCCTGTTACTGTGGAAGAACTGGACCCTCCGCAAGAGACAGAAGGTATAAATGTGATTGTGGTTTCAATACATGATTCAGCGTTTAAGAACAATAGCATTGCAAAGATGGCGTCTCCTTGTATCCCACCACAAGCTTAATATGATAAGCTGCAGACTGTTTGTATTGGATTAGGTTGTGCAGGTGCTCCAGTTTTTCTTTGTGTTTAACTACCACCTGTTTTTGTCCAGGTCCGCTTCCTGGTTGAGATCTTCTGGCCGGTGTTGTTATTTGTTGGTTTGGTGTGGCTGAGGAAGGCCAATCCACTCTACCAGCAACATGAATGTAAGAAAGCTTCTTTAAACAACATCAGATCAGTACTGGGCAGTTACAGGGTTGATTTATCTGAGTACAGTACTGAAGTACACTGTCTGAGTATCTGTTAGTTTAATTCTTTAATATTGTCTGGGGAAAACTTTTTCCCACTACTTTGAAAGATAAATATCAATAGGAGCCAATTTCATCCACTTTAAAAAGAAAAAAATAAGTATGAAAGTGAAATAATTTTTTTTTAAAAATCAAAATTGTAAGGTAGTAAGTCTTAATGATGAAATAAAGTTAAAATTATAAGGTTGTAATTCATAATTCTGATATAGAAAATTGAAATATTATTATCAATGTTATGAGTAAGTTAGCCGTTATTATTTGAAAGAACGAGATAAAAAGCTGAAACTATGCGATAGTAAGCGATGATTGTTATAAGAAGTCAGAGTTATAGCTAATCTCATAATTTAGACCAACCATCTCATATTTTTAACTTTATAACACATATTTATGAATGACAATCTCATAATCCTGAATAATCTTATAATCATGACTTTCAAATCTCATATCTTACTAATTTATAATTTTAATTTTTCATCTCATAATTATAACTAACTTTCTCATAATCATGACTTCATCTCAAGTTTGACTTTTTTTTCCCAATAATTATCTTAATTTCATAATAATTGCTTCCTATTTCATAGCATCAACATTTTGTCTCAAAATCATGACTTACTTTCTCATAATTTTGACTTAATCTCATCATTTTTTTTTCTTTTAATTTTGGCCTTTTATCTCGTAATTTCAAACTTTTGTCTTGTCATTATGTCAAACCATTGTATGATTTTACCTAATCTCATTATTTTGCCCTTTTCCTCATAATTTTGACTTTCCATTTCATGATTAAGACCTTTATCCTGACAATTATTATATCTTTTTATCTTGACCTATCTCATAATTTGGATTTACCATCTCATAGTTTTGACTTTATGTCTCATAATTATGATTAACTATGTCCTCATTTTTGCTTTGTGTCATAATTTTTACATTTTATTTATAGTTGTTTCTTTGTATTCTGATAATTTATGTACTTTATCTCATAATTGATTTTGACTTTATTTAGTAATTTGGATTTTTTTTCTGATAATTGTAACATACTTCTTCAAAATTCTTTATTATTGTTCTCTCACTATTAACTTATTCCTTATAATTCTGACTTGTCACATGATAATATTAAACCAACTCAAAATATTATGTTTTCGTATCATAATTTTGACTTCATGTTATGATTTTAACTTTTTCTGGTCATTTTGACTTTTTGTCTCAAAATTATAAAATTTAATCTCTTAATTATGACATACTATGTCATAATTTTGACTTCATCTCATAATTAGGACTTTTTTCTTATTTTTTTAAACTTTTTGTCTCTACTTGTGACTTTCTTTCTGATCATTTTGAATTTTCCTCATAATTCTGACTTATTTTTCTCATAATCTCAATTAAAGATTTACATTTTTTTCTTCTTACCATGCTTATTTTTATATTTTTCTTTTGTCAGTGGCATCCACAGGGCTAAGTTACAAAATTTTAAACAAAAAAAAAGTGATTTATTTGCATAATTAAAATCTACAGGAACATAGGAGAAATTAGACAAATACTTCAGGGTGAATTAGCTTGTATAACTTATAAAAGTTTTACAGGGAAAGATTAAAAGTAAACTCATCTGATAGGTAAATCAACAAATAATCGACGAAGTACTAAAAATGTCTAACTTTCATCATCGCTTATAAAAAGAGCATCAGATATAGAAATGTTTTGAGCTTTTTTTGGCTACACAGGTGATTAAAATTAAGTACCCAAGCACTACTTTCACTTTTATTGGGGTAGTATTTGACCAAGAGTATCTATACTTCAAAAAATAATGATGTTGTTTACTTTGTTGTGTCCACCTCTGCCTCTAATTTATTTTCTGAAGATATTCTCCTGGAGTTCATGTACCTGTAGAAAATATCATGTTAACCCTTTGACTATCTTCAGAAGCCCTCACATACTTTCAAATGTCTTTATTTCATCAGGTCATTTTCCCAACAAGGCCATGCCATCAGCAGGGATTCTCCCCTGGATACAGGGCATCTTCTGCAACGCCAACAACCCCTGCTTCAGATATCCCACCAGAGGAGAGTCTCCGGGTGTTGTCTCCAACTATAACAACTCAATGTAAGAAAATACACGAGCCTGTGAAACCTTGTACATTTTGTTCTGGATCAGAACCTCAGCAGTTAGTATCTTCAAGGATAATGCTTTTGATATGTTTAAAATGTTCTGATGAGGGTCTCACAATCACTTATATTTTATCTTAATTGCAAGCGGGGAAGTACCATGTCCAAATTGTGCAGAAAGTTTGATTCAGGATAAACAGGAGACTGGCTATTGCTAATGCTTCGCCCACAATCAAAGGTTCAATATCTAACCAGGATGAATGTGGACAGTTTTGTATCTAAATGACCAAATAATGAAACTGAGAAGCAAGCTGATGTATTTTAATGTTAGAGACTGTCATTCTTCCCTGGCCTGCCGGGAACTGTAGCTTTTTAAAAAAAACACTTAAGTCATTGTTGCTTACTGTTCCAAATGAGTGTCCTAAGTCAATTGCTTATTGCCTTTAGTGTATTAGAAGGATTGGGTCATTTAGAATGGGTAAAACTGCCTAGGTGAGGTATTTGTCTTGGCTAGAGCAGCTTGTCTAATCATGAGTGGTAAAGACACCCATCATTTATGTCATTATGACTGTGCTTGAGGAGAGGTTGGAAATTGGCTTCATACATCTCTTAAAGTTCTGGATAGACAAATCTATCAAGACAGACAGAACACTGAGTTGCCCGTTGTAATAGTAAAACTCCAGGGTGCAGGATTCAGTCGTCCCAAGCAAGATTCAAGCAATAGATATTTCTGGCCGTGAAACAAAAAACAGTGTTATCTGCATATGAAGACATCCTTTGTTGCAGTTTATAGGCATAGGTACAGTGAATATGGAGGTAGGTTCTGATGTCATCAGCTAGTGACCATCAACAAGCTTCTTACACCTCTCAACTGGAGTTTTGGACCACTCTTCTTTTGCAAACTGCTCCAGATCTCTCAGATTTGAAGGGTGCTTCTTGCAACAGCAGTTTTGAGATCTCTTTATAGGTGTTCAACAGGATTTAGATCCAGGCTCATTGCTGGCCACTTCAGAACTCTCCAGCGCTTTGTCTCCAACAATTTCTTGGTGTTTTTTGATAGTCTCCAGATTTCATGATTTTTTGCACACAGTCAAGGCACCCAGTGCCAGAGGCAGCAAAACACCCAAAACATCCTTGAACCTCCACCATGTTTGACTGTAGGTACTGTGTTCTTTTCTTTGTAGGCCTCATTCTGTTTTCTGTCAACAGTAGAATGACGTGCTTTTCCAAAAAGCTCTACCTTAGTCTCATCTGTCCTTAAAATGTTCACCCAGAAGGATTGAGGCTTACTCATGTACATTTTTGCAAACTCCAGTCTAGCTTTTTACGTCTCTTTGTCAGCAGTGGGGCTCTCCTCAGTCTCCTGCCATAGCGCTTCATCTCATTCAGATTACAACGTATGGTCCGAGCTGACACTTTTGCACCCTGAGTCTGCAGGACAGCCAGAATTTGTGTGGAAGTTGACTGAGGATGTTTATCCACCATTCCAACTATCCTGCGTTGCATTCTTTTGTCAATTTTTCTCTTCCATCCACATCCAGGGAGATTAGCCACAGCTCCATGGATTATAAACTTCTTGATTATATTACGCACAGTGGACAAAGGACTTTCAAGATCTCTGGAGATGGTCTTGAAACCTTGATATTATTCATATTTTTCTACAATTTTGCTTCTTAAGTCCTCAGACAATTCTGGGCTCTTCTTTCCTCTTCTCCATGCTTGGTGTGACACACACAGGCACACAACACAAAGGCTGAGTCAACTTTCATACATTCTAACTGGCTTCAGGTGTGATTTTATATTGCCAGCACCTGTTACTGCCACAGGTGAGTTTAAATGAGCATCACAGGCTATCATAATATAAGAAATGAAAGAGACCTTGAGGATTAAATACTAAAGTTAATTGTTGGTGCTTAGCAGATAAGGGGATTATCTCTAAACTCTACAAGATTCTTGTGAAAAATAAATTAAGCTGGAAGAAAGAAGGCAAGTGTTCAATATCAGATGAAAGCTGGTCAAATATGTGGAATTTTGTGTGGAAACTTACAAACTCTCATTTGTGGAAGAAATTTGATTGTCACGGTTGTATTCGTGTTTTTGTTACTCCAAAGTAGAAAGCACGTTTTGCAGAAGGGGAAACCAAATGTTGGAGTCAGGACGGGTTTTAGGGAGCCAAGCACTGGCACATTTTCTGGTAATGCTCATTAATAAAAACCCTTTTAGTTAAAGTTTCATAAAGCACCAAAACCCACTGTTGACTTAGATTTACTGCTGCAGTTTACCACATTATTTCTAGTAAATGTAGATTTTCATACAGGGAGCAGTGATAAATTGTACATGTTTAGCATATTGACCTCTGCTTGTACAAAAGCTATGACTAGATGCTGGTTACTTCCTGAACTCACAACAATACATGAGTGGATTGATATTATAAATGATTTTTATGTTCTGCAGAAAGATGTTTTTGTTAAACTATAGGCCAACTGGATTTAATAGGTCAAACCCATTCAGACAGATTTAGTGGAGGTGACTAACCAAGAACCTTATGGTGCTATCTATTCTTAGCAAACTCCATTTTTTCCTCTGCCAAGGAGGTTGTGTGATCGGGTCCATTTGTTTGTTTGTTTGTTAGCAACATAACTCAAAAAGTTGTGGACGGATTTTGATGAAGTTTTCAGGAAATTTCAGAAATGACATAAGGAAAAACTGATTAGATTTTGGGAGTGATCTGGATCACCATCTGGATCCAGGAATTTTTTTTAAGGATTCTGTACTATTGGGAGATAGGGCTTATGGCAGAGCTCTGCACTGTTACCACTTTACACCAGGAGATGGCGGACATGAGTAACTTCAATCCCAGCATCATTTTGGGTGTGTTTCCATTCAAAGTTTTGGAGTTTATAGAGTTTGAAAGACGCACCCACGCCTGGTCGAGGAGACGAGTCGGAGCGTAACAGAGAGAAAGACAGCAAATTGTAGCGAGAATACACACAATGCTGGGAGGAATAGAGGAATATTCCCCCTCTGCCATGACTTCCAGTCATCCAGTGAGACCATGGGTGAGACTGTCAGTGCAACTGTAGACACCAGCAGGCAATGTTTGCGCCATGACAGTCCACCTGTAGCAACGCCAGTGCTTTGCCTCATTGTATTTCCACCCCACTGGGAAGGGAGTAATCAGCAAATGATGTGGTGGGGGGCACATGGGGACGTACCCAGGAATTTTTTAAAGGATTCTTCACTATTGGGAGATAGGGCTAATGGCGGAGGTCTGCGCTCTCTGAGTGCTTTTCTAGTTATTGTAATTGTGATGTACTTTTCCTCCTCTTGAGTCTATTTGTGGTATGCTCTTGATTGATCTCTTTATGTTGTACCTCATTCTTAATACTAAGAAAAGAAAAGCAAAAGGCTGAATTGTAGAGGAAGTTCAGCCACTCTTCCATGTATGCTCTGTATATTGATGTCTACCTTTCAGAACAGAAAAGATAAATGATAGAAATGCATTGTACTGAAGAACTCTGCTTCAGAAATGCCATGTCATTTGAAGTGCAGGTGCGAAGCATAATTTTATTTGGGGCAAAACCCAACAAAAATCTCACCATCATTAGTTTGATTGGTTTTCTTTTGTCAGAATGAAAAAGACTGATGCAAAAATAGTTGCCAACTGATCAGATTTCCCATCCCTGTGGTAATGTCTGTTGAACAGAAGAATTTTTCATTCTGTAGCCTTATTATTAAGATCAGATAACGCTGCATCATATTATATTTAATTAAAGCAACAGTGAGGACCTTTATCTGGTTATGAAACAGACTGGAATAAATACTGATGCCTCCATGTGGCATTTAAAAGCACACGAGATAATCAGGGACAAGACTGATTACTTCTTTGTAAACATATTTGATGCTTTAAATGTTGGCGGTTGTCAGATGAAGACCTGACAGCATGCTATAGAAACAGTCTGTTTTAAACTCCAGCAAAGATTCTCGATGAGTGATAGGTTTGACTTAAAGGTAAACAGGAGGAAGCTTTGATTTAAGATTTTAAAACACACTACTTATAGTAGACATGTGCAGGACAAAATCAGCATTGAGATAAGAGCAGAGGTGTTGTCAGGCCCGCTCACAGAATTGGGTTAGGATTAGAATGAGCCCTCCCCTCTTTGTTTTACTGATATCATTGCATGAGTGTTGGATCAGTGGCATTGATGCTAACGTCCTGACCATAGACTGTAGAAAGAATTAGACAAACCCTGTGTAACGTCAGCCCTCTGCTTACCATAGGCGGAGTCAAAAAGCTGTTGAAGCCAATCCGCGGTGGCTTCCGTATTGAAATTGCGGTCTCAGCTGAACTCTGGATCAACCTAACAGTCCGCCCACTAAGCGCGACTTCCTGTCAGCTAGCTAGCTAGCATTCTGGTTGACAGAAACGTAGCCTCTGCCTGTCCAGCTATCTGTCAATCAAATGAGATGCGCCAATTAGTCCACAGTGAGGTTAAACATCGAATATGGTCATCACAGATTTATTTACAATGGACCATGATTTTCCTGACCGCCATGGGGCCCCCAGAAAGCTGTCCTGTTTATCCCCCCTCATTGGTGGCCTTGGGTGTTATCTTTAGACACTGTGATAGTGAGGTCCAGTATGAATGGATGCCTCTAATGTGAACGTGCCCTGTGGGATGGAAAGTGAACTCCTGATGGGACCGTGTCAGTAATGTTTAATGCATCCTTTTCAAGACGCCTCCACATTATATAATCAGTGTTACCAACTAGTACATATACCCTCAATCTTTTACTCGCCTTACTGTATGTGTGGACGTTGTGTGTGTATTAGTGCCTGTGTTCCTCCTAACCAAGAAGCCCAGGAGCTCATTCTTACTACCTTACGCTATTGGATAAGAGCTGCTTCTTTCCCCAGAGGGGTCAACAAAATCAACACAAAGCAAAGGTTCCTCTCAGGAGCTGGAATCTACACTGATTCATGTGTATTTTGTGCTTGTCACAGATTGGCCCGGTTCTACGTTGATGCCCAGGAGCTTCTACTCAACGAGACAGAGGTCCAGCAGCTTAGCCGTCTTTGGCTCGAAATGACATCCTTTGCAAACTTTATGGACACTTTACGCAACAACCCATCTCTGCTGTCAGGTAAAGGGCAAATGTGGAGAAACGGCTCGGCCTGTAACACTTTTCCCTGAGAGTAAAAGCCTTTTTATCTCTAACTCTGTAATCAGAGAAGAAGAAGACCAGACCAGTGACGTGAGTCAGGTATCTTTGATTGTAGCTTTCTGACCAAATTGTATCACCAAAAGTTTATTATAAACTCCTATCTCGACCTGTCTAACCTGATTACATTTTCTCTTTCTGGGGTTTTTCATTACTTGTGCCCATCAGAGCACATCCTTGCTTTCTATTTCACTTAAAACAATGTGATCTGGCTCTTAAGGTCTCATTTACTATGTACCCCTTACTGTGTACTCTTGAGAAATAGTCAAGAGTTTCATTTCTAAACGGTGTTTGGCTCTCACTTTATTTACAGTGGCTTTTCTCATTGTCAAACAGCTTATTCTGAATATGTATGCTTTGGAATTTCCAAGAAAGTTACTCAATATTACTTCAAAGAGATTAGTGAAACCTGTTGGCAGTAATGTGCGTACAAACCTATCCTCCGTTCAGTGTACTTTCCTTTGAAATCCCTGCCAATCTGTCTAGCTGTGAATCATTTCCTCTGTGAATTACACCGCCAGCCAGGTGGTTAAAACACTTTTCTAGCTCTGCTGTTTTTCTTCCAGGCCGTGGACTGAAGGTTGATGACATCCTGAAAGACGACGAGGTCTTCACCGCCTATCTTTTGCGAGATGTTCCCCTCTCAGAGTCTATAGTCTACCAGCTCGTCAGTGCAAAGATACGACTAGAACAGGTGGAGTGTCAGCGTACAAGTTCAACCAAGTTTCTATAAAATAATGCAGAAGAATTGATATATGGTGAAAAATATTTACCCCATTGGATGTTTTACCTTTTTTACTGATTTTATAAATCAATCATGGTCAATATCATTTGGCTTTTTTGACAAAAAAGACCCTCTTTGATGTCAAAGTGAAAACAGTTTTCTACAAAGTAATGTCAATTAAATAAAAACATATAGTGTAAAATAGTAATGCAAAATATTTTCCCTCTTCAAGTCAGTATTCAGTAGATACACCTTTGACTACATCACAGCACTGCGTCCGTTGCATCATTCATTTTACCCTCTACCTTTACAAGCCTTCCAGGGATGACTGCTGAGAAGCATCCCCACAGCATGATGCTGCCACCACTGTGCTTTACAGTGGGGATGGTGTGTTTGTGGTGATGTGCAGTGTTTGGTGTACGCCAAACATAGCGTCTTGTCTGATGGCCAAAAAAAAAAAAAGGCACCATTTGGTCTCTTCAGACTAAAGAGCTTTTTTTCTACTTGACCATGGAGTCTCCCGTTGCCTTTTGGAAAACTTTATTGGAGACTTTATGAGTTTTCTTCAGCAGTGACTTACTCTTTGCTACTCTCCCATAAAGCTTTATTAACTGGTGAAGAACCGGGGCAACAGTTGTTGTATGCAGAGTCTCTGCCATTTCAGCTGCTGAAACTTGGAACTCCTTCAGAGTAGTCATAGGTCTATTGGTGGACTCCCTCACTAGTCTCCTTCTTGCACGGTCACTCAGTTTGTGAATATTTATGCAGTCACATATTTTACATTACATATTTTTATTTAATTCTCATTATTTTGTTGAAATCTTTTCTCAGTTTGACATAAAAGGGTATTTTGTATTGTTTATTTGGTAAAATATCCAAGGGGTGAATACTTTTTTACAGGCACTGTAAATTTTTGTTCATATTTTGAGGCAAATGCAGCCATAAACCCAACAGTAAACCTTTATTTTTCATGTTCTTCAGTTTGCCTTTGGTATCCCCGACCTTCAGCTGAAAGACATAGCCTGCAGCCAGGCCCTGCTGGAGCGCTTCCTCATCTTCCCAAGTCGCATGGGGCTCCATGTGGTCCGCAACGCCATGTGTGCCCTCAGCCAGGAAAGCTTACAAAGGATTGAGGACGTCCTTTATGCAAATATGGACTTCTTCAAAATCTTCAAACTGGTAAGTGATGGCCTTCATTTCTTTCTGTCATCTAGCTCATTTTATCTATCTCTCTTTGGCTTGGTTATGTAACTGAAGTCTATACTGGAAATTATTTGTATTGTCACAGCTGTCATTATTTCCACTTGGAGACAGTGTGAAGGCTGTGTTTGTGGAAGGATGGTATCTCTTTTCTGCTGGTGAGGGCCAAAGTGGCTGTCATTCCTTCTGTCTTATTTACAATGAACCCAGTAAACTGTTTGACTGATGTTTACTGAAGCTGTAGTGGATGTCAGCTAGAAAGAATGCAGACTCATTTTCCATCACATCATTCTAAAGGCAGTGCTGATATCAGCTGCTAAATGATAGCGCAGCTTTGGAGAGAAAACAGTAATATCACCAAAAGTCTGAGAAATGAAGTAGCTACTGTAATCCTGTTAGTTACTTTTCCTTCTACTGTTAGCTCAACATTCAATGGTAGTGAACTTTTTTCTGCCGAATCACACATCTTAGCATTATAGATCAAGCTAGCTAGTATTTTAGTAAACTAGAATGTCAAATATAAACGAATATAAACATCCACTAATGATTAAAGTAGTCATAATGCTGGAGAGCAACTTATTTTAGGTAGCTAGCTTGTATCAGATATTGTTTTACATTAGCTAAATATCTAAGATAGCAAGCTAAATAATATGGGGACTCTAGAGTAATAATCAGAATGTTTAGTGAAGTTTGATAGTAATAATTCAGTTAACAGGTAAGCTAACAATAGGTAATGTGACCGTAATGAGGGTTACCCTATTAAACATGTAAATTTGGCTTTAAATACCCAGGAGAGCCTTGGTGAACCTTATGTTTGTCAGCTAGCTGTAACTTCTTTGGATTAGATGTTGGTTGCTTTCTGCTGTAAGGTACTTAAGTGATTTGTAAAAAGCAAGCTAGCTATCTTACTGACTAAATGGAACAGAAATACTTGATGACTTAGCCAGATTGACCTCAAGATGGAGGTTTTCAAGGTTTGTTAGCTAGTAGTTATTTATGTTAGCAGGTAAGCTAATGTTTGATAATACCAAAGACTACCCCTACTTCTTGGCCACTTGCTTTTATTTGTTTATTTTTTTATGCTTGACATTGGGGTCTGTTGTATGCTAGCAGAAGACAGGTAAATGTTAAAGTGTGCATGTTGCACCCCAAAAAAGGTGGATATCAACACGGTGCTCAGAGGCAGTACAAAGGCACAAAAATTCCTGCATTTTAAGATAGTTTTATTATTAGTCAGCTTTAAGCTAATCTTTTATGGCCACAAAAATATTGGGTACACAATAGTGGTCTTACTCTCTCCATGTGTGGGATTTAGGATTGTGGGTCAGCTAGCTTCTTGTAATTTGTATCTGCAGATTAAATATAACTCCTAACATTGGGTCAGGCTGAAGCAGGGTTGCCAGGTGTGTGTGTGAAAAAAAACAGCCCAAAACCAAGCCAAATATGCCACTTATAAATAGTAGAAGTAAAATAGTAGTAGTAGTAGTAAATAAGCCAGTAAAACCTCTGCCACACCACATATATTGCTTGTGTGCGTGCAGGTGTGCTACTTCTGTGTGGGGTGTACCTCTGTGTACCAGTGTTGCACAGGGGATCTTTGGTTGTGTGCCATGTTCTGTTTTCCTGCTTCTCTGCTGGTTGATTTAGTTGTATTTGATGGTAAATAAAGCAGTTTATTCTGCTTTGGATATTAAATACACATACATAAGACATCAAAAATGGGTCTGCTCAACCTGCAGACAAAAGAATCTACCCCCCACAGTACGTAAAAAGCCTGATTCCACAGGGAAATGGAGGACATGGCAAAGCCAGACGTCAAAACATGTGACAGATGTGATGCTTGAAGACACTGCCACCTAGATTTTGGAAGGATGTCGGTTTGCGGCAAGAAGGAAGCCAGCGCTAGGTATAAACACACCAGACGTTTTGGCCTCACTATTCTGCGTCAGTTTGTGTCTGTGCAACCATCCGCGTGAAAAACATAACTGGGCTTTCAGCCAGTCAGTCAATCTTGATTTATATCGCTCCATTTCATATAGGTTATCCAAAGATACTTAAAAAAAAGCACATGTTTAGGCCATAGATTTATTGTATAATTTTCAAAGGCCCAACATTAATCCACCATGAGCACAATGCCTGCCAACATTCAGTAAACAGCAGTTGCAAACAAACCCCCCTTCCATTTAGGAGGCAGAAACCTCAAACAGATCCAGACTCATGTTGAATAGTCGTCTGCTGCATCCATGTGATAGAAAGTTTTACAGAGCACATCAGGACATCTTAGAGAAAAAAGGATACAAGGCTTCTAAATTTAAAAAGACAAATGACCTTTAATGTACCTTTATTAAAGGCTTAGTTCTCCACATCAAATAGTTGCTTACAATCAAAGTAAATGAAATATTCCAACATTTAGATACAGGAAATTTAAATTAAGTTTAAATATTCTCAACATGTTAGGAAGAAACATCTACAAATTTAAACTTCACAATAATAACTTCTATCTTATTTTAATATTAATGTGTATCAGTAAAGCTTTGACATGGCATTAGTTTTGTAATTATGATGTTATTTATATTTTCATTTAACTCATTAAAAATGCATGGTTAGTTCTCTTTATTAATAAGCATTCTTTTGGGCAAACAGACTTTAAAAATAATACATAGCACATTTGATTCTGCACATTTTCATTATAATTACACATCTGGTGCCCCTGGCAAAGTATTTCTGGCAGTGCGGTGAAGTTTTTGGAATTGAGTTAAATTAACTACTGTGGTTACAAACCTGATTCACTTCATCAGTGCGGCTCACTAACATGTCTGAAATTGATTGTAGGCTCATCGGCACAGAGGATAAGGCTCTTCTAGGTTTTCAATACACAAACATGACTTGTTTCTGGGATCAGTTACTCTGGGTTTCGGTTGTTTTTGTGGCATCTTTTTGCTATATAAAAACAGCCATTTAAATCATTTCTCAGACATTATGTCCCAGGCAGATTCTTATTAAGCAGGCTGCATTTCAGCTGCTTAGCCAAGCTGATGGAGTCTTCTCCTTGTCAGCAGGCTAATTTTTATGCGTGGCTCTTGTTTGTTTGCTAATTGTTGCTAATTGTTGCATTAGATGACTCACTGCCCTATGTGCAGCCTGTGGTGATGTTAGGACTGTGTGTACGGCTGGTTGGCTGGCTGTTGCCTCAATTACTGGCTTTATTTTAGGGCTTGGAATAAACCTCTGGCCCTGTTTCAAACCGTTTACAAATTTATTTTGAGAACGTGAGAAACATTAAGGAGGCAGTGCTATACAGCTTCACTTTGATTCTGTCTGATTAGTGCCATGAGTCACTGAGTACTGGCTTAATAAAAGAAAAGGCTAGAATTGTTTGTTTTAAGGTACATATGTGTAAAATACTTCCCTTTTGGTTATGGATGTCTCTCAGAATATTTTACTGTATAATAAAAGCTAGAGAGCCATTAAAAAAAGCAGACACACTGAAGAGTTTGACCTATATTTAAACTTTCCCCTCCACACACTCCCACTGCGTCCAGGTTCAGCTGACTGGCTCAGGGTGCCGGCATGGCATTATCCCTCTTGGCCTTTTTCTCTAATGGGCTTAGCCAGACCCCGCCCACAGTTTGAGGTATTCTCTAAGACGTGATGCTGCATCTAGTGTAAATAAATTACCAGCATGTGCCAGTTTCAGGGTTCAGCTCAGGAACACAGCTGCTGGCACACCTGGCTGTTAGAGAACCAGACTGTAGGAAGACGCTAGGAGCACGAGAGGGTTGCACGGTCTTGCATAACCTTTGTCTTGAGGACATTACAGAGATTGTTTATTTGAAAGTTTGAGAAAAAGCCAAGTGGAAACGATGAAGCCTTGCTGGATTTAATGGATGCCAGAATAATTTGACTATTTCATCTTTTTCAATTTTGATTTTTTTTTTTTTGAATAAATGAACATATTTATAAATCTATACATCATCGGTTTCTGTTTATCCATCTAACTGTCCAGTGTAAGCTGCAGTTACTGCTCCTCAGTATCTAGGACTAAGAAATTAACAGCACTTACAGCCACTTTTCTCTCTTTGATGACCTCGACTTATGATGTTCTGTAGAGTAAAAATACTGTTTTTTAGTGAAAGTGAGTTAACCATTTTGAAATCTTGAATAAACAACTAAAATAAACTCATTATTACATAGATAATAGCTACATAAATGATGTGTAAAAACATAACTAATAATATAATTATATGATAATGGGGAACAATGGAAAATGTACTCATTTTGCATTAATGGAATAAAATGTGCAGATGCATTCCCTCCCAAAGTTTCTTTGCTTTTTGTAATTTAAAAGTAAATCTGAAAACGTGATTTTTACAGGACTTTCAACCTGCAAAATTATTTATATTTTTTCATCTATTTCAGCTGTTCCAAGGAAAGCATTAAAGAGTTATGCCGATAAAGATATAGTAGTGTTGGAAGAAATCTTTCTATAAATAGGATGCCTTAAGAGTCCATACAACTATTCTAGAATTTTAATTCTCAGTTTTGAGGATGTTTTGCTTTTTCTTTCATTTACAACTTATTTTATCTTTGGATATCCCAAAACAAAGCATCAAAATATTTGATGTAATATCATCTTTCTAATGAACCCCACCACACTTTGAGCCTCTTACCTTTGGCTGAGATGCTTTTCTTTATTTTTCATCAGTAGAAAAAAGGTGACAATGCACTAACAATGCTTTGTAGTACAAAGACACCTGTGTCTGGAAGGCCCAATCACTGGATAATCAGTTTTCATGGCTACCATTACAACATGAAGGCAAAGGAACACTCCAAGCAATTCAGACAAAGTCTATTGTCAGAGGATGGATACAAAAGAGTTTTCAAGGTCACTGAACATCGCCTAGATTTCATTTATATCCGTCATCAAGAAATGGAGGGAATATGACACATGTGTAAGTCTGCCTAGATCATACCATCCTCACAAACTGAGTGACCGTGCAAGAAGGAGACTAGTAAGAGAATCCACCAATAGACCTATGACTACTCTGAAGGAGTTACAAGCTTCAGCTGCTGAGATGTAAGAAACTCTGCATACAGCTGTTGGCCGGGTTCTTCATCAGTCAAAGCTTTATGGGAGAGTGGTAAAGAGAAAGCCACTGTTGAAGAAAACTCAGATTAAATGTTAACTAGAGTTCACTAGAATGCCTGATGAGACCAAAATGGTGCTTTTTGGCCATCGGACATGATACTATATTTGGTGAACATTTAACACTGCACATCACCGTTAATTGTGAAGCAGGGTGGTGGCAGCATCATGCTGTGGGGATGCTTCTCATGGGGATGCTAAAACATTGGGGGGCACCATCATGGGGTTTGGGCAACAGATTGCACAGCTGCTGGCAGAGAATAAGTGATGGCCCATGAGAGTAAGCAGCAGCAAAAAACTTGAATCAGATACAGTACAGGCAGCATCCAGAGACAGTTCCCACTGCCAGACACTTTCCTGTTTGCACGTGAGCACTAGATGACCGTTGCATCGCACAGCACCACACACTCACTGTCCATGTTGCATCCATTAAATATAAAATACCTTATTCTCTGCCGTGTGAATATCATGCTTTCTTTGTAAACACAGAAGCATGCAGTGTTTCATTTTGAATGCAGAAAAAAAAGGACGTTTGGTGCTTTGTATTGACGATGCTTTGACAGCTGTGAGCCCTGTAGTGTATCCTCCGTGTTGACACAAGTCAGTGCATAACATTTCAAACAAGAATATGAATGTTTTTTATCCTACCTGTGATGCACTATATTACTATATTGAATGGTGCAGTTGTTATTTCTCTTTTCCTGGCATGCAAAGATGCATGTTGGCAGCATTTTTATAAAATATGCCAAAATGATATGACACACCATGTCCAGAGCTGCCTGGTCTGCATTAGTGCTGTAGTACTGTAACATCTTAGCGGTGATCAGTGCATTAAACTCATTAGCTCTGTTAAGTTTTAAAGCCCATTACCACACTGACCTCCAACTTTTCCTCCCCTCACTACACTCCCGACTCCCTTTCTCCCATATCCACCTCTCCTCTCATCACCTTCCTCATTCACTCACTTTCTGCCTCCTCACCCTTAACACTGCCTTCCTCCTTCCTTCGTTCATTGAAATGTGAGCGGGAGGAATGTGAGAGGAAGGATATCGCATGTGTGTGTTTGTCTTTTTGCATTCGGGGTTTCCGTAGCTCTCTGCCCTGTGCCCCGGCCAGGCGTTTTCTAACACCTACTGCTGATGGGTTCTGAAGAAGAACAGTCATTAAAGGGAATCATTTTAGGAAGTCTGACGTAGGTTCATGAGTAGAAATGAAACTCTGAAGACATGTTCCTTTCTTTTGAAACATGAAAGAAAGACATTTGTAGCTGCTGTAAAATTGTTTTCCTGTCCAATGTGAATGTGATTTTATCTGAGGTTATCACAGGACATGACAAAAAAAGAGCAGTGATGATTCTGATACAAAGAACAAGTTGTATTCGATGTTTAATCTCTGCTCATCTAAATTCAAAAACACAGCACAAGTATTCCTCATTTAACTGGTGCTTCTCGTGACTTTTCTCTCGCCAGATGCCTCAGGTTGTGGACAGCGGCTCACAGGGGATCGACCTGCACTTCTGGGGTCGGGTTCTTAAGGCGATGTCGGAAAGGATCCAAGTTGTAAGTGCTCCAAAGTCCATGTATCCCTTCTATTACCTCCACAGTCCTGTGGGATCAGAGGCTCTTGTATTTTTAGCCCTGCAGGAAACTCGCCTCTTCCTCTGCTCCCTGTTTGAGAGTCGCTCAGAGAGAGGAGGCCGAGTGATGGGCTTAACAATGTGGGGTGTACAGGAGTGTGTTAACAACCTGCACGTGTTCTATACATGCACTCAGAGGTAGACTGTTATGACATATGTGTCATTGTGTGTGCATGCAAATCTACAGTATCTGCTTCAATGTCTGCATGCACACACACAGGGGATTGAAAGGACTACAGAAATATTCAAAGAGAATATCTATCTAAAGAATATCTGAATCATACTGAAGAAATAGGCATGAATAGAAGGTATTTTAAAGAGACTGGATAGAAAAGTTCACAAGATAATGCAAAGACATTCTGTACTTTACAACAGTTCTTACTTTGAGGTCAGTATAGATTTTTCTCTGGAGCATTCATGATAGATCTACTGTTGGATTGGGATGGATTAAGCTAAAAAAATTAATTCAACCTTGGATTCAGCATTAAAGAAAAGAGCAGACAACAGGTCTGTCTTCAAGCTTTGATCAACTTTTCAGACTATGATGATAAAGCAATGACGTAATAAAAACGACATGGAAAAGCTCTTTCTGGGTCAAAGTACGCCTTTCTGTCTTTGTAGTCAATCAAATTAGCTTATACTTTAGGTGGCGTTATTATTCAAAATTTAAAAAATGGGAACGACGTAAGGGAAAATTGAATTGCATAGCTAACATGAAAATTACATATTTCAATTTGAATCACACTCACAAAATTTATTTCCATGACTTACAAACTTTTATGTTATCAGTTATGACAAAATTGAGTATGTTAAACATTTTAAGTTTAACAGTGCAGCTTTAAGCTTATTTTCTTTAGAGCTCTTGGTAGTTTCTAAAACTAAGTTAGCTACAATTAGTAAGTTATACACAGAATATTTGAAGGTCTATCATTGGCAGTAGGCAAGAAGTAGGCAGTTTCTTGGGGTTGCCTGCTCCAAGAGGCCTTTAGATGGAACCATTATAGGTGTGAATTGAATATGTGGTATATTTCTAAAACTAATTTTAATGATTAAAGCATGTATTTTAGATTCAGATATGGGTTTGAGTGAATTTAAGGCATCGGAATAGAGTTTTCATATTCAAAAGGTTTCCAGTAGACCCAATAGCAAGGTCCAACCCTCTAAAAATCAATAAAAAGCACAGATCTGAGGAAGGGTACACAAAAACTTCTGCTGCCCTGAAGGTTCCCAAGAGCACAGTGGCCTCCATGATTCTCAAATGGAAGAAGTTTGACACAACCAGGACTTTTCCAAGAGCTGGTCGCTTGGCCGGACTGAGCATACAGGGGGGAAGTCCTCAGTAAGAGAGGTGACAAAGAACCGACTGGTCTGTGAGTGAGATCCTATGTGAGGAGATGGGACAAAGTTGCAGAAGGACAGGGTCCTATGTTTACTTTGAAAAATATCCTAACAGTCCAAATGGTCACTACTGAGGGAAGCAGGATTGCAGTGAGCCAATTTTTGTTTTTGGAACAGCAAGAGCCAGTGAGAAACCCCTTCAAAATAAGGCTGTGAGTACTAGTGAAACAAAAAGAGGCCAGCATTAATTGAGAAAAAAGAAGTGTATTAATTGATGACAGTTACTGCTGCCATATTTTATTTAGTAATTTCTGCCCATTTATAGATGATTGCATTTGATTTAATGCCAATAGCCATAATTCACTATCATTTACAGAAGTGATCAAAGAAAATAACAGAAATTATTAAACTCTGAATAAAATCTTCATAATTAGTTATGTTCTGTTTTTCATTTTCAGTTTATAAGAATATTTTCATACATATTAAATGTACAAAAATACAGACAGACTTTAAGAGACCAGGACAGGGAGATACTGCAGGTTGGATTGTGTGTTTCAGCACGTTCACTGTAAATCCCATGGGGTGGTGTGTGTATCCCATCATCACCTTACCCAGGAGGTGGGGGAGAGAGAATGTGGGGGGGTAGTCGAAGCTGACATTCCTTTGAGGTGACACATCCTGTAGGTGGGACCTTCAAATCAGCGTGGTGACAGAGAGGCGAGCCAAATGCTCTCATAGCCCACATCTCCTTCCTCTCTCTTCAGTCAGTGTGAGAAATGCAAAATAAGAAAAAGGAGGAAAAGGTTGTGTGAGTGAAATAAATTAGGGGTGTGTTTAAGCGTCAGTGGGAGCGTATTTATATACACAGAAAAGCTGGCTTCAAGTGGGGGCATAGAAATGTAATGAGTCACGTTCATTCCTGACCTTTTTGAGACAGTTTTTGATTACCAGTATTAGCACAGATTTATTTTTATTTAACCTTTATTTAACCTCCTTAAGATTAAAAGTCCCAGTCGAGACAGGCAGCCACACAGTTAACAGATTCAAGAATTATTCTCTACAACCTGTAAGAGGATTATAGAGCTATACTAATAATGATCCTTATGTATAAATAGTCCTGGAAGGAGCCTAAAACATGAGCCTTTAAAAGATCATATCCATGTCTATGTATTTATGTCCATAGAAAACACAACAATGGACATCCCTTATATACAGACAACAGCAGAGAAGACATGTAAAATCAAACAGATACAATTAAATCACAAGGGTTTTAATAGGAGAGAAAAGACTGACAAAATAGAACAATTCAATAAATTATAGCTCACAGCTTATACACGTAAACAATTAAGGTATGGACACATAAGTACATGAAAAAAATCAAAGTTGAATATTAAAATATTTTAAAATTTCTGCACTTTATTTGATATCTTTGTGCTTTCATGTAGCTTGTTGTACTTTTTGATATTTACTGCAATGCAAATTATGTACTTAAGTACCTCTAGGTTGCTTTAAAGTTACTTTTAGGTCGCTGAAGTAAGGAAATAGATCTTCTACAGTCACCTACTTTTTGATATCAAACTTAAATCTTTTTTTCTTATTTATTTGTATGCTATGATAACAAATGCATCCTGCATTTTCTATTTATGTTGCCATGTTCTTTACCTATCAGCACAAAACATGCAATCAATTAATCAATCAATTAAAACACTTCACAAAGATTGCAGGGCTAGACTGGACTGTGATGTATTATCATAAAGGCTGAACACTTATCACCATGAGCTCAACACTAGCAGTATTAAGCCCTGTTACAGTGATGAGGAAGACCTTCCCTTTAATAGGCAGGGACCTCCAGCAGAACCAGAATCATGGTGACAGCCATCTGCTGAAGCTGTACTGGAGATGGAGAAGGAGTAAGGCCTGCCACACACTACAGGATATTAAGCAAGATTTGCCTCCCCCAGATTTGCCATCACGTCAGATAAAATGTTTGATACTTACGATTCTGGGTCGTAGTGCTGCTGACGGAGTACCCACAACAACCAATGAGAGCGAGCAGACCAGGTAGCGTCACCAGATGAATCACAGGTACTTTCACCGCTCACAACCATAAACACAACTGTAATTCCAGCCAGGATTTCGTCCTGAGTCTTTTCCTTGTTTTACGATTGTTGCTGCACCTGTAACGCATGCCAGGACAGCCTGTTGTGGAGAGACAGCAGGACGTATTGACAGACATGTGTGTTTTTTTTCTGAAGTCATGTGCTCACGTGAGGTTGTAGGCAGGTTGGCAGGTGTGTGGTGTCCAGTGATCTGACAATCTGGCTGAGTCACCTAGTGTGTGCGTTCAGAGGATTAAAGATGAAAAATCTTTGGATAGTCCTGAAGTCTGTGTTCTCCCATGGTTTTAAAATCGTTTCAGATTAAAAAATCATCTACTGTGTGGCCGGCCTAAGGGAGGTAATGGGTGAGGAAGAAGCAGGAAGAGAGAAGAGGGGTATGCAGAGAGAGGGACAAGAGAAACAACAAAACAACAAAAAGAAGACAAATTTATGGTGGTCATGGCTGTGAACTTATCTTCCATTTTGTAGTGTATGGTTAAAACATCAGAAAAGATGCTAGCAGTATGTGGAGAATTAACATAATTAACATACACATAACCTTGTCTGGCTGCACGGTGGTGTAGTGGTTAGCGCTGTTGCCTCACAGCAAGAAGGTCCCTGGCTCACTTCCTGGTCATTTTTCTATCTTGAACTAAATGTATCTGACTTCCAGTTTGGATATAGAACTGCTTTTATGGGAAAATCGAAGGTTTTAACATGAACTTAACCACAGAAAACAGAACTTGTTATGTACTGAAAAGGAAATATGTGGACAGTAAAAAGTAAATGTTTGATGACACATGGTCCAGGTGACCTCTGACTTGTCTACTGAGCTGTCTGTGAGTTTTTAAAACTGAAATGAGACATTAAAGAGCAGTGGTGGACTTATTTTACATCACTGTGGCTGCAGGGAGATGCTTCAGTGGCCTAACCAAGGTTTGTTGAAGGCAAAAATAAAGCATTCAATAAATTGCAATTGAAAAAATATTAGCGCACTAACTGGGGATCATTAATTACAATTAATGCAATAAATGTCGACAGCCCTAACTTCAGTGTGTTTCATTATCTACATAAGACTCTTACAGGAGCTTTAACTAGTTTGAAAAGGTTTTCTCAGACTGTGACCTTTTAGGGCTAATTTCATGAATATCTAATTTGATCTCAGGAGAAGCAGAGAAGTGGGACAAAACCACTCGGATATAAAACTCAAAGCATTGTCTGCCTCTTTTGTATTTCTCTGAGAGGAAATGAAACAACCAAGGGAGAAATACACTAAGCTGGATCTATTTTAGTTTTGTCAATAGGAGGATATTTAGTCCATCCATTCTCAAAATGTGAGGAGCGGCGTCCCTCATCATGTTTGCTTATCCTTCAGACTATTGTTTTCATTCATGTCAGACAGCTCACACAGAATTAAAATGAAAAACATGAATATCCCTGATGCTGGATCTGATTTTGCTCAATTTTAGATGACTTAATATTATTTTATGTTCACCTCACTTTTTTAAAGTATGCTCCTAGCTCAGGTGTAAGCTGAGTGCTCCATGCTTTTTTGATGCTTGACCTTGTATTTTAAGCAAACATGCACAATAATCACAGATAATCTTCATCTTTTACAGCTGATGCAGCGGGAGAGCACCCAGGACCTCCTGAAGGCCGTTTCTTCTCTGTTTCAAGATGGAGGCCCTGCCTCGTTCACCCAGCTGATGTCCAGCATGTCGAACCTCTTCTGTGGATATCCAGAGGGAGGAGGGTCCAGGGTCCTGTCCTTCAACTGGTACGAGGACAACAACTACAAAGTGTTTCTGGGAGTCAATGGAACCAAGAGCCAAAGTTACATCTACGACGACTCTGCAAGTAAGTTGTGTGGTGGTGAGATGAAAAAAATCTCAGTTCTTTCTTTCTTGGAAGTATCTGCCCTAAAATCATGGAATAAATTTAGCAGCTGTCCGAATTCTGGCACGTTATTGACTTTTATTGCTGATGTGTTAATAAATCCCCAATACAATAAAATCAATAAATGATAAGATAAATGGTTTTAAAATAGCTACTGTGCTGGTAAAGGCAAATAGACAGACGTAGTTTAAGATTTTGTCCCTGGCATGGCCAATCAGATTTTAAGGTCACCCCTGGCCACCACACCCCTGAAAATGTGGAGCTAAATATCTCCATCATAAAGTTGATGAATAAGCACTGTGTCACCACTTTAGATAACAATACTGTCAGCTGTACATAAATTGACAGCATATGATGGTATTCAGGTCTGGAGTAAAGTTCCCCGTGAGTTCTGGGTCAGTCAATATGATGCTGTCTCTCTTCCCCTTTTATTATTTGTTCTTCTCTATCTCTATTTTTCTTTTCAAACCTCACTGTTTTTGCAATATCTCCACCCTCAGCTCCCTTCTGCAACGCCCTGATGCAGACCCTGGAGGCCAACCCGATCACAAAGATCGTGTGGAATTCAGTCAAGCCCCTGCTGATGGGAAAGATCCTGTACACCCCCGACTCCCCTGCCGTCCACAAGATATTAAAGAGTGTAAGAGAGACCACCTCTAGCCCGACCCCTCACCTCTCTCTCTTCTCACTTCTTCTCGCCCTCTCTGTTTCTTTCACCTCTCTTCATATCTGTTTTTAGTCTTTCAAACCCCCACCCTTCTGAGGAATGAGCTGACTACCGAAGCAAAGGAGGGTGGAGGGTTACGGGGGCGATCTACCGCATTAGGGAAGGGAAAAATTAAACAATACTGAGAATGTGAGGGTGCAGCAGTGATTTTTTTTTTTTCTATTCAGTCTGTCATCTCATTCAGTGGTCCTGACAAATAATAGAGTCTGATCTAAAGAGGATTTTTTTAAACAGGAATTCAACAATCTTCTCCTGACAAAAAAATAACATATCTATCATTTTATGCAAAGTGGCTCTCCTCTTGATAAATGTCTATCTTCGTGAAAGACTTTGAAAAGACCAGAGCTTCAAAAAAATGTATTTTCTTGGGATTGTTCCAACTATTGTTCCAACATGATTCAATTTTAGATGAATAACATTTCCAAAGACATGCATTGTAATTTTGCTGCTCTAATTTTCAACTTTACATGCATGAACTGTAGATTCATTTATTTGTGTGTGTTTGTTTGCTGCAGGCTAACACAACATTTGAAGAGCTGGAGAGGTTACAGAACATGGCCAAAGCCTGGGAAGAGCTGGGGCCTCAGCTGCAGGCTTTCTTCCAGAACAGCGTCCAGATGAACATGATCAGGGTACAAATGATGCAAAAAAAAACAAAACAGAGGAACACTTACATAGGAACAAATTTGAGCTTTTTATTCAGTCATAAGGGACTTTATTATCTAAAAATGTCACTGTGAAGCTTTATTTTTTTTGGTTCATGACTTGAAATTTTAAGTCAGGCGGTCTGCTGTGCTCCAAAAAAATATCTTTTACATGCAACAAGTCTCATAAGTCTGTCTGATTCACTTTAGGACACCTTGAGGAACCCCACGGTGATGAACTTCATGGACCAACATCTGCAGGACACTGACTTCACCACCAAAGACATCCTGAACTTTCTTTACAATGGCCCAGAGGACTGGAGGGAGCCGGGGATGCCTAACTTTGACTGGAGGACAATTTATAACACGACTGACCAGATCATACGCATGTTCAACAAGTATGGAAAGGTAAGAGAATCACATTTTCTTAGCTATTTTCACCTCCTGAATTCTGACATCCTGTAGTCCTTGAGTGTCTTGTTCACACTTGTATCCCAGTGTGGGAGACTCTCTCTGTCAGACAGTGAGGGAGGGGGGTCTCTGAAGGAAGGCAGGACATGATGGAGGAAAAGGAAGACTCAGAAATGTTGGAAGAAACAACCAAGTCCAACTCTATGATAACAATTTCTACCTTTGTATTGCTGTAATGTGTAATTTTAAATGTTCATTGTATCAAAACAAAGCACAGAAGGACATACTGGCTAACAGCGCAATAATGAAGTCCTTCTATTGTGCCTGGAGATCCCTACGGCTGCATGCTGGTGCTAGGAGATGGAGTGATGCCTGCAAGCTAGTTAAAGCAGACAACACAAACTGCACTATTTTCCCCCTTGACATGTATCAATATCAATTCACCTGACAAAACTCTCCCAATTGGCGGCCTACTTATGCTTTTCAGTCTCTTCCTCTGCTCTGCCATCTCCAACTCTAACCTGAATCAGTGCTGCGCCCTTGACTTCAACACACCTCCACCCCAGCATCCACCTGTGGGCTCCAACGCGGGGTTTAAGATGTCATCACTCCACGAATTTTGCATGTAGATAAATCTTTGAGGAGTAATGGGAACCTGGATACCAATCAACACACTTCCTGGTTGTCAAAGAACAAAAATACAAACTTGAAGAGATGATCTGACATGCTAATGTTTCAAAGCTTAAGTTGGCCATAATTTTAACCCTAACCCTAAGCCAGCTGTAATGTAAAAAAGCAGTGAAGATAATTCTGTGAAACTTTCACTCTTTGAAAAAGAAAACCACTGAGTCCATCCACTCCTAATAGAGACCTTCATATTGGTTATTTTGCACAAGCTTGTGTGTCACAGCACTTTGCCAAGATGGAGAGAAAGTGCAACTTTCCAGCTTAGTTCCTTTGTAATGTGGCTGTGATTACATATTTCGGCCTCTATATGTTAAGCTCCATGGTTGCTATCCATATAATACAAAGGAGAGGCACAGTGTTTGAAGAGAGGTTTCAGTGCGAGGGAGAAAGAGCGGGAGAAAGGAAGCTGCAGCTGCTGCTCTGAACTATCAAACACCAGTCTAAATTACTTTGACGGTTGTGGAAAAATGCAAAAAATCAAACCAGCTCTAATAAAACATAATGCCTGATGAGCATTTCTGATTCAGTAAGCAGACATTACACAACGTAATTGTTATTCTTTTATATGTGTGGGAATTTCAAATGAAAAACTGACTCAGTGTGCAAAGCCTTTTAAAACAAAGTCATCTTCCTTGTTGATTTGGATATTGAGATGATAATGTGGTGTGCCTCACAGCTTAATCTGAGGAGGCGCTCTTCTGTGTTTATGCAAGATTCATTCTCTAGCCTCTCATGATATTTCTAAACAGTGCTGCCTTTACTCCCAGGCCTGCCCGCAGGATTGGCTGGACCTCTAAAAAACCCAGTGAAAGGGCCCTCCCCAGATGTGAATTACTGTTGATATCAATACATGTGTGTTGCAGTTGTACTGATGCTAGCATCCTGGCTAACAGTTACCTCATTTTGGAGCCGAAAAGCGTGTCAAAATATTATTGAGTTCTGATCACATTATTTATTCATGCCACTTTTTCAACTGCTTCATCAACTGCTTTTCATCACTGTTTCCACCCAATTTTTGCCTCTTTTAAAGAGTTTTTGCTGCTTTTTAACTACTTTTCTCCATTAGTCCATCCATTGTTGCCCCTCTTTTGCCTAACTTAACCCATTTTTGTTGATTTTTTCAATTTTTGCCCCTTTTAACCATTTTTTGACACTGTTAACTGCTATTTTCCATTTTTCTGCCAAGTTTTTTTTTGTCTAACCTAACCCATTTTTCCGGCTTTGTCCCAGTTTTTGCCTCTTTTAATCCATTTGGACGCCCTGTGACCAGTGTTCACCATTTTTCTTCTAATTTTGACTACTTTTTAAACCTTTTTTTTGCCTCTTCAAACCCATTTTCACCACTTTGTAAGTGCTTTTCACCACTTTGCGGACAGTTTTGCCCCCCCCCCCTTTTTTTTTTTTACCTCTTTTAACCAATTTTTGCCTATTTTTAATTGCTTTTCACCACTTCTGGGACAGTTTTGCCCATTTTTTTTTGCCACTTTTAACTCATTTTTGCCTGTTTTTGCCTTTTGTTTCTTTTTTGCACTTATTCTATTTTTCCTTAAAGTTATTACAGTTCTCTCCACTTTATTCTCTGGCATCCTGACATTTGTCCTCATCATAGCTCAGCTATGAAGTCTGATGTTGCTTTCCAAATGGCTATTTTGTACTACAACATAAGTGAATACAGTTCAATTTTTTAATTCTTTGATCAGTGTTTAATATTCAGGTTATTATAAAAAATTGATATCACAGATTAACTTTACAATGGACCATGATTTTCCTGTCCTCCATGGGCCCCCAATGTGGCAGGGCTTCAGAAAGCTTTTCTCTTTATCCTTCCTTAGGCAGGCTTGCTATTCCTTGTGCGTTGTTTCATCATTTTTCTAAGTAATCACTTTATGAATGTTGCAGGAAATTCAAAAATTTCAAATGCTTTTCTATGGGGGTAAGCAAGCCAAATGTACAAGTGCATTGTGGAGCGGAAGAAATGTGATTGGCTCCTGGCACTGAAAGGTGGGGCGAATCCACTACATTCGCACATCAACTTCCCCCAACTTCACATGGGGATGTTAGGGGATATACAGGGAAAAAAATAGTTTAAGTTGGGTTGAAAACATCACCCTGAGAGTGTAGCACGTTTTGTGTGTGTTTGAAAACACTATTTGCCTCTTTTTCTGTCCCTGAGAGTCAGATTTCCTCTCATTGATGCAGATTTCTCTTATTTGTCACTGTGTTTCCTTTCACCTCTGTCACTTTTCGCCAAATGTTGCACATTCCCAGACACGCTGCTAAGACCGACTCTCAGCCTTGCAGACGGGTGCATCAGTCTTCCTGCTCTGCTCCCAGAAGACTGAAGCCAGGCCCCTTTGAAACAGATCAGACCACTTAGCACGGCTATAGAGCCGCTCTCCCATCCAGCAGGCTGAAAGGTGGGGAGAACAAGCCTCCTGTCACCCCCCTCCTTTGCTGTCTTTGTGGAGCTGATGATAAAGTGGAGAGTAGGTGGGAGTGAATCACCCCCTTATGAGCTCAATGCTGTTTTAGTGTATGGCCCCGCATTGAAACAGACCCTCGAAATAAAAGAGGGGCAAATCGCTCTATCCATCCTTCACGCCTTCCCTCTCTCCCCTCGTCTGATTTAGAGGGGGTAGGGGTTGGCGGTCCTGATGGGAGCCCTATCAGTGCAGGCATCTCAATCTGTTCTTTGTCTCCAAGTTCAGCATTAAGACCCTGAAGAGCCCCACAAACAAACCCCCGCAGTTTAGCCAATTAGATATAGCTGTCAGCTAGGATTGGGCCATAGGATGAGTGCTGCGGTTAGCATCAGAGGGGATGTTTCTCACACTGATATCCCTTTAGAACATGTGTATGAGTGAGGGTCTTTCTTCTCGGCCCATCTCTGAGAGAACATTATTGTGCTGTGGATGTATGGCTCTGTAAAGATGAATGGGAAGTGCTCCCTCGTCTTCCTTTGAGCTCTCTCGGGGTATTGTACAGTAAAGTGAATGGAGACATTAGACACGCTGTACACAGGGGTTAGAGAGCAGTGTTTGTGTAGGATGGGAGTTTCACATGGCAATTACATGTGTTTCCTAGAAAGAGAAAGCATGTGTGTGCACGAGATAGCGAGCGCTCCTGAGCGCCTTTGTTTGGGTTGAAGATTGTAGGTGTATATTACCATGCACTAAGTGTGTTTCAGCACTAATGAAGGCATGCTCCAGCTCTCCTCTGTTTGTGTTTGTGGCTTCAAAAAGAAAATCGTCGCACAGATTTTCCCATGTCACAAGATCTCCTCAATGAAAGACGTTTCTGTTACTAGTCAGAGTCATTTTAAAACTGTCTGGCATCAAAACACCACCTTAAGTTAAAGCTTTGATTTTGGCGCCCCCTGTAGATAAAGCAGTTCTTTTTAAATGTTATGTACATGTTTATTACCTTTGTTTCATTATCCCTTTACAAAACTGTGAAAAAGTATATCCCCCTCTCTGATTTTTTTTTTGCATATTTGTTACACTTTAATGTTTCAGATCAACAAGGAAATTTTAATATTAGACTAAAATAATCTGAGTAAATACAGAACACAGTTGATTTTTAATTTATTAAGGGAATTTATTAAGAGAATTATGCAATCCAAGCCTACCTGACCCTATTTTTAATTTATCCTTTATTTTAACAACCCACTGAGACTGAGGTCTCTTTTGCAGGGGTGCCCTACAGCTACACAGAAACAGAACAAATGAAAGAAATAACACAGCAACAACAACATCAATTACAAACAAGCTCATATAAAGACACATTTGTACTTACAAAAAAGAAAGTGCCAGTTTTGCTGTTTAAAACATTTTAAAACAGTCACAGTCGTTTTCCTCGAGAATTTCAGACACTAGCGCTTTAAAAACATCATAAGAAACAAGAGAGGGCAGCTTAGCTGTCATCTGGAAATTGTTCCACACAGTAGGTGCAGCAGCACTAAAAGCAGTCTTACCCCATTCAGTTCTAAACCTGGGTGTTTTCAAAGTGATCCAGTTTTGGGATCTGGTTGCATGGGTTTAAATGTTTACAGACAGAAGTAAAGCCAGGTAAGGAGGAAGTTTAGCAATGAGGGCTCTGTAAATAAACAGAATACTATGCTGCCTTCTATGCTGACTCAGTGACGGCCAGCCAACAGAACGATACGAGTCTCAATGATGCGTTCGAAATTTTTCACCAGTGATAAATCAAAGGGCACTGTGATACAGAGCATCCGAAGGCTTCAAGACAGAAGCAGTTGCATGTACATAGAGAGTGTCACCATAATCTAAAACTGGCAGAACAGTAGCCTGGACAATCTTTTTTTCTGTTTGACAATGACAGACAGGATTTGTTCCTATAAAGAAAACCAAGTTGAGGCCTAATTTTCCTTATTAAGCAAGAAATGTGTGATCTAAAAGACAAATCCTGATCCAACTAGATACCCAGGTATTTAAATTGTTGAACACATTCAATGGCTATATTTTCTAGTGTTGACAGAGCAGCAAAGGGTTCAATGTTATGTCTAGTGAAAAACATGTATTTTGTTTTTTGGGGGTTCAGCATCAGTTTAAGGTGGATAAGAGCTTGTTGGAAAGCATTAAAATCATTTTGTAGCTGAGACAGGGCTTGGTCATTAGAGGGCGCAATTGAGTATAATACTGTCATCAGCGTACAGATGAATTTTGGAACTTTTTATCTTATTTGGGATATCATTTACATATAATATAAATAAAAGTGGCCTAAGGATAGATCCCTGTGGTACACCTTTTCTGATTCCCATAAAAGATGACTTGACATTACCTGCAACTATAGCCTGAGTTTTACTGGTTAAATAGTTGGAGAACCAGTTACAAGTCATCTTATCAAAGCCGATGGAAGACAGTCTGCTTAACAAGATGGAGTGGTCCACTGTCTCAAAGGCCTTCGAGAGGTCAACAAAAAGGGCTGCACAGTTATGACCTTTATCTATGGAGCTTACTATATCATTAATTAAAAGTGATGCTGCAGATATTGTGCTGTGACCTGGTCTAAATTCCGGTTAATGGCAACTATGTGAAAAAGTAACCTGACACGCCTGATGGATTTGTTTCACACATCCATCTAAGAAAGCTTCAAAAGGAACCGTTTGAGAAAAGGTAGAGGCTTTGGAAAAAAAACTTGGAGTGTGATGGAATGAACGTTTTGTCTGTCACATCTCTACGGGCCAATCAGAGCAACAAAACAAGTGACGTAGCAGCTATCGAGCAGCATGTGCGTAGCTACCGAGGAATAACGCGAAACATGGCGACTATAGACATGTCAGTACACAACTTTTGTTGTTTTTGAAAAGAAAACAACTCACTGCTGTTCTTTGTTCTTCTTTTAATAAAGAAATGTCGTCAAGTTCTGATAAAACTGGCGCTTTAGCAGCATCCACGCTAAGCTCTTCCACCATAATTGCACCAGCCTCTTGCTGCTTGCCATAGCATCTCAATTGGATTTAAGTCCGGACTTTGACTAGGCCACTCTAAGTTGTGTGCTGAAACAAGGGGTTCTCAGGTTTTCCCCTCATGATGTCATGTGGGGAGTAAGCACTGCCCCCAGGTTTGGTTGGCCCTCCTCACTTGGAAGAAAGTTCTGCCCTCCCCTCCTGATGCTCCTCTGCTGCCAGCTGAGAGGAGCATCAGGAGAGCCATATACATTTCCTGAGAGGGGTATGGTCAGGGGCGGAGTCAGAGAGCCCATTAACATTCAAAGCCACAGGCACAGAAACAGCTTGTTCTTAGCAGGGCTGAGGGGGGTTTTAGACATGCAAAAATCCAAAACTGGAGTGTTTTTAGCAACAGACTTCACAGGCATATTTTTGGGACCTCTGAGACCAATATAAACTTATCTCAAAAGGGTGAAATATGTCCCCTTTAAATGAGTCACTTGAGGCCTGCCAGTCTTTAGATGTTATTCTGGGTTCCTTTCTGACCTCCTGGAGGAGTTGATGTGATTTTGGTAGGCCAGACAGTTGGGAAGGTTCACCATGCAATGTTCCAAGTTTTCTCCATTTGTGGATAATGCTATCACCATGTTTTGCTGGAGTGCCAAGGCCTTAGAATTGACTCTGTAACCTTTTCCAGACTGATAGATGTCAATGATTTTGTTTCTCATACTTTCAAGATTTTCTTTGGATGGTGGCATGAAAAAACAAAGTCTACAACTTTGGGTTGGAGTAAAGGGTGGATGTGTGTGTTAGCACAGCCTAGGTTACCATCCGGTGATAGTAGGGTGGCCACAAGCCTCTGATTGTGCATTGGATGTTCCAAAAAATCACTGTCAGTCTCCTGGGATATCACCAGGGGTGAAAAGCCAGGTCATAAAAGTTGCTATCGAGCTTGACCTTGGCTACTGAGTGCCAAACAAGTGTGTCGACATGTGCTGAGCTTGTCTCAGGCCACCCCTACTCTCTCTCCAGCCCTGGGTTGTGGCACAGCTGGCACTGTGATGAATCCTTAGTGCTCTACATGCCTGAAACTCATACACATGACTGTAAATATATGTTAAAACAGTCTATCTGGCGTGTGAGGCGTGCGCACATGAATAGGAAAAGTCACTACTGATGGCCACTTTACACAGCAGCCTCCACAGTCAGTGTTTGAATAGGTGTGAATGTTTAAGTGTGACTTGTAGTGTAAGAAGAGCTTTGAGTAATCAAATAGAAAAGCGCTATTTGAGCTCAAGTTCATATACCATTTTTATTTCAAAGATTTCATTTTTATTAGCCAAATGCCCTGGGGAAAATAAGGCTGTATTAGCATATAGTGACTAACTTCATCTGCATGCCATGGATACAGATATTACTTTAGAAATCTTGCCTTTCATGATATTCTTTGCTTTTATAGTCTTGGTTGTTTTTTCCACCAGTTAAGAGCTACTTACAGGAATTTCGATGCATTGTGTCATTTTTAGTCATGTTTAGTAGCTGGCCACAAGACAAGCTGCCGTAAAGATCTTTGGCTAAATAAACAAAGATGCTTGAATTGGTGTAAAATGTATGATTTATAACAGAAAAAAATCTGATCACATCTTAAATAAACAATACCATAATTTGATCTGTCGTTTACTGTTGTCTTTTTGTACCTGACAGTTGAAAGAGTTACTAGATAGACACACTGGTCTGGATCAAATTTAAGGCTAATTTACTGCTCTATTTAAAAAAATGCTTAACACCTAATCCAGTCCACATTCAAATAGGAACTTGACGCATGGTTTAAAAAAACCCATTATGGATTGAACTGGATAACAAGTTATGAATTGCTGCAGAATCTAAAACGTTCCCTTTTTTTCTACTGAAACCTCTGTGACACAAGCAAACATCTATACATGCTCATTAAAAGCAATGTGAAACTCCATAACACCGTTTTCTCTTCTTATTCCAGTGCATCAATCTGGATAAGTTTGTGCCTTTCACGGATGAGTCCCAGATGATCCATCAGGCCTTGCACTTGCTGGAGAAGAACAAGTTCTGGGCTGGGGTGGTCTTCATGGACATTTATCCCTGGACATTAAGTGTCCCCTCGCATGTCAAGTACAAGATCCGCATGGACATCGACGCAGTGGAGCGAACCAACAAAATCAAAGACAGGTCGGCATATAGTACAGATGTTTCATGTCATGTCTCAACTCTTTTTTCACTTGTGACCTGTGTGTCTAAAGTTCATCCTTTATCATAAGTTGTATAAGTCTGTGGTATTTGGGGTGTTTACACTTGTGGAGGCAAAACTTGATAAAGACATTGACTCTGAGCTGGTTTTGTAAACACAGTTTGTGTGAATAAGAGCAGAGCTGATGAAGCTCAGCTGTTTTTATTTGTTATGTTTAATAGTGACTCAACTCTTTTGTAAAGTCTGCAAATAAAAAAAGGCTGGTTACACAGATCAGAAGGACACTTCAGCTGCATGACTTAGTAGTTTGATTTAGTATAATTTCAGTCGGACCAACATGTTCACATGCAGTTTTAAAGTCTAGTGACGTAGGTCTGGCACTACTCACCAATTTCCAAGCTGCATGGAGGATGAAGAAAGTCTTGGGGGAAACAGAAAGCTCCAGAAACACTTGTAGTTTAGAGAAAAACTTTAAATTAACTTTCATCCATCCATCCGCGCTGGTCTTAAAAGAAAATGAAAGTACTGTGGTGGGTAAAGCAAGAAGGCTGATATGTTTGATGTAGTACTAGGGATGCACAAACTTTGACTTTGACATGACTTTGGCTTTTGACTTAAGAACTCCAAAATGAATTTGGTTCATCTTTGAGTCTGTGTGGACATTTTTGCTAAGTTTGAAGAAAATACCATGAAGCATTCTAAAGATAACATCTTCAGAGAATTGCCTGGGAAACAAGGGGTGAACATGAGGTCCAATGACCCTGACCTTTGACCTACAACCTCTGAAATATATTGAGTTAATCTTTGGGATTTACCCCACGTGTACGCCAGGTTTGATGAAAATCCCTTAAAGTGTTCTGGAGCTATAACATTTAAAACTAAGAGATGTGCATTAGCCCCATGACTTTGACCTTTGAGCCATGACCTCCAAAATGGAATCAGTTCATCCTTGAGTTTTTGTGAATATCAGTGCAAAATTTAAAGGAAATCCCATATAATAATCTAAATATATCATGTTCACAAAAATGGCCCAGACACATGGCCAACATGAAAACCTCTGTCTTAGTTATTGGCGCCATGAAGACGCAACAAACCGATAAGCAGCAAACAGTTAGCCCCAGTTTATTCAAGGAATCTGCACTTAAAGTGCAGTACAGAGTGCAAACAAGCCACTAATACATTTTGTTGTAGGGTATCATTCAGTTATTACCAAAACCATCTGCTGCTTCATTGTCATGGTTGTTAGGGATGTGTTATTAAGGTATTTCATCTGGATATTTCAGGATCCTCTGAATAATGGCCTCAATGCATTTTCCAAACTCTCTCTGTGGTTCTGTAATAACTCAATACCTGCTCTTTCATCCTCCTATGTAAAGCTCACACATGCATTTTCCCTCCGCTTTGATCTCTCCTTATAAATGGACTGTATGTCAATAGCCCCTTGGGCTGAACAAGCACTTTTAGCAGTTTACACAGCACCAGCAGGCAGTAATGGACCCAGTGGGGGTCCGGGCCTCTGTACAATTCAGAAATCAGACTGTATGAGGGCTTTGCCTCAGATTTATCTGCTGAATAAAAGCAGTGTACATGCGAAGTGAATATGCTGGAAAATTCACACAGCAGATAAAAAGCATGCTCTAACATTTGTCTGAAGCACACTCTGTGTGTCCCCACTCAGGTACTGGGACCCTGGCCCAAGAGCAGACCCCATGGAGGATCAGAGGTACATCTGGGGGGGCTTTGCTTACCTGCAGGACATGCTTGAACATGGCATCATCAAGATTCACACAGGAAACGACTGGCCACTAGGGGTCTACGTCCAGCAGATGCCATACCCGTGCTATGTAGATGACCTGTGAGTAAAGCAGCCACTTTTAATTACAATGCATTATTTTCTAGATGTGGTTTGCTTGCATTTCAGTGCAGGCAAATCATGTCAGAGATGAGCTGTTTGGCAGATATAAACTACATGTTCTATATTAAGTTGTTAAAAAAAGGCATTTTTACAGTGACAGAGTTTCAATATCACCTCAAAATGCCGGCCAAATTAAAGCACATCACCAAAACTGTTACAAGCCAAACAAAAGTTATTCAGTACTTTAACATGTTCAAGTTAAAGCATCTTGCAATACATTTTATACTGTCATCCATGAAATCATACTGCAACCATAGAATGAGATTGTTTAAAAAGAGGCTTATCTCCAGCTTCATTTTTAGATATTTATCTCAGTTTCTATGGCTTTGATTGCGTGGGAAAGGCCAATAAGTCAAGCACTGCTATACCACTGAGATCAGTTGATCTCACACAAGGTCGTATCAGCTGATTGCCAGCTGATTCATGCTAAGCTTCCAATTGGCAAAATGCACCCATGCCGCCTTAGCTTAGCTGCTCTAGTCTCCTTACACTGTACTGCTTTTTGTAACCCTCCTCCATCCCAGCTCCTCCAATATGCTTTAACCAACTTTGTTAATGTCATTCTGTCATGATTGAATCATTAACATTTCTTCTTCTTTCAAAGTGAAATCACCCATAGGTTTAATAAAGTGTCACAATCCTCTTCTCTCTTCACTCCTCTCTTCTCCAGCTTCATGATCACACTGAACCGCTGCTTCCCCTTGTTCATGGTGCTAGCCTGGATCTACTCTGTGTCCATGACTGTGAAGAGCATCGTGCTGGAGAAGGAGATGCGCCTTAAGGAGACTCTCAAAGCCATGGGCGTCCAAAACGGAGTCATTTGGTACACATGCTTCATCGACAGCTTCATCATGATGACTGCCAGCACGGCGCTGCTCACCGCCATCATCATGGTGAGGAAACAGGGACGGGGGAATGATATAAAAAATGTTCAGAAAGCAGACAGATTAGGGTAGTGTCTTTATTTTATTAACTTTATTTTCTAGACAGTCCCATTAGGATTGGTTTAAGAGAGTGTCCTGTCCAAAGGTAGAAAAAAGAAACCTTTGTTACCCAATTTAAACTGCCTTTAGTTAAATTCACTTGAACAGCAGCACTGGATTGAGTGTGATAGTTTTGTGGGCAAAGGTGCATTCAGCCAACCAGGGATGTTGCTGTGACACTATAGCATTGTGGGTAATGTAGTGCTGTTGGCTGAGATTGTAAATAAACCATTTTTTTTCTTAAAATGCCATCAACAACATGAGAAATTGTGTTTTCTACATGACCATATATGGTCATTTCATACTGAGGTATCTCATTTTAAGACTACTTTTTATGGTTATGATATTATGGCTTATAAATAAAATACAATCTTAATAAAATCTAAAAAGCAGCATAGACTGAATGATGTTGTGGCTGATAAGGGACAGCATGAAAGAGGATGTAGGCATGCCTAATCCTCCTTCCTCCCAGCCCTGTCCATGACTTTCTAACTTCATTTTATTAAAATTTCAGGATAGATGCATCTCAGAAACTCTGAAGTTTAGTTACTCTTTAAGTTAACTACTCAGAAAAGAAATCAGAGTTATTTTGAAACTTAAACCCCTTTAACTAGGTCTACAGACGGGATCAGCTTTACGGCTCTTTAATATGCTCACAACCTGAACTGGGCAGAGGTTTACCGTATTACATACAGGCTGTGCAATGCTGCATGCTTTGTTTTAACAAACAACACAAGCTTTTGCACTTGCATTTGCTCTAAAGGTTCTTAACCCTTTTGTACAAAAAATCATAGTGAGGATAAATCCTCATTATAATGCAGTTGTCTCTGACATTTCACTAGCCTTATCCATCAGCATGCATGCATGACACAGCTGTGTTTACCTTTAGCATGCAGCTACAGGTATGTGCCAACATGCCAACCGGTAGGAGAGAAATAGAAATTGCAGATGTTTCCGGGATTTTCTTTTTCTTCTTGCAACAAAAGGAAAAGAGAAATAGGGCTGTTTTTTTCAGCCCCAGATAACTGTCATGAAAAAGTAACTCAAAATGGCTTACTTGAACTGCAAAACTAAGAGGTTAAACAAACAATGCAATCAGGACTTCTAATGGATTTCTTTGTAACATAATTCCTTAATAATTGTATTCATGATAGGAAATTATTTATGCAATAATCCAGCTGTACATTATGGCAATGAAACCGGGCATCCATTTTTTTCATTAACCCAACTGTGTTGAAAGCTCCAGTATGGTGTGCATCATATTAGCATTAATTTTTATTATTGCTTATACTTCTAATTTATTTTTTATTTTAATTACATTAAAATTTTTCATGCTTTAGTCTGTTATGGGAATTGCTTGCTCAAACATACCCCAGGATGAGCAAAATATTTTTGATTCTGAGTCAAAGGTACGGTGTGTTTTAGGAGGGAATGGCACCCTCTAGTGGGTGACTTTAAAAAAGCTCTGTTTATAGTAAAAAAAAGTTTTATTAATCACTTGATAAATGTTTGTTTTTCTCCTCAGGGTGGAAAAGTGCTCAATTACAGCAACCCCCTCCTGGTCTTCTTCTTCCTGCTGACGTTCACCGTCACCACCATCATGCAGTGTTTCCTCATGAGTGTTTTCTTCAACAAGGCAAACCTGGCAGCCGCCTGCAGTGGCATCATCTACTTCACCCTCTATCTGCCGCACATCCTCTGCTTCGCCTGGCAGGACCGCATCACTAAGAATATGAAACTGGCAGCTGTACGTTTATTTTTGTGTCGTGGTTTTTTAAGCTTCTAATGCAACATTGACAAAACACAACACTCTTTCAATGTCTTTATGTAGTTATTGTGCTACTGAGATGGTTATTTCCTCCCCTTCCTTCTCCAGAGCCTGTTGTCTCCTGTAGCTTTTGGCTTTGGGACAGAGTACCTGTCGCGATATGAGGAGCAGGGGTTGGGTCTGCAGTGGGACAACATCCAGACAAGCCCATTAGAGAAAGACAAATACTCCTTCCTCACCTCCATCTTCATGATGGTGTTTGATGCTGTCCTCTACGCCTTCCTGGCCTGGTATCTGGATAATGTCTTCCCAGGTTGGGCTGATTATACACTCTTTGGTTGTGATTTTACCCCTTAATTGATATTTTAAAAATCCTTATGGATTCTGTAAATTCTTTATTCACAGGACAGTACGGCATTGGTCGACCATTTTACTTCCCGTTCCAGCCCTCCTACTGGCAAACTCCCGCATCTCCACACAAGGAAACAGCCAATCCAGGTGAGCATCAGCAACCTTATTTTGTACTAATTGCTTGCATGTGTAATATCTATTTGAGGATTTTTGCAGTGATAAGATCTGAAGTATAGGAAAGCCAAGTAAGTACCTCACAAAGACACAGCACAATATTTTTTTTGCACATTACAAAAAGTCAAAGACTTTCATTGAGACATTGAAAAATGATTAAACAAGCCAGTAAAAAGCCAAGATGTGAGAGGAGATTTGCCCTTTTAAACACTCCTGGAAAAGAGACTAATGTAGTATGTAGTTAAATACAGCGTCGAAGGACATATTTTTCTGTAACCAGGCCCTCCATTGAAGATTATTATGAACCCTTAAACAGCAAAGAAAACATTATGAAAAGCTATGAAAAAGAGCAAGCTGCCCTCTACAAAAAAGGACCAAATCCAGACTTAAGTACTGTGTATCTTCTTTGATTTAAAGTTTAATATCATTATAAAATCTAACAATATCAATACCTACTGTGCATTCAATGAGTATTCAGGCACCTTTCCTTTTTTATGTTGCAGCCTGATGCTACAATCATTTAAATCCATCTTTTCTCTCATTAACCTACACTTCACCTTGACAAAATGATCAGAGAATTTTAGAAATTTGTGCAAATGTTTAAAAAAAAAAACAGAAATATCACACTGACATAGGTATTCAGACCCTTTACTCAGTACTTAGTTGACGCACCTTAAGCAGCAATTATATCCTGGAGTGTTTTTGATTATGAGGCAACAAGCTATGCAGTCCTGGATTGTGGGATTTCTGCTATTCTTTGGCAACATTTCAGCACCAAACGCTGGAAATGTATCCATGTAATCAAGACAGTTTATTTGGTTGTCTCTCAAAAGAGGATATAGGCTTGTTTTAAAACATTTCATCTTAGTAATTACTCATTATCCCATTGTTTGGTTTGAGTAGAGCAGTTTGAGCTGTAAACATGTCTGATGACACCGTGTATCTCACTGCTGTGATTTGCCAGAACAACGTATTTCCAGTTGTCTTTTCAACATTATTCATTTAAAAAATGTCTGGCAGTTTCATTCATGAAATAACTACATTTCAATAATTTGGGATGAAATTATGTACAGACCTGCTTTAGAAGTAGTTACATGAAAAGTGAATCACTTTGTAGATAAAGAGATATACAGCATCTCAGATGAACAGCCTGTGAGAGTGGCTGTCAAAGATGAATGATCTGCAGATAGACTATCCTAGGACTTTCAGCTGAATCCATATGAGATTGTTGTTGTTACAACCAGTTTTGAACACTTAAAGTGTCCAAATGAATGTCCCCTTTGTTAAGTTTTCTGATCAAAAGTGGTCAAAAGTACTTGCTAGATAATTATTTAATGAAAATCCAAACAAGAGGAATTAGACACTATAAGTTTTCAACATCTGTTAGAGCTACAACAACTACAGATAAGATACATTCAGCTGAAAACTGCCAGTTGACATGGTCATACTTTTAACCATAAGAATGGCAGGTTAACCCATTAGCAAAGGCACCTGCATGATACATATTTTTATCACAGCACCTATTATTACAAAAATAACCTGTTCCATTACAGGGCAGTTAAAGCTTGATGTGCTTTTGTGGTGGGCAGTTATTTATTGGCTATATGCATTGGCATATAAAGTTCCTTTTCAAAGGTGATGTTTTGTTCAATCTCAACAACCTTATCATATTTATCGGACACCGAATATCAGAAAGTAAACCCACACTTGAAGTTAGAAAAACCATCTAAACAGGGGTTCCACTTAACACTCAATAAAGGCTTTTATCTGCCAGTTAAGACTGTTTTTTTCTTCCTCAGATCCAGACAAACCCGAAGAAAACCACGTGGAGAAGGACGTGGAGAGCAGAGGCACGCCTGAGATGTACTGTAACGGTTCAGCCAGCAAGAAAACCTGTAAGCACCAGAGTAAGAGGGAACGACTGGAGAGAGAGAAGGAGATGCTGAGAAGACAACAAGAGACTCCAAATCAGGAGGAGGAGGTTCAGGAGGAGGGGAAAGAAGGTGAGGACACAAGAGAGAGAGGCACAGTGGAGATGAGAGAGTAACACTGGACTCTATTTAGGGAACACATTGAGGACATCTGGTGGACATAATGGGCAATACATCCTATTTTAACTGTGCTGGGACAGTTCTGGAGTCATTATGTTGCTACTATTTGAAGCAATAAAAAATATCCTGAGATTTGACTCACTTTATTATATATTTAATTCATTTGACTATTTTGTACACTTGGCTGCTGCGAAACAATAGAGAAAATAAAGAGGGTGTATCAGGATAACTTGAAATCTCTAAAGACTTGTTTAAAATATAACTGATGTCTGATGCCAATGATGTTGACCAATGTCAGCTTTCCTCCAGCAGCTCAAGAAAAGAACGCTTGTTTTTTCTGATAGTGACAGCCCGATCACATGTTTTAACCATGCTGAAGTACAAAATTAAGGTCACAATTTCACCGTGACGCACTGGAAAGAATTATGCAATGCTATGAAAGGTGGCTGTCTTATTGGCAGATCAATCAGAAAATTGATTAAAGGTTTAATTATGGGATTTATGGAGAGCACAGCTGTTTACCGATACATAACATATGTATTTCTGCATCTTTATAGGTCAATTGCTCTTTGAGGCGGACCCAGACGGCCTGGTGATGGGGGTGCAGATTCAGAACCTGGTGAAAGTGTTTGACGGACGCTCTCGTCCTGCTGTCAACGGTCTCAACATCAACTTCTATGAAAGCCAGATCACATCCTTTCTGGGGCACAACGGGGCTGGAAAAACCACCACCATGTAAGTCACACAAGGATACAATTTCTATTAGGGTTTTCATGATACCAGATTTTAAGAAAGTTGTTTTATTCTATGAAAAACCAAAAAACAACAACAAAAAAACAACATAAATATCTCTTCTGACACAGCAGCTTAAAAAAAAAAAAATCGGTGCTTGGCACTACAGAGCACTGTCTAAATTTCAAAAATATGTTGGCAATATAATGTTTTTGTACAATTTGGATTAGTTAGTTAGTCCTTGATTAGTCCTTAGTGCTCAGCTGGTAGGTTGGGACCTAATAGTGGGTCATAATGCCATTTTCAGTGGGTTGTGAATATGTGCCTGGAAAAAATGAGGCATAAAGTCTATGGCATGCTTATATTTTGAAGGGTTTGTCTCCATAATTGTCAAAAAACACTGGGTTATGATTAAAACATGGAAGAAAATTAGGTTGATTTGTTGTTAAGGAAGTGGTGGTGAGTCCTGACACTAGACCAGTTGAGAACCATTAATTATACGCATAGCTTTAGCTTTGTCACCTCTCAATACTATCAATCATTAAAATAACTGTTTAAAATATGAAGAAACAAAACATACTGTAAATGCACTGGTAATTACATTTTAAAATAAACTGTGTTACTTCTCCAATTAAACCTGACAGCCAGCCCCTTTCAGATGTGCCTTTTTTAAGTAGACATTATTTTACACAGCCTTAAAAAGTATAGATAACACCAATCCCCTAATGAGATCCCAACGTTAACTTTCCAACCTCCCCCTAAATCTCCTCGCTATCCAGGTCCATCCTGACCGGCCTGTACCCTCCTACATCTGGCACTGCATACATCTATGGAAGAGACATTCGAACTGACATGGACACCATCCGCTCATCTCTGGGGATGTGTCCTCAGTACAACATCCTCTTCAAACAGTGAGTTATATTTTTGATGCTGCTGACAGGACTGACACCTGTCCCCTTCTAAAGTTCATTGAAAGTCCAATTGCATTGAGGCTGTGTTTTCAGAAATTTTTAAAAGAGAAAAGTTAGATTAAAGGAATGCTTGTCTATGACGTTTGTTGCGAGGAGTTATTTGCTTATTTTGAGGGTCTGCTGTCTTTTTTGAATCTCTTTATAGGCATATCTTTTTCAGAAAGCCTTCTTGTGAATTGTGTTTTATCCATGGAACCTTATTTTTTTTAAACGGTTGTTTTATTCAACCACTGATTTGAGTTTTTGCTGGGTTTTATGTTTTGTAAAGCACTTTGTAATGTTGGTTTTGATAAACGGTATACAAATAAATCTCCCAGCTGTCATTGGGTGAGAAGCAGGATACACGCTGGACTGGACACCAGTCAATCTCAGGGCTGACTTACAGAGACAAACCAGGCACACGCACCTACGGGCAATTTAGAGTCACCAGTCGCCAGTGCCTGCTTAGCTGGAGTTACTTTAATTACTTGTACCCTGGCCTGCCCAAAAAATTGTGTGTGACCCTTAAAAACCCAGTGAAAGGGCCCTCCCCAGCTGTGATTTACTGATGACGTCAGCACAGGTTTGCTGGATCAGTAGCATTGGTGCTAGCATCCTGGCTAACATTTACCTCATTGGAGCTGAAAAATGTGTCAAACTATTATTGGGTTCTGATTTTGAAATCATTTATTCCTGCTACTGTATAAGCTGTTACAACATTTCTGCCACTCCTTTTGCCACTTTTAACCAATTTTTACTGCTTTCCACCCATTTTTGCCACTTTTTAAACTTTTCTGCCACATTCGATCAAATTTTCAACCTTTTTTCAGCACATTGTCATTTATTTTTGTCATTTCTTCTTACCTTTTGTAACAAATTGTTGCTGCTTTTTGCTCTGTTTTGCCACTGTATCCCTGTTCTAGTACTTTATTGCCATTTTTGCCATATTTTTTCCCCTTTTAACCCATTTTTGACACACTTGTTATTGCCACTTTTAGCGCTTACACAACTTTTTGCTCATTTTTTCCCATCCTTGGCCACTCTTTTTCCATGTTGTCACTTCACACCAATTTTTTGTCTCTTTTTACAGTTACTTAGTTATTGCCCAAAGTTGTTTCAGTCTGTACTACTTTATCTTCTGGCATCCTGACCTAATAATTCTATAATGTACTACAGCATAAATAGATCAAATTCATTTCATATTTCTTTGATAAGAGTGGTTGGTATTCGGCTTAAAAAATAAAATAAGATTACCACATCTTAACTTTACAATAGATCATGATTTTGCTGACTTCCATGGGCCTTCGGTTTGGCTGGGCCCCAGAAAGTTCTCCCCCATACCTCCCCTTATGGGTGGCTTTGCTTGTACCCTTGGTGGTTGTCAGATGAGACAATTAACAGCACCCTGCTTAAACAATCACAAACCATAAGATCCTCAAAAGAGCACTAAAATGTGCATCAGTTTATGTTCAAATCAATATACAACCTCCTGTAAAAATAAAAGACGCTGGTTTAGATGAAATACTGTCTGAGACAAATTAATTTAAATTAATTTAAATTAAATTAATAGTTACCTCCCTCACAGTTAATGACTTTTAAGGCATAAACCTTTACAACTGTTACACTGCTTTCCTCTCAGTCTCACCGTGGAGGAGCACATCCTCTTCTACTCACTGCTGAAGGGTCGCACACAGGAGGAGGCTGAAAAGGAGGTGGAGAGCATGCTGGTGGACCTCGGACTTCCTCACAAGAGAGACGACGAGGCTCAGAATCTCTCAGGTGGACTGTTTTTTTTCGATATATTTATGAAAGAGAGCACAGGAGAGCTTCTCTTTTCTGATAATGACTCTATGCTGATCTATTCTCTCTCTCATTATACAGGCGGTATGCAGAGAAAACTGTCAGTGGCCATGGCGTTTGTTGGAGGGTCTAAGGTTGTGATTCTGGACGAACCTACCTCAGGAGTGGACCCTTACTCCAGGAGATCAATCTGGGACCTCCTGCTAAAATACAGAGCTGGTAAAATACCTCTTTTTTGGCCCTTTTGGTTAACAGTTTAACCCTTTTAGATCCAACATCAGCATACCTCACACCTAAGATCAAATTCTTTCTGCTATATTAAAGGGAATGAAGAATAAAACCAAATCTTTCTCAGCTTCTTAAGCCTTCCTGAGGCACTTGAATTAAGTGGTGAAGTGATCAAAAGGAAAAATTTAGCTACTTAGATTCAACAAAAGCATAACTTGAAGTCACAAACTCAATAAATTGCTGGCAAAAGCACTTGAAAGTTATAATTACTTTTTTTGTCCATGTAGAAATGGTTTATATTATCTTTTTATTGCATGAAATGTCAGAAGAAAACACTTTACTGAGGTAGCCTGGTGTGTGTTTGTCCACCTCACGCACAGAGGTAATTGTTTTCATGGCTGGTGATCCAGGTTCAAATCCGGCCTCAGGCTCCTTTCCCACTCTCTCTCCCTAGTGTCTAAACTCGTCCACTGCCCCATCCCCACCAATAAGCATTAAAAAGCCCTTTATTAAAGTGGAATATATTTGCAGGCCGGACAGTGATTCTGTCCACTCATCACATGGATGAAGCCGACCTGCTGAGCGACCGCATCGCCATCATCTCTAAAGGACAACTCCACTGCTGCGGATCCCCGCTCTTCCTCAAGAACTGCTTCGGCGTTGGTTTCTATTTGACGCTTGTGCGCCGCATGAAGGATCTCAAGAGGAGGGAGGCAAGTTTTTACCTTTAACATAAAATCAGCCAGACACCTGTCTGTATGCTGCATTATCTGTCTGTTTACCCCTCATAATGAAAAACTCTCACACTAAAGAGAATATCTGATTTTTCCTCCTTTAAAGGTTCAGTTTCCCAGCAGGAATTTTGAATGTGTTAAAGGTGTTCTTTTCTTTGCTGTTTCCCTCAGAATGACTGTGACTGTGCCTCAGACTGCTCCTGTACCTGCTCCATCTGTACCAGCTACAAAGATCAGTCTCAGAACCAGTCCCAGCATCTAGACAGAGTCATGGAGGGTAAGGAGATGCTGTGGATTTTATTCTGCTGTTAGTGCATACTGATGAGCTGCTTCTCCTGTATCACTGAGTCTCACCCTCAAGTTAAGACCCTATTAGTGAGGACATTATCGGACATGTTCGCATGTCCTTGCATCTTTAGTGCTGTTCAATGTTAAAGCTTAATCATTGGCGTGATTCAAGTTCAGATTCTGGAAATGATGTAAAATTATGCAGAACTTATGAGAACTGTTCCCATTTCTGTTTCTTCAACTTTTGCAGTCCAAGCAGGTTTTCATAACTTGAAGGCTCCAGGCAAAGACCAGTATGAACCCCTTTTGAATTTTGCTTAAAACAGTCAAATCAAGTAAACAAAATGTTTCAAATCATCTTTTTTCAGGTATCAAATCCAGAGAACTACAGGACAAACCCAAATCTGCAATATAAATACCTACATACCCTACATTAGATACTTAATACCTCTTAGAAGAGCATCAGAACTCAAACTCAACACATTTAAATATTTTAAAAACATTTCTAGGCCAGGTGTTACTTATCAGAAAAAGCGTGTATGCGCTCTATTGATATAAAGTCCTTTCCTTTGTCACAAACTATACATTTTTATTTATTTCATGCAATTTTACCACACTATAGCCCACCATTAATTGTTTCTGTGCCTATGGGGATCTTCCTCCCTATAGTTTGCGTGATATGAAGACATTTAAAGGCTTTTTGAGAGGCTTGGACGTCACAGCTGGGGGCTGGGGTCCTCCCCAGGGACTTTTTTGGATGATAAGAATCAGGGTGGTATACATGAATACATTATTTGCAATGCAATAAAGGTCCATTAGTAGTGCGTTAATTTATTTGTGACCCTAATAATTGTGTGTGCTTTAGTTTTCGTTTCAGCACATGTAAATTAAAACCAGACGAGTGACAAATCACAAAGCAGCATGAAACACAGAGTTTTCAGTCAGAAAAGAAAAAAAGTATTTGTGATTATATTCATCCTCAGTTTCTCTGTTAGAGAAACAATATGCTGAATAAAAGACAGATTTTTCCTTTAGGTAGTTATGTTTGAGCTAGGGCTGTCGAGATTAGTCACAATAATTGCAGATAATTAAGGTCCGCAATAAGTATACTATGTTTTTTTTTTTAATTTACAAATAATTGACCCCCCTTTCAGCACATTTTGGTTAAGCCATATCAGCGTCTCCCTGCAGTCACAGTGACGTGAAATAAGCCAAACACAGCTCTTTAATGTCTCATTTCACTTAAAAAAAAACTCACACACAGCTCATTGAATAAGTCAAAAGGAATCTGCACCTTGTGTTATCGAAGGTGCAGATTCCTTATTTACTGCTCAATCCTTAACAAGATCCTTTTTTCCATGGTTAAGTTGATGTAATAGTCTTTGATTTACTTACTAAAGCATGTCTGTATCCAAATGCAAAGTGAATTACCCTCAGTTTAAGACAGCTGAACCTTGCACACTGAGTCCGTTGTGTTTCATTTTTATTTGCTGTAAAAAATCACAGAATGTAGGAAATTATTTTGTACTTGATGAAAATAAGCAGTGAGGATGAGCCTGTGGCTTTGTCACTCCTTAAATCTTACTGGATCCATCCATCCTGACACAGAGCTTCATACAGCACCAGCTGTTTCGTTATTCCAAGTTGGAGAGATGGAGAGCAACCTCCTAATTCAGTCTCTGTGAGTGGCTCTGTGTCTGTGAGAACAAACTTCAGCCTTCATCTGTTATATTTTCATGGCTGATAATATCCACATAATACACAGGCAAATCCCAGTGTTTAAAGGAGGTTTCAGGGGGGTTGACCGAGAGAGAAGACACCATTTTGTATCATCTATCAACCATCTGAATGACTTAAACTGATGCAAAAATTCACATAAAATCAAACCTGTTCTGAAAAACATAACAATGGGCAAAAGTTTCTGCTTCAGACTGATTTTCTTTTTAATGTGCAAAAAATATGACAGAAAAACCTCAGACTCATTGCAAAGGCCTTTAGACCTTAAGAAGCGCCTCATTTTGACCAAGCTGGCATTAAGTACGAGTCTTTATTCACAGAGGGGGTTTTTTTTGGACATCAAATGCTACTTTTAGTTTATTGGCTGCACTTTCTTAAGAGCATAGCCGAGCTATTTAATTGTATCATCAACATAAAAATGGACCCTTGTGGGACACCATTATGAATACTTATAAAGGCATATTAGTGCTTTGGGGAAAAAACTGATATCAGTCAACTTCTGTAAAAAGTAAAGTGGAGTGGTCAACGGTATCAAAAGCCTTAGATAAACCTAAAAAAATTCAGTATGATATTCTTTATATTTGAGTCAATGGCATTCATGGTGTCATTTCAGACCTTTGTCGCAGCGCTGTGTTTCTCTCTGAAGCCAGACTGCAGCTGGGATAAAATGCTGATAATTCTGTTAGCTGAATGATAAGGCCCTCCAGTGCCTTTGCTGAAACAGAGGTTTTAGGATTTGGTGAAGCTAAGGAAAATTTAATCACACAGTTTTATATCTTTAATTTGAAAATAGAAGGTAGAGGATGAAGGTTTTGTTTGGTTTACTGGTTCATTTAAAATCCTCAGTTGTTTGTTGTAAATTTGTGTGGATGCTTTACAATTCAATTCCTCTGGTGACTGAAGGAAGCAACAGCTGCATAAAATATAACTTAAACTTCTCCACTAGAGCCTCCTCTACTTAAAATCAAAGAGAAAATGATGTGCAAAAATACTCAAATAAAGCCCCCTTGTGAAATAAATAAAACTTTCTTTTAAAACAAACACATAATCAGGAATCACCATTCTCCACATTTATTATTTAACAGTGATACTGACCCACATGGCTTTCCTTCTTCCTGCCTGAGGACACCCAAGATGAGACAGGCCAAGCACATTCCTCTTTATTTCAGAGCTTGAATAACAATGTTTGTTTAGTGTTTTGGGCATAATTAGCCTCTTTCCTTTCTCTTATTAATGAATTTCTATTTTGGGAGTAGATTAAACTCCCCTGAAATGATGATTTTCTATTTTCCTCTCAGGAGACTTAGACAGCATCAGTAGTCTCATCCACCACCACGTCCCTGAGGCCAAGCTGATCGAGACCATCGGTCAGGAGCTGACCTACCTGCTCCCCAACAAGGGATTCAAACACCGAGCGTACGCCAGCCTGTTCAGGGAGCTAGAGGAGACGCTCACTGACATGGGCCTCAGCAGCTTTGGCATCTCTGACACATCACTGGAGGAGGTAATGACACGCCCTCTGTCCTGTTCACATCACTGGAAACATGTATGGAGTTTTAATGCTGCAATGTGGAAAATGATGGAAAACAAGAGCTTCAAGGATTTAAACAGAAGCTTTAAGAAGGCATGCATCATATTCACTCTTCAGTCCTGTGATAATGACTCATTTTTAATTGTTTTATGAGTTTTTGAGACTAGGAGATTTATTTATTAAAATGTATGAAAACAGGACAATTTATTTTGTGTCAAATTGACACTTAAAGGTGTAAAATAAAGTCATAGTATGTGTAGTATTTCTTCTTTCAGCAGTTGAATAGTGGTTATTCTTTTTAGGTCTTTTATAACAGAACATGGAGATTATTCTGATAATGAACTTACAGGAAGAGCCCTTCTTTCCTGCTCTGCAGATTTTCATAAAGGTCACAGCAGATGGAGAAGCAGCGAGTCATGCCATCACTCCCGGTAAATACCATCACTGATATTCAACATGGCCTTTTCCTGGAATTGAATTCTTGACCCTGTGGCCTGTCCCTGTAACGTGTTGTTAGTCCATTTGCCTCACATCTGTTTTTATTATGATTTTAAAGCAGTAAAACCTTTACCTTTCGCTCTATCCTCAAGCTACCTGTCCCATGTTTGTGTAGTGGTGTTTAATGTGTGAATTTTAACCCTGTAGTTTGTGTCTTTATGTTTTGTGTCTATGCCTCCCATCATAGAGCAGTGGATATTGAGGAGGAGAAAAAAAGACAGCATGGTTGAGGATGAAGGTCAGAGACAAGACAAGGATGTTTGAATTCAATCTAACAGATCTGGGTCAATCATTAATTGGGGAAAAATTAAATTCAGTCTTATCTAACTTTACCTCATTTCACATAATTTTATTTTATGTCACCTTTTCATAACGATCAGAATCTGTTATATATAATATCATCTCATCAGTGTTGGATAACGTTACTCATCTAACTCGTTAGATCCTTGAGTTACATACTGAGAAAAGTAATTTGTTACGTCACTGCATTACCTACTGATAAAACTAACATGTAAGGGTACTTTTGCGCTACCAAATATTAAAATCTTTTAAACAGTTGTTCCAGTTGTCAGTTGTAAAAATGACTTACGGCACGTCTTTATATTTGCAGACTCTACTGTTATACAGCCTAATTTACGGCCTATAATCTGTAACTCTACAGTCTGATAACACCACAAACAAGCATAAAAACATTTACAGTTCTTTAACACCCTTTCAACCAAAAATCCACATAAAAGGGAAAATTCTACAGTGCATTACCATCCTTTCTGCCAACTTACTAGCTCAATAAGCTAGTGACATGCCGTGCACTGGCACGGCTGTGTTTACCTTCTGTGGCATGCCACTACATGCCAACGTGGATACAGGAAGAAAGAATGAACAGTGGGGGTTCTTCGAAGGCCTTGTATTTATGTATTTTCCTTTCTTTTTAGTGGCCACAGAGGAAAAAGGAAATTGTGGATTTTTCTTTCAGTAATGGATTACTTTTATGCAAATATAACTAATAATGGATTACTTGGCAGTTACAAGAAAAAAGGTAATCTGAGTACTCTAACAAATTACCATTTACAACCAATTACAAATTACTGCATTTCAAAACATATACGTATTTGAATATCCTAGTATTGTATCAAAATGAATTGTATCGTACCGTATTGTTTCGGATTGTATCTCAACGTAACTTATCGTATCATATTGTATCTTATCTTAACGTAACGTATCATATCTCAACGTAACTTATCGTATCTTAAAGTATCGTGTCGCATCGTTTCGTATCATATCTTAACGTATCATATCATATCGTATCATTTTGCATTGTTATGTAACGTAACGTATTGTATCATATCGTATTGTAAAGTAACCTGATGTAACATAATCATATCATAATCATATCATATTGTTTTGGATCGTATTTTAACATAACGTATAGTTTCGTATCGTATCATTTCGGATCATAACGTAACGTATCATATCATATCATTTTGGATCATAACGTAACGTAACGTATCATATCGTATCATATCCATATCGTAGCTTAAATTTGTTTGAATCTTACCTCTTCTTATTCTATTATAGTGACATACTAAATCCTTATGTATCCAAATGGAACATTTTTTTTGTTTTTACAATAGTATCATATCTGACTTTGGCAATCTCACCCTATTTTTGTCAACCTAGTCCTGTTTTGACATTTAAATGTGTTTTTTGTGTCTAATATAGTTTTGAAAGACAGCTGCACATCCAAAGTTGTTTATACCCAGAATGCAGCGCAGAAGCTTTGCTTTTACAGCTAGAAAACAATGCAAGGGTATTCTTAGTCTTTATTTAGAATGAGTTTTCTGCTTGCCGAGCATGTTCAACGTATTAATTTACCTTTATCTATTAGAGTCAGATGAATAGAAAAGCCTGAAACCAGTTTTAAGTTAGGTGCTTTGCTCAGAGGAATCTGAACAGCTGATCTCGATCCTGCTACTCCCAGCTGCTCCTGCTGCCTCTGTAGAAATACTTTGTGCAGAACTAACTGTACGTCCTCTTGTCAATCACAGAACAAAATGGTGTGATAAACGGCACTACTGGAGGTGCATCAGACTGCAGTGCAGGACGCGGCACCCGGCAAGTGAAAGGATTCAATCTGATCCTGAAGCAGTTTCACGCGCTGCTGGTGAAGCGGTTTCATCACGCCACGAGAAGCAAGAAAGACTTCCTGGCACAGGTACAGGAATAGGTCAATTAGCAGACAGGGGTGGGAGATGAGTAAATGTTTTTCTAAATTGTGAACAGAATTGTGTAAGTATTCCTCAGTGTTGAGAGTTATTTACAGTGCTGTTCTTTCTGGGGTCATTACAGATCGTCCTACCTGCCAGTTTTGTCCTCATAGCTCTGATCTTCACCATGATTGTTCCTCCGTTTGGAGAGTACCCGAGTCTGACTCTGACTCCCTGGATGTACGGACAACAGTTCACCTTCTTCAGGTCAGAGCTCTCAAATAATGAAGTATTTGTCTTTCTAAAATTTTAAATGACACCTAAATTATATTTAACATGTATACAAAGCTTCTTATCTGTTGGCGTTGATTATATTTCTTATATTTCATCATTCAGTAGCTCGAGCAGGAAATCTGAAGATCATATTTCATTGCCTTATGAGAGACATGGCAAAAAAAAAACTAGAAATGGAAGCAAAAGAACTCATTAAACCCAATAACCAGCCTTCATTTCACTTTTTTAATAGAACATATTAACTCTACAATAATTTAACATATACAGATTTCATATTTTCCAACTTTCAACTCCAGCACTGCTCTCATCTGTCTAATGCACCCAAGTTTTCTCATTTTCTGGCTGGAACTTCATCAGCAAAAGTTATTTTGTGTGTTCGGTTGTAATTAGCTTGTTGACAGTGTCATCCATCTGCCATAAATACAAACAATATGAAGTATTCATGGAGAAAATGCAATAAAGAAACACAGTTTTTAAAATTTATGCTGTATTTCTTTGCATTTTCTCATCCTTGTTTAGTAACGAGCAACCATTCGACCCCAAAATGAAACGCTTCGTAGAGCGCTTACTGAACAGACCAGGCCTGGGGACACGCTGCATGGAGGGGGAACCACTAGGGTGAGTATCGGGACTGACTTCATGCCTCAGGACTGGTGATGGCCGAGGCTGGATGCCTTATGTTTACTGGTTTGTTGTTTCTCTATCCATTCTTGTGACTTGAATATCTCACGATCGCTTTCATGGATTTTTATCAAAATCTGTGCAAATCTTTATCCTGCTGCAAGGATGAGTTCATAGGTCCAAGGTCAAGGTCACCAGGCCTCATGTTCATCTCTTTGCTTGCTCTACTTGACACTCCGACGGTTTTTCTTCCAACTTTGCATAAATGTTTATCCTGATTCTAGGATAAAGTGATTATATTGTGTGCATCCTTGTTTGTGAACATGATATCTTAAAGCCTGTTTCAGGGATTTACTTCAAACTCTACACCAATATCCTCTAACACACAAGGATTAACTGATTAGATTTTAGAGGTCAAAGGTCATGAGGCTCAAGTGTAACCCTTGCTTGTGAACTCAATATCTCAAGAACACTTTGAGGGATTTACTACAAACTTTGCAAAGAAGTTCACACTCAATCAAAGATGAACTGATTAGATTTTGGAGGTCAAAGATCAAGGTCACTATGCCTCATGGCCAGCCTTTGCCTATAGTGTTTGTACCACAGAAAACACCATGTTTTTTTTCTTGATTCCACCACTGTGCTTTCACTGTACGGCAATGTAAAACTTACAAAGACTTACAACTGCTGGGCAGTAATTCAATTTTTTTAAATGTACTTATTAAACGTTCAACTTCAAAGAGTTTGACTTGGTGAATAGAGATGCCATCTGGAGGATTCTGGTGCTCCACAGGATTTTACGTTTGCTCGTCCAGCTGATGTCTGCCCTGAAGTGTTGTCGCGCCATCTCTGGCACGTCTCCATCCTGTCAGTGAGGCAGGGGTGCATCTTAGTGCCTACTCTCTTCGGATCCCGGTGGAGACTGTTGTAGGGGCTCTTAACTTGCTGAGTGAGGGGGCTGAAGCATTGGGAATGCAGGTCTCCTGGACCAAAAGAAAGATCCAGGCATTTAGGGCTGCCTTGGATGCTGCCATTGAATCTGTGTCTGTGAATGGTTAGAGCATGGAAGTTGTAGAGAAGGTCACCTACCCTGACAACGTAATCCAACAATCTGCCAACTGTAAGGCTAAGATTGTAGGATGGCCTCGCACATGGGATAATGGGTTCACTGAGTAAGGCTGTGTGGTGCTCACAGTACCTGAGCATGTGAACACAACTCAGTCTTTTGGTCCTCATGGTCTTATTATACATCAATCAGGAACACTCTCGTCATACATTCAACCATTTAATTCCTAAATGGATACACAGTTTTACTTGGTGGAGAAGGCTCTGCTCAAAAGATGCTCCCTAAGATAGTCAAGCAGCAAGCTTTTACTTTCCAGGGAGCGCATATGGATAGATTACATTTATGACAATACGTATCGGCTACAAGAAAATTAGTTCAAAAGCACTTAATCCATAGCATGAATGCCAATATGAGGGTGCAACAAGCTTTATGCTATAAAGGAGGAAGCTGGGGTGGAGGAGGTTAAGCTTTGCCAGCAACAGCAGCAGCATGGTGCATCAGGATTAATGCAAGCATGAATAAGTGAGAAGTACGTCATGTTTAAATACACCGCTGTGTGAAGAGGAAGAGCTGTGATTGGCTGTGGGAACTGGGAGGTAATAATTGGGATCAGCTTACTGTCAGCTGATCATGGCTGGGTGTATACCTACAATGTCCTGCATGAATTAATGCTAGGCTTCATTCTTGTGTGTCCTGAAAGCTGACTGTTAGCAAGACTGTGTCTAAAGCAGATGTGATCAGGAGAGCATGGATAGGAAGAGGAGAGGATACAGGAGCGGCAACTTTGCTTCTGATGGCACACAGTGTATTTTCCTGGGCGTGATGTAAGTCATAGCATACTGGGTACCCAGGATTTGGTGGGTTGGACTAGACTTTGGGGTGATTACATGCATCATGGAGGGTTCAGCTGGGAGGGTACTTGGAGCAGTAGGGCATTGGCCTGGCACAGGTTTTTAGGATGGCCGTCAGCATGCCAGAGCAGGACCAAGGTTGTGGTGGAAAAATGCTGAACTGGCGTTTGCTTTCATACTTTACCTGACCCGAAACTTTAAATATGCATGGAGAAAAAAGGATAGACCCTAATGCTTTGACCTGTAAACTTACTGGAGATCATACAGGCAAGAAGCTTAAGAAATAAAAGATAGTAATAGGCTGTGTGGAATATCTCTCAGCTCTGTAACGCCAACTCTTTTCTAAGAACAGTGGAAATCTTCAAACAAGTGTTTGAAATACAAATTCTCCACATTCTGCTAAAACATTTTCCTCTCAGTATAACCTCCATGTCAAATAATCCAGTAAGACATTCTCAAGCCTCTTGTGTTTCAGATAGAACTTCGTCTGTAATCTAGTTCAAAAGAATACATTTTGCAGTGCGGTGCATAACCCTTTAGAACAGTTTGCTTTTCCATGTGATAAAGGGATTCGAGATACCAACTGGCAAACAGTAAATTACCGTATGAGTTAAAAGACAAAATAATATTATTTTCCTGCCCTATTTTCTGCCAGAACTGCTGTATTTTGCTGTAAGACCACTGGCAATGGTTGAGACAGTCTGTTTCTATCTTGAGGCATTGTGGGGATGAGTCAACATTAGATCTATGGTGTTGGGAGTAGGGTATGTGGGCTCTGTGCAGTATCATGAGTTGAATTACTTTCACTCTAATGGGTGATTTTTTGGACTCCCCCCAGCATCGTTTGTGATGTCTGTATTAAGTTGTTCTTCCCATCATTCTTTCAGATGAGGGGTTCAGAGCATCATAGACTTTGAGCATATAGAAAGCGCTGAGGGAGAGAATCAGGACAGCTGATAGGAAAGGATAGAAAGATGACATGAGTACTCTCCTGCACTGACAGAGGTATATGCAGTTATAAAGGAGTATAAAGCAAAATGGAAGAGCAGAAAATTGAAGTAGCAAAATTTGCCAGAGCTAACATAAATAAATGAGATTATAGGCCTAAAGAAGAGTTCTTATTGGCTGCATATAAAACTAGGATTCCTGCATGGCTGTTACGTGCGTCCATGAGATATACAGCTACTGGATGGTGAAAAAGCAGTGGTGGGTTAAGAAGAGGGGCTGAGGGGGTCAATCTCATAAGTAAGCAATGGACATTAAGCTGAATGACCTTGTGCATTGACACACAAACCCCCAAGTTATTACTGAGTTATTAAGCTCATCCTTAAGTCAGAATGGAAATTTGCAAAAAAGTTTGAAGAAATGAAGCTCAGCATTAGGTCACGCAGACAATGGTGGTCATACGCCTAGCCATGATCGGTTTACAGTCAGCTGATCCCAAATATTGCCTCCCAGCTCCCACAGCCAATCACAGCTCTTTCCCTCAACACAGTAGTGTATCTCAATAGGATTCACTTCTCACTTATTTGTGCTTGCATTAATCTGGATGCACCATGCTGCTGCTTCTTCCTCTACCCCAGCCTCCTCCTTTATAGCATAAAGCTTGTTGCACCTTCATATTCAGATTCACAAGCAAGGGTTGAGCATGAGGCCCAATGACCTTGACCTTTGACCTATGATTTGCCAAGTCTAGTCAGTTCATTCTTGAGTATAAGCGGACTTTTATAACCTGACACGCCAGAATGATAAATGTCTAATTGACAGCGTCTGGGAAAGGGCAGAGCCTTTGAAAAAAACTTGGAGGGTGATTGGATGAATGTCCTGTCTGTCACACCATTATGGGCCAATCAGAGCAACCAAACTTGTGACGTAGCCGCTACCGAAGGAGTAAACTCCATAGAGAACTGCATAACGCGAACCATGTTGACTGTAGACATTGACAGTACACGACTTTTGTTGTTTTTGAAAAGAAAAAAACTCACTGCTGTTCTTTGTTCTTCTTTTAACGAAGAAATGTCGTCAAGTTCTGATAAAACTGGCACTTTAGCAGCTTACGGCACGACTCTGCCACGCCTGAAAGTACTGCTGCTGTGGCTGCTGAAAAGACTTAAGAAAATGGCCATTAATATTTTTGCTGTGTAATTTTTAGCACTTAAACTACCTTAAATACTTTAAAATATTGAATCTACAAAGCCTAACAGCTGGCATTCGACACTGAAGTCTGATCATCCAGCTCACTTTTACTACTCTTTATTCAGCATTTCTTCTTTTCTTTCTGTATAGATTGGCGTGTAGTAACAGCACCTTAGACTGGGAGGATCCTGCCGTCTCCCCCGAGCTCAGCAACATCCTCCAAAGTCAAGAGTGGAACCAGAGGAACCCATCTCCATCCTGCATGTGCAGCACCAGCGAGAAGCTCACCATGATGCCCGTCTGCCCCGCTGGAGCTGGAGGTCTTCCTCCTCGACAGCGGATAGAGGCCTCTGGAGACACCATGCTGGACTTAACCGACAGGAACATCTCTGACTACCTGGTGAAAACATACCCCAGTCTCATCAGAGCCAGGTGAGATTTGATGTGCCGTATGATGATAAAGGAGAGGAAATAAAGGAGAAATATTGTCGTAGATAGCAAATAAAATCTGTTTTAATATTTTCTGTTTCATTCACAGTTTGAAGAGCAAATACTGGGTGAATGAACAAAGGTAATAGATTGCACTTACCTTAAAGAAATCTATTTTTTATCTCTACTTCTGTAGTAACCATGGAAACTAAGCAGAAATCTTTCCTCAGATATGGCGGTCTATCAATGGGAGGACAGCTTCCCATCCTCGATGTCAACCCCCTGAACATCCAGAATGTTTTCCATCAGCTGGGACGAATGTTCAACATCACAGGGGTACTCACTGTTTTTGATTTTCTTTGTGTGTTAGAGCAGTGTGTTAGGTTTTTAAACCTGTTATAATGAGCTTTGTCTTTCCAGGGTCACTACTCTGGACTTGCGCTCAGGGAGATTGGTCCTTTTTTACGTTACATGGAGAGTGAATTCAATGTAAAGGTTTGTGTGAGATTTAGGAGACTTTTTCCACATAAAGCAGAAATAATGTGCAAACACTTACTACTTTCCTTTTAAATTTCAGCCCTTTATAGATTCAGAACATATCAGAAATGCTCATTTTGAGTGCCTGCTTTAACAGCTTTACTTAGCACTTGAAGTAATGGTTTATTAAAAATGAAGGTCAGACTGCTCATATTCATGTTGTAGGTCAGGATTTAAATGACTGTATCATAAAGTGGTTTGGTTTTTACTGCTGCTCTCTTCTGTCAGGTTTGGTACAACAACAAAGGCTGGCACGCCATGGTTGCTTTCATGAATGTGGCCAACAACGCCATCCTACGTGCTTTTCTACCTCAGTCTGCAAAACCTGTTGAGTTTGGTATCACAGCTATCAACCATCCTCTGAATCTCACCAAAGAGCAGCTCTCGGAAGTCACAGTGTGAGTGTATCTTTGGATTTATTAAACATGTTTTTGACTCTTTTGTGTGCAGATTCAAATGTAAAACTTAATCAAGCTGCATTTAATATGAAAAAACAAGAGAGAGACGGATGACTGTAAAATAAAACAAAGGCGTAATACAGAAAAGATAACTCTCAGTAGGATAATTTTAGGTACATGAGAACTGGATTTTCAAATTTTCTCCTCATAGGAGTCATGTAAATTTTTCATGTTGTTTCATCAAGACAGCATTTTAATACTAGCTCAGCAGTTTTTAAATAAAGAAACTGAAAAAAACTCTTTGAGAAAGTTTACATTTAAGCATAAAGTTGAAATGACAAGATGAAGTCAAGATTTTGAAAGTAAGGTTGAAATTTTTAGGATAAATTTGAGATTTTGAGGATAAAGTTTCAAGATGAAAGCAAAAATTCAAGAAAAAGTTGGAATTTGGGGAATAAAGTTGAAGCTGATTCCTATCAAAGTCAGCAAATCTCAGACAACCAATCTGATTTTGGGCTAAAAAAGGAAGAATCTCTTGGTTGTTAAATAAAGAATCTGTATATGTAATTTCACATGTTCATCGATGTATTGTGTTTATAGAAACAGTCAAGATTTGTTGTGTGTTACTGTCCTAAATACTTTTTACTTGGGATAAGTATTAGCTGTGGACCGCTTAAATTCGTTTATTTGCTCCGTGACATCAGTGTTTGGTGAGGTGCATTTGCACGGGACAAACAAAGTCAATGTAAACAAATTTACTGACGTTTCTGAGGGAAAACATGAAGGCGCTGCTTTACAGCAGCATTGGAAATACGTGATGAATTTTTCTTTCTTTTCGTTTATTTTATTGGTGAGAAATAACAAAACAAGATATGCAAGTGAACATGAGGGATAGTGAGAGATAAAGAGGGTGAGAAAAAGAAAAAAAGTATATTTATTAATAATGAAAATAATAAAAAAAAATATATACTACTACTACTTCTACTACTACTACTACTACTAATAATAATAATACAAAAATAAATAAATAAAACTACATCAAGGTACACATAGTTTAGACAGCAGCACAGACTACTGGAGGCTTATAGCAGAGATTTTCAGAAGGATAGCTTGTGAAATTTGACAGTTATGGTCATCAGTATGTGGCGTTTTATGCAGAGAAAAATTATCATGATAAAAATGATAATAATAAATTAAAAAAAATATTATTATTATTATTATTATTATTATTATTATTACTATTATAGCAGCTGCAGTCAAAATTGAAGGAAGAAGGAGAAGAATTAACACCTGTGAAATGAGTGGAGGAGAAATAAAAGAGAAAATATACTATTACTGTACAAGGTAAAGAAAAAATATTTCTAAAGTCCATACAAAAATTTGATGTAGTGCTCACTGTGTTTGCAGGTGACCTTGCCCTCATGTATCTTACATTCTATAAACCAGAGTTTCCAAGAGACATCATGTGCCAGAGTGTTCCTTTGTGGATTTTATAATTCCAAGTCTAGAACGTACAGCTCAGACTTTACCTGCCTCTTCCTCCAGGTTGACTACCTCAGTCGATGCCGTGGTGGCGATCTGTGTTATTTTTGCCATGTCCTTCATCCCTGCCAGCTTCGTCCTCTACCTCATCCAGGAGCGCGTGACCAAGGCCAAACACCTGCAGTTTGTGAGCGGGGTCAGCCCTTTGGTTTACTGGGTGGCCAACTTCTTCTGGGATATGGTGAGTCAGGGATGAAATGAGAGTAAATATAGTTAAAAGTGATAAAAGATTTCTTGTTTTTAGAAGAGTGTGAGCAAAAATGGATTTAAACAGATGGCAGGTTGGTAAATGTGAACTCATTAAACTCAATAATCTCATTTTCTGGGAGTGAATGAGGATGTGTCAGAATGAGCAGCATACATTTGTTTTTTTTCTGCATGCAGGCATTAATTTTTCTAATTGTTCTCTTTCTCCCTAGATGAACTACTCTCTCAGCACAGCGATGGTGGTCGGGATTTTCGTGGCTTTTGACAAAAAGTGTTACACATCACCTACAAATCTGCCAGCACTTGTGATACTTCTTTTACTTTATGGGTAAGAGTTTCCTTTGTTTGATGTACTCAACTTAGTTTTGCTATTAAAAACAAACCACAAATGATTCAAACAACATGTTAATCAATAAGGAAATCAATAGAGAGGATCAAAATGTTTTACTTCTAATAATGAAAGGTGAAAAAAATTTACATGACTGATCTCTGGAACTGAAATAGTTGTCTCTTCTGCGTTCCCTCTCATACAGGTGGTCTGTGACACCCATGATGTATCCCATGTCCTACATATTCAGCATCCCCAGTACTGCGTACGTCTCGCTCTCCTGCATTAACCTGTTCATAGGCATCAACACCAGCGCCATCACCTTCATACTGGAGCTCTTTGAGAACAATCGGGTGAGGATGCACAGAATATTGTTGGAGAAAATCTCACTGTTTAACACAGGACAATTCACTAACTGTTTAAAGACTCAGCCTTCACTCCATAGTCTGCATTCTTTCACCTGGTTGGTATATAAAGATGGACAGCATCACAGCTCTGCAAAAGTGAAGTTTTCTCAAACATGGTTTCTTTCTTTACAATAAGTTCATACAATCCTGATTTTCCCCCCAAATGTTAATTTGATTAGAAAAGTTTAGTTTTGGGGGATATTTGGTGCTGTAGAAAGGGGCAAAGGGCCATTAGTAATTTCAACCCCAATCCCCAAAAATTTGGGGTGCTTTGTAAAATGTAAATAAAAACAGAATGTAATAAATCTCATAAACCCATTTTTTATTTGCAACAAAACAAAAACAACATATCAGACTTTGAAATTGACGCATTTTACATTCCATGAAAAAATATTACCTCATTTTGAATCTGATGGCAGCAAAACATCTCAAAAAGTAGGGACAGCGCCATGTTTACCATTGCGTAGCATCCCTTCTTCTCTTAAAACAGTCTGTAGACATCGGAAGTGAAGAGACCAGTTTCTGGAGTTTTGGGAGAGGAATGTTGTCCCATTCTTGTCTGATGTAGGATTCTAGCTTGTCTACAGTCCTCAGTCTTCTTTTTGTTTTTATGCTGCACCAGATGTTTTCTATTGGTTAAAGGTCTGAACTGCAGGCAGGCCAGTTCAACACCCAGACTCTGCTACTGCAAGAATGCTGCTGTGATGGATGCAGCATATGGTTTAGCATTTTGGATGGGAGCATATGTTGCTCTAAAACTTCTATCTACTTTGCAGCATTGATAGTAGGGCTGGGCATTGTTAAGAACCTCACGATTCAATTTGATTTTGACTTAAACGCTTCAATGTCGATTCAGTAAGAAGTAGAAATACACAAATAACCTGTTGACAGTTTGTTAATAATTATTTTTGAGCAATAAAACATCTGAAAATAAAAAATTTGCACAATAATAACTTCTTTGTGCATATGGAGTACAAAAGTAAAAAACATGACAGTTCTTTATAAACACTGAAAAAATGAAGTGCATGTAAACTCAAATAATATTTCTTTCCTCTTGGAAATTGTGATAAACCTCACATAACATGGTTATGGTTTGTTGTTGTTTGGTCGAGTGCGGCCTCCGTCCATACAACGTGAATCACATGCACAGTGACCCCCACTGGCCAGGAGGTGAATCGATTCAGAGGATTTGCTGAATCAGTATTGAATTGGGGTGGGGGAAATATTGCGATGCATCGATTAATCGATATTTTTACCCACCCCTAATTGATAGTGCCTTTACAGATGTGTAAACCGCCCACGCCATAGGGCACTAATGCAATCCCATACCATCAGAGATGCAGGCTTTTGAACTGGACTGATAACAAGCTGGACGGTCCCTATCCTCTTCAGTCTAGTCCCCGTGGTTTCCGGAAAGATTTTCAAATTGTGATTCATCTGACCACAGAATAGTTTTCAATTTTACCCCCTTTGGCCCAGAGAAGACAGCTGTGATTCTGGATTGTGTTCACATATGGCTTCTTCTGTGCATGTTACATCCTTAACTTGCATTTGTGGATGTTATGGCAATTTCTGGAAGTGTTCCTGAGCCCATGCAGTGATTATTAGTGCAGAATCGTGCCTGTTTTCAATGCAGTGTTGCCCGAGGGCCTTAAGATCACAAGCATTCAATATTGACCTTTGACCTTAAGATTTCTCCAGTTTCTCAGAATCTTTTGATATTCTGTATTGTAGATGGTGGGATATTCGAAGTCTTGGCAATTTTAAGATAGGAAACATTTTTCTGAAATTGTTCCATCACTTTTTGGATGCATCTTATTGCAGACTGGTTGCCCATCTTTACTTCTGAGAGACTCTGCTCCTTTTACACCTGAACATGTTACTGACTAATCAACCTAATTACACGCAAAGAATTTATCCGCCAATTTTCAGTTTTACATATTTCAATTACATGACAAATTTCCATCCAATTGAATTAAGTAATTCTAACATAAACAGTTAAATACCTCTAATGTAATGAAATTTAATAAAACAAATGTAGCTCATAGAATTTACTTAAATTGGGTTTATATAATTTCTTTGAATAAATTCTATGTGATTCAAATATGTTGATGTACCCACAACCATGGGTGTGACTGTCAGTGCATCTGTTGACACCTGCAGGCAACGTTTCCATCATGTCTTCATCAAGTGGCAAAGCCAATGCTTTACCTCATAGTGTGTCCACCCCACCAGGGAGGGAGTAATCCACTGATCTGGATCACCGTCTGGTTCCAGTAATGTTTTTAAAGGAATCTGCACTGTTGCGAGATAGGGCTAATGGTGGAAGTTGGTGTTTTCTGAGTGCTTTTCTGCTTACATATAGTGGCAAGCAGTGATGAGGAAAGACTCCCAGACAAGTTCTGTGACTTTGACAAGCTCTTGCACAGAAAACACGAGCAGCTATTATATATTCTGCACCACACATACAGTCACATACAAACAGGGTGCTCTGCAACATTGAATCCCTCACTCATGGTGTCACACTTCAAAAAACACTTCTCACTAAAAACATCAACTAATAGACTAAACATGCATAATAACAACTTTGCAATGAACGTGAACATTATAAAAAATTATGCATGTCAAGGCCATTGAACTTGTCTGGGAGCCATTCCTCATCACTGCTTGCCACAATATGAAACTAAAAGCCACTCAGAAAACACATACTTTCACCATTTGCCCTATTTTGTGATAGTGAAGAGTCTTTCATAAACATTACTGCATTCAGACAGTGGTCTGGATAAGCCGATTACTTCCTCCTTGGCGGGGTGGAGACACACGGTGAGGCAAGGTATCAGCTTTGTCACTTGTGGAAGCCATGTTGAAGCATTGCCTGCCGGTGCCAACAGATGCACTGACAGTCTCACCAGTGGTTTTTGGAAAATTTTGAAATAGCCCTTCCCCTTAAAGAATTAAACATACTAAGTTATCTCAGCTTAACGTGATCATTGCATTGCATCTTTCAGCTGAATAGTACAAACAACTAATCTGATTTAGTGATGTCAATGTTTTTTGACAAAACACGGAGGAATAAGTAATGATTGCTAAAAAGTTTAAGTATCAAGTAAATGCTGGCTGGGAGAGACAAAAATTCCAAACAAGGAGTCAACATTCCTCCAAAGAAACAACAACTATTCTTGTTCTTTGGTCTCACCTGCAGACCACAATACAACATTACAGATGCATACTGCCACCTACTGACCAAACCTTTATGTAAACAAATCTCAATGGTTTTATGTGTTTCATATGAATTCACTCAAACTTAGAAAGAATCACATTGGTTTTATCTATTTAGAACAACTAAAGGTTGGAAATATGTTAAATTGAGTAAAACCAAGTAAATTTGTATATGTAATACCTATGACAGTCAAAAATCATTTTTTGAGTGTAGTTGCAAAATGTTCCTCCATCTTTTTTTCATTAGTGCCTCTTTCTTTTGCAGCCTTTTGTTGCCCTGTCCCTACTTTTTTGAGATGTGTTGCTGCCATCAAACTTCAACTGAGCTAATACTTTTCATGAAATCGGAAAATGCCTCAGCTTAAAAATCTGATATGATAAGTTCTAACGTGAGGAAAATATTGGTTTATAAGATTTGCAAGTCATTGCATTTTGTTTTAACCACATTTTGCACAGTGCCCCAACTTTTTGGGGATTATTAGAAAAACAGAATGCAAACAATTAAAAAAACATATCCATGATTGGCAGCTTTGTTGACATATGTAGCCCCTGTGGTGCGTTGTTCACTGGATTAGCAGAGCTAAAGAGGAAGACGAAATCTAACAAGCACAAACAGCGTTATTAGAATTTCTGAACTGCTGGTGTTTGTTTCAAACTGGGGTATTTTACTTCACTTTTGTGCAGCATGAGGAGGTAGAGATGCATCACCCATCTTTATTACAGTCTATGCTTTTCCTTAAAAGGTAGATTTCTTTAGGTATTAGTGCTCCTTCACATTCCAGCTTATATTGAGTGTACTCATATTAAAGATACTAGAACTCTTAACACCTCATCTGTGAGGTAGTGGTTCGGCCCTTTGTTTTATAAATACGTAACTTTAAGCAGTATTGAATTTTTGCCTCTTCAAAGCAGCTGAAAAAGATTTAGTCACTTTGTCTTGTAATGAATAAATCTATTAGCACTTTGAGCAGACACTGGGCATGATTAGGGATCATTAAGATACATTTTTTCAGATTGGCTGTTAACTGGAAGTCCAATACTGGCTCTAATTCTGCTCTATAGCTGGCCAACTTTGAAGGGGAAGAAAATGCTCTGCAGCTGCAAAACACATCGTTATGCTGACTTGCCAGTTGCAGACTATGATGTGAAACATTCTCTTATGCATTTACTGGTCTTGTTTGCAGGAGCTGTTTTTGTTCAGCTGCATGATAATTCAGGACATTTCATAGAATAAAATGCACATGTTGTGTGGGACCAAATGTTGCTGACATGATGATATTCAGGACAATACTGAGCTCCAGTTATGAGTAACAGGATTAATCCTGTTATACTGATTGCTTACAACGCACATAGTTGTATTGTTGAAAACCCTGCAGCCAGTTAAAAATGACTTCTATCTGCATGTCTGTGTGATGTCAGTCTCTGCTGATGTTTAATGAGTGGCTGAAGAAAGGCCTGCTGGTTCTCCCTCACTTCTGCCTGGGTCGAGGGCTCATCGACATGGCCATGAACCAGGCTGTTACTGACGTCTACGCCAGATTTGGTACGAATTATTTTCATGGCTGTGTTTCAATCATTTAAGGCTCATTTTGCAGAAAAATAACAATGTATAGATGGTGTATGTTTGATGTTAGTTGCAGCTCATCTGGATTCAAACTTAACTGCAAACTAAAAACCAATAGAGGTTTTGAGTTCTTGCTGTTGTGTCTTTCTGTGAAATTGAAAATCCTGACCTTGAACTGGCTGCGCAGAGGATTCAAATTGAGTAAAACCCTGTCTCTGTTTTCAGGTGAGGAGTTCACGCAGGATCCTTTCCGGTGGGACTTTGTGGGGAAAAATATTGCCTTCATGGCTGTGGAAGGATTTGTGTACTTTATTCTCAATCTTCTGATCCAGTACCGCTTCTTCCTGGACCACTGGTGAGCCCAGCAGTGTCTTCACATTTCAGTTGAAACTTCAACCAGGAAAAACTAAAACGCTTCTATCGATGTTAAAAGTGAACTGACTCTTGATTTGATGTTTTCGCATCCTTCAGGTTATCAGAGAAAAAAGAAAGTCCAATACAAGATGAGGACGTTGACGTTGCAGCAGAGAGGCGGAGGATTTATGAAGGAGGCAGTACCACGGACATCCTGCAGATCAGAGACCTCTCGAAGGTATTTCATGTGCTTCAGACCACCATTACCTTATTATAAGTAACGATCATTTAAGTCAAGCCTCATCTCTATTCATCCTTTCGTCATTAAAAGTTGCCAGATAGAAAAACACAAAAAAATCAAAACTGAAAGAACGGCACAGTTGGATTTGAAGTCCTATTAAAGCTACTGTTAGGAACTTTTGGTTTGTGTTGATTCTGGCACCCCCTGTGGACAAAGAGGAATCTAATATATCTTTACTGATTGTGTTGCATATAGGTGTAGGTAGTATTTTCTATCTCCTCCTGCTGTCTTTTAGCAATCATATATCACTTTAAGACTCTGTGAGGTGAAATCCAAAGTTTTTGTCTTGACACGCTAGATATATTAGAATATGGTTGCTGTAAACATGTGAAAACACTGAGATCTACATGTGACAGAATTCTGGATTTAGACTGTTTTTAGAATCTACTGGCTACAGTGGTCTATGGATCATTTAAAGCATCATCACAGAGATTTGAGCTAGAAAACGGACTTTGTCTCTTCTCTGGCACAGAGCCAGGCAGCTGCACTCTGATCATAAGGTCAACACTCAGATTGAAACATTTTTTAAATCTGAGAGGATTGTATTTCTCCTGAGTGAGGCTTCAGCTCAGTCAACAGACACGCCCACACCATCCTGGAGCAGGTTTTACTGGCTCATTTTTCATGATTTTGAAGCTTAATTTTATCAACTTAAAGATGCTTTTTGCGACTAAAATTTGATTTAGGGGTTCATAACACTGTTACCTGTCATACAACAAAACTAAAAACTGATTCATTTTCACTTTACAGAGTCTTTAATGTGAATCTAAAATGTAACAAAAGCTGTTTTGTCTCACTGACACTGACCTAATGAGCTTAGGAGCATTTAGGACTCCTGAATCCTAAAGAAGTTTTCAGAGGTGCTGGAGATGATGTATGCTTTGTTGTAAAGATGCATTACCATTATGGGCTGTATCTTGAAAATGTCTTTAAAAAACTCCTTAAAAGGACTTGATATTATCAGCAACATTTCGACTACAAATGCTAAAAGGATTGACAACAAGCAACACAACCAGAGCAGACAAAATAACTTACTAAAAGGCCAATTTTTACACGTATTTTATTTGGTTAGTTTAAAAAGAAAGAAAAACTAAAGCATATGATGTGGCAAAAGTGCTGGTAAAATATTAATTAAATGCTCTAGAAAGAATGGTATTCTGTATTTGTTCAGTCTTTCTCAAGAGGGATCGGACTATATTTTGTTTTAGACACACAGTATGTATAAATTCTGCCCTCAGGGGGCTCTTAATCAAAGTATCAACAAATGATGTCGAGTAGAGACTCAGCTGCCCCCTCTCCACCATTTCTTTCTGTTTTTTTTTTTAAATACCTTTATTAGAGAGAAAGAACAACTGATAGAGTTGGAAACCTGGGAGAAAAAGAGTGAGGAGTGACAGACTGGGTTGCCCATTTTGAGGACAACAGGCTCTTTATTTGAGGTGCACAGGAAGAGTGCACTAGAGTACCAACACCTTGTAATATTCCCTTTTTCACATTTAACCCAGCAGTGCTCAAGTCTTTCAGCAAGTGAAGAAGTGCTTCCTTTTTGCTTTTTTAGCCTAATAAACAAGAAACACTCTAAGTAATGCACAGTATTGGGTTTTTGATGGGACCCGATATGGGGACATTTACAAATTAGAAAAGCACACGGAGAGCGCAGACCTCTGCCATTAGCCCTATCTCCCAATTGTAAAAAACCCTTTAAATAATTCCTGGATCCAGACAGTGATCCGGATCACTCCCAAAATCTAATCAGTTTTTCCTTATGCCATTTCTGACATTTCCTGAAAATTTCATCAAAATCCGTCCATGACTTTTTGAGCTATGTTCCTAACAAACTAACAAAACAAACAAGCTAACAAACCCTGCCGATCGCATAACCTCCTTGGTGGAGGTAATAAAACCACTGTTTACAGCAGATCTACAGCATGTCTTAGCTGTAAATATCAGCTGAAATCTTGATATCTGCTGATACCAATACTCTGCTGATAATATTGTGCATCCCTCTTCAAATCAGAATACAGTGGTTGAATTATTTGTGCATATTATGGTGTAGATAATCCTTTCTTCAAGCCTTAAAAAGGGTCAGTGATTAATTTTCTATCAATTGATAAAGCCAGCTTAAACTTCCTCAAAGCCACAGTATTTTTTAATGTAGTTTCACACAGCAGACTTAGATAAACATGAAAGATATGCGAAGATTAAAGCATATTTGTAATTGAGAACAATTAAAAACTTGCTACAAATAATGTGTGTTGGAAGATTAATGCTGATAATAAAGGATGTGGCATGTCTGATGATTTTAAGCTCTAAATTTCTGGTTTTGTTGTGAAAATATCTGCGCAAATGCATTCTTTAATGTTTGCCTCTTTTCTCTGCACAGACCTATGTGGGCAGGAAGAGGGCAGCTGTGGACCGGATTTGTGTCGGTGTTCCTGCAGGAGAGGTAGAGTCACTGAGTTTCTTTACATTGAGAGCTACTACTGCCTGTTTTCTTCTGTTTCCTCTTTCTATGATTGCTCATAGTTTGTTTGAGACAAAGACAGTATTAATTTATTATGATCAGGAAGTAGCTCTATATTAAGTCTCATTTCTGTTTCAGCGTACTCGTATTCTTTAGACATAAATTTCTGTACAAGGACACATGTAATAATTTCAGGAGGTTTAATAGAATAGCTTATTGTCTGTAATCCTCCGTATTTCAGCTGACTATGTCCTTGTATCTTGACACTGATTGTCTCTTATCCTGTTAGTGCTTCGGTCTCCTGGGAGTTAATGGAGCTGGAAAGACGACGACCTTCAAAATGCTGACTGGTGACACCGATGTCAGCTCCGGGGAGGCGACTGTGGCTGGATACAGGTACATAAAGATCAGTAAAAAGCGCCCTCGCTCCGTAGAACAGGAGCTCTGCTCAGGGCGGTATTTGTAAAATAAAAACTTTGCTTTTGGTTTTATCCTGCGTGCAGTTCCAGATGGGAGATGACCAGAGACAGTCCAGTGAGTTAGAAAGTTTAATCGCAGGAAGGTCAAGCTGACAATAATCTGTTTGATGATGCCATCTGAATATCAAATCTAGCCGTGGTCTTCTCTGAAAAGTCAAAAATGAATGGATGTCTGGTGGGATTTGTTGTGAAAGTTTTATCTCTTAAAAGAAGTTATTCTTCCACATATCTTTTAGACTGATAAGCCTAGCTGAATGCATTTCACTATTGTTGGGAACTACACCTTTATAAACACCTGAAGAATATAAGCCTGTATTAGCAGGTGCTTTAAGCAAATACTTCAATATGTACTTGTGACCCTTCCTCAGAACTTACAGATTTAGTGTGGATGCTTTTCAACCAAATATTTGATCTTTTATTTTCATTTGGATTTGTTGAATAAAAGGAAGTATATAACTAGATATCAGGATATGCAGTACTTCATTAAAATAAAGTTGTTTTGAGGAAGAGGTTGTTGTAAAAAAGTTTTTTCTTTAAAAACTTCTCATGTAGAGTCTGAATGTTGACAGAAAAATGTTTAAGAAAAATGTTCAAGCACTTATAGGTCAGCAACTTTTTTTGTAGGAGTTATAAATTAAAGTTATAAATCCAGACATTCCAGAGGAACCAAACAAAATAGTTGTGCCATTATGCAGTGATTCTCAAATTTTGGTGACTTTGAAACCATTTTATCACTTTTTCCCGACAATTCTGCCAATTTTACTTCATTTTTTCCACTAAAAACAAATTTTTGTCAGTTTTAAACCTTTTCCACCACTTTTTTTCTGCCCGTTTTTGCCACTTCTAAACCTGTTCTTGCCACTTTCCACCACTATTGCCTCTGTTGATCCATTTTTGCTACTATTTAACACTTTATATGCCTTTTTACACCCATTTTTGCCCATTTTAACCACGTTTCACTATTTGTTATACCCTTTTTTTCCAGTTTAAACTAATTTGGCATCCAGTTTCACCAAATTTCCCACCAGTTTTTGCCATGTATTAATCCCTTTTTCCCACTTGTTATGCCAGGTTTTGCCACTTTAACCCATTTTTGCCTTTTTTGTCACGTGTATCCAATTTTTGCCACTTCTAACCCATTTCTGCTACTTTTAAAATCCCATCACCACCTTTTCTACCAATTTTGGCCATTTATTCCATTTCAGCCATTTTTTACCCATTTTAATTCTGTGTTTTAAGAAAAAGGCTTTACATTTCTAATGCTATTTACTATGCTACAAAAGAATAAGAAATATTTGTTTATTTGATAAGAGTTGTTTATCATTTAGGCAAAATACAATATATGGACATCACAGCTTAACTTTACAGTTGACCATGATTTTGCTGACCTCCATGGTCCCCCAGTTTGGCTGGGCCCCAGAGAGCTCTCCCCTTTATCTCTCTCTTATAGGAAGCCTTGTCTGCACATGACTATTACTGATTGTGTATGGCTGTGTTCAACCATCTTCAGGTACAGTGGGGGTCCCCGGTCTCTGGCACCTTTATTTTGGGGGTTGTTGGTTGAAAAGGTTGAGAACAACTGATGTACTGCATATAGAAATAAGACTAGTACAGTAAAATCAGCCACCTCCACATGCCATATAACCTTTACACACACAAGTGACTGGACCCTACACGCTCCCACACATAGGTCAAACATGGCCTGCAACAGAATCAATTTGTTTTCACTGAGTTTTTATCGGTTTGGTTACCAAAAATATCTGTAAAATCCAGTAAACAACCACCAGCTACAAAATATGGAAAGAATTTGTTAGAAAAGATGTAACTGTATGTTTTATTGCATAAAAAATACAGGCAGTCCCTTAATAACACCGCAGAAATGCTGCAGACTGTGTTTGGAAATAAATGAAAATCATATTTTTTGGAAATGCACAAAAATGGAAGAGTACAGGGATGATGTGTGGTTAGAGATTGTTTTCCAATTATATATATATTTTTTCATACCACTCAAGTGAGTTTTAGTCTTTTCTCTTCAGGCAATCAAAAAGTGACAAACACACACACACAAAAATTGGACACAAACATCAGCAGCACAGAGTAACAGGTATCAGAAACCATTTGATATAGATTTAAAATAAATTACTATTGATAGTTAAGAACTCTAATAAAGCCGCATCCCCATATTTCTTTGTTTTGACAGTTAATCTTTGCTTTAGATAGCATGTTGCTTGTATTTTTCCAGTTTTTCCTACAATCTCGGCTTTTTTAAAAAGGCCTTTCAGGGCTAACCCAAATTGTGCCTTTGGTAGTCTCGTTAGAGGACTTGATTTGTCTCCAGGAAGGCAAAACCATGGTTTTCTAGGCCAGTGGTTCCTGTTGTGGGAAGCCTTCGCAGAAAAACAAATATATATTCTATCAATTATTGTAAAAATATATTCTGAAAATTTGTTCAATTTATAATAAAACAATAGCAAATAACTTTGTGCTTAAATGTAAGCAATGTGCTCCTTTAAATGTACATTTGTACATGATGCATTGTGCAGCATCATATGTTATAACCACCTCCAGGGTCAGTGGGGTCCCTGGTCTCTTGCAATGTTACTTTGGGGGTCACAGTTAGAAAAGTTTGGGAACCCCTGTTCAAGGCAACCACTACTGAGTTACCCCACCGTTCAGGACCTAAATGGGGAGACCAGTTGGCAATCTCACAATAGAAGTAAAAATGTACCGGTGGTGCTTTCACATTTCCAACACTCATTGTTCTCAGTTAGATTAAGCATTTTAATGATTTCACAATGTGTAAACTAACTATTACTGTTCCTTCAGGCCAACCCATATTATTGACAGCACTCTCCCAGACCTTTAGCTCAAACTCAGCATCCAGTACTCTTGACTAGATCATCCTCAAGCGTTCACTTTTTCCATACAGAGAGGCGTGGAAAGTAACTAATTACATTTACTCTACTGTAATTATGTTGCTTTTATGTACTTGTACTTTGTAAGTTACATTTTCAAATCAGTAATTTTACCTTACTTCAGTACAGTGCGTCTAAAAAGTATTCACCCCCTTGGATGTTTTACACTTTTATTGATTTTATAAATCAATCGGGATCAATATAATTTGGCTTTTTACAAAAAAACATCTTTTACGTCAAAGTGAAAACATTTTAATTCACTGCTAAAGACTGTCTTTCAGGATTTTCCTATATTTTGCAGCGTTCATTTTACCCTCTACCTTTACAAGCCTTCCAGGGCTGGCTGCTGAGAAGCATCCCCACAGCATGATGCTGCCACCACTGTTCTTCACAGTGGGGATGGTGTGTTTGTGGTGTTGTGCGGTGTTTGGTGCCTGCCAAACATAGTGTCTTGTCTGATGGTCAAAAAGCACCACTGTGGTCTCATCAGACCAAAGAACTTTCTTCCACTTGACCGTGGAGTCTCCCACATGCCTTTTGGTGAACTCTAGAGAAGATTTAACACGTTTTCTTCAACAGTGGCTTTCTCTTTGCCACTCTACCATAAAGCTATGACAGTATTCAAAGTCTCTCCCATCTCAGCTGCTGAAGCTTTTAAGTCCTTCCAAGTAGTCATGATGATCTCTCTCACTAGTCTCCTTCTTCCACAGTCACCCAGTTTGTGAGGACGGCCTGATCTATAGACAGATTTACACATGGGCCATATTCCTCTCATTTCTTGATGATGGGTTTAACTGAACTCTGGGAGATTTTCAGTGACTTGGAAATGTATAGTTTTCAGTAACCTTTTCTCTGAGTTGCTTGGAGTGTTCTTTGTCTTCATGGTGGAATAGTTGCCAGGGATACTGATGAACCAGTGACTGGACCTTCGATACATCATCACTTGAATATTCCTGAATATTTCCGACTGCGTTTACACTCTGGCTCACTCTGACTTCCTGCTGAAATTTTAGAAGGCGCTGGCAGGAAATACATTCTGGATACAGACAGGGTGAAAAGTTCTGCTGTCTTAGCCCAGACATGCAGCCCACCCAGAAAACTTTGGTACATTTTCAGTAGTTTTGTTAAAGAGTGAAACACCATTAATGTCTTTTTTGTGTGTTGTGATTGAGACGAATCATCTTCCTGTCAGCTCAGTATGACATGTTTTAAATAATGACTTTATCAGTCTTACCCACAGAGAACAGTTTAATGTTTTGTTTTTCTTTCTCGGTTATTTGCTCCATTGGTTCATGTCAGTGATTGGCACCTCATGTGTGTTTTTGTCTTCTTGTTACAGCATCCTGACAGAGATCCTGGATGTGCACCAAAACATGGGCTACTGCCCTCAGTTTGACGCCATTGATGAGCTCCTAACCGGCAGGGAGCATCTGTACCTGTACGCTCGTCTCAGAGGGGTACCGGAGTCTGAGATCCCCAGAGTGAGTAGCTCTCCTGCTGCTTCTCAACATCTTTTTCCTGCCTAAGGAGGTTTTATTCTGAAAGGGAAACTACTATTAAACTCAGCTCTGCACACAGAGCTAAACGTCTGTTTGTTAATTTCATTCCTGTTCTGATAATTGTCTCTTTCCAGCTGTTCTCTGTTTGCTGGTGTTTGATTTATCCCTTAAATTTTGATGTAAAATTAATATGAGATGCGTAGTTTTCAGGAAGAGGAGCAATTAAGGACTTTGAAATACTCTCAGATGATGTTGGAGCAGTTTACTTCCTATTAAAGCTTTCTAACAGTGGTTAAATTAAGCAGGCTGCCAGACAAACTCAACTGTCCCATCATTAAAGACAGTCCTGTGTGAAAGTGGGAACATTTTAGAGGATTGCAGCCATCCAGTGAACCACAACTTTCATTTTCTGCCACAGGATAGAGATGTAGTCATCTTTGTGAAAAAAAAAAAAATTCATATAAATGTATTCATGTATTAAACTAGAGCTACTGCCTGGTGCTTATATGCCTCCATGAGTTATACAATTGCTGGACAGTGAAAGGACAGTGAAGGGTCAAGAAGAAAGGCCTTGACCTCGTAGCTCCAACATGTATTCACCTCATCACTGAGCCAGAGTGGAAAGTTCTTGAGTTTTTGGCTCGGATAGACTAAAAACTTAAAATCTAATTTTTTCAGCCTTAGCTACCTCTGGCATTGAGAGAGTCATAGTTACCATAAAATATTTAAATCAGTTAGGACACTTTGATGTCAGCCTGTTACTTCATAGTCCAATTTAAATAACTACAGAACACCCTATCAATATTCACAATGATGAACAAGGGCCAGATATTGAGAAAATCCTCTAAGAGAGATGCTTACAAATTCAAGAAATATATCCAGTACAGTATCCACATACATAGGCAATTAAATAACTTTTATGTTCAAAATGCATTTTTTAAATGTCAATGAATTTCAGTTTTAACCAAATTTTAAGTAATGAAAAGAATATTTGAAAAATTAGCTATTAATTTTCATAATAAGTTCCTGTAAGGGTTAAAGTGCTGTATATTGCTAACAAATTTTGAAAACACACACTCACTTGTGCAGCAGCCTCTTCACATGCTGATGGTTAAAATCTTAATAGACTTGCCATGCTACTGATTCATTCCTCAATCTAATCAAGATTCATACAAGACTGTGACAGTGCTGAAATTAGCCGATAAAGTTGCCAGTTGATAAATTCAACAGGTCATGTCTCCTATCTCTCCATTCTTCTGATATTTCCCTCTCTACTTGAGAAACTCTTAAACCTTTTTAAAGTCCTCATCTCTGCTCCTAACAGGTTTTTCACTGTGAGAGCTCTCTTGAGGGCTAAGATGCTTTGTGAATAACCTTTACCTTTAACTCAACTGCATTACTTTCAGAGGAAATTCTTAGAAAGCATCATCATTCTAAGAATTTTCTTAAGTCTCATCACTTGGACTGACTCTTTATATGAAGAAGCTTTATGAATATGGCCCCAGAGGTGCCACTTAACACATAAGTCAGGACAAATTTCTGCCTTTTGCAGGTAAAATATAGGCTGTTTTAACACATAATCTGATCATGTGAGCTCAGATCTATTCTCTCTTCCCTCCTGTAGGTGGCAGAGTGGGGCATCCAGAAACTGGGTCTGACTGAGTACGCCAGCCGCTGTGCAGTGACCTACAGCGGAGGCAATAGGCGCAAACTCTCCACCGCCATCGCCATGATTGGCTGCCCAGCACTGGTGCTGCTGGTGAGTCTGCCAATGACGAGGAGCCCATTGTTCCAATTTTTTTGGGCTTTATGCAGGGATTTATCAATGAAATGGTCTATGGATCCAGATGGGGAGCCATATGGGCTCAGTCGAGCCTGGCCTGTGATGTTTTATACATTGGCAGGCGGAGGCGCAGTTCAATTCAAATTGGCATAAATGTGAGATCTTTGCCATATGCTGATAGAGATAAGGATTTGGTCTGAGCTCGTACTCAATCATGAGCTCGGGGAGTCAAGTTTGTCGTTTGTGTGCGTGCAGGACGAGCCCACGACAGGGATGGACCCTCACTCTCGACGCTTCCTGTGGAACGCCATCATGAGTGTGATTCAGGACGGCAGGGCGGTGGTGCTGACATCACACAGGTTTGACACCCAACAATGATATTATTCCACTTCACTCACACATGCTGCTGCAGCTGACCAAACAGTGAACTCTTCTGCCAACTCCTGTTAATGACACCAGCCATGATTCCCACTTACAGATCTGTGAAATTATGATTGATTACTCATACACTGTAAACAACAGCAGTGAAAATAAAGATGGATTATGTTTGTTTTTCACCAGTATGGAGGAGTGCGAGGCTCTCTGCACACGACTGGCAATCATGGTCAACGGGACCTTCAAGTGTCTGGGAACCATCCAACATCTCAAATACAAGTAAGAGACTTTTTCTGGCTGTGTTATAAACAAGCACACTTACTTATATTTGAGTTTTTGCAGTGTTATTGCACAAACTGACATTGCAGCCATACTAAAAAATGTATTTGTCTAGTTTCAGGTAAAATATCACATATGCTTCTCTAAAAAAAACTAAACACATTCCTTTGACAAATCTGGATAATCATCATATTTCAAATACAAAATTCAGAATATATGTCCTGTGTTATTTTTTCATAAGTAAAGATTTAACAATATAAGAATTTTACATCACATTTATTGTAACAAAAATTATTACAGTCGTGAATATTATCGCAGTATTTTTATAATTCTATTATTTGCTTTAAAGATAAAAAAAAGTCACGTTACATCATATCCAATCATTTCACCATGTTTTATATTAAAAAACACCACATAAATCAAATTAGCAGCACATAGCAATTTGAACTTTCTGTTCTCATAATCATTAGAATATTAATATGTAAAAACCTGTGCTACTGTGGAACTGTGATTGAGTTGGTTCCCAACCAGAAGGTTAAAGGTTCAATCCCAAGGCCCCAGTCATGGGTCAATGTGACCATGGGTAAGAAAAAAATCTCAAATTGCTCAGTGGTGTGTGAATGTTTATGGATGCATTTAAATGGGATTAGCCTATACAGGTGATAAGGGCTGCCGCCATAAATCGTGAGTCTCATGAAAACTATCCGGCTTGACTCCCCAGACTGACCAGCCACAATTAGCCACTGGTCCATGACGCAAAAAATCAGAAAGAAATAAAAGAACTGGGAATGTATAACTCAAATCATATGTTGCACTGAAGATTTGGGATAAATACATACAAGAGAGCAACATATTCCCTTAGCAACATCTGCAGGTATACAGTACTGTGCACAGTACCAGCATGTAATGGCAAGTAAGATGCTAGAGGGCACCATCAGGGGGAGAGGGAAGATTAACACAACCCAGTTCATGCTCTAGACTTCCATGCATATTACCAGGGGCATGAGAAAATATTCTGTCAAAAAAATATCAAAGTCCACACCTTTAGGATGGAATCAAGGGTGAGTAAGCACAACCAAGGACATGAAAACCTTTACAGCTCTTAAACATGCTCACACTCTAACAACAAGCTGAGCAGAGGCGTACAGAATCACTCATATGCTGTGAGTAATAAGAGTGCGTAATCAGAACAGCTGATTCAATGAAAGCAAGTTTACTTTTAACCATGATGCTGTTCTTGTCCCTTTTATCCAAAAATCAAACACAATGGATAATTTAACAGTGTTATGTCCTCTCTGTCGTCTCGCTGGCTGATATGTGCGTAATAGCAAAGAATGTTTACTTTCTTGGCACAGCGCTACGTGCCAACATGCATACGGGAAGAAAAAAGGACAAACAGTGTAAATGCTTCAAGGAGCTTCCTTTTTTCTTTCTCCCTTTTTGAAGCCACGGAAAAGAAAGGAAATTGGGGATTTTCCTTTAATTAATGGATTACTTTTATGAAAATGTAACTGATAATAATATATATTATTAATGATAATATTACTTGTATAGTAAAACTAATGTGTTGCCTTACTCGTTACAACAAAAAAGTAAAAGTAGAGTGTTCTACTGCAGTGGTTTTCAACTAGTGGGTCGGGACCCAAAAGTGGGTCGCAAAGCCCTTTTCAGTGGGTTGTGGATGTGTGCCTGGGAAAGAAGAATTGCATCAAATTGCCTGTTGACCTCACTGTCTATGAGATAAAACCTGCACATTTGGTCCCATATCATTGTTTTTGTTACACCTTTTGTACTGTCTTAGGCCCAATCTCTACTATTCTTTTATTAAATTGATCTGATTGACCAAAAAATTCCCCAAAATTTGGGTCACAAATCTCCTAAAGGAGTTGATAGTGGGTGCTGTGACTTAACCAGTTGAGAACCACTGCTCTAATTTATTACTTTGTAATGTGTTACCGCCAACACTGTTAGCAAAGCTAAATCAGCTATGTAAACCAATAGGTAGCATAGCTACATAACTGACAAAGCTAAAACTGAAGCAAACAAAGCTACATTAGCTACATTAGAGTTTGCTAAATTTGCTACCCCTGTTTTAGACATTGTTATCCAAACAGTGGCTTGCCTTAGCTTTGTTAGCTTTAGCTAAAGCTATTGTAGCTACATTGGCTTATGTTTTATGCTGTAACATTTATTATGTATGTATGTTAGCGTTAGCCATAGCTAAATTGAGCCACAGTTCCAGTAGCTACTCCTAAAATGAGTCTGCACAAGGAATAATACAGTATTGTTACTTAGTCTATAATGTTTGCAGTGTGGTTATTTCCTGAGTGTTACTAGTAGAAACTGTTTATAAATAAAGATGAATAACGAAAAAAAATCTAAAATGTTGTACCATCAAATTATTATGTGGCATCTCACAGTAGTGGTCTGCAAGAAGAGGCGTCTGAGATATGATGTCTGCAGCCAGACCATCCCTTTTTGTTCAAGACTTTGTGATAAAGTATAACAACTCCTCTGTTATTTGGAAGCACTTTGGAATAAGGAAACACAATGTGGAGTGCAAAATAGATGTTACAGAGCTGACTGAAATGTATGATTCAATACATTTATCACAAATATGCAAAAACAACTCTTTGATAAAATTTGTCCTTAAAACTTTTCCTTTCATCCAGATTTGGTGACGGCTACGTAGTGACCATGAAAATCAAGGCAGCTAAAGCAGGATCGTCCCCAGACCTGGAGCCTGTAGAGAATTTCATGGAGAGCTGCTTTCCTGGCTGTGTTCAGAGGGAGAAACACTACAACACGCTACAGTACGAGATCGCTGCCTCCTCCTTAGCCAGGATATTTCAGCTGGTGGTGGCCAATAAAGAGAGACTCAGCATCGAAGACTACTCCGTTTCCCAAACAACACTGGATCAGGTATGAATGAAACAAACAACCAGGGGCTACATTTGCTTTTAACCATTAGGGAGGAATAAGTTAATCATAACTTATTAAACTGTTACTGCATAAAAGAAAAAGAGAGCACCTTATTTTAAATCTAAAGACTCCATCTTAATAACTGCTTACTTATCTTTTGTGTATAAACCTCTAAAATCAATCAACACAAGCTCTTCTTTGTGCAAAACTTTGCATTGACTAATTTGACTGGCTGTTAAACATTCAAGAAAATAGAAGTGCATATCACAATCCTGCTTCAGTTGCACAATTAACTGAAAATTTCAAAAAGCAGAACTTTTCATCTCCCCTCTCTGCCTCAATATTTAACTTTCTTTTCTCTAAACACAGCTGCGTGAGTTCTTCTCATAAGCTGTGCATTTCAAATGCACTGTAGGTAAAACATGAAAGCGGAGAATTATACTCATAATCAGTCATAAATCATGGATCTTTGGTGCCAGCTTGTGGTTTCAAAGTGAAGCTTGTGCTGATTCTGGGTGTCTGTGTTATAGGTGTTTGTCAACTTTGCCAAGCAACAGACGGGGGAGGACGAGGACGTATCGTTACAGAAACGAACAGCATGTGGAAGAAAAGACATAAAGATCTCACCCACGCAGAGAAAAACATGAAAGCGTCTCCTTTAAATGTACAGAAGCACTGATGAAGAGGTGTTTCTCTGCTGGGCGGTAATAAAGCCTCCTACATCCCCATTTATACATTTTAAATAGCCAAACTGCTTTATTAGAGATTTCTTTAATGGACCAGCCTTGCCAGTGATCAGCAAAGTCAGTAGTAGGACATTTTATTTACACAGCCTTAGAATAACTTTATATCCTTTGGCTGCAAACAGATGATCCATATTTGATCAAAACTGTGAATATACATTCCAATAATTGCTTTGACTTGAAATCATACATGTGAACAGCTAAAACTGATCTAAAAATAGCTGATTCTTCATCCAAGAAGTAGCAAATGTATTGTTGCTGAGGTTTTACTGGCCTGTATAAATTTGTAAATACTGTATGTGTAATGAATGCTTAAAGGGTTGGCCCGGTTTTTGAAGCGAGGTTGTATGCAGCACTTTCCAACAGTCAGTGTATTCTGAACAGTTTCTCTGAGTGAGAAGGAATAATTTGAAATTCTTTCATGGAAGCTGTTGACAGCAGAAGTAAAAGCACAGCAGGCTGGACTCTCAAAAGGAGTCTGCAGCTTCTGCACTTGTTAAACCTGCGAGAATGAGTCAAAAAGACATTGTCTTAGGGCGCACTCTTACAAGGCAATGTGTAATGTGCCATCCACGATTTAGCCCCGAAGTCTAGTTTATTTGATCAGTGTGAGTGCTCTGTTCATCACTAAGGCATGGTACATTTCCTTGGCCCTGGCATGCATGGAAGAGGTGGGATTAGACACGGTTTCAATTGCTCGTTTACGTGCATAAGCATGATTGTCTAGCGTGGGCATGTCATATAATCAAAACGGCTGTTCCTCTCAACAATCATCTTTGTGAATGGCAGTGTTAGAGAGTTCTACTTGCATGGGTATACAATCATCTGCCAAACCTCCCATACAAAGCGTATGGGAAGGATATGACTTAAAAAAAATTTCTAGGAAGGTGATTGGGCAAATGTTCTCTCTGTCATATTTATTACCAGCCAATCAGAGCAAAAAGACAAAACGAGGTGCACAGCTTCTGTAAGTAACTTGAGCTTGACAGTAAGATGCTGTTGTAATTTATGAATAGTTGAGCTTGTTGGTGGATAAAACTTAAGCCAAGGTCTGTCTGAAAAAGTGACAAATAAGAAAAAAAAATTCCCGCCAAGCTTTCAGTTTGGTTCTTTGCTCCTCTCGATATAGAAATGTTGTGCAGCTCTGATTTTTTGTAAATGGTCGTCAAAGCTGCATGTGAGCTATAGCTTTGCTGGTGGCAGTCACTGCTACTGAGAGTGAAGACTTTTTTCCACCATGGAAGCTTTCTTTGCACTTCTTTGGCTCTTGTTTCAATAAAGAAATGTGACCAAGTTACGATAAAATTGCCACTGTGGCTACATCCGAACTAATCGCTCCACCAGCAGCCATTGTATATACCAGCTCACGGTACAACTAAACCCTGCTTGTAGATATGGCAAACTCATTCCAAAGCAGGCATGGAAAGCTTGTTCTTTGTTTGATGAAGAAATGTGGTCCAGTTCTGATCATACTGCCATTACACTAGAACTACATCTGAGCTAAACGCTACACCGGCAGCAGCCATCACTGTCAGTTCCCAGGACAACCAAAGCCTGCCCATTGCTACTGCATCATGCTCGCCAAATTATGTTAATTCAGAGCAATCCATCTGCTTTGCAAGGCTAGTAAAGTGAGAAAAGATACTGTCAAGCTGTCGGTATATTTCTACGAGACTGTGTCTTGTCCACTACATGAGTCATATTATAAGGGGTTAGGCATGTAGGCCAGCAGGCGAACTCCTTAACCACACCGCACCCAGAATGCTCCCGCTCTGCAGCAGGGCCCAAGCACGCCATGGTGACGTCACAGTGGTTTGTCATCATTTGGGGACGCATCACAGACGTGTTTTAGTGGCAACTGCTGCACCAAATTTTGTGTGCCTAGGCTGGGGTGAAATTAAAATCATGGGACAGATCAGTCTCATTTGATGGAAAAGTCTAGGTTATGAGCACATGAGCAAACAGTAAGGTGCATTCAGAATGGAAAAAAAAATACCATCTACTGAGAGTTTGTGGTTGTTGCACCACAAAATGTTAAGAAATGGTACCACAAACTTTCCAGAGAACATGAGGTTGTACCTCAGAATGATTTAGGAATAAATTCTCTGTAAATAAAGTCTGTAAATATTACTTTACCCATACTAATATTTCCATTTCCCTAACTGTGGAATATTCACTTATACATCCTCACTACAAAACCTTTGAACTAACCCTTTAAGTACACTAGAGTCAGTATTTTTTTAAGTTTACAGTAACACGCACACCTCATTTTTATGTGACATATGTAAACACATTTAATCCAGTGTTTATTGTCTATCAAACCTGATTTTATTTTGCTTTCATTCTCCTCAGTCTACAGTTGGTTATGAAGGTGTTTTGTACTCTGTTCTGATTAAAACATAGCAAGAATATTGCTCTTGAAGAGTTGATCAAGGAGCAAAAGGAATATGATATCACTGTAGATAAAGAATTATATTTTATATGATCCAAATTAAATCTGTTACTTGCTTTATACTTCATGCTTTGCACAGTGTTGACTAGCTGATTTGCACTTCATCATCACTCCCAAATAAAACAGTACAAAGTTTCATAATCAATATGTAAAGTGCAGCGTTTCTTCTAAATTCTCCTAAAGTATTTCAGCCTCTCCTAAAGCTGCTGGAAGTTGCTGTGGGGTATTTAAAGAGAAGAAGAGTTGACAGGCGACCTTCAGTAGCTCCCCTGACCTCCACTGAAGAGCTTATAAAGCTACTGCAGGTCAGCGGAGTGGCTGAGAGATAGCTTTGCATCAAGGCCAAGGCGACACTGTGCTGAGTGGCTTGTCACCGCCTGGATTTATCTCACACATAGTCCAATTACTGTTCTCCTGCCGCGAGTGGTGGAGTCATCGCCTCAGGCCGCCCACAAGCCTGAATTTCATTGGCTACCTCTGAGAAACAGAGGGATGATGGGGCCATGTGGTTCGAGGCTGCTAATGAATTCTCTGGTGTGGATCTCATGCTCCTCTTCTGCACATATGGTCAGCTGGATGAAGCCAATGAGCATGAATAGTGCCGCCGTGGGAGAGCGAACAAGTCATACAGTAACAGACCGTGAAATGTGGCTGTTTATTTTTGGATGAATTCTGAAAAACAAGGACTGTTGTTTTTAATCTTAAGTACTCCTTCAGACTTAGATTTCAATGCAGGGCGGTTTATGTTCAAGTTAAATATGGTTTTATATGGTTACAACACAGAACATAGTAACAATTATTTGCCTTTTTTATTCATTTCTTCATTTCAGAAAACAAGATTTACAAACAGTTTTTCAGTTATTACTTTTTGTTTACTTGACATTGTGAAATACAGTCATGATCCAATATAGTAAAGGAAGAAATAAACAACTGTACTCCCACTATTTATTATTTTCATGACTATTTTTTCTTGCCAATCTCCCTCCATCCATTCCCATGAAGGGAGGAGCTGCATTTAAAAATTAAAAATTAAAAAATTGAAATGATTATAAATTTTAAAAATATTTAAGAATGAAAAAGACACAATGAAAAATAAAATAATAACAACAACAACAATAATAACAATAATTATAATAATAGGAAAAATTAATGGAGAATAATAATAGAAAATAATTATAAAAATATGACTTTTTTAATGACCAAAAGGGAAAACAGGAGTTAGTAGTCATGGATGAATAATTCACAGCTCCATCCTAGTGTAAATTATCCCCCAAATATAAAACTGCCACTGTGGACATTAGTTTTTACAGGGTTGGTTTGGTTCATTAGTCCTTTAGCAAACATCTACACCCAAAGAGACTTCAGGCTGTTTTATGGATCTGCGTCTTATCTACACCGTGTCATATGCTCTACATGCATGCAACCCTGAACTCTATAAAGAGGCCTGTGAGTGCACCCTCTCAAGAATGTTACTATGTGGTGAAACAACACAGACTGCAGACCCTGTGATTGGTCCACTTGGTAGCATCAGGTGTCTGCTGGTTTCTGAGCTTATATTGTGTGTAATCTACAGTGACTTTGACTGTTGGTATGATGATCTTTCTATGTAATGCTGTGTTAGTTTTACACCAGAGGTAATGGAACACATATCTTCTAAAAAGTTCAACTTCTGTCTTGTCAGTCCACTGAATACTTTCAAAATGTTGAATCATGAGCGCTGACCTTAGCAAGTGAGGCCTGCAAGATGTTGTTGTGACCTCCTTGAGTCGTCAGTGTGCTCTTGGAGTAATTCTGGTAGTCTGGCCACTCCTGGGAAGGTTCACCACTGTTCCAAGTTTTCTCCATTTGTGCATAATGGCCCTCACTATGGTTTGCTGGAATCCCAAAGCCTTAGAATTTGCTTTGGAACCCTTCATTGACTGATTGATGTCAGTGACTTTGTTTCTCATCTGTTCCTAATTTCTTAAGATCAATTTGAGCTTAGTTTCTTTTGATTGCAGCATGATTTATTTAAGGATTTTTAGATTCAACAGGTCTGGCAATAATCAGGCCTGGGTGTGGCTGGTGATATTGAGCTCAGCTTTCCAAAAAAAGTGGTTAATAACAGTTTATTCATGATTTAACAGGTGGGGACTTATTTCTTAACAAAGGGCCAAATTCATTTGAATGGCTTTTTTCCCTTGATGACTGACATCATCATTAAAAACCTGCATTTTATATTTACTTGGCTTATCTTTGTCTCATATCAAATTTTTGATGATCTAAAACAAACAAACAAACAAACAAAAAAGGAACTGGAAAGGCTATCCAGTGTTCACTGTGTAACGCTCTTTTGCAGAAATATCACCCAATATTCATCCTTTTCACGAAAGCCTTGTGAATCTGTGAATCACCTAATATCTTTATTTTTATTTCACATAATAGTAGCCAGTGCGATTCATGACCTGTTTACTTGTACTTGAAATTGACGACTTCGGAGAAGGAAAATCCTTGAAACTTCTTTCAGTCCAGCACCTTTAATTACATTTCAAAAGTTAGTCAAATTCATGGCTGCCAGCTTGGAGCAGTTAGCCTAGGGCCACCTCAGGCTGAAGTGGGCCTAAGAGGAAGTTTGTACATGGATCTCTGCATATAAACCCCTACACTACTCACTAGACAGGCACTCCCCTCCAAAAGTATTGGGACAGTGAGGCCAATTCCTTTATTTTTGCTGTGGACTAAAAAAATATTTCAGTTTGCCATTAGAATAAGAATGTCAGATGGATCTGATACAAAACTTAAGATAACATTATTTGTAATGGAACACCAAATTTTCAGGAGATCAAAAGTTTTGGAACTAACAGACTTAAGATAGATTAAAGTTAATAGGACTTAATACACTATTTTGCCAAAAATATTCACTCACCCATCCAAATAATAGAAATCAGGTATTCTAATCACTTCCATGGCCGCAGGTGTATAAAATCAAGCACCTAGGCATGCAGACTGTTTCTACGAACATTTGTGAAAGAATGGGTCACTCGCAGGAGCTCAGTGAATTCCAGCATGGTACTGTGATAGGATGCCACCTGTGCAACAAGTCCAGTCGTGAAATTTCCTCATGCCTTAATATTCTACAGTCAACTGTCAGTGGTATTATAACAAGTGGAAGCGATTGGGAACGACAGCAACTCAGCCATGAAGTGGTACGCCACATAAAATTACGGAGCGGGGTCAGCGGATGCTGAGGCGCATAGTGCGCCAACTTTCTGCAGAGTCAATCTCTACAGACCTCCAAACTTCATGTGGCCTTCAGATTAGCTCAAGAACATTGTGTAGAAAGCTTCATGGAATGGGTTTCCATGGCCGAGCAGCTGCATCCAAGCCATACATCACCAAGTGCAATGCAAAGCGTCAGATGCAGTGGTGTAAAGCACGCCACCACTGGACTCTAGAGCAGTGGAGACCCGTTCTCTGGAGTGAAGAATTGTGCTTCTTCATCTGGCGGTTTGGCAGTTGCCAGGAGAACGGTACTTGTCTGACTGCATTGTGCCAAGTGTAAAGTTTGGTGGAGGGGGGATTATGGTGTGGGGTTGTTTTTCAGGAGCTGGGCTTGGCCCCTTAGTTCCAGTGAAAGGAACTCTGAATGCTTCAGCATACCAAGAGATTTTGGAAAATTCCATGCTCCCAACTACGTGGGAACAGTTTGGGGATGGCCCCTTCCTGTTCCAACGTGACTGTGCACCAGTGCACAAAGCAAGGTCCATAAAGACATGGATGAGAGAGTTTGGTGTGGATGAACTTGACTGGCCTGCACAGAGTCCTGACCTCAACCCGACAGAACACCTTTGGGATGAATTAGAGCGGAGACTGAGAGCCAGGCCTTCTCGTCCAAAATCAGTGTGACCTCACAAATGCTGTTGGAAGAATGGTCAAAAAATCCCATAAACACACTCCTAAACCTTGTGGAAAGCCTTGTGCAAAGAGTGGACCGACATCATATTAAACCCTATGGATTAAGAATGGGATGTCACTTAAGTTCATATACGAGTCAAGGCAGGTGAGCAAATACTTCTGGCAATATAATGTTTTTAGTTGCAAATCTTTTGCTTGAAATAACTTCATCAAGCCTTTGACCCACTGACATCAGCAAACTGTAGCATTCTTCTTTTGTGAAGCTTTTCCAGGCTTTCACCACAGCCTCTTTCAGTTGTTGTTTATTTGAGGGAGTTACTCCCTTCAGTCTCCTCTTTAGCAGGTAAATTGCATGCTCTATAGGGTTGCAAAGTCTGGAAATTGACTAAGCCAGTCTCAAACTGCGCACTTCTTACCCCTGATGAACTCCTCTTTATCAGTAAATCACTACTAGGGAGGGCCCATTTACTGGATTTTCAGGGGCAGGCCTGCACATAATTAGGGGTGTGGTTTGGTTGATTGACAGGTGGTGCTGTTGTAGCTGCTGCCTCCACTTTCCCTCTTCGTTTGTTGCTTGCAAAAGTTAGCGAGGCAGCATTTCCAGCATGGTAACTGCTCTTGTAGGGCTCAAAAACTCTCCAAAGCCAACGGGTGACATCTCCGAGAATACGCCCTTGTTCTATTTAGTCTGGGGTCCATGAAAATATTTGGAAAAATATTTGCTCTTTGTTAAATTTCACATTTGGCACACATCAATAAACTTATGGAAATTGCACAGGTGTCAGAGGAACAGGTGTCAGTGATGTTTTAATGCTGAAAAAAAAATAAATTTGTGGAGTGGGAGGAGAGATTGTTTTGAATGTCAGATGAAGTGTTATGGGGCTTTGATGCTGAATGTTGCAGCTGATTCATCTTTCTGGTATTTTCTTTGTTAATGACCTGACCGGCATCACCACAGAAAAGTGACGATGAGTCATCAGATGTCAAGTTTTATTGCCTGGCCTTCAACTCAAACATATCTGTTTTACATTAATGTGGGTGAGAAATCAAGCTTTTAAAGAGATATTATTTAGATAAAAAAAAGTCGACGATTCACAGATCTGAATGACCAAACATTAAAAAAACATAATTTATGGTTAAAACGGTGCTCACTGGCTTGAACATGCCTTTTGATCTTTTCCTCCTCATCTGTCTCTTTGTGCTTATCACTATTATCCTTCTGATCACTTCCACATGAAGCTACCGTCTACCTTACAATCTGTCTGAATGCACAGTGATTGCCTCTCTTCCTCTCACTGTACAGGTGAATCTATTTCTTTTTGTCTGTCTCCCTCTCACTGTCTGAAAACACACAATGGATGATAACTCACGGAAACCGGAACCCACAATTTCCCTCCTTTTTGGCTCAGACTTTGACAGAAGCTCTGTGTCTCATCCAGACGTTTATTTTTTCCTCCTCTTCTCAGCAGAAATACATAAGCTAACCTTTTTTTTACTCCATCCTTCAACATTGCCCTCAATTAAACTCATGACCCAAACTATCTATGCACTGACTCACAAGCTTAGAAAAGGACTTTAAAAAGTATTAAAGGCTAGGACTCATGAAGATTTCCCCCTTCAAGAAACTCAAAAATCACTCTTAAAGCAGGTCTAATAGATGTTCATGTTTTACATGCAAGCTACAGAGTAGGCAACAAAGCAATACAAAGAAAGACGTAATGTATTCCCAGCATGAAATTTAGAATTTAATGTCAGTTGACCATGCTAGAAACTTTATCATCATCAGAGCTTCTATTACAACCCTTAGCCACTATAACTGACACTTTGAGAAGCTGCTGTCTCTCCTTACTCAACTATTGTATGGCTGTGACCACTGAAATGACCATGCTATGAAGTTATGTATTACACCTTTTCTAACCAAGCCATCTATTTTTCAGAAGTTTTGTTCTAATATTTTCTGAGAAATAACAACCATGACATCAAAAAAAATTTAAAGCAACCCTCCACCATTATATTTTATCATGTGAAAGCTTTGGTCCTCAACTGTTCTGACCTCAGGACCCAGCCCCACCTCCTTAAAGACGACTGCAGGCCCATATATTTTTGGAAAGTTTTCACCCGCAACACAGGTTAAAAAGAAGCATATTTTCTCTTAGATGCATTCAACAAGAAGACTTTGTTGACAGAAATAAACCAACAAGACTAGGTTAAAACCTAGTTTATGACTGACCGAGACAATCTGGGATGCCTGTTGAAATGCCTGGCCGAATTGTGTGGTCTGGTCGAGTGGTTGGTTTTTGGGGTGTGTAACTGTGCTGTCTCTTATGATTGTGGGTTGACAGTTGAAGGACCCCAAAAGTTTAAAACATAAAGCCCTGTCGGCAGGAAACAGCTAACCTTACATGCCAGACTTTTCGAAAATTTCAAAATGTGATTAGAGGAACATTCTTTCTGTCACATACACGACTGCTATGTCAAGCAACAAATGCGCTACTCTTGAGCTGAAAGGCTACCGCTGGCGTAGATTATTGATGTCAGAGCTTCACAGTGAATAAAACTGATGCCAAGACCGGTTGGAGACTTGCAAACACATCTCTGCTTCACAGACGAGCATTCTGTGTGGTTATATGCTCTTGTTTTAAAAAGAGATGTGGTCTAATTCTGACTAAACTTTCCTACAGCTACATCCTGGCTAACAGCTGCTGTGGCAGCAGCCCTTGGATACACTGGCAAACCCCACCCATAACGATGGCAATCCTATGCTGTAGCAGGCCGGGAGAAGAGCGACAAAACATCTCTCACATCATGAAAAGCTTTTAAGGTTGTTTATATTCTTTATTTCATACAGAAAACAGTTCTAGTAAAACTGACACAGTGATAGAGCTATATCTGAGGTATTTACCGCACTGGAGGTAGCCATAACGGACAGCTTTCAGTACAGCTAAACCCCGCCTATAGCACAATTCTGTATGTATGCCACTGAATGTATCTTCACTGAAACTGTCAGGCTTACCAAGTTTTCAGATATGCATCCCTTGGTGAATTTATTCTATCAGTGGTATCATAATCAACGGTACTGTTGAAAATTCAGGCTGTTCAGCCTTTTATGCTGCACTGCATTTATTTCATGGTAGACATCTGTAAACCACTGAAAACGGCTCTGCAACCCATTTTTGGGTCCTGACCCAACTGTTAAGGACAACTGATTAAAAGCTACGATTGTAGAATTTTACACTGAAATGTCAAATTAATGAAAAAGATAGTACTCATATGACATCTAGGCTCTTTGTAGAAGATTTCACCCAGCAGCTGAGAACTCCTCTTAGGGGGCAAGAAGTGACTTCTACATAGAGAAATGCTACCAAAAAGGCCATGTTTTGAGCTGTTTATGACTATGCCAAGTGTTCAAAGATGGAAAAATTCTTAAATCTTAAGCTACTTTTGTGTCCCAAAGCAGTGAAATATTCAGAGAAAAAAGTTTCAGTGTAAGTTTGGTAGTATTTCAAAATTTGGATTAAAATAAGATTCTATCAGAAGCCTGGACAAGTGGAGTCGCCAACGCTCGTGTGTGGTCTGGTTCCACAAAGCTTCTCTGGTTGTGACAGGAAATCAGTCTCTTTTAGGAGATGCAGATCATTTGGCTCAGCCTAATAGAGCTGGTTGATTTGGTACCACTTTTTAAATGTGGACTGAATAACAACAAACGATGGAGGAAAGGAAACTGGCACTAAAATGGGAGCTAGCTACAGTGGGTCACATAAAAAAGCCGTTTCAAAGCACAGATTTGTTCATCATTACTTGGTCACTTACCCCACAAGGTTTATGCGGTTGATAAGTATATCACCATTTAAGTTAAGAACATGTTTGTGACAAAATTAGGATTTTTAATATGTTAAAGGGACAGCCAGCCTCTTAACTCAGTACACGACTCTTGTTTCCTTTCATCTGGCTTGACAATGCTAGATGTAGTCAGTGGTCGGAGCTGAGCAGAGTGTCTCTGCTTTTCATTTCTTGTCATTGTTGCTAGCTTCCTGGTGTTGGAATTCACATACTGTGTGTTTAAAGCCTATTACACTGATTCCATCCATTATCTAAACCACTTTTCTGGGCTGCAGGGGCCAAAGCAGCCGCTGCTATTGGGTGAGAGGTGGGGTACACCCTGGACCAGCCACTAGTCACTAATCACAGAGCTGACATATAGAAACGATCAAGCAGTTACATTCATATTCACACCTATGGGCATTTTAGACTCATCAATTAACCTAATGTGCATCTCTTTTTTTTGGTCTGTGGGAGGAAGCCAGAGTAGAAACCATGCATGCATGAAGAGAACATGCAAACTCCTCTGTGTCCTTTGGGACTCAAACCAGGAGGCAACAACAGCAACTGAGTTAGAGTTGACACCACATGTGTAAGCAGACAACCCCATCAAAATTCAAAAACAGGCTCTCCAGAATGATCTCTCTGATATAAAGCAGGACAGATCAGATCAATAAAATGAAGGTGATTTGTTGATCCACAGGAAAAAGCTGTTATTCTCTCAGTGTGAGATGATGTGAATGAGGCCAGGCTTATTTTTTGACAGGTTACCTGTCCGTCACCAGGTAGACACAGGAAAACAAAATCACATCCAAATCTCATCTAAGAGGGGTGGGAGTCAAGTATGTTTTGCTGAGATAAATAACTCAATTTAAAAGCAAACTTGAGGGAAATTGAGCATCCCAAGTGCTGTTTTTCTTCTCCACTCTGGGCTGAGGTGGAGTGGTGATGAATCGTGCTGCTGAATATTTTAGTTCAGAAACTTTACCGCACGTTCAGACACAATAGATGGAGCATAGCATAGTTAATGAAAATATATTTGGTCTGGAGGTGCTCAGTGGCATTACATAGAGGCAGACTTGGCTTTGTTACTGATGAGGAAGGAAAGAACTAGAGGGTATGCATGTTTAAGTGCAGTGTGTTCTCTGCTGTCCAAATCCACACAATATTTATGCACAAGCCCCAAACCTACAGCCATGCTACACCTCACAGGCTTCAGTTTTACTTCAGCCAAACCACACCTTTGCTTATTTTTCAGCATGGACGTTTCTAGATATAAAAAGTTACTGTTAAAATGTATCATGTCATAGTCATGCAATGACATAGAGCAGTGTTTCTTAATAGCTGTGACAAGCCATGCCTTGAGCCAAGTCTTGTTATGCTGTAGCAATTTTTACCATACATGATTACTGCAACTATTCAATATGTCGAACTCAATCAGGACCATTTTGTCAAAATAGCAGTTGTAAATTTGCACTCATTGCTGTTATTCATGTATGTGGCTGTTCTAGGAAGGAGGAGCTGGGGTGGAGGAGGGTTGTAAAGAGTGGCTTGCAGAGGAAGCAAACGTTAGAGCAGTTTAGATATGGCAGTATTAATGCAATTAGGCAGTGTGCTTAAAAGCCAATCAGCTGGCCATCAGCTCATGAGGGCTTGCATGAGATCAGCTGATTACAATTATGGTCTATAAATAATGCTATGCACTCATTTTACTGTAACATATTTTAATAAGCAGAGTTATATAGATAAGGATTTGGTATGGCTTGAAATTTTGGCTTGATCTAAGGTGTGCCTTGGGCAAAAAAATGTGAAAACCACATAGAGAACCAAAATTACCAAAAAAATTGTACAGTATTGAGTGATAATAAATTTAGGGTATTGTTATGGATGGGACTGTAAAGAAGTACCTAATAGTACAGTATGATTTGAATTTGATAAAATGATGTAGGGGAAAATTTACTAAATGATACATGTGATAGATACACATGATCAAACATACAATACAGAACTTTTAGGTATGTTTGGGACAAAAATGGAGGCTTCCAGGGGAAAAGCTGGGCTGCCACAAGCTCCTGGTCATGATGTGGATGTCCCAACGGCCTGAAAACTGCTAGTGGTCTTTGTGCAAATTAACAGGGGTGAAACTGCCCAGACAAATGAGATGCCGTCAAGCTTGACCTTGGCTGTCAAATGACACACACGTGTCAAAATGTGTCGAGCTTGACTCTGGTCTCCCCACCTCAAGCCCTGGGTGGCACTTTAGGCCCCGTGGTGAGCCTTAGCACCTTCCATGCCTACAACTATGTATTTCATGTACTTTGTCTTCCCAGCTGTGGTCTTGTCAGGTGTTTGTCCTTGCTTTGTTGGAGCTTTATATGTTTTGTGTCAGTTTTATGTGAGATTACAGATGGAAATTAGCAACTAGCTAAATCTGGTGCAACCATTTTTTCCATTTACTATGAATGAATGATCAGTGGCATTGCTCGCTGTCCCTTGATTAAAAAAAAAAAAAAAAAAAACGAGAGCAAAACAAACTCATGCACATGACTGTTGTTATCCCCAATGAGCTGCTTTAATATAAATTGCAGATGGATCGGGATGTACTTCTTTGTTTGTTAGCTTGATGCTAACACGTGATGGAAATCGCTATTACCTGGCTAACTGATTTAGCATCAGCCCTCCCGAATTTCAACTCAAATTGTGAAATAAAATAATAATTTAGATGATCTATCGCTTTACAATGAAAATAAGTTGTTTTTAAGTTAAGACATGCTTAGCTAGATACATAGCTTCTCCACAGTCCTGCTACTGTTGTGTCATCTAACACTAATACTTTCTTATGGACTGGCTAACAGCATTACATGGTTATTTAGGCTAACCTGTACTTTCTGGCATTATTAGGTGTGCCTTCAAAATGTTTTTAATTCAACCAAGAATTGCCAGGAATATGTAGATTATCAATTATTTGAGTAGAGCTCATCAGTGCCTGCTCACTTTTTTGGCAGCGCTGGTTCCAGAAGAGAAATTTGCCATTCGAATCCCCCATACACATTTCATGAAGTTCATACAGCAACACTATTAATGCATGAACCAAACTGACCAGCTACCTGAATACAAGTGATTATCAAATATTTGAGTTAGTGCTAAAACAATACTTGAAAATGGAGAAAAAGGCAAAGGTACAACTCTGTATACAAATTTCTTTACAAGGAGAAAAGAGCTGATCCTTTGTGATTCATCTTATTTGTTGTTGATGCTAACTTTTCAAGCTTATAAAAGTGTATAATTCTTGATTCTCCACTCAGTTTCATTGATTATATTTAAAATGATAAAATATCTCCTGCTTTGCGCATTTATTGCTTTATACTGCAGCAACAGCCTTTGTTAGCAGGCTAGTTAGACATTACCATGGTAACCAGAAACCCCACCAATCAGAGACATCACTGCCACACTCCAGGAATTTTGGTATTGTAATTTTGGCTTAGATTGCGAATAAACTATGTTTTTCTTAAAATGAGGTTGGCATCGTACAAACTTTTGTCTTCTGCAGGAGCACATACCATCGTTTCACACTCAGAGAACTCATGGTCAGTCTTACTTGGATACTTCTGTGGTGATATACTTTATAGCAAATAAATCTGGTGGGGTACTCAGTTTTCTTTTTATTCTGTTGTTATTCACAGACAAAAAAAGTCAAAATGATACTAAATGAAGAGGTGTTTGGGAACCAAAAGATTAGCTCTTATTACTAAGCTGAGACAAATATACGGGATCTCTTAATGGCTGCTGGATTGAAAAACAAAGCTATTTCTATTTGCTAACAGAATGCAGAAGCTTGTACTAGATGATGTGGTTTTTTCTAAACCTCTGAGGTCTAAGGGGATTTCATTGTTTTTTTTTACATTATGTTTTAATTCATCTTTTTAGGTACTTGCAAATAACACAATACCCAGGTGTTGTGTATCAAAAATTTCAGGACAGTCTCAGATTTATGCATACCGAGGCCAATTTTGTCCTCAAAGACTGTGTAAAGAGTGATTTTAGCCCAAATGCTGAATTTTGAAATCCAATCTTTGAACATGCTTAAATCTCTTGTGAAAACACATCTTCACTCATGTGGACGAATTGTTTTAGTGCTTGAAAAAGGTTTAACAAAGTCTTAGCTTTACAAAAGTAGTTGGATATATGAATAAGATAATAGGTAAGTGCAGGAAACATGTCTAAAATGAAATTTTGTCATATCATTTTCTGAGGATAAATGTTGTCTGTCATTCTGTTTCAACGAAATGAAGCTGTGTCTTCATCCCTGGTTCTCAGTATTTGTTCCAAGGCTTCTGCAAACGCTTCGCCATCATTGGAAATCAACAGGTCTAATCTCTCCTCTCACTCTCATCTCTCGCCTCACCTCTCCTGCAAAAACTGTGATAGGGAGGGCCCTAGGGATTCATCCAGTGACACATGTGCCCATTGCCCTCTTATTGGCCCTGTAACTCCGGCTGTGAATCACGTGGGGTAGTAAGTGAGGGTGGAAGTGAAAGAAGAGATTCTGCCATTCATAGGAGTGTTTGAACTGCAATCTACGATGTAAAATGACAAAGATATTGTTGGCGATTGCTTAGACCTCAGAGGGTCAATGCATGCAAGTATAACCAAACTTATCTAGTCTGGATGAAGGTGTCACAGATCACCTCTACATGAAGTCTGAGCTATCTGGAATCGAAACAGTCTTCAGAGAGAGATCCCGGGTTCAAATCCCGGATGAGCCCCCAGTTTCCATGAACTGGCACAATGTAAGTGTCAAAGATGGGAGTCAAGCAAGTGTTGCGTTGTAGAGTGCAAACTAATCCAAACCAGCTGGTGGGGGCCTGGGAGGGTGAGAGGAAAGAGATATGTTAAACTGGATGCCACTTGAATAAATTGAGGCCTGATTAAGTCAGCTGTGCTCAGTTTACTGATCACTTTACTGATGTCCTCTCTGACTTTGCCTATTGGCCATTGAACCAAGAAACTAAACCAACTAAAACTATTCAGACAGTACGTCAAGGCAAAGCATTAAGGATTCCCACTTGGTATCTGTATAAAATGGATATAAATACCTGAAAAAACAGAGTCTAAGATACAGCCACATCGTGTTAATACTTCACAACAATCAGGTGCATAACAATATGTAACTTTATTTATTTTTTTTAATGATGAAAGCCATATAAAATCTTCAGGCTTTTAGAATAAATTAAAGGTTATTTGAATATTGGACAATCCTGTCCCACGCCACTTTATAAACTTACCAAATATTTCTGTAGCTGTGTGTGAGGGCACTGACTATCCACCCATTAAGTCTGGTAAGGGAATCAGAAGCACTTTGCCCTTATTAAGGCCAGGTTTGTGAAGCTAAGCCTTTGGTTTGAGTGCTCTGTGCTGACTCATTATCCCACCATCAGAGATAGTGAGAGGTTCCCTCCTGTCGTTTAGGAGCCTGTGATCCTGCATAAGCACCACTGAAACCTTTTCTCTCTGAGGTTTGTTGCTCGAGTTTGTTGTGGTTTGTTGTTACTGGGTTTTTTTCTGACTCAGCCGTCTTTGTTTCTCTTTAAACACAGGCCTGGTGTCCGTTTTGTCTCAGCTGCAGTGACTCTTTTGTCTCCCTGAAAGTTTCTAGTCAGCTACTCGACAGAGAGGCTCTTTAGTTTCTCCTGATCTCAGCACTATTTAGGAGAGGGAGCATGTTTGTTTTGGCTTGCAAGGGTATTGCTCCATTTCCTGTTCCAAATGAATCATTTTGATTTAATGGCTGTCCCTTTGGACAACTTTAGGCCACTTTAGGTCTACAAGAGCATCCCGCTTCCTCTAGCCTGGCAGAATTACATCATTAGCTTTGCATTTAACCAAAATAAAGGTTTGAATGAAGCTGAAGAGGGTCCTAAAATTCAAAGGCTCACCAGTGATTTCTCAGCATATATGAGGACTGTGACGGTGATGAACAAAGATGTGCATCATGTCTGTATGTTCAGATTTGATGGCTTGGAGATAAGACTAGGAGCAGGGTTACCGTATGGCACCTAAACAACAACAAAAACTCGGAGCAAGAATTTGTGACAATTGTATTATAAAAGCACCATGTGGACAGAGAGCCCTGATGTTATCACTGTAATAACAGAGAAAAACCTTTTCTTATTCTTCTTCTCAGAGCGGTTATATCACTGGGGATTTTCTGCAGCATCCATCACCCGCTGTGCACAGCAGCAGGTGAGCCTGACCATGAAATCTTTCATCTCAAAACTGTGTTTCACAATCTGATTCATATCATGCCAGCTAAAAAGGATTATATATCTATTACAGAGAACATTCATGATTCATATTTGGGACAAAATCTGAATTAAAGTGTCGCTGAACCTCTCCTGGTTTATGAATTTGACTTTTGCGGTTTCAAATTCATTTAAGTCTCCATAATTAAAGCTGCAGGAGTAAATGAATTACTATTATATTTGCATGTTTATTATACAAAGGTCACATTCACTTCTTCCTGCAGGCTGTTGTAAGGCTTGAGGCTTTCTTAATACAGTCAAGCTGACATTTCATTAAACTTTATTAAACCCATTACGGGCATTAAGCTGATGAAGGGGATGGAGTGCTTTTATATTAATACAATATAATAAATCTGAAGTCAAAAGAGTCTCTGGTGCTTTTCCAGTGGAGACTTTTCTATGCCGAGAAACAGACAGGAACGGCAGAATTAAAGTCTCTGCAAAGCAATACACAAGTATGTATGTTAAGTATGTAACCTTAGGTTTCAGTTTCATTAAAACATAAGGCAGTATCTGCTCCAAGATGCTGTGAGTGTCTAGGTTGAATGCACCGAATCTACACCAACTCAAGAGAAAGATGATCAATTCAAATAAAAAAATGCTACATCCTGACTCATCCATCTGCTCTACAGGACCTGCCAGCTCGATGTTTAAGCCTCTAAAGTCACAGTCACATCATGACCGGTAGATAGTTAAATGCTTAAGTCTGAGTTTCATGTGTGAGATGTACTAATGTTGCTCTCCTGCGTTTGAGAGAGCAGGAAATAACTGCTGCTTTGAGAGAGACACAGCCCATGCTTTCAATAATCCAGGACCAAAGACAAGTGACATATCAGTTAAAACACACTTTCCCTAGGTGAACTAAAGATGTTCAAGACAGTCTGGCTGGAAAACCTCCACTGTCAGGCAACTTGTCAAAAAAAAAAAAAAAAAAAAAAAAAAAAATGATAATAATCAAAGTAAATACAAAATGCTGCTTTAAACGCCGATTTTATTCATTAAGGGGAAAAAACGTGAAAAAGTTCTAAAGAAATTCAAGAACAGATGGGGAATAAGGTCGTTGACATCTATTAGTCTGAAAATGGTTACAAAGCCATTTCTAAGGCTTTGGGGCATGCTTGCATCATGTTGAGAACCATTATCCACAATGCAGAGAACTTTGAACTGATGTGAACCTTCCCAGGAACAGCCAGACTACGAAAAGTACACCAAGAGCGTATCGACCTCTCATCAAGGAGGTCACAAAAGAACACAGAACATCTGTAGACCTGCAGACCACACTTGACTTAGTTTAAGTCAGTGTTCATGATTCAACAATAAGAAAGACACTGGGCAAAAATGTCATCCATGGGAAAGTTTGAAGGACAAACCATTTGCCATAAAACATCTTGATGATCCCCAAGACTTTTGGGAAAATATTCCATGAACCAATGAGACCAAAGTTGAACCTTTCGGAAAGTGTGTGATCTGGATGACTTGGATGATGGAACCATCAATTCCACTCTCTACCAGAAATGCCAGAAGGAGAATGTTCTGCTACCAGTCCATGACCTCAAGCTCAATCAAGCAAACATACCAGAATATCCTCCTCCAAAATTCATCCACAGTGAGGTGAGTGAGGTAGGTTTGGATGGCTTTTTCCCCTAAAAAAAATGAAATCACCTTCAAAAAAACTGCATTTTGCATTGTTATATTTGTCTAATATCAAAATTTGTTTAAAGATCTGAAGCATTTAGGGACAACAAATATGCTAAAAAAAAAGAAAGAAAAAGAAATCAGGAAGGGGGCAAACAGCTTTACCCAACATTGTAAGAGAGGAGTGGGTATGACACAAGAGGTCTCCAGGCTGAAGCAATACTTAGGGGCACAGTGGAGAGGGCAGATCAGTCTCTTCAGGCCTGGGGAGGGGCCTGGCAGTGGCAAAAAGGCCTGATATTGGAGATCTGCAGCCAGATCCCTCTCATAATGTTATTTCCTACTTTGCTGGTTTTAAGTGGCACTGAGACAACCATTCCAGCAATTAGCCAGTACCCTGATAGTGAAGTGCAGCATGGTCTCAGCATGGCTGCTTGTCTCTGTGTCAGAGCAGGAGTGGCAGAAGTCTAGCATTAAACTGACATTGTTTTCTGTCTGAAATAGCTGATAAATTTCTTTTTTGACTCACCTGCCGCCATGGCTTGTAGGTTGGGAAAAAAACAACTTCCCATTGGTCACCAATATCCATTGGAGGAACAGTTAGCCAGCTAAACCATAGACCGTATTAAGAAACATATCTCAGTTCTTTGTTGTAGTGTGAGGGGGTGGGATACTTCATTTGGGGGCTCATGTGCTCCACTAAGTGCCACGTGAAGCTCTTGCCAAAAGTTTACAGCAACTTGCTTTACAGGGACTTTCATGAGAGGAACAGAACTTAGTGATGTATTGCATGACCTGATAACTGACCTGATCCCAAACCTAAGACTCACACTTCAAATCTTCATCTCAATTCAGAGAGGATACTTTATATTGAATCCAAAACACCCCACTAAGTGTTGAAAAGATTTCTTTTTAACATTAATATCATTTATTCCTCTGCAGATTAATTTGACTGGAGTTTGTCCTCCAGAGGTCTGTCCCCAGAGCTGTGAGGAAATGACAGACCTTGGAGTGATTCTAATGGCTGATCAGGATTTTGTCTTCAATAGAGCAGAGTAAGAATAAGTTGTTAAAGTTGTTTGCCTTCAACATGCATCAGTGAATACATCTGGGCCAAGGTAATGTTTGCTTTGTTTGACTGCTGAGCTCAAACATTGCCAGCTTTCTGCAGAATCTCAGAGTACACCTCTGATCAACAATTCCAAGATTTTGCTGATTACACGCCAGCCGACACTTCAAAACTCTTTTAAATTCTCAGGTACTGTGACTGTCTTTGTTTGCTGTTTTTAGTACCTTCCAGTGCCTTGACTCCTTTCTACAAGTTCATCTGTGACATCCTCAACCTTTTTCTGAAAACATCTCTACTTTGTCACTTTTAACAAACTTACAGTCACTAGAAAAAGTATGTGAACCCTTTGAGATTTCTTGGATTTCTGCGTAAATTGGTCATCAAATGTGTTCCGATTTTCATCTAATTCACAACAATAGACAAACACAGTCTGATTAAACCAATACTGCACAAAAAATGATATGTTTTCATGTTTTTATTGAACAAAACATGTAAACATTCACAGTGCAGGGTGGAAAAAGTATGTGAACCCCTAGGCTAATGACTTCTCCAAGAGCTAATTGTAGCCAGGAGTCAGCCAACCTGGAGTCCAATCAATGTGATGAGATTGGATGTGTTGGTTAAAGCTGTCCTGCCCTATAAAAAACACACACCAGTTTTGAATTTGCTGTTCTCAAGAAGCATTGCCTGATGTGAACCACGCCTGGCACAAAAGAGCTCTCAGAAGACTTACAATCAAGAATTGTTGACTTGCATGAAGCTGGAAAAGGTTACAAAAGTATCTCTAAAAGTCTTGATGTTCATGTGTCCATGGTAAGACAGACTGTCTACAAATGGAGAAGGTTCAGCACTGTTGCTACTTTCCCTAGGCGTGGTCATCCTGTAAAGATGACTGCAAGACCACAGTGCAGAATGCTCAATGAGGTGAAGAAGACTCCTAGAGTGTCAGCTAAAGACTTATAGAAATCTCTGGCACATGCTAACATTTGTGTTGACAAATCTACAATAAGTAAAACATTAAACAAGAATGGAGTTCATGGGAGGACACCACAGAGGAAGCCACTGCTGTCCAAAAAACACATTACTGCACATTTGAAGTTTACAAGAGAGCACCTGGATGTTCCACAGCACTACTGGCAAAATATTCTGTCCATAGATGAAACCAAAATTGAGTTGTTTGGAAGGAACACACAACGCTATGTGTGGAGAAAAAAAGGCACAGCACACCAACATCAAAACCTCATCCCAACTGTGAAATATGGTGGAGGGGCCATCATGGTTTGGGGCTGATTTGCTGCCTCAGGGCCTGGACGGACTGCTGTCATTGACGGAAAAATGAATTCCCAATTTTATCAAGACATTTTACAGGAAAACTTGGGACCAACTGTCCGCCAACTGAAGCTCAACAGAGGATGGGTGATGCAACAGGACAACGACCCAAAGCATAGAAATAAATCAACAACAGAATGGCTTCAACAAAAGAAAATATGCCTTCTGGAGTGGCCCAGTCAGAGTCCTGACCTCAACTCAATTGAGATGCTGTGGCATGACCTCAAGAGAGCGAGGCACACCAGACATCCGAATAATAATGCTGAACTGAAACAATCTTGTAAAGAGGAACGGTCCAAAATTCCTCCTGACCGTTGTGCAGGTCTGATCTACATCTACAGGAAACGTTTGCTTGAGGTTATTGCTGCCAACGGAGGGTCAACCAGTCATTAGCCTAGGGGTTCACATACTTTTTCCACCCTGCAGTGTGAATGTTTACATGTTTTGTTCAATAAAAACACGAAAACATATCATTTTTTGTGCAGTATTAGTTTAAGCAGACTGTGTTTGTCTATTGTTGGGAATCAGATGAAGATCGGAGCACATTTGATGACCAACTTATGCAGAAATCCAAGAAATCTCAAAGGGTTCACATACCTTTTCCAGCGATTGTATTTGGTGTTAAATTTTGAATTTCACAAGATGATAAATGCTTCTTAAAGATTTTGTTCCAGTAATTCCTGGAACTACTGAAGGTGGGGGCAGAAATAGTGTACTGCATGATCTTACAGATGTTATCTTGTATACACAAGATAACATTTATAACAGTGACACACTCTCTCTTCCTCTCTCTCAGTAGGATACATTGATGGATTGATTTCATTTTATCATTGTGTGATGCATAAACAAAAAACTGGTCCCAAAGAGCCTTACAAGACACTATTATTAATACAAAAAGACCAGAAACCAAACCTGAGCCCTTGGCAGAATAATACCAATGACAAAACACCCTCATTTTTCTTCCAGGGTTTTACTTCAAAAGAAGCAAAAACACAAGTGCTTTACATTTTCAAAAATAGCCCTCATACTTAAAAGCATGAATTTTCATGTAACAATATAACCTAAAACTGACTATCAGTACCTTGCCACACCTGCTGAGGCTTTTAACAATCACAGCATGACCTGTTCAGATAGCTCAAAATCAATGTAATTTATAGCTGAGTGTTCATCTAATATGTGTTTGGTTTGTGCTTGTTTCTTTCTGCGCCGTAACAACAATGTTTACATTTTTGATAGGATTTGCATGCTGGTAAATCCAATCAAGATTTTCAATTTATGATTCGCCCAATGTTTTTTACTGGTTAAAGAACCCAGACTCTTCAACTGTGAAGCCATGCTGCTGTGAAGGATGCTGTATGTGGTTTTACATCATCTTGCTGAAATATGCAAGGCTTTCGCTGAAAGAGACGTCTGGATGAGAGCGTATGTTTTTCAGTAGTGATATAGGGCCAGATTCCAGATTCCTAAGTCATAGGCACTATTGCAACCCCACACCATCATAACCTTGATGGTCCCTCTCTTCTTTAGTCTGCAGGAAAGCAGTGGCCATGGTTTCTAACAACAACAAAAAAAAAATCCAGTTTTGACTCTCAACCACAGAACAGTTTTCCTTTTTGCCTCAGTCCATTTTAAATGAGCTTTGGCACAGAGAAGACATTGGCATTTCTGGATTGACATTTGCTTTCTTCTTTGCATGATACAGATATTTTTTTTGACCTTTGGCCTTGTCCCTTGTGCACAGAGATTTCTCCAGATTGTTGGAATCACTTCAGTGTCATGAGTAAGTGTGCAGGCATTAACTTTTCTTTCTTTCTTTCTTTTTTTTTTTTTTTTTTGATGATTTTTAAAAACGCTTGCCCCTGAGTGATTTGTCCCATGGCAGCAACAGCACAGAAGGATCCCTACACTGTTATAGGAAGTGGTTTATTAGAATGATGGTATGAGTTTATAAAAGTGGGGAAGCCTTCCCTCAGCTTTTGCGAGAAAAGTTTGCTGGGGTATCAGACAGTTTAGAGAAGATCCTGCTCATCAGTAAAGTCTGCAAGGAACAACAGCTCAGCTGTTTCTCAAACCAGTCTAATCACAAAGGTTTACCTGGTAGGAATCATCAATCACTAGTTGTTAACTGATTAGTTTCTGTAGGACTGTGTCAAAGGTGTGGATGTGGGGAGAATGCAGTGAATAGCCACAGCTTGTTTCCCAGTTTATCTTGCAGGTAAAGAGAGCGCTGCAGTTGTTTTCCTGAGAACTTCCAGGCTGTCGACAAAGTTTTCTCTTGTTTTAAAAATGTTTACGTCCTGCCTGTGACCCAGAAGCAGACACATGAGGGCAGCAAACTTATGAAAATACCGGGGTAATGTCTTGTGTCAACAAAGTTAGGCTCCTCTGCTGAGTCTTGCCTCTGTCGTCTCCTCGGTTGTATGCCCCTAACCTTCATGAGGAGTGTTTGAAGTCTGAAGGATGTGTGGGCTCATAGAAGGAATTTCTGATCAAGTGTTGCTTTCAAAGTGCATCAGAGTCGTGCAGCCAGCCGGCATCTCCTCGCCTCATGCGCGTGTGTTCTTGTCTCTGCAAAAGCAGTAGGAGCTGCCCTTGAGAAATCCTAAACAAATATTTCTCTCCCTCTCTCACAGCACACCAACGCACAATGCTGAAAGACACTGTTTTTCATGCTACACAAAGTAAAGCTCTAAAATCATACAAAAGAAATATGCTTCTAGCGTCAACTTCAGTTGTTCCACACTTAAGCGATCCTACAGACACTGATCAACAAGTACAGGAGCAAAGAAGAAACTATATTTCCTAGAGACTGAAGAGGAAAATATTAATAAAGAAGTCAATTACTCTAATCTCTTCATCAGTCATGACCCTTTCACATTTCTCACTTCAGAGAATTTGAAACAGCCAAGCACCCATGTGGAACTAAGTACTGACAAGGGATTGAATGCCTTCACAGAACAGTTCCATACCATACCATACCGTACTGTACTGTACTGTACCGTACCATACCGTACTGTACCTTACCTTACCGTACCATACCATTCCATACCATACTGTACCATACTGTACCGTACCATACCGTACTGTACCTTACCTTACCATACCGTACCATACCATACTGTACCATACCATACCATACTGTACTGTATCCTACCATACCTTACTGTACCATATCGTACTGTTCCATAATGTACCGTGCCATACTGTACTGTACAAAACCATTCCATTCCATACCATACTGTACCATACCATACTGTACTGTACCACACCGTACCGTACCATACTACACTACACTACAATCTGATATGATACAATACCAGAAGATACAATACCCTTCACTACAATACTGTAAGTTGTAATACAATACTAGAAAATATCCCAAGATAAAATACCATAAGACACAACACAATACCATAAAGTTTAACAAAATTTGTCATAATATAATGAGACACAAGTCATGTAGGTTGATACAGTTCAACACGAATCAATATGACACAATAATATTTCATGCCAAGCAATATGATATGACACAATACCATGGTGTGCTATGCAATTCCATGCCATGCAACACATTTGGTTGCAATGCAATGGAATGTGCTGCATTGCAATATGATGCAATAGGATACAAACCAATAGGATACTTTGCTGTGCCATGCCGAGCAATACAGTGCTGCAATGTCACTGATCACAATACTATATGATACGATATGATATTGTGTTACACCATACTATGCCATGTAATATGCTGTGTTGCAAAGCGATGCTATGCCATGGGATACGATGTGATCCAGTTGGATATGTTATGATCTGATATGAAAAGATACAATATGTTTGTAAATGATGCAGCATGATATGATACAATAGAGTAGGATGCAATAGATAGAATTACCATATTATGTGATGTGATACAGTGTGATAACATGAAATTGAATAAAATACAATATGAAACAGAATACAATTAGAAACATCATATTAGGGCCTGTGGCTCCTAGGTAAGGTCTACAGCAACGACAGTGTCTGTGGGCTCCCAAAGTAAAATAAGAATAGCGTGTGATGTTTTTTTTACTGCTGGCAAAGCACTGCAAATTTTGTGAGACAACTTCCCCATAAATACAGGGCTAACGATGAATCTAGACCACACATCACAACAACTACAACAAAGATGTGAGAATAAGACAAGTCATGTCTCTCCCTCCACTTTATCAGTACAATGATACCTTTATAAGTTGATGTTTATGGTGAGGGATAGGGAAAATATTTTCATCTGTGAAAGGGAGGCCCTATAGAAAAAAAGTTTGGGAACTACTGCAATACATAGTATATGTCTCACAGTCAAGGTGTTTACACAGTAACTATCACATGAGTCCATGTCGATACTTCGTCCCATCCCCGGGGGGTATAATGATCTAAAACAGTGCTGTAAGTGTGGGCTGTGGTTCCCTGCTGGGCCATGACATTCCTGCAGGTGGGCGTTGATAGGTCCTTATTTTCAAATCAACTACTTGTGCTTCTTTTGTTATGTGTGCAAACAGTATGTCAAGAAAATACATATCTCTCTTGTCTCCTGCAGCTGCACTCTGTTCTCTCCAGAACCAGAGACACTTGTTCATTTGCATTTTGAGTGCATACTGCAGATAAAATATAGACTCAAAATGAAGTCACTTGGGACTAAATGGAGGGAGATGGAGTTCTTCTGCTGGATTAGATTTATATGGAGGAAAAGGGGATGGTAAAAGAAAAGTTTATGGAGTAAGCATCGAGAAAGAGTTCTGTGTAAAACTTGTTGAAATAGCTGGTACGGTTGGTCAGGCTGTGTGGGCTGCTTTGGGCCTGAGGGAGAGAAATAAACCATGTCTGATCAATAGTTACTCATCATTAGCTCGTCACTCCTCCACTCCTGCTGATGTGAACTTCCTCAACTCTGTGTGTAGTGCTATAATTTATAATGGCACATTGTTGACGTTTTCCAAGTTCTGCTCAGAAAATATTCTGCCACTGTCAATTTAATGTTCTCTTGAGGTGTGTCATCCAAAAACCAAAAGTAAAATTCCTAAGACTAGAAAAAAAAAACCTTTCTGCACTCATGATTACCATAAATCTCCAGCCAAGGTGCAGTGGTGATATAGTGAGCCATTAGAGATATGACAAATACATTCATTAGCCTCCTCACAGCACCTTGGCTCCATGCTGTTTCTCTCTGGGGGAAAGTGGGAATAACTTTGGTGTTGCCTCTAGAGACAGAGCTATCGACCTCAGGGGTAATAGAAGGTAAAGATGATTGAGAAAGATGGATCGGCATGCCTCACCTTCAACTGCTATTCCTGGCCTATTGATTATAATTATGAAAAATGTGACAGGCGAGGGTTGTTTTGCCTCGGCTACAGGTCTGCAAAATAAACAACAGCTGTGAAGACTGTTTTAATAGAAATCTGCACCAGCTCAAAAGTTTTGTGTGCAGTATGTAAGATTTTTGTAAAAACTTTTTTAATGGAGGTCTGACAAGGTTTCTGGGTGCATTACACCCATACTGAGTATTGACAGCACACTTGGTACTTTGTTGGACTTGCAAACAACATTGATTGAGTAACTTGTTTGTATTTTAGGTGCAGATGGTTGAGATGAGTAAAGGATTTTGGGAAGGAGCATCATCACATATTGGAAAACAGATGATTCTTAAAAATAGTAGGTGGATGCAGGTTTTTAATCTCACTGGAACCATTCTGTTACAAAATAAAGACTTAATTTTTTTCATGCTGTTACCCTCTAGCTTTGCATGAGCTCAGCCACTAGTTTTATTTATTTTTATTTACAACCATTTAGGTATTATTTGCAGATAAGTTCAGTTGCTCTGTGAGAAGAACATATTGGTTTTGTAAGACCCATGTTGCTTGTGCTGTCACTTCCAGTTGGAACCCTACGCTTGACCCAGGCCAGCTCTGGCTCACAGGGGGTCAAAGACATCCTGTCAGACATGGCAGCATAACTATGATTTACCCTGGATTTTGTCTATTTTTTCTTAGTTTTTCATCTTAATTTTCTACTTCAGAACAACTTAACATAATGCAAACCCAATGCACAAATTACAAGATGTACTGCACAGATCTGTAGTCATGTTTTTTGAATTAAGAAGTCTTTTTAAGAATAGATTTCAGGCGGTTTATCTAATGAACATTATAACACAGTTTTCCTCAAATGTAGGTTTTTGACATCAGCTTAGCGGTCAGTAATGCAGAGGGGAAGGAAAAAGAATTAAATACTTCAATCATGCTTTCTCATACAGCTCAGTGAGCTTCAAGTTATGCTCATTAAGATCTTACCTAAACTGATTCCTTTCATTAAAACATTTTAGAATTGCATTTTAAAAAGTTTCAAGAGTGCCCAAAACAGTCTGGCTGCTGACTGTACATCTCTGAGAGCCCCCTTGCAAATCATTCATGTGGGATGCCGTCTCTGTCAGAACAGAAGTGCTTTAATTTACCAGTAAAATGTATTTCCAGATTTAGATTATTTTTTCAAAATTCAACTTTATTTGTAAACAAAGTCTGGCAGTTTCATTTATGACATAACTACATTGCAAACATTTTAGACAAAGCCTGTTTTAGAAGTAGTTACACTAGTGCAGGCTCGCTTTAGCTTCGTTAGCTTTAGCTAAAGCTAACATAGCTACAGAAGCCATGTAGCCATGTAATTAACGTTAATACATAAGCCAGTGTAGCTAATTTAGCTTTAGCCACGTGAGCAGTAGCAAACATAGCTAAAGCTTATGTAGCTACATAGATAATGTAACTATGCTGCTGCTTTGTAAGCTTAGCTTTACTATGTTAGCTAAGTAGCTATATTATCTACATAGGTTATGCAGCAAAGAAAGCTACATAAGCTACATCTGCCACGTTAGAATGTTTTCATGGAGGACAAGCTTCCTGTAAGCAGACTGCCCTCAGCTTAGATGTTTGGTAATTTGGTTTTTAACTTTTGGTATACTAACCGTTGCCTTTCCTCAACCCTGACCCAAAACAAAAGTTTAATAGGATTTTTTTTTTCTCCAAAAGTTTTACCGTGTATTTCCATTCCAACATAGACAGCGTCTCACAGTAATGGTCGATGAGAAGGGCTATCCGAGATGTACGGTCTACAGCCAGACCTTTCTCAAATGCCAGGTGCAAACCAGTCTCGGGGCAGGATCAATCATAAATCCTTTTTTGATATTCTAATATATTGAGATAGTGGATTTTTAAAATTTCTTTAGCTTTAAGCCGTAATCATCAAAATTAAAAGACGACTGAATATTTCACTTTCTATGAGATGAATCTAGAAGCCTTAGAAGTTTCACTTTCTGATTTAAATCCTAGGAAAAAATAAACTTTTTCACGAAATTTAAATTTTTTTTGGATGCCCTAATATATGGCTATTCAACATAACTGTTGAAATTTGCCAATAAACATGGACACGTCTGTACCAACATTTGCTAATTAGCTGCAGCCCTTTCAGTGCTTCTGTTGCAAAAAAGACATTACTCTAAAACAAATACTGTTTTACAGTTAATGAAATGATTTTCAGGCATATTATGCTGACATTTCAAACTTTTTAAACTCTCTCTGAGCAAAATGTGCTCTTCACAGGTTACTGCAGGGGAACTTTGTGAAGAGGAGAATAAAACAAAACTTTTTAAGTCGGGTCAAGAAAACTTGCTGTACATAAAATTGTGAGTAGGGTTGTTTTGCATTTATTTAACATTCTTTCCACTGTTAAATAATGAGAGGCAACACATGGTTGAGCCTAACCCTTGGTGCTGGATCTCAAATATATCACCTTCCCCACTGCCTTAGCCTGAACCTAACTACTCGGGTTTCAATGCCTAAGCCTAACCTTAGACCTTACGGACTTCTGGTTGAGACTTCCAGTATGGATTGGATGTTTGTCAGCCATCTTGTCTGCAGCAATGTACTCTTGCAAAATTGTCCTCCTGTGGAAATAGCCATTTGGTGGTGAAATTTTGTAAGTCCATCACACAAAAGTGAGATAGGGGACTGGGTAAAACCTACAGGCATGAAAATTGTACATGTGTATCAGGTCTAGATGAAAAAAAAGTCTCTGAGGCCATCCTCTTAAATGTAAAGGAAATGCACTACAAACTACAAAAGTAGTTTTTTTTGTTTGTTTGTTTGTTTTTGTTTTTTTTTTTTTGCATTTTCGCCTATGGAAACTTAGCACCTTTTAATGAACTAGTCTGAGGGATTTTATTTTCTTTCTTTCTGTTGATAGGATAGATAAGATAATCCTCTTTCAGTGGTTCAGTTTTGCCTGTCTTGTTCTTACCTGACATTTTCTGAAGTGTTCTGACATCATAAGCCCCATTAGATGCATCAGGAGATGCAAAACAGAGGATCTGAACCATGAGGCAATTGTAGAAACTCAACTATGAATAGTTTTCTTTAAAAGGTCAGTCATGTCTCATTTACGAAACATAATGGAATCAATTAAAAATGAGAGCAGAAAAAGAAATGGTGAGTTAGGTAAGTGCATGGTAACAGCACTAAGGCTTTTTCCATGTCTACACCTGTCTACTGAATTATAAAGATGAATTTGGATGGAATCACTTTAAAACAATCAGACCAGATCTGGTGAAGATGACATCTTCAAAGACGTGCCCAGGTGCAGATCAGCAGTCCTTCTCAATCGGTCCAGATACAGCGCTGTGTGACAGCATGAGTAATAGAGGTAAAGCCATTTCTATTGTTGGCTCATGTCAGAGACGATGAGTTTGGATGCTCACACACTTACTCTGTGCATTCCAGGTTGCTGTTGACTTCTTTCTTCCTTTGCAACAAAGAATGAATAAACCCAGTTCCTGATGTGCTGAAATATTTTTGTAGTTGTTGCAGAACAAAATTAAAATGGCATGATAAAGAGTTTTTCATGAGTCACACTGTGAAATCTTATTTTGTGAGACTGAATGGCTGGTTGGAATGTGCATTTCAGGAAAAATTACTCTTTAAAAGAGCTCTTACTGGTAGAAAGAGGTGTACATCTGAGTTTGTTAGCTTAACGCTAACACATAGAGGAAAATGCCATAAATGGGCTAAAAGATTTAGCATAGCAAATTTTATCTAAAGGAATGTGCAGTTTCCCTTTAAGTAAACCCCTATCTCAGAGGTAACTCCGCCCACTTCAGATAAAGGATATTCCTAAATGTCTATTTCCTCATTCGGCTAAACTCTCATTTAAATTTGTTTAACTGACTAGTCTAAAGAGTAGAAAATCCCAAGATAATTGTCAAATTCCTCCCAGGGTCTTTGTGTCAGCGGGTGTGATGTTATCCTGATATGTGACCAAAGCTGGTAAAAACTCCTGCAAGTCATCCGAGGTCATTTTTGAGTTTTTACACATTATGAATGTGTAGATTCCAAGCTTTCAAATGGTGTATCATACACTTTAACCTTAGCATATTTTACAAAGATATGCTCATTTGAATGTTAACTTCTGGTTTCTGTTTGTTCTGAGAAAACCAGGCTCAAAGTTTCAGGACTTCTCCTAACTTCAGGCAGGCCAGGTAATGGGTGTGAACGATAGAGCCACATTTATATAAAGTCCACCCAAACCAAGCTTCTGAATCGGACTGGTGACGCTCATCAAAATATTCCCATAGGAAATCCGCCTTCATCAAACTTTCACTGTCGAGTGATCCTGAAGTTGTCCTAAGTCTGTTGATAATTGTTGCCGCTTCTTCATTGTCTCTTCTACTTTTCTTTGCTGCAGGGTGCATCTTGAGGCTTGTTAATAAAAGATGATAACTAGAAACAGCTGTAGTTACGTGCCGGGGAGAGGTGGCGTTTGAGCCATGTGGTGTTTGTTATTGTCCATCTCAATGGGCGAAACTGGGAACAATACCAGGCTGACTGGCTAATTATCACCCCGCAGTTTCGCTTTCCCCTCCCCTCAATCTCAGCGCAGCAACTCTGAAAACAGGGCATTTTAAAACACAAAATTAATGCTTTCAAATGTCACATTTTTGTTACTTTTTCATCGAATGAGTAGTTTAAATGTTGGACTTGAATAAAATGAGAAAATAAGAAAAATGATCATTTTGAAGAAAACGACTTTGTATCCATTTTTCTCAACCATGAAGGCCGACTTGCAGGAACTTTATCTGGCTTTGGTCAAATATACTCTCTAATGTGTGGCTAACATTAGCGGCTAGCTCTGCCAGCCTTCGTTCCACTTTACAGATAATATCGTGTTTTGATATGTGGCCTCTTTTCACATCAGATGAGTCGTTGCACGTGAGTTCAACCCTTCATAGCCTACATACAACTTTATTTCCATTTACTACTTTAAAAAACGGTCGCACTGCGGTGTTCCTACAACACTTCAGCCACCACTGAGCTTCCCCCCTTTTACATCCGGTGAAGGGTCAGACAGGAACGCAGCTGCCATTAACTTAAGCTACAGTGACATCTAGTGGCGGGAGGTTTATGTTGTTTTAAAAGAGCATTGTGGACCGGGATTTCAAGCCACTGTTCATAAAAAATTATAGCTTATTAATTTAACCAACTAGTAACCACACCAGCTAATTCAATAAACAAATGTAACTGTTTTACTGATTAATCACACTAATCACTACTTCAGAAATTTGAAAAATGCGGAAAATATGGGCAATTTGATACTGAGAGGAGGGTGGGGCTACCTCCCTGGTAGCATAACACTGTCCTACCTTTTGCAACCAAAGGAATGCTACCAAGACTTTCTGCCTTATCTGCTGCTGCTTTCTAAGTCACTTCAAACTTGTATAAAGATACACCAGAATATAATTAATCACACATTTCTCAGAGGAAAGAAATATTTTTAAATCAATTCCTGACAAGCACAAGGATTTCATCTCTTCTCCTTTTTATATGATCTGAAAGTACTCTGACCCTGACAAAATGTATTTGATTCTAAAGAAAGGAAATGTGTGTGAGCACATCCCAGCTGAAGTTGGTAAGTGATTTAATAAAAGTGCCATATTTATTTTATCATGCTCTCTGTCCCAGGGAGCTCTTTCCTTGAAAGAATAGATCCAATCTTTTTTTACAATACCCACACTGAGGCCTTGGCAGTCCTTGGCACAGATCAATCTCTGAAGCTTGAGCAGCAGAAAGTTAATCTGGAGGAGCAACCTGTTCGTCTATGCCTCGACATGCTCAGCTGTCAATCAAAGATCTCAGTGCATCTGTCAGACTGAATGCCCCCTCCCCCAACCCATCCGCCATCATGCCTTTTTCATCTCTCAACCTTGTTTACCAAATTTATCACCTTTCCATCTCGCAGGCCAAATTTACTGCAAAAGACTGAAAAATGACTCATCAGGTGGATATTTGGTGTGGATTTCTCATTTATAGTTTAGGCATTACTGCAGCTCAGACTCTGAGTTAATAATGAGAATGCTTTACTAAGTAGCTCCTTACAGCTTTCATATGCAGCATAGAGTGTGCAACAGATTTCGTCTCACTATGACCTCGAATTAAAGCCTGACTTCTGATCTCACAGTCAAAGGCCTTCTTGCAAGTTTGTATTATTTGAAAGATCCATAAATTGTGAAAACAGTAGAATTCACAGAGCAGCAAACACAAGATGGCTTGCTGTTTGGATTGTCAAAATTCTCAGTACTTTGATACTTATTGATACCCATGTTTGCTTCTCAATGGTCCATTCTCCTCATTCTAGAGAACAATACTATTGAAAACAAGGGTGTAACAGTTCACAGTGGACACGGTTTTGTTTGCACCTCACTTCTCGGTCTCGGACTCGGTCATGGTTTAGGTTTGGTTTATCAGGAATAAAGGAACATAAAGTCCAAGATTTATAGGCATGTTTTACATACATAAACCCAGATGGGCTTTACTGGAGCATGTCTTTTAAAGGCAGGGAAGCTTATAGTTTGTTCCATCAAATGTCAGAACTATGTACCTGTGATAGTTGGTACAGCCTGTGGTGTATTAAGCATGGGACAAAAAGGAGAGGAAACCGAAAAAAATGAATAGCCCAAAATCTTATTTGATATTATACAATGAATATGTTCCAAATGCAAAGCTAAATCCATGAATACCCCCAAGAAATGTTTAGCTCCGAAAGCTCTTTTTCCCTGGTTTTTTGTGTATTTTGTTGCACCAGTATGGCATAAAATTGTCTTATTTTTTTGTTGAGGAGAGCACAAGCTATTTATTCAGCTGAAATATTTATTACATCCTGCACAGTCGCTGAGTCTCAAGTCCCAGTGTTGATGTGGAAACATTCAGGAAAACTGTTGAAAAAGTCTCATTATATTTTATGCAGTTGTCCAATCATTAAAAATTAAAAATTGAGCAATATTTTAAAATTTGTCTGTTCATCCAGGCTCAGAGTCTGTTAGGTAGGTAGGACTAATAAAAAAAGAACAGCCTCTTCTAGAGTTTAACATGGTAAACCACATATCATATTGTGTCACTGGATAGGTTCTTTCATAAAAACCCCAATTAGCTGCAATCTACCATCTCTTCCCGACCTCTACACCTCCAGGATGCTGATACGTGCACATCAAATTGCAGCTGATCCCTCTCACCCTGAACATGGACTTTTTGAGACCCTCCCATCTGACGGGAGGCTGAGATACATCAAGGCCCAAAACTGTACGGCACAAGAACAGGTTCTTCCCTTCTGCTGTAAGCCTCATGAACAGTACTCTGGCCCTTTCTCCTCCCCCACAGACCCTGAACCCAAGAACCGACAAAAACAATGCATGTTTAAACAGACTCAAGGCGTTACATTAACGCAAGGCGGACTTAGATCCTTTTAAAAATTGCACAACTAAAGTCCATTTCCTGCTCACACTTCAATATACTTATTGGCTACTTGACTAAGGCTACCAAGGCTACATGTGCAGAAGTTTAATCTCCTCTCTATACGATCACCTTTTGGGTGCATGCTGGTGCAGGTTTTTGCGCTGGTGTGGAATTTGCATTTTCTCCTTGTGCATACGTTGGTCCTCTCCAGGTACTCTGGCTTCCTCCCAAAAACATGCGTGTTTTGTCAATTGGTGACTCTAAATTGCCCACAGATGTAGGTATGCCTGATTGTTTGTAAGCCCCGTGGTTGGCTGGTGGCCAGTCCTGAGTGTATATCTCCTCTGTACTGATGATTGGCTCCATCCCCCTGTGATCCCTGCACCAGTGCTGCAGTGCCGCAACATGTGACTCAAGTGCTACCCTTAAAGCACACTGGTAGCAGCGTGTCACCGACCAAACTCCCCATCAGCCACTTCTGGGCCAGGCGTTTGATACCAGAAGTGAGAACCCACTCAGGAAGACTGAAATGGCGATAAGAGTAGTAATATTTCACTGGTGGCTGAGGCCTTCTGTTTTACACCTTGAATGGAGGATGGGGCTGCATTTCTTCTTCTGTGCTCTCAAACAAAGCTGCTACTTCAAAGCTGAGATGTAAAAGGCAGCTGCTCTCTCAGGAAAACACTCCACCAGCCACAGCCGTCCGAGTAGGGAATAGAGCAGTGGCGTAAACTGCTGTGGTGCATCCACGTATGTCTGGCCAGCTTGTTTATAGAAAATAATAGAGCAGATCCTTTTGACGGGTGTCAGACAGTGCTGGAGTGTTTTAGGCTTAACAGGATAAGAAGAGTAGATAATGGATGGATGGATAGATTGACATATTGATTGATGGAAATTCACCCTTTTGTATGATGAAGTGTTGAATTTAGTTTTGGTCTTTAGATTAAAATCTTGTTTAATTTTAGTCACATTTTAGTCATTTTTAACATTTATAGTTTTAGTGTAGTTTTAGTCAATATGAAGTCCTTACATTTTAGTCTTCACGTTCAAGTCACAATGTTTCTCTTTGAATTATTTTAAGCAACCAAATTGTATAATAATTCTAGATGTAAAACACTAATATTTTTGCTGTATCAATACTTTAATTGATTTAAAACATACTGATAAAAATGCTGACATATCCTCTATGCACAGTTGCAGGCCTGTTCATAAAACTGACTGGGCCCTCCCCAGTTGTGCTCTATTAATGATGCCCGTGCATGTGTTGGACCAGTAGCATTGGTGCTTGCTGACAGTTCCCTTCGTTTGGAGCTGAAAAGTGTGACGAGCTTTTGGGTCAGATGCTGAAATTGTTTAATCATGCCACCGGGGATGAAAAGATGTTAAAAAAACGTCAGTGCACTTTCTGGCAGTTCCATTTCCTGGTTAAAACCCGCCTCAGAAATCAAGAGAAACTTTTGTCATTTGTCAAATTTTTTTTTTTTTTTCCATTTTTGACAGAAAATGGAAAAAATTGAGCCGTTTTCCAATGTTTTTTTCCTGAAAAAAATTGAAGAAAAAAAATGTTCTTACATTATTTCATTTAGTCAGAAAACTGGAAAAACAGGAAACAACTAGAAAAAATTAGACCAATTTGAGTATTTTTTTTCAATTCCATTATTTAGTTTTCTTGTTTTAATGAAATACTTGAGAAAAAGGAAAACATTTGAGCCTATTGGAAAGGTGAAGATTTCAAAATAAAAGCCCTAATGTCAAAATTAAAGCCTACAATTTGCCATCCACTTTGTTTTACAGTATAATACAAGGTTTATTTGCACTATACAATGTATAGAAAATAATGCCAATATATCTGTTGAATTAATGGAGCATATTGATTTATATTTGGATGAATATCATATGAATCAATAAGCCTTTTATTGCTGAGGTAGTTATCCATGTACATTGTGTTTATCATTTTGTGTACAAAATACAAATACATAAATAAATTAATAGATAAAATAATCTAAGAGGAAAACAAACACAATTGGACAGGCAGAGGAGTTATGAACCTTATAGTTTGTATAGTAACGGCTCCATTTTTTTGTTTGTTTGTTTGTTTGTTTTTTCCATTTTCAGTCAAAAATGAAAAAAAGGGTTTCTAAGGGGGGTTTCAACCAGGAAATGGATCTGTCAGAAACTACACTGACCACTGACCTACAACACCTTTTCACGACTTTTTGCACCCATTTTTGCAACTTGTAACCCATTTTAACCATGTTTTTGCCACTTTTGACGCATTTTTGCCATTTATTGTGACCTTTAGCATTTCTGTTGCTTTCTGTCCCTCTAAGTACCCTTTCGCCACTTTTAACCCATGTAGCCCCTTTTTTTTTGCCATTTTTGTCACTTTTGCTACTTTTAATCTTTTTTTTGCCACTTTAGTGTAACTTTTAACCTATTTGCCACTTTTCACCACTTTTGACCCATTTTCATCACTTGTTGCCCATTGCATCATTTGGCGATTATTTGATTTTCACTAAAGTTGTCACAGTTTCTTCTTTTTTATTTTTGGCTTCTGATGTACTGTACTTTCCAAAGATTTACTCAAATAGACCAATCCACACTGTTTTCATTACTGATTAAAAGGTAATTCTCTTTATAAAAACAGTTTAAACCTTGAAAAAGCTATATTTTACTACAACATTGATAAATAAAATTTATGTTTGTTGCTCTGATAAAATGGTTATTTTTCACGTCAAATAAAATCTGGTTATCACAGATTAATCGGGCACACTCACACCTACAGACAAACTCATCAGTTAACCCAGTGAGCATGTCTTTGGACTGAGGGAGGAAGCTGGAGTGCCTGGAGAGAACCAATGTGCACAGGGAGAACATGCAACTCCACGTGAAGAGGCCCTCTAGCGATTTGGACCAGTCCTGCTTTGAGGTGACATGGCTAACCGCTAACCCTTAAAGCCAATGGATGATGGGATACCATGTTTTTCATCAGGCGGATCCATCTTGCAAAGCTTCAAGCTGATATGCCAGTGCATGTTTGGGAAATAGATGGACCAATCGGCACCTCAGCATCAGAGAAAGAGTCGGTTGCTATGAGTATAGTTTCTAGAATGCAAACTTATAAACATGACACCAGGTGAAGGGATTAGCATGGCTGCTGCTATAGGGGCAGTTTTATCAGTCGTGGTGGAAAATGTTATTTTCTCTTCTCCCAGTTGGCTTTGATTTATTAACTGGCTCCACTGACAGTGAACAATGATAATGGTTACATAGCAAGCTTGTGTTATGTAGTTGCCTACATAGATCTTTTTATCATATTGTTAGCCTCATAGCACAATTGCCTAAGTCATATTTTAAGGTTTTGAGTAGAGAGAAAAAGCACATTTTAGGAAACAATTTTTTTTTCATATTGTAACAGTAAGTTCTACCAGATGTTCTTAAAAAAGAAAACCCACAGCAAGGACTACAAAGCGATTATGGACTGTAACAAGCACTCTGATTGGCTGATGATATAGCCAATAAGGCACAATGAATCAGCGTTAGGAGAGTAGAATTAGGCAGATCTCACAATTTGGCAGAATAATGACTTGGGCAATGATGCTATGAGGCTAACGATATGTTTTGTGGCTCTGTCTAGTCTGTCGAGGTTCTACCCTCCTGGGGTGTCGCCCAGATGGATGTATCCATGGATATGGATGCAGCCCTAAACTCATTATTATGTGAGTTTAGATTTCACTACATCCTACTTCAAAATAATTTTAAGCAACAAATGCTTTCAGGATTATTACTGATGAGTACCTCATACATCCCCACTTCAAAACAAGAATAAAATCCCTTCGAACATAAGGAGTCAGAGGATATGAACTACTTGATCTGAAATTACTGAGAGTGATAACTACTGAGAGGAACAAGAAAGAGGCACAGTGTTAAGTGACTTTGTGTTTTAATGGTAATGTCATGTGTGGGCAGAACATCACACTGTAAATCTGAGACGAAACTGAAGCTAATAAAAAGGATGGATCGTTGTAACCTGAGTCAATACAGAGTCAACAAGTCTGGGCTGTGACAGGTTTATTGAGCTCATTCATTCACAGAGACAAACTCTTAGCTGCTGTGCACACAGATAAGGGATGATTGCAGCCAAGTGAAGCCAAATGCAGAAACATAACCCCAGGATAAAAAGAGACATTCAAAATTAAAGTAATGAATGTGGAGACACACCATAAAGGACAAAAATCTTTTTATTTATCTCCATCTATCAACAGATTCCTAGTTCACAACAAAGTCATTGCCTTTACTGAAAACATGATGCAGAAGCTGGCTTCCATTTCCTCTATTTTATCTCCCACCATAAAATATCTAAGACCATCTTGGGCGATAACTGCCTGTGGGTTCAGTAATTTGTTTTGGTGGGCAGACAGAGCAGACTTTACAGTAGCTTTGATCATCTGGAACAGCTGCAGGGGATGTGACATTTGTACTGCTCATGGCTTCATGTCTTTTAGTCAATAATTGCTGTTGGAAGCGTTATGGAGCCATGTTTTGAATAAATGAGAGGAAATGTAAGCAGAGAAAACAACAGTTTTACTGCTGTTAAATCTATTTTTTAGAACATCTGTTTGTTAGTTATAAAGAGTAGTTTTATTCTGGTGTGATATATCTCAAACTTCATATCATGCTAATGGTGTTATGGTGTTAGTCCAACTGTGGTGGCTCGTGCATTTTAAATAATGCTGTATAAATTCTATGGTGGTATAACTGCAATCGTTACGTCTACATCAACTTCGAATTTTGCACGTTTAAACGAATAACTGTTGAAATAAAGTCTGTTTTTCTTTGTGCTTTGCTGACTTACAGCAGCATATTTACAAGGATCCAACATTTGAAAAATATTCAGAGAAGTTTAAGGCAAATAATTCAAAGCTTACCCATTTTGATAAACTGGCATCACTCCTTAGTGATCAGATTAAAGGTACACAGCCTCAACCAAGGCTGCACATAAGGGGGAATAAGGGGGGTGGGGGGCTCTCTGTGGCCCAGCCAAACCAGAGACCCATGGAGGTCAGCGAAACCATGGTCCATTGTAAAGTTAAGCTGTGATGACTATGGTTATTTTCTTCCTTTATACCAACCAGTCTTATCAAAGCAAGAATACAATCTTAGCACAAAAAGTAAGGAAGTTTCTGTTTGGTTGATTATTTCTTTGTGGTAACAATGTTTCTTGGCAATAAATCTTAAATTGTTGGAAAGCCTGTTTATTTCCTTTTTAAATGGTGTCACATTTGTAAGGAACATGCATTTGTGGGATGAGAAGCAGAGCTGAGTATGTGGGTTGCGCCCATGAAAATTTTGCCAAATCTTCTCTGTAAGAAACTAACAAACATAACATAACAAACTATAGAATGCAGTTAAAATTGACAAAAATGGGTGTAAATAGTATCGAAAAGAGATTATCAGTGGCATAAATGTTGGATAAGTAATGTAAAGGGGTTAAAATGTGGCATTAATTGATTTAAAAGGTTAAATTATATTGGCAAAGTGGGTGTAAAAAGTGTTTCGAAGGAGTTAAAAAATGGCATAAATAAAAAGTTTCATCAGCAGAACTCAATAATAGTTTGACTCACTTTTCTGCTCCAAAATAAGTTAGCCATTAGCCAGCACGCTAGCACCAGTGCTACTGATCCTGCACGCATGCATTGATAATGTCAATAAATCACAACTGGGGAGGGCCTGTTCTCTGAGGCCCAGCCAACTCTGTGGAAAGGCCTGGACTTAACTATGGGTACAATACTTGAGGTGAGATTTCTCCAGATTCTCTGAATCCATTGATTATTACCTTCGCCAAGGAGGTTATATGATGGGGTGGGTTTGTTCGTTTGTTCGTTTGTTTGTTTGTTTGTTCATTTGTTTATTAGCAACATAACTGAAAAAGTCATGGACGGATTTTCATGAAATTTTCAGAAAATGTCAGAAATGGCATAAGGGAGAACTGATTAGATTTCTGGACTGATCCAGATCACCGTCTGGATCCAGCAATTTTTTAAAGGTACCTGTACTATTGGGAGATAGGGTTAATGGCCAAGGTCTGCACTGTTACCACTTTACATCAGGAGATGGTGGACATGAGTAACTTATTCAAAGTTTTGGAGTTTACAGAGTTTGAAAGACACACGCCTGGTCGAGGAGACAAGTCGGAGCGTAACAGAGAGAAAGACAGCAATCTGTAGCGAGAATACTCACAATGCTGGGAGGAATAGAGGAATATTCACCCTCTGCCATGACTTCCAGTCATCTGGTGAGACCATGGGTACTTCCGCCATGACAGTCCACACATAGCGAAGCCAGTGCTTTGCCTCACAGTGTCTCCACCCCACCGGGGAGGGAGTAATCGGCAAATTAGATTTTGGGAGTCATCTGGATCACCGACTGAATCCAGGAATGTTTTTAAAGGATTCTTCACTATTGGGAGATAGGGCTGATGGCGGAGGTCTGCGCTCTCTGAGTGCTTTTCTAGTATTGTATACTGTAGATGGTCAGAGATTTTGCAGTTTTAATTTGAGTAACATTTTTCTGAAATTGTTCCACAATTTTTAGACACAGTTTTTCAGTGATGGGTGAACCTATGACAGTCTTATTTCTGAGAGACTCTGCCTCTCCAAAATATTCCTCTTACAGTGATTTTACTGACCTGTTGTAAATTAACCAAACTAGTAGCAAAATGCTCCCCCAGCCTTTTTTCATTGGCACCACTTACTTTTCCACCCTTTTGTTGCCCCGTTGCTACTTTTTGAGATGTTACTGAAATCAAATTCTATGTGAGCTCAAATCTTTCATGAAATGAAAAAATGGTCAACTTCTGACATATTGTTTATGTTTTATTGTGAATGAAATATGGGATTATAAGATTTTTCAAATCTTGCATTGTTTTTATTTATTTCTTATACAGCGTCCCAACTTTTTTTCAGATTTGGCCTTGTAGTATGTTCACATATCACAGCTTTCTAGAAACAATTTACTTTTTTATTGTCTTGAATCATATCATATAATGAGGAGTGGTATTAAAAGCGTTGTTTGATTGAGGCAGGGTCTTATCTTGTTCTAGTCCTACTTTAAATGTGAAGTGAGTTCCCTGCTTCCTGTAGCTGTTAACTTTAATGACTTAATCACCACAGTTGACTTGTTTTCAGAGACATCGGCGTGCTGCTCTATCTTGGACTCAAACTGTTTTTTACTACCCACAAACGTGCTTCGATTTTATGAGAGAACCCTGGACAAGATCGAAACTGAATTGATGTTTTAAAGCGACTTCTTCCCTCAATTAGGTTGCAAATTGGCACAGGAACGGAAAAATACCATTTCATAGAAATATCATCTTCTCAGTTTTCCACTTTTATTCTTTGCTGTCCGTATAAACAATACGACTCTGTGATTTATTCCTCTTTGCTTCTTTTATTTCTTGAATACAGGAGGAATGTTTGATTCCTATTCTAACACACCGTGATAAGGTGATCTCCCTCCTGTATTGGATTAGCTCACAGCTGTCAGGATGATTTGTAGCATCACGCAGGATAATCCAAATAATCTGAAATATTCTTTCAGCAAAAAGGATATTTCACACTCCCTGTAGAGCTTAACATATGATCCCACTCTAATCCTTTTGTTTTAGCAGAACCGACAGCAAAAGTGTTGGTCAGCAGATGTTAATGTTTATATCGTAATAATAATAAATAAGCTTTCCCAGTGGATGCTCATAAAATGGACCACAGTAATTACAGCCCTCATTTGGTTTGATGGTTATGGCTCTCAAAGAGAAAGTTTCACTATGTGTTTAGTGCACCCTCTGATTCATTTCTATAGACATTTTCACATCCAGCCATCTAAATTGGTCTGGGTTTATTTCCTGTTGAGCTCTTTCTTAATATCAGCAGCTGAGAGGAAATAAATTTCAGCCCAAAGTTGTTACCAAGCAACACAATGAGCACGTGCAGGATAATCCTTGGTGTTAACACCCTGGCACTTTTCAGTTTGGTGCTTAAAACCAAGCATACAAAGTCACCAGAGTATCAACCAGTGCAAATATTTTTGGAAAGGAGAAAATATCTGGCAGCACATTAATGTTTATCTGCTGTACCGTCTGTATTTAACTGCACTGATTTATCAGATCTAAAGTAATTACTCAGTCTTTATTATTGTCAGTATTAACGAGAGGATCCTCCACCCCGTCCCCTGCTTGTTTATCTCCGCTCTTTGCCTGCTTCCTGGAGCGTCTTTCTACATAAATCAATTCCTGCTGGGCTTCTATTATCTGTATTGTACCTGCCTTGTTGTTTGTTGTGTTTTGCATGTTTTAAGGTTGTATTTCTCCTGTAGAGATCATCCCCTAGAGTAGAGCTACACTGACATTTCCAGGCAAATTAAATTTTAGTCCCGCATGACTAAATGTAGAGTTCATAGTGATAAATATTGGCCTACAATATTATATTACTTCCTGGACAATTAATTTATGGAAACTGAGACTACTCATGTTGTACCATTGGATGAACCTTGTGTGCATTTTTTTTCCAGTACCTTCTGTCTGCAATGAGACGTCCATCCAGGCCAATCAGCATCATTTGAGCAGAAAGAGGGGGTAGCTATGGGCGGGGTTTAACTCCAGTCTGTAAACACTGGGCCTCTTTTAACAAAAGAAGAAATTAAAAACCCTCTTACACAGTTTTTAAGAAGATTCTATCTGAGAACACTCAGTCTGTTGTCCAAGGATGTAATCCATCTTTTAGGTAAAGGTTTCAGCTGGTTCCTGAGCATGAAGACCATGGAAATGTGTTCCCATCTTTTCTCAAACATGATTTCTGTTTTGTTCTGATTCATGTCTAAGTACCACTATGTAATGATCTAAGTTTAATTTTCTTATTTGATGACAGTAAAGGAGTAAATGCCTTCATTTACTGTTCAATTGCAGCTCTATCAGCCAGTCTCTCCTGGGCTATCACTTTCTCCAAATGATGTCCCCAGTGCAGTATGTTAGCTGTAATTGAGGGTATTTGACTTTATTAACAACAGGGGATGGATCTGTATACACAGACGCAATGCAAAAAATCTACTATCTCCAAATATTAGAATAAAGCAACACCAGTCCAGAAAAGGATTTATGAGACAGAAATGTTGACCCAGAGGAAAATTATGCTCTTTTATGCTCCCAGTATGTGGTTGGAGCTTGTTTTCCATGAATTACTGCATCTATGCAATGTTGCATGGAGCCAATCAGTCCGTGGCACTGCTGGGTTGTGTTGCTCTGATGGAAGCAATCAGCTCATCTGTATTGTTGACTCTGGTGTCTCTCATCTTCCTCTTGACCATTATCGAGAGATTTTCTGGAGTTCAGGTCAGGCCAGCCGTCTGGTCAATCTAGTACAGTACCGTGATCAGTCATGGCAGTTGCCTTCTCTGTGGACAGGTGCCAAGTCCTGCTGGAAAAGGAAATCAGTGTCTCCATAAAAGGTCTCAGCAGATGGCAGCTCTGGCTGACAGTGCTGACTCTGGAGATGATAAAACACAGTGGACCAACACCAGCAGATGACGTGGTACCCCAAACCATCACTGACCGTGGAGACTGAAAACACTGGACTTAAAGCAACTTGTATTCCTTGCCTCTCAGATCTTCCTCCAGACTCTGGAAACTTGATTTCCAAATGAAATGCAAAATTTACTTCAATCTGAAAACAGAACTTTGGACCCCTGGGCAACAATCCAGTTCTTTCTCTCCTTAGCCCAGGTGAGAAGTTTATGGTGTCTGTAGTTCAGGAGTGGCTTGACACGAAGAATTCAACACTTGTAGCCCATTTCCTGGACCTGTCTTTGTGGTAGGTCTTGACTCCACTGACTCCAGCCTCAGTCCACTCCTCATGAAGCTCTCCTAAGTTCTTGAATCCACTTTGTTTCACAGTCCTCTGAAGGCTGAACTCATCCATATTACTTGTGCTCCTTTTCTTACCACACTTTTCCCTTCTAGCCAACTTTCCATAAATATGCTTCGAACTGCAAATTAGACTTTCCCACAATATTCTCCTATTTTGAGAGTGGATTTTTGTGAGCAGTAAGCTGTAAGATTACAACCAAAAAGTCTTGGAATATTGAATACCCTGAAAAAGGGTGTGTTGTACCAATGAAAGTCCACTGATTGAAAAAAGAAAAGCAAAATTGAGCACCATTCTTGAGTGCCCTAATTATAGGACACCAGAACTTCAGCCAGTTAAAAAGTGAGGTTGGCAGATCTGCGCTTCGCTGAGCTCCAGCTAGAAGGATCCTCTCACAGGAAGTACATTTACTGTATAACTGTCATGCTGTGCAAGTTATAGTTATTCAGAAATTGTACAATCCAGATGCCCCTGGAAGTGTACGAGTTAATACATGGTGAGTTCTTTGACATTGGGGAGCTCTGGGGATCGATATCTCAGGAGATCCATACTGAGTTTCCTAAGGCAAGGAGCTGCTGCGGCTGCCTCTCTGACCTTTCAGAAGCTTCCTGTGCGTCTGACCTGCATTGATCAAACCCTGAGGAGAGTTTAACACCGAGCCTGTCAGAGATTGAGACGTGGGAGGGCAGCGTTCTGTTCATATATAAGGGTAGAGTCTGAGTACTGTATGTGCTTGTGTTGTGGGAACACTCGGTCCAGCGCTGACAGGTCCCTTTGGGTATGAGGCTGTGGATGGCTTGAAAAGTACTCAGTCTGGACACAGAGTAGAAAAAGACTTCATAAGGGGTTGACATTTCCCATGAGTCAACAGACCAGACCTGTAAAAGGTGTGATATGTTAAGTCCATAGAGCTGTAAAATTCTGCTGTGAGCACATCAACATTTCAGGTATATTTTCATTCCTTTGAACATAATCTCTTTCAGCATGCTCCCTCCACCATGGATGCTGTGTTTCTGGTTTCAACTAGACTGCAGAAAATGTAAGTGGAGTTTTCAACATCCTGATTCAGCAGGGGTGAGTGCCAGACCCAATCAGGGGATCTCATCCTCTCTCAGAGTTCTATCCTCCATTTTTTTTTCTGTCTTTTGCTTTCTTTGTAGTTCTTTTTCATGCACCAGAAATAGTTCTGTTTGTGGGCACATTTTGGGGTCATACAGTTGGGTAGGAAGTATCAGCATCGTCAATACCTGGAATTTGCATGTGGAGCCTGGTTCTGTTGAAGGTGGTGAGGATGTTTGGGCTGTTTGGACTTTAGACCTGTCATGATAACAGGACTTTTAATTCTGGTACAATACTAGCTAAAATCCAACAATATCAACACCTGTTTCAAAATAATGGCAACAAAAAAAGACCTCCTGGACCCCCAAAACCATTTAATTTATGCTAGCTTTATAGTTTTTCTTTAAATTTCCAGCCCACATAAGAAAGGCTCACTAAAAAATAAATACATTTTAAAATGTAACATACTGTTTATAGAGAGGGGATTCTCTGTATTATCATTAATTAACCAGAAGTGTCTACAGTATACCAGTTTCTATGACAACCATGAAAAAAATCCCCCACTGTTATCACACTGTTCAATTTTGAATTATCATTGAAACAGTTAGAGATAACTGCACTTTTTTACCACTGTAAATAATGTCCAGATATTGTGCTACATCGGATTATTTATGGTAAAAGGGAAAAATAACTTTTCAAAGCAGATGAATTGGTCCAAAGATCCACACTGAAAGCTTCTCACCTGACCAGCCTCGGCATGATTTTTGTCCACCAACAATCTCCACCATTCATTATCTGGGGTGCACTCTTGGCCTGTCAAGCTCAGGTTGCTACCAGGTTGCTGCTCATGTTTACTACATTTTGTCTTGAAAAGTCCTTCCCATCCTACACACTTTGAATGGGAGGCAGTTGAATGTGAAATATCCCATTACCAGTCTATCTGGTGTGTTAGGTTGGGAAAAAAAAGCAAACGGGTCAACGTGGACTGAAAGGAGAACACTCAGGGACAGAAGATCCTGCTGTCTCTCTCCTTTGCTTTCTCGTCTGCAATGCAGCATAGCCTTCCTTCAGCCTGGGGGGAAAAATAACTCAGACTGTGGGAGTAGTCTGTACTCACTGGCTTCAGCTGCTTCTCACCCAGAAAGGCCATGGAAAGCACTCCAAAACTTTGTAGCCCCATTAGTTACTAATATTAATTAAGTCTTGAAATCCACATTTAAATCAGCAGAATGGACGTTACTGACTCACTTAACAAGCTGAAAGGCAATTGTATTCTGATGTGTTCAGGGTCAGCTTAGAAATGAAAAATTAAATGTCAGTGTTTGATCAAGTTTAATAAATGCAACTGTGAGGGCATAAACTTGGATGCCTTTCAGCAATAATTTAAACCAAATAAAACACAACCTTTCTAACTTCTTTACCCAAGCTCTACTCAGATTGTACCACTTGTGTTGAAATTGGATTGCCATAATGTCTTTCCACTATGAGTGTGGAGACAATGGCTGTTAGTGACCCACTGAACTAATGGTTGATATTTCATTAATGTCAGTGTGCCATCCAACAATCAGAAATCAACACCTTGAAGTATTTGATATTATAGTAAACCCAAAGTTTAAGTTAAAAAATTGAAATTTTAAGTTTATTCAACTCAAAACAACAAGTACACTCTACAGTCACATTATAAAAATAGAATACACCAAAATGACTTAAGTAATCCAAAAAAACTTGGTTTTTAAAAGTAATATTTACTTAAATTATTTGATCACAAACAACTTTGGGGTTAACAGTGTACAGAGTCTGGGTCTTTTGGGCCTTGTCGGAGGTTATGTTACTTATCAATAGTCTATGTAGGCACAATAAGAAATAGGAACTATTCACGACTTTCCTTTTATTAGTGCACAAGTATCTTGTGTTTATCTAAACATTGTGAAACTTCATGAACAGTTGCACTATGGTGTATAAAAGGATCAATGAATGTTGTAATAGATGAAGGTCCTGTAGAACGACAAGCTTTAATGGAAGGTCAATATTAATTGATAGTTTTAGTGAAAACAGGAATATTGGCCTTTGCAGAGGTTTGGTCCATGCAAATGTCCTTAGAATCTGAAATATCATGAATGTAGAAAAGTTTCTCACAGGACTCAATAATACATTAACATACTACTAAGTTGCAAGAAGTATTTCAGTGTAGAAGATGATCCTCCTTAATTAACCTCACAAGAAAGCCCAGGTAAAATCAGACTGGTTCATTATAAAGCTCTATTGTTGGGTTTTAATGTACCTAAGAAATGGTACATTGGAAACAAAAGATCTCTCTTCCTGTTTCTTTCTTTCTTCATGTCATGTTTGTTTCAGAGCCAGTAAAAGATTTTTTTTAATCTTTCCACAGCATACAAAGTCTTTTCATTTGACTTTGGTGTTTCTAGAATTCACAGAGAAGCTAACACTGTTTCCTTTAAAAAAACAAAACAGAACAAAACAAAAACTTGGTGGGGGGGGGCTTTATTTGTCAGATGACCTTTTTTTACAGTATGCACAGTGTATTCTGTATTCTGTAGCCTGATGATACAGTAAAAAAAAAAACATTTTTATTTTCATTAATCAGCACTCAATACCCCATCCTGCCAAAGTAAAAACAGAATTTTAGTTTTTTTTTTTTGAAAATTGTTGAAAATAAATCTCAGTAAATTTTATAATGTGCTTGTACTGTTAATGCTTAATAATGCACCTTATAAAGTTCATGAAATTGCCACTCAGTAAAACAGGAAGCTTTTACCGTCCATTTTCACCGAGAACAGAATGCTATATACAGCTCAGAGAAATGTCTCTTTTCCTGTCTGAATATAACGAGGAAGTAGATTATACCTCTTTATATGATGAAAGCTCTATCAGAGTGATGCTTGATAAGTGGTGTTGTATAAGAAATGATCAAAAACTACAGTCTCTTTAGCCTTTAGAAGGGAAAAATACATCAGAGAAATCCCGCTTAAAGGTCTGAGGAATTTGAGTGTTACAGTGCTTATGAAAAGTGTGCACCTACTTAGATTTTTTACCCTTTTATTGGTTTTATCATTCATGGTCAGTAATAAAAATAATAATTTGGCTTTTTGACAATAAAAATTATAAACTCTCTAATTTCAAAGTAAAAACAAGTTTCTACAAAGTCGTATCAGTTGAATAAAATATGTAATGTAAAATAAGTAGCTGCTACACCCCATCCCCTACTTTAAATGCAATCACAGCACTGAGTCTTTGTGGATAGGTCTCAATCAGGCTTGCACATCTGGACACTGCAAATTTACTCAGTTTTCTGTAAAACTGCTCAAGCTCTGTCAGGTTGCACAGGGGTCAGGTACGAACATCCCTTTTAAAGTCCATCCACAATTTTCTATTGGCTAGATGTCTGGGCTTCGACTTGGCCACTCCAGATCATTAACCTTGTTGTCTTTAAACCATTTCTGTATAGCTTTCACTACTGGAAGATATTTTTTACCCCAGCTGTTGTTGAGAGACTGAATGAGATTGTCCTGCAGGATTGTCCTACATTTTGCCTCATTCATTTTAGCCTCTACCTTTACAAACTTACCAGGGCTGGCTCTTTAGAAGCATCCCCACAGCATGACGCTGCCACCACCCTGCTTCACAGTGGGAATGGAGGGTTTGTGGTGATGTGCAGTATTCTGTTACTTATCCGGTGGCCAGAAAGAACCATTTTGGTCTCATCAGACCAAAGAGATTTCTTCCACTTGACAATAAAGTCTCCTCCATGCCTTTTGGTGAACTCTAGTCAAGATTTATTGAGTTTTCTTCAAAAGTGGCTTTCTCTTGCCACTCTACTGTAAAGCTTTGACTGGTGAAGTACCTGGGCAACAGTTGTTGTATGCAGAGTCTCTCCCATCTCAGCTGCTGATCTAGGCAGATTTACACATGTGCCATATTCCTTCTATTTTTTGATGATGGATTTAAATGAACTCTGAGGAATGTTCAGTGCCTTGGAATATTTTTTGTATCAGTTCTTTGGCATATACATTCAACTTTTGTTTTCTCTGACTTGCTCGGAGTGTTCTTTTGTCTGCATGGTGACTAGACCTTCCAAATACAGGTGTCTTTATACTAAGATCACTTGAGACACATTCGTTGCACTTAGGTGATCCGCATTTCATAAATTGTGAGACTAGCACCAATTGTTGAATTAGATCAGTCACTTTAGAGGGGGTAAATATTTATGCAGGCACTTCTTTTACCTTACATTTTTTTCTTTAATTGACACCACTTTCTATAGAAATCTGTTTTCATTTTGACAGCAGAGAGGTTTTTTGCTTTTTTATGTTAAAAAGCCAAATTGTATTGGCTATGATTGACTTATAAAACCAATAACAGGGCAATACATTCAAGGGGTTGAATACTTTTTATAGGCACTGCACTTTTGGTAGCAAAAGTGATGTTTTTTAAATCCCTGGAACACCAAAAGACAGAGCACCAATTTAGTGAAAACCATACTTTTATTCAGGTTAACATCTTATTTACACAAGTGAATGCTTATTAAAGCTATCTACTGCTGTCTGTATAAATGAATCTATATACCATTAAGAGCTACCATAGAGTGGAGGAGAGTGGGATGTGTGCAGATACAAAATACACAGATATACAGTTACAGTAGAAATGCTATTAGGATAGCCAACATTCATGCACGAGAGCGGTTATCCTGGGCTCACAGAACTTACTGCACTGAATAAGGCATACAAACTGTCGCTCAAGTTACAAAAAAGCCAAAACCTCAAAGTACTAAGTTAAAAAAGAGCAGACTTTCTGTTTTTTTAAGGTTAACTTTGCACTTTGAGATGCCACATGACCTGCATGACTAAGAAGATTTATGGACACAAAAAAGCCAAGTACAGTAACTTTACAGGTGCATTATGGTTTACCACATTTCTCATTGTCTTGTACAAGGTCAAGTGCCAAAAAAAAAAAAAAAACTTCTGAAAGGAAAAGTACAAAGAGAAATTGAAAGCTAAATGGAGGCAGTGAAAAGCAGGAATAAATTAGCAGACAATGATGAATAAATGGAGAGGAAAGAATGGAAACAAAATGAACAATTAGTGAACAAGCTCAAAATATGAATAAATTAGGGGAGGACATGAATAAATGCAATTCTGAATGAGAAAACCATTATAAATATGAAGACCTCTCTTTGGGAAAGCTTTTATTTTATAGAGAATAATGAGCTGCAGAAATTACTGGAAGTTCATTGTTCTGCTTTTTATAAAAGTTTCCTTATAGAAGTCTCACTAAGTTTCATAATGGACTCAATTTGTTTTAATTTTGTGCTGTTGTTCGATGTGTCATGTTTACATATGGAAAACATTGTGATTAAATATGTCCTTATATGGAAACAGGCAAGAAAAGCATGATAATGATGATTTAATCTGTCGGAAAGTAATGACAGAGATAAATAAATAATGTAAGAACATTCAAGTGCAACCATCATTTTCACCATGTTTTCTATTTTCTTCACATGTACAGTTTGTTCCTCTGCTTAAGAGTCGTCCTCAGTTTTAATGATGTGAAAAAGCGTGACGTTAAACAGGACCTGGTGGCCGTTGTTCCATCCATACAGGGCGCGGTCCCTGGCGTTGTAGTCCAGCATAGACATGTGGAAGTACTGGTTGTGGAAGGGAATGTCTGTGTACTCGTATGTGGACGTTTTCGTGGAGTAGGCATAGTAAACCTTGGCTCCAGTCAGGTGAGAGTTGGTGATGTAGAGTGTCCCACAGATCATGAAAGACTCTCCGGCGTTCCTCTTTGAGTACTCCGTGTTCCACGTGCTCAGGATCTGAAGTGTGTCCGGGTTCAGCTGGCTGATGACGATGTTCCCGGCGTTTTGGTTAGTGGCGTACACCGCCCACAGGCCCAGCTCGTCCGCCATCAGGTCGATGTCAGAGAAGCCCCCCCAGGTGTACGGGTACACGTTGTGGAAACCAGCTGACTCCAGCGCCCTCTGTGTGACCACGCGGCCCGTCTCAAAGCTGTACCTCACGATGATGTTGCTCTGCATCTTGTTGTAGTACAGAGAGCCGTTGTACACCACGTGGTTGGTTCCCGCCCATTTGAACGGCAGGTTGTAGGTTCTGGACTCGACTCCTGCCTCGAAATCAGCGAGAGATTTGAACTCCTTTACGATCTTGTTGTTGGTGTAGCTGTCCATGTACCAAACCTACGGACAGATAAACAGAATACATTCCTGTGAGGTTAAAAAACAAGAAACTCTGCCAGGTAGATACCTTTCTTTTTTTACATTATACAATCAGAAATACTTAAAATGAAACTGCTTGGCCACCAGTTAAACAAAAATGTGTGCTGCATGATTACAAAATAAGTCCTTTAATGCCATTAAACACAGTAGTTCAATGCAGAGGTGTAAAAAGTGGTGCAAAACAACAACAAAAAAACAATACTAACGAACAATACTAAACTACACTATAATATACTATATTATCTCTAACACTATGGGACATTAACTGTAACACAGACAAACATTACATGCAAAAAATGATTTAAATCATACAAAGTTGTCTTGAAAATGGCGACTGGATAAAAACATGTCTGTGCTGCCCTCTAAGGGTATTTAAAGTCATCATAATGCTTCTGAATTTAGTTAAGCTATGTCTTTGAGGTTTGACTTTTTTGGCCTTCCATGGCTACCATAGCTCAGTCCAGAGAAAAGCTGTGATGCAGCAACTATCGACTAACGCTAGCAGTCTTGAGTACGTTTTTTAACGCAACACTTATTTTCACTAGCCCATATAGGAATTGTCCATTGTGTGTTAGCATCGAGCTAACAACCCGTTTTTGACTTGGTGTAAGATGAATGCAGATGGTATGCTAGCTATACAGAGCATCACGTAAGGACGTGTTTTACAGTTTGGTTTCAGTGAAAATGCTATTTTAACTCTGTATAATAACTCTAACTATTTTCTCTGTTGTTTTTACAGTTTCACAAAGTGCCTTTGTGTGTGAGGCCTCAATAACATGCCAAATGAAGAAGAAACAGTCTCTCATTTCACAAAGAACTGTTTATCTATCTGCCAAACTAAACTGGAACGTTTAAAATATAGTCAATGTGCCTTCTAAAATGAAAGACCTCTCACTAGTAAAAATAAGACTTTTTAAGGTCTTAGATTTCAAATGGTCAAGCCCTCAGCCATTTTGTCCTGCCTTAATTTATTGTCTTAATAAGTCTGTGCAACTTGAACCTGACTCTGTGACAGTCATGGCAGAATGTGTATACTGTGTGAATGAATGGCTTACGAAGCACCACCACTGCACACAATTAATGTGCTCACACTATACCAGGGGTGTGCAAACTTTTTTACACTGAGGGCCACATACAGAAATATATGTGGATGTTCGGGCCACTTTAATATCCACAAGATGAGGTATAGGAAAGTAGGTAAAACCAAAATAATGTAGTCTGTCGTACCACCAGAATATCAAACATGTCAGAAATCCAACCAGTTGGGAGGAGCTGCTCGGGTTGTATTCGTGTTGTGGTCAGCTGCCATAACCCCCTGTACACAGCAAGGCATACAAAGCCCAATTCACCTCTAAGTTGGTGCAATTTCCAGGTTAGTCCTTTCACTGAAAATCTGTGGCTAAATCAGAGGAAATTTGCATAGATGCCCAGCTTTAAGAAGCTTGTAAACTTCAACCCTGTGATACACAGTCAAGCTCTATACATCCTCTTCAGGACCACCTGGGCTTTAAGATTAGCTTTAAGTGTGCAGCAGTAATGTCTCTTGAAATTTATAAGTTTTGGGACTATAAAGACAAAAGAAAAATAAGAGAAATTAAAACGCAACTATGTAGATGAGACAGTAAACAATAATGACTAAGACTTTTTTTTTGTACAAACCTGTTCTCCCATCTCTTAAAGACCAAACAGTGAAAAATAACCATTGTGTAACAAAAACATCTTCAAAATATTAACATATTAAAAAAATCCCCTGTGCTTCTTTGCATTGTCACTTTTTGTGCCATTATTCAAAGCAGTTCCTGTCTGCAGTGACTCAGAGGACCACATCTCAGGCTCTGTGTCTCTTTCTTTTATGAGCTATCCAGGCTGTCTCCTGCATGATCTAACTGTTTAGACATGTGCAGTTTGACATGGCATGACACATCGACGGAACAGCATTCCCTCACAAAGTATTCTGGGAAAACAATATGGTGTTTTTGATTTTAAAACACATTCACTAGCTGATTTACTGGTGTGGATTTAATCTTTTAACACCCTGAAAAGTCACCCAAGTTCCAGGCTTGCTAGAAAAGCTTCCACAAGGAATTCAAAGGCATGGACATTGTCATTGGAATGACACAATGGCTAGCTTCAAGAGGAAAAAAGTAAAAGGCAAGGCAAGTTTAATTGTACAGCACATTTCAGCAACAAGGCAATTCAAAGTGCTTCACACAGAACATTAAAATACAACGACAAATGGAAAAAGAAAGACAACATTTTTTTTAAAGAAAAAAAAGTGATTAAAAACAGCAAATAAAACCCAAAAAAGATAAAAACAAAGATATTAAAGTAAAAATTACAGTGCAGAGTTGTAGTTGAAATAGAAAATTTAAAAAGTGATACAGTGTTTCAGTCAAAGGCAGCAGTGAACAGCTGTGTCTTCAACCTTGATTTAAAAGAGCTCAGACTCTCTGCAGACCTGATGTTTTCTGGGAGTTTGTTCCAGATATATGGAGCGTAGAAACTGAACACTGATTCTCCATGTTTGGTTCTGACTCTAGGGACACAGAGCTGACCTGCACCAGACGACCTGAGTGGTCTGGATGGTTCATACTGGACTAGAAGGTCTCTGATGTATTTTGGGCCTAAACCTTTCAGTGCTTTATAAGCTAACAGGAGTATCTTAAAGTCTCTTTTCTGAGAGACAGGGGGCCAGTGTAAAGACCTCAGAACAGGAGTGATGTGGTCCACTCTGTTGGTTTTAGTGAGGACTGGAGCAGCAGTGTTCTGAATCAGCTGCAGTTGTCCGATTGACTTTTTAGGCAGACCAGTGAAGATACTGTTACAGTAGTCAACTCCACTACAGATAAATGCATGGACAAGTTTTTCAAGGTCCTGCTGTGACATTAGTCCTTTAATCCTAGAAATATTCTTGAGGTGATAATAAGCTGACTTTGTAATTTTTTTTTATGTGTTTTTTGAAATTTAGGTCTGAATCCATGACAACACCCAGATTTCTGGCCTGGTCTGAGGTTTGTAACTGAAGTGACTGGAGCTGCATGCTGATTTTTGGTAAGTAGGCAAGTTTATAAAAACTGCATCACTTCTTGTCGTGTATGACAAAGCTGGTCTCAGTGGGTTAAGACTTTTCAAGGATCTGCTGGAGTCCTGTGTAAATGATCTGAATCAAATCAAAGCATTAGACTGGTGAAGATGCACAACCTTGGTGCTGGGGGTAACGCATTAGTTTTGTAGTTCAAGTAATCTAATTGTACTTTCCTCTAGAAAAGTTTCTCTTTTGTTTCCACAAAAAATACGATCTATGAGGCATCTGCACTGTTTCTCTCCCAACTGTTAGCATGCTGACGTGATGCTATGTTCAGAGGGATGGTAAACATATGTATTGTGCAACCGTAGCTAACAGATCAAGCTAGTGAGATGGCAGAGAGGACTGCATTACGCAGTGGATTTATACACATGTTGATTTTTTTTCTTTTCTTTTTTTTTTTTTTGATGAAATGGACAAGAACATCATAGTTAAATGTAAGTTGAAAAACTGTTTGTTTCAAGGAGGCATGCAGCATTACACAGTGTGTCTGTAATCCATGCAGCCTGTGTGTAATACGGTATGGCTCTGCCGAATTTGTTGTTAGACTGTGAGCATATTAACCCTTTACCTACTGAGTCTAAAAATTTTGACAAATTTTGTTATTATGGCTGTAAAACAGTCAGGAAATGCCCTAAGTCTGAGAGCTATGGTCCCTCTTCCCAGGAGTACTTGAACTTGACTTTTCAACATCTGGTTAATGATTATTGCACATTATATGGAATTGTCAGCAGTTTAACAAAAGAAAAACACAAAAACGGATTTGTTTTTCATGGCTTTTATGAGAAGAAATTTTGTTATTGCTCATGAATTTTTGATTTGACATTTGAAATGTGAACCTATACATGTTTAGAATAATCACCAGTCTTTTTTTGAGTCTAGGACTCTGGGTGTGCAAAACACAGTGCAAAAGTTAACTATATACAGTGCTTAACAAATTTATTAGACCACCTGTCATACTTGTCTCAGAGACCATCCAGCATCATGAAGTGCTTTAATGTGGACTCTTTCATTTTCAGTGAGCTCTCCACGCTTTACCATTTTGAACAGGAATGATTAATCAAGCATAACATTCAGCCACTAACACTAATTTTTCTGTTCCGGAATGCAAGTAAATAACTAGAATTTGACATATTAATCATGAAATAATAATGTGGTTTGCTATTTTTTCAGTTTTTTAGTAAATCAGTAAACTTGAAAATTCATGGATAACAATAATAATTATATTTTAGCATTAAAAATATCATTTGGGTTAAAGAGCTTCTACATATTGGTGTATTAACCATTGAAGAAACATAAAAAATTATTTTGCTAATTACTAATGCTGTTAATTTAGGGCAGCTGTGACATAAACCTTACTTTGGGTGGTGGTCTAATAAATTTGCTAAGCAGTGTACATAGGCGAAAATTAGTGCAAATAAAGGTGGAAAAATTAATTCTCAACATTCTCAAGTAACATATTGTTATTGCACATGACAGACACGCACAAATGCCACTAACGCTATTTTTTGAAAACAAAACACCACTCTCGCTCGCTCTCCTTTTACTCTCTTCCTGCACTCTCCTTTCTCACTCGTCTTCTGCCAAAGCTGCCGTTTTTTTACGCGGTGCTGTTCGACATTACCGTAACACATATACCACACATCATATATTGGCGGAAAGCACAGATTCTCATCTCTCTGTCAGCGTTGGAATTTTTTAGATTGAGCAAACTTTCGAGGAGTTACAGTGTTGAGAATCCGTGTATCTCGCGATACTTCTGGTGTTTTGCTATGGCGTTTCGCTATGAATGCCCATGTCATATGTTTGCGAGTACCGTAATGAACCATATATGGGCGCATGCCCACAATTCTCAGCTTTCCAAAGCTGTTGGAATTTTTCTGATCGGACAAACTTTGAAAGAGTTATGATAATAATACTCCGGACATATAAAACACAGCGCTGGTGCCGGGTCAGTGGGTGAAGAGTTAAAAAGTTGGTTATCATGTCCCTTATTCTGTTATTAGGCTTCACAATGACAGTTGAATCAATACATTCAAAGACAGATGTACAGTCAGCTATGGCTGTTTTTACTACTAACATGCAGAACTAGTCGGCCCAATTAGAGGGTTTTAATTTTTGGTACCACAGAAGTACCTTAACAAAATTTTTTTCCTAGTATGTTACTTTTTGAAGTTTCTCCACACTGGAGATTAGTTCATGTAAAAAAGAAGTGGATAATCATCATACCATCTATAAAACACTGAAATAATCTCATCTCTTTTTGTTTGTCTTTTGTAATATTTTACACAGGGTCCTAACTTTTTCCTCAATAGTCATTATCATACGATAATGGCCAGCAACGTGTCAGCCAAGGCAGAAATACAAAGAAGAGAGCTGGTTGGAGTTGGCTGTATAGCTCTCTTGAATTAAAAAAGGGAGTTCAAAACTCTCACATAAAAAAGGAAACGTTCAAAGCAAGGGGAAAGCTGTGAAACACTTTTATGTTATGTCTGACTAAATAGACTATTCTCCTTTTTGTGACTCAGTTTTAAACTTCAAGAGCATATCTCTTTTCGCTCAGTCTCTGAGCTGAATTTAAAGAAAAACCTATAGAAACCTTGCTTTCAAGGCTTTTTTAGACCAGAAAGTGACATTAATGCATATAAGAATGGTACTGTTATGTTTGATTTGGCCTCAAGGATACACAGGGTCGAATATAGTGAGCAACGAAACAGAAAAAAAATACCCTCCTTATTCAACTTGTTCTGTGACTGTAATTGCTTTATTTTTATACTGTAATTGCCCGTAAGGAAAAGCTGGCTTTTGTTCTTCTGTTCGTAAGATCTTCTAAAAAGTGAAGATAATTTTTTAAGTATGCCAGGAGGTGTTGAATAATTTCATATTTTCTGTTAAGAGAATCCAAACATGAAACATCTGCATGAAAATCAGTTTTATGTTTGATTTTAGCAGTAAAATGTGCAGAAAAGTCTCATCTGGTGTGATCTGTTAGAAATCTGTCCTCCATGAACAACAGGAAAGGATCAGTTGTATGTAAATCATCAAACCTCTCACTGCTGCTTCAAAGGATTTCAACACACAGCGTGGCACCCAACTCACCTTGTTGTTTTTGGGAGACGCCTGTGGGTCGGTCATCCATGCTCCAAATCTGGTCCCTGAAGTTTTGACCGTCAGCGGGCCTGTGATCTTCATTAGCTTCCCACATGCTGTGGAAACATCAGACAGCTTTAGTGACAGAAACACACAGAGCAGAAACTGCTGCAGCTTCACAGGATAGAGCTACAGCCAGAGTTATGATGCTAACACTGGAATACATCTCAAAGCTCTGTGTTATTACAATTTGGTGGTGTCTCAGTTAAATTCAGATCTGCAGGAGCCGGTTTGACAAAGAGAGAACAATCAAACAGATGTTGAAGTGACTGTATAAATATTCATCCCCTTCAAGTCAGCATTTACTGGGTCTGTGTGGATAGGTTTCAATCAGGCTTGCACATCTGGACACAATTGTATTCAATTTTTCTTTGCAAAACTGCTCAAGCTCTGTCAGATTGTTCATCAGGTGTTAGCCCTTTTCAAGTCCAGGTACAAATTCTCTTTTTGCATTGAGGTCTCTACTTTGACTCAGCTACTGCAGGCTATCCCCACAGCATTAAGCTGCTACCTCTGTGGTTTGTGGTGATATGCAGTTTTTGGTATCTGTAAGCACAGTGAGCTATCTTACGGCCAAAAAGCTCTGTTTTGGTCTCATCAGACCAAAAACTTTCTTTCACTTGACCATGGAGTCTCCCACATGCCTTTTGGCAAACTCTAGTCTAGATCTAATGAGTTTTCTTCAAAAGTTGTTTTCTCTTTGCCACTCTCCCATAAAGCTTTGACTGGTGAAGAACCTGGGCAACAGTTGTTGCATGCAGAGTCTCTTTCATCTCAGCTGCTGAAGCTGCAACTCCATCATAGTAGTCTTGGTGGCCTCTCTTACTAGTCACCTTCCTGTACAGTCACTCAGTTTGTGAGGACAGCCGGATCTAGGCAGGCTTACACATGTGCCATATTCCTTCCATTTCTTGATGATGGATTTATCTGAACTCCAGGGGATGTTAAGTGCCTTGGAGATTTTTTTGTATCAATCCTCTGACTTAAACTTTACTTTTGTTTCTCTGAGTTGCTTGGAGTGTTCTTTTGTCTTCATGATGTTATGGTAGCCAGAAATACTAATTAACCTGTGACTGGATCTTCCGAACACAGATGTCTTTATACTACAATCACTTGAGACACATTCGTTGCACTTAGGTGATCCGCATTTCCCTAATAGTGAGACTAGTAGCAACATCCAAGGGGGTAAAAACTGTATCAGCTGGTTCAGCAGTCATTCATTGTGCATAGCTTTTTAGTGTACTGAGACTTCCAACAGGTGCCAGTGCAACCTGATAAAATCAGCACAAGTCATCCTTATTCAGCCAACAACATGCTAACAGAGCAGTGCAAAACCTCCTAAAGAGCAACACAACAAATATCCTTGAAAAAAGACAGTCTGAATATATAATAATTACATGTGTTGATATTTGTGCAGTAATTAACCAGACTGAAAAACATAAGCTTGTTGAATAGGATAGATAGTGCAAATAGTCTCCAAGTTTTCACACACATTTGTGAATGTAGACAGCACATAGTTTGCAAATTGGTCAAGAAGAGCAATGAGGAAAAGGCAACGGCTCATTGATTTTTGTGTATGCTCCATGTGGAAGATAGAGCCCATCCTTCAGGCTACTATGAATATTTACCTCCGCCAAGGAGGTTATGTGATCGGGTGGGTTTGTTAGTTAGTTTGTTAGTTTGTTCATTTGATTTTTAGCAACATAACTCAAAAAGTTATGGACGGATTTTCATGAAATTTTCAGGAAATGTCAGAAATGGCATAAGAAAGAACTGATTTAATTTTGGGACTGATCCAAATCACTGTCTGGATCCAGGAATTTTTTAAAGGATTCTTTACTATTGGGAGATGGGGCTAATGGCGGAGGTCTGCGCTGTTACCACTTTACACCAGGAGATGGCAGACATGAGCAACTTCAATCCCAGCAGCATTTTGGGTGTGTCTCTTATCAAAGTTTTGGAGTTCATGGAGTTTGAAAGACGCACGACCGGTCGAGGAGACGAATCGGAGTGTAACAGAGAGAAAGACAGCGAATTGTAGCAAGAATACTCACAATGCTGGGAGGAATAGAGGAATATTCACCCCCTGCATTACTTCCAGTCGTCCGGTGAGACCATGGGTGAGACTGTCATTGCGTCTGTTGGCACCGGCAGGCAATACTTCCACCATGACAGTCTATCAATAGCGAAGCCAATGCTTTGTCTCACCATGTTTCCACCCCACCGGGGAGGGAGTAATTGGCGAATGCCATGGTAGGGGACACACAGGGACGGATTCAGGAATTTTTTCAAGGATTCTTCACTATTGGGAGATAGGGCTAAGTGGATGTCTGCGGTCTCTGATTGCTTTTCTAGTTTTTATTATTTTTAAGATGTCAAAAATGACCCTCTTCCTAATTCTACATCTACTGTGCAGCTCAGAGGACACAATGGGTTTGTGCTGTGCCAACATGATGTCTTCTGAAAAGAACTGTGCTTACATTTTATTAAAACACTGTAAGAAATTAAATCATTGTGCAGTAACCTCTCATCTAATAAATAATAATAATAATAATCATGATTAATCACCTCCTTTTCATTTTCAGATTTCACTATTTAGATTAAGCTGTTTTTGCATATTTTGAAAGTTTTCTACTGTCTTAAACTAAGGCTTGACTTCCTGATTGGATGCAGACCTGCTTTAATGGGTAGATTGAAATTTGCGTTAAGAAAGTATTCAGACACCCTTAACTTTTGTCAGTTTTGTGATGTAGCAGTCTGATGCTGCAATAGAAATAAATCGTATTTTTCTCCTTAAGCCACATTTAGTAACCAGTAAGTGAAAACAGAATTGTATTAATTTATTTATTTATTTCAGAAAATTATAAAAAATAAAAAAAACTGAAATATCACATTGACTTACCTCTTCAGACCCTTTGGAAAACAATTTAGCTCAGGTTCCTCCTGTTTCTCTTGATTGTTGCTGAGCCTGAGTGGCCTCCATAACTCTAAAATGGAAGAATTTTGGAACAACCAGGACTCTCCTCAGAGCTGGTCTCCCAGTTAAGGTGTAGAAACACCTCAGCAAAGATCCAGAGAAATGGGAGGAAGTGTTTTTGCAAAGGGTCCAAATACTTATGCCAATGTGATCTTTCATTTGAAATTTTTTTTTAAGTAATTTGCAAACATTTCTAAAATTCTGTTTTCACTTTGTCACGAGTGTAGATTTATGACAATAAAAATGAATGTTTTTGACTGTAGCATCCGGCTGCAACATAACAAATTGAAAAAAATCAAAGGGGGTCTGAATACTTTCTGAATCCACTGTAAGTTCTTCTTTATACCTCAATTGTACTGAGTGGTTATTTGAGTTATTGGTATGTGCCAGTCAGCTCCAGTCCATCTGGTCTTTCTCCTGTCACCTCTTCCAGGCATTTTGGCCCAGAGACCTACCATTTGCCGGATATTTTCGCTTCATCTGACCATGCTGTTTGAGCCCTAGAGATGGTTTGTGACAATTCCAATGGATCAGCTGATGTAAAATACTTAAACCTGTCTGCCACCTACAGCCATGGCATGTTCAAGATCACCTTTCTTTAGCATTCTGATGCTTGGTTTGTCCTTCAGAAGATCATCTTGATCATGTCTACATCCATAAATATATTAGTTGCTGCTATCTGATTGGCTGACTGAATATTTGCGTCACTTAGCAGACGAACAGGTGTAACTGATGAAGTAATCGGTGTGTATTAATTAAAATGTCTATATTTGGGATAAGTGAGTCACTGATTATATCAGACTAGTCAGTGCAATGATGGACTGCCATATTAATATTGGGTTCCACCTTGAGGATTAACTCTACAGACCAGTTTAAAATGTCTTTGTGAAACCGGCCCCTGGACTGTTGAGTATTTTTACAACACCACATACAGACAATTAGAGACACAGAGGAAGGAAAAAGTCCCAGTAAAACAAGCAGTGAAGCCTTTTACTATGTGTCAGAGCAGTGTGAAACATTTATCCCACATGGTTTAATATTTGAAGTACTCGAGCTGCACTTAATTCATCTTACCAGACACTTTAATTGTACCAAATGGCAGTAAGCTATCATTTCCACACAAGCTTGCGAGTTCCCCATTAAGTATTTAACTGCTCTTTTACCTAATCAATCAAATCTCATGCACAACGCTCAAGTAATCATCTCCAGCTCACACAGACTTCCAGCCACATCCCATTAGCATTCACATGTCAGCTATTTACATTGACACTTTGACGGGCTGCATCAGTGTTGATAACCTGGCAGTTGGCAAATTGGAGTTTAGTCATGCACACCGTTATCAGAGGCAGAGCTGCTCTGGAGGCATAAATTGATCTTATTAGATGAGTTAAACCTCAGTGGGAGGAGAAAAGGAACCACAGCTTTCTAGTACTGAATAGCAAATTGCAGAGATGGAACTGCAGGGACAAAAATGTAGCAAATAGGCATATAAAATAAACATGAATCTTGATTTTGTAAAAGCATTGCAAAAAGCTTCATGAGACCACCACCTTTTAGCTCCTGCATGAAAACTGTTTCTTTGACTCCACAGATACAGAATTTTCTTATTTCTGCCTCCATTAGCAGTTCCTTTGTGCCCCTCTGCTCTCTATCTACAATTCCAATCTGCTGGCAGCTGCAAGAAATGTGCCTATGATCCCTGTGCCATTGCATAATCTAGGGTCACCGTGCTTGCGTTTGCTTTGTCTGCAGTGACTCACTGAGTTTATTCATACAGTTGCGGAGCCGATTTTCCAGGTTTAACACCCTCTGTTGCAGCTCCTCGTAGTCGTAGGCGCCCATTTCCTCCTGGATACCCATCAACACGCCAGACAAGTTCCTGATCTCCTCTTTGAACTGGGAGATGAGCTTGGCATCTGTCTTGTATTGCTCCAGGACAGGGATCAGTGGCTGCAGAGACTCCATCTTCCCCTTTAGCTCCTAAAAATCAGAGTGAATACACATCTAGTTTGAACAAATGTCTCAATCTGGCAAAGTGGTTGTTTAAAGTTGAGTTTATTTATGAAGGGACCAAGTTGATCATTCATCAGCATTGCCATAGTAAGAAATGCCCATTAGTGAGGACAATATATCTGATAACACAAAGCACATACATTGTTAAACATTGTAAAAAGTCATTAAAATATGCAATAAATATCCTTTGATTAATTTTATAAATCAATCATGGTCAATATAATTTGGCTTTTTTGAAAAAAAAAAAAAAAATCCTTAATGTCAAAGTAAAGACAGATTTCTACAAAGTAATGTCAATCAAGTAAAAAATAGTCAATTAAGTGACAACATAAATATTCACCTTTAAGTGGAAGACCTAATTCAACAGAGGTCCAGTCTATTGGTGCTAGTACTCTGGCTATTAGTGAAATGCCGATCACCTGAGTGCGGCAAATGTGTCTCAAGTGATCACAGTTTAAAGACACCTGTGTCTGGAAGGTCCAGTCACTGGTTACAATCAGTATTCCTGGCTACTATTACAAAAGTCAAAAGAATACTCTCAGCAACTCAGAGATAAGGTAATTAAAAACTATAGCTCAGTTAAATCCATCATCAAGAAATGAAAGGAATATGGCACATGTGTAAATCTGCCGAGGTCAGGCCGTCATCACAAACTGAGTGACTAGGAGACTAGTGAGAGAGGCCACCAAAACACTTATGACTACTCTGAAGGAGTTAAAAGCTTCAGCTGCTGAGATGGGAGAGACTCTGCATACAACAACTGTTTCCCTGGTTCTTCTTCAGTCAAAACTTTATGAGAGTGGCAAGAGAAAGCCACTGTTAAAGAAAACTCAGATTAAATCACCACTAGAGTTCACCAAAAGGCATGTGGGAGACTCCATGGTCAAGTGGGAGAAAGTTCTTTGATCTGATGAGACCAGAATGGTGTTTTTGGCCATCAGACAAGATGCTGTTTGGCTGATACAAACACTGCACATCACTACAAACACATCATCCCCACTGTGAAGCAAGGTGGTGGCAGCATCAAGCTGTGGGGATGCTTCTCAGCAGCCGGCCCTGGAAGGCTTGTAAAGGTAGAGGGTAAAATGAATGTGGCGAAATATAGGAAATCCTTGAGGACAAACTTCAGTCCACAAGAGAGATACAGCTTGGGATTTATTTTCCAGCAAGACAATGACCCAAAGCATACAGCGAAATAAAAGGTTTAAAGACAACAAGGGGAATATTCTGGAGTGGCCGAGTCAAAGCTCAGACCTCAATCCAATAGAGATTTTGTGGCTGGACTTGAAAAGGGCTGCTCATGCCTGATCCCTGTGCAACCTGACAAAGCTTGAGCAGTTTTGCAAATAAGAATGGAGGGAAATTGTATTTATTATGGTTGATTTATAAAATCTATGACAGGGACAAACAATTGTGGGGGGGGGGATACTGTTTATAGGCTGTGCACATTTTTTTAAATTGATCACCTCTAGGTGCCAAAGCCTTTCACAAAAAAATAAAATAAAAATAAAAAAGTGACAGTATAAGGTGTATAAGAGCTTTGGGAGAATTTTCTGAACTATCTGAAAACAAGAAGATTATCAAAGCTCAACATTTTGTGAGATTGCAGTGATGGCACTGTCATAGCTTCTTATCCAAACTGTAAAAGTTTGAATAAGTGATCTCAGTGGGTTTAGAGTCTATTTAGCCTGGGGCTAGGAAGATATTCAATACAAGATGTGGGATAGAATCATAGCATTTAAATAAGACTTTAATGGACAGAGAATTTCTAATCTGACAGAAGTTTGAAATATTTAACTTCGGGACATGGCACACATTTTAGATCTGTTTTTTAAGGTTAAGGATGAGTCAAGGAAGAGAACGAAATATTTAAATCAGGGTTGGAATTTAACTTTTTCCTCTACCCACCACTGTGGATGGTGGATTCAAACATCTATATATCTAGCTACTCTATTTTAACAAGCAGCATTATTCAATAAGGTATACTGAAAAATCAAGGCTGGTACTCTCTACTCTCTTTTGATACTGAGTCAAACCATCCACACACACAGCTGCCTGTGAAAAACTGACAGCAGGAGAAGGAGGCAGGTTTTTCGGTTGGCGATGTAGGTGTGTTCAGCTTTTCTCATAAAGTCAGAAGGAACAAGTAGAAAAAGTTTAATTTGTGCTGTTTGCTCTAACAGAGTTGCTCTTTCAGGTTAGGCTGCTTTTATGTACCTGCCTCTGTGGCCGGTAAGTTGAGTAAATTCACCCGACACTGCACAAAAATACCCACATTCAGCGGATGGCGGTTGCTAATTTACCACCCTGATTTGAACACAATTGCATGTCTCAGGGAAGTACATATGCTTTGGTTTTACATTTGTATTGGCAAGTATTGACCCTTTTGGCAAACACTGGCCACTGGCGAATGTTATGGGTGTTAATCTGTTGTGTCGTATCAATTTAACAATGACATGTTGCAGCATACCTCGCTGATTCAGAGGAGATATTTAGTACTGGCCAGAAGATGTGACCTGTTGTACAAACTCTGATCTGTTTTCATGAGAAGAAATGTGATTGACCAAAAGAAGCAATAAAAATATTTGCGGGCATCAGTATCAGCCATCTGCTAAAATGCTTTTTTCTGTTTCAGCATCATTCCAGATGGTCAGTTCATCAAAATTGATGTTAAATTGCAATATGACCAACAGCAATCCTTTTTAATTCGGAACTTTATGTGAAAATACCAGTTGAATATATGTTTTTTAGAGTATTTCCATCCACGTCATCCTAACATCTAAGCATCATTTTCCTTCTTGAATAGAATTCTTATTAAAATAAAAACAACACAAGTTATCATTTCCCACAATACAACTTACACAGCATTTGCAATATGAGTAAAAAAATTCAATATTTTAGTCAATATTCAATTTTTTTTCAAAACTGTTCAGCTGTAGTTGTGATGATGATTCTTTACAAATCAGTCTACTTGCTAATGTGACTGAAGTAGATAAATAAAACACGTAATTGATTCCTGTGTCACCAAATTTCATCCAAACAAATAGTCCCGGCCTACAGGAAGGAACGGTTTAAGTTCAACCTTTTAAAGCCAATTGTATCATATTGATACAAATTTCATGAGCGCTCTATCTAACCAACATGATCAACAGTTTCCGTACAAACATTTTATTTACAATATAAGAAATGGTAAAAAATGCCCTCTGGTGGACTCAGCTGCCAAAAATGCCTCATGTATCAAATGTGATGCAAAAAAATATATGTGAAATATTATAGCAATATTTATCTTTGGGGGGGATTCTGGGAGAAGGTTAAATAAGCATCTATGTTAAAAAAATGCAAAATTTCTGGCTATTATTTGAGGTGTCAGGATTAAAAGGGTTAAAATATTGTGTTGTTATAATGATGAATGAGTTGCTGCTTGTGTTTGTTGAAAAATTCACAAGATGAGAAATTTGAAAAAAATGATTGCATGTTGCTGGGGGAAAAAAATGCAATTATATTATTTACCCAAATCACTCAGCTCTAGAGCATCTGTAACATTTGTATGTTTTATATTTTACAAGTGTTGCCCATCCTGTTTATTATGGTCCACGTCTTAAGTCAAGATAGTAATGAGGAAACACTGAAGAAAAGACTCAAAGACAGGCAGAGTGATGTAAGATGTTATTATAACTAAAGCCTGGCACTCAGTAAAAGATTTAAAAATTTTAGCCAATTTAGAAAAAATGAGGGACTCCAGACTTGAAGACAAAAGATGCAATGGTTTGGTTTTTATATCCTGTGGTGTGTGATGAGATGACCAACACAGCACTAACAGATTCATCCACCAACAACGCTCAAAGCTTAAAATCTCCAGCGTAAAAAGCTCAATGTGGCTATAATCTGTTTACTTATTTTCTTATTGGCAGACACATAGCTTTTTTGTTACTTTGACATGCTTCAAAAGTGTATTTCCTGCAGTCTCCTCCAGGAGAATCACACGATGTTGCTGTAAAGACTGCAGGAAGTTAGCAGTTGAAACCTTTTTGGATTAAATGTGGTTAGTTGTTTAGTACCTCTTGCATTCACTGCAATAGCAATTTCAGACCAACTCCTCTCCTTGTCAGTTTGATTGTGGTAATTTTTACAGTGCAAGTTGTATAAACACTTGTGCAGTGCCACAAATCAACAAGTTGGTCTTCTGTTTCTGGTGTCTTTACACTCCAAGTTTATTTTTGCTGGCTTAGATGTGTTTGTCATGCTTCCTTCTTCAGTCAGCTTGCTTCTTGACTGGAAATCATTTGGTTCTTCAATCCATAGTCTGTGGTGTTCCCCCCTACACAACAGGATTTCTGATCGTAAGGGGAGGGGAAGTTCACTCTAAACCTGCCTCACACTTCAGGGAAATCTGGCAGGATAATCTTGAGAACCACAGATGATTCAGCCTTTGCTGACTTTGGTCAGAAGTGGAAATCAGGCTCAAAATTGGCACAGTTATCTCCAAATGTGAACCTTCCTTAAGCCTGAATTTTCTTAGCAGCCTAATTATTGTTAAATGCATACAGATGTTACCATCTAATTCTAATTCTACTTTAGTGTCTCAAAAACATAGTGGATTTTGTAAATGTGTATGATGATTTTGTTCTGCACATTATCATAAAAATGAAAAGCACTTTTTGTGATATTTGCATCATAACAAACATCCAGAGAAAGGCAGAGGGATGCTTTAGAAAGACCCAAACAAATTTCACTGATGGATGATAATGGAGATGATTATCATTGTGATTGCTCCTATAATTGCTGTTATTTACAACACTAAATGCAGATCCCCTCTATTCTTTGAAAATACTTCATTTATCCCTATAATTATTATCTATATTGGTCATGTCTGTGATTGTTCAACTCTCACCAGATGCAGAAGTTGATGTACTACTCATCTCTGCTGTAACTTTTTTATATTCAGTGGTATCCATAATGTAGAGTCAAGATCTGAAACAGTCTCTGCTGATTGTATCATCTGCAGCAGGTAGAGGATGCATGATGCACAACAAATAATTACACATTAACCCTTTAATGGGCACTGAAGCATATATGGTCACTTAATTAACTTTGATTTGCAGCACGATAATGAAAAAATATTTTAAGTGACAAAGGTAAGTGTTGTGACATGCCCCAATACTGTCTTAGGGTTATATTTTGAATTTCAAAGTATTTCAATGAGTGACAAATAAAGGAATAAAATGATCCAATGTTCTAAGTTTTATGCACAGTTTCTAGGTCAGCTGGTATTGATTATTCCCAGCTTATACTGACATTTCATGAACCCAATAACTGATATTGCAACCGATATGTGTCGTGGCATGCTTCAGTGTTGATTGACTCTTTGGTGACATCTAGTCAATCATGTAAAGCTGTGGGTGGGGAATTAGTCATTGATGTGGAGACACACCTCAAAACAGAGCTAAAGTGGTGCATTTATACTTCATTGGTTGTATCCATGGTGTTTAGGAAGGGCAGGAATTTTCAAAAATTTGGAGGAATGTTCTGTCTTTCCCATTCATGCTGGTCCAATCAGAGACGAAAGACAAAATTGACATGCAAAAATGTTATCTTTGCCAAGACAAGCTTTCAGTGTGGCGTTTAAAAAAGAAATGTGGTCCAGTTCCAATCACACTGCCGCTTTCCTACAGCTACATCAGCTACTGCGGCAGCAAAACCCACACGTAACGATCACAAACCCATGTAAAACAGACCGGGAGAAGAGCGAAAGCATTTTTTTTTTTTTGTCATGGGAAGCTTTCTGTGTGGATCCCTTCCCTTGTTTTAATAAATAAATGTTGACCAGTTCTGACAAAAGTGCCGCTTTAGCTACATCTGAGCTAATCATTTCACTAGCAGGCACTTTAAACAACCACTCGCACAACAATCAACCCTTTCCCCTGTAATACAAACAATCACATGCAGAAGCAGGTCAGGAGAGGAGCAAAGACATCTTTCCCACCATGAAAAGCTTATAGAGTTGTTTTTATCCTGTATTTCAAACCGAAACGTTGTCAAGTTCTGGTGACATAGATGCTATACTAGAGCTATATCCATACTAATCACCACCCTGGGAGCTATTGGCTTTCAGTACAACTAAACCCCGCCCATAGCTGACACCTCGTTCTCCTCAAATGACACTGATTAGCCCGAGCAGTCTTCAGTTTGACAACAATGTTGTGGATTGGAGCTAAGATGGATTTGCCTGATGACAGAGATGGAGCCTGGCAAATCAATCTGCCAGCACGAGCCCAGCCAACAATGGCAAATTACATGATTGTGTTCATGCTGTAGAAGCTATTGAGCTTATTATGGTTCTTACAGCGAAATCCTCTGCTGCTCTACCAGCGCCATGAGCTACAAATGGTCATGGAGAACAGCATACACCACATGTTCTTAGATCCAACACGGAGCACAATCAGAAGGGCAGCCAGGAAAAAGTTTTCGGTTAAAGAAAAGTTTTGGGTGGGCTTGCTCTACAATCTTCTCTTTTTCTGGTGTATTTCTGTGGCAGTGTTACAGCGCCACTTACATGCCTGGCATTTAAACACCGTTTTCAGTTATCTTTGAATGGTTTCGTGCTTACGCAGACATTTCATGATTCAATGCCATGTTGTTCATGGAAAACTTTATCAAAAACGCTATGGAAATATCTTGTTTTGTTTCAGTGTGGACAAGGCCTTGGTGGTCTTTACCAAAACAAATAAACCAAAAAGTGTACATATTGGTTTTCGTGTCAGCAACCATGAGTCTAGAAACATCAGCATATTGGATACAAGCAAAATTCAGTATCATGCATTCCTACATGTAACTCCATCCCACTATACTCCCAAAAACACTGCAGTAGACATTTCCAAGTCAAGTAGTACTGCTCAGACTCTGTAGCTTGCTTCTTGTTTTGAATTCCACACTGTTCAACAATAACTGCCTGCCACAAAAGCTATTAACTAAATTGTAAATTTAATTTCATTGATTAATTTCACATAATGTGGTACAAAAGCTGTTAAAAGTGGCCTTCCTGGTTAGCACTGTGAGCTACAGAAAGCATTCTGGGACCACTCGTAGTGTTGTCTTTTGTTACTGTTTTGATTGAGAGCCCCCTGGTGGCAGAATTAACAGCGTGCATTAACAACAGTCATCATTCAATGTAAAACTAAACAAGTAGAAAATACTCAAGTTTTGTTGAAACTGATGGTGTCAAAGTTTTTAAGTAGTTGAAATATATTTTTGAGTATTCCTTGATTATTTAAAAGAACCCAAAACTATTGAGGCAACTGATTAAAAAACAATATTTGTTTAGTAGTTGGTACTTAGCCAATTTAAGATAGATCAACTCAATTTTACTTGTAAGTTTATGTTGAGGTAATTTAACTTTTTTAGTTAAATTTTAAACTACACTGTGGAAACTTTCCTACACTTTAAATTCTGTTTGACATTAACAACATTCAAGTTCTTTCTTTAAGGCTACATGTCGTTCACTGCGATTTTCTCCTATTTCTATAGCACACTTAAATTATTAAATATTTTTGTCACTCAAGGTGGCCAACTTAAGTACAATTGATAATAACTTCTTGCTGCACACTAACTCAAGAAGTCTTCTTCCATCATGCTCAGTCCATTGTGTATTCTGGTTGCTTCCCACAGGTGGGACCTATCTGAGTCAGTAACTTCATTCATGGTGCAAAAGGCCTTTAGACACTTTTCTAGCTCATTCTGGTAAAACTTCGCAGATTAACAGATGATTGTTGAATAATTTGAGTGTAATTAAAAAAATACTCAAAATGATTGAGTACTGTTTAAACAAAAAAAAAAAAAATAGTTATATTAAATCAATAAAATAGAGCTGAAATAGCTATTTTGGATTTTTAAGTCAAGCAAATAATTTTTCAACAACCTTTAACTGTTCTGTCTTACAGTGTTGTGATTTTTTTATCAATGATATTGAGTAATATCCATTTTTTGTCTTGAGCACAAAACAGACATGACTTAACTTGCCATATGATAGCGACAGTGGCAGCATTACATGTCATGGTCTGGCCCATCACAATGACCAACCTGCTGATTTATCCCATTACCCAGAGCAACAACTATCCCTACCTTGAGATAATGAGCTGAATCAATCCATTATGATTGAAAACGGCTTTGTTAAAACACCTTCGTGATCTTGAGAAAACAACACAAAATTGCTCATTATCACAGGATGATAGAGTAAACAAAGAGATGCCTGACTCCTTCAGGCTTCCATTAAAATCTACCAAACATAAGAAGTCATGCTCATAGCGAGTGTTTTATTAAAGACAGAGCTCTTCGATTTCCTTTCTCACTCTGATGTAAAAGCTGGTGTTTCCCTCAAAGATATGTGACCAAGCAAAAAAGCATTACATAAGTCATGATGTACAGTGAGTGGGCTGTTAGTATATGGAAACTCGAGAGGAGATGTGAAAAGAAGTCTTAGCCACACTGAAGGGGTACATGGGCTCTTTCTTAAAGAAAATCGATCTATATTTGCAACTTTTTAAATTGGAAGTGTTATTGTTTTAAATGGATCAATTTCTTATACCAAAAAGTCTCGGAAAACAAGGTTGAAACTACTTTTATTGCGATGGTAAATTATAGAGCCTCCCTCTTCTTACTGTTAGTCACATTAAACTGAACATTTTCACTGAGGATGAAGCAACACAATGATTGACTTTTACTGCTGAGAGCCTGCTGACTTTTCTTCTCCATTCAGCAACATCCTTCAACACTGTTAAGTCCTAAACAATGTTCTGTCAGTGTAATTCATCCTTCAGTTTTCAACTTCTCTGTTTCAGCCCACAGCTTTTTGTGTCTTATAAAGTCTTGCTCCTCTACTACTGTTATTTCTGTCAGTCTTTCACCACGGTTTTGTATTAAGTTTTTTTTTTCCCTTTTCAAAGTAAACAACCTCGCTTCTTTCTGGGGATTGATATGATTAGAGCTGGACCTCTACAGAGAAATAGCAGATCGCAGATTGCTGTTATTGACCAATCAGTATTGAGTAGAACCGACAGTTGCTCAAAAATTATTTGGCAGTTAATTGAGATAAGTTTAAATTAACAATTTCAATCATGTTTAAAATTCAGTTAGTTTAATTTCAAAGCAAAGTTTTGGTCTATCTTGACGATGGAAGCAATTCTTACCAGTGTCCTGAATTAAGAATGAAATTGATGCAAAGAGAAGTATTCTATGATGTTGACTTTAAATCTGGTATTAAAACGAGTCCTGCATTGCTGCACATGATTTTGACCTGAGATACATCTTCAAGGTGCTTATTTTGCCTAATACAGCAGTTTACAGTAATGGATAGAGTACACAGTCACAGTCCTCAAGTACAAGAACTGTTACTTAAAAATAAAAATTACTCAAGTAGAAGTAAAAGTACTCATAAAAATAAGTACTTGAGTTAGAGTAAATAATTACCTTATTAAAAAAACTACTCAAGTAGTGAGTAACTTCATTTTGTACAATTTATTAAAATGTATTGCATTATGACATATTATTCAGGGCTAGTAATGTAAACTGTACATTGTCATAAATAAAGCACCATAACTAGCCAAAGGTAAAAGAAATTAAAAACTAACACATAAAGCAGCAGACAAGTTATGTTTGTTAATCACAATTATGGGTTGAAAATTTTAATATAATGAGAAAAAAACAGACTCTTTCATAATTGTTATCTTATTTCTACATGATGGTTTTAATCTCACATACATGAATTTGTACCTTGCAGTTCTTACTTTTTAATCACATTATATTCATTCTATCATGTGTTAATGATTTTTGGCTTATATGAAATTAATTTTATGAACTGGCCTCAATTCTGACTTTTTGCCCATTTTTATTTAACCCCTTAAAGCCCTTTTGTATCATATTTGATACATACTTTTATGAAACCTCTATCTAATCAGTATGATTATAAATGACAAAAAGAAAACTTCTGAATACAATCTGCTAAATAATAAAAAAATGCCCTCAAGTGGATTATCAGTTACCAAAAACACCTAATGTATCAAATGAGATTAAAATATATATATATATACATAGTAAATTTTATAGAAATTTTGATTTAGATACCATAGAAATATTACAGTTTGTATTTTTGGTTTAGTTTTTCCTTTTGTCTTTATAGTTCCATTGTTTTGTATTTTAAATTCAAGTAACATTACTGCGGCACATATACTCTTAAAGCACAGGTTGTCTTGATATAAAGGATGTTTAGAGCTTGACTGTGCACCACAGGGTTGATGTTTTACAGCCTTTTAAGCCAATATGTCAAGGCGAGAAAAAATCGTTAAATAAAAGCCTAGGGTTCAGAGGGTAAAAAAGTTTGTAGGGGTGCATGTACAAAATGACTCACTTTTTACGAGTATAATTCAGTTGCTTTCTCTGTGTCAGTTACACCGTTAAGGTTTATAATTAAACTTAGAAACAGTTTTAGAAAAACTGTTATTTGTTCTGCTTTTACACTGGAATTTGTTCAGTCTTAAGCTTAGCATACTTTCCTGTCAGTTTGAATTAAATATCTGCTTTTATTTTGAAAGAAAGCAAGGACCTTCTGGTAGGTAACGGCATAAGCTTATCTATGGAAAAAGAAGATGCAACAGATTGAAAAGTAAATGGAAACCGCTCAAGGGAAGGGAAAAAAAGTTAAGTTTGGAATCAAAAGTTGCAAATAACTTTTTACTTACTGACCAAGCCATAAAAAGTGTCAAAGAAACATCAGTGTCATTATTTTCCATTACTAAGAAGGTAGGATGACACTGAAGTAAATGGCATCCAGCTGCTGTCCCGCTTTTTTATTTTGATGATTGTATTCGACAAAATAGATGCAATTAAAGGGAACTGAAAAAATTGATTTAGTCATTTTACACCTTAATCTCATTAACACTGATGGCCCTGGTATAAACTATTTAACACAACCTATTCATTCAAAAATGTTTAAGAAAATTCCTAGGTTTGGACATACTTGAAACAGAGGTCAAGTCCTTTTGATACAGAGAGTAATTCAGAGTTTTTACCTTTGATTGAAATCAACACTTTTAATACATGCATCTGCTGTTTCTGATCATTCTCACTAAAGAGAGTTGTAAAGGTTCATGCTGGATGCTGCTTTCACAGTCTGTTCGACTGTTCAGACAGGCTTTGTCCTTTGCTGGCAGTAGTAGACCTGTATTGATCGTGTTAAGGTATCCATTTAGATTCTTCTCAGGTTTCTTCTGAGAAGACCCCTTCACAGCCCTCTTCTGTGATGTTTCACACAAAGTTAAACATCAAACAAAAAATATACCTGAAAGTTTTTGTTGACCATCGTCTTCCTGTCCGATTCAATCTGTCGGAACTTGGAGCGCAGCCCTTTGATCTGGCTCTCCATCCTCATGATGTACTGAAAGTCCCTCTGCGTCCGCAGGTTCAGCACCTCGATTGACTGCGACATGTTCTGCACCTTTTGAAAAGAATGAAACAGCACGCCATTGATTTTCCCGTCCACAGCCAGATTAAAATGTCCTCCATGTTCAGCCGCTCGGTAGCCTGCCATGCTCTAACTTCTCTAGGAACAAATCAACATTTTGACCTCCATGAGATTGTCTTTTAACCATCCAGGTGTGAGCTGAATGGAGCCTGGGATGGATTTCACTCAGTTATGGGAAAGTTTCTTGTTCTTTTTCTCTCATTTTTAAACATATATGTCACTTTATCAAAACAGGGTGAAAAAACATGTATAAACCTTGTAACCTGCTCTCTTTAAGAACATACTTTAAACTGTTCATTACACAGCAAAGCACAGAGATTTATTGAGACACAGGGATGGAAGTAAAGGCAATATCTCTGACATTTTGGGAATATTTTACTTGTTTCAGGGATTTTTGTGTTCAAAGCTCCTATGAGGAGTGTTTTGTTTGTTACACAACAGACTGCAAATAAAACTGATGCCTATATATGACCTACAGAGGCAAAAGAGACAAACAACAAGAATTACTCAGTTGTGAATGTCTTTTTGAGGTCAGGAAGTGGGGGACAGCTATAAGAAATAAATGGGAATGAAGGAAAGTTAGTACTTTACAGCTCTAAATGGACTCTGTGCTGACAAAGTCTGTGTTAAATAATCCATTATTCCAGCAGTGTAATAGGGCCACATAAGGAAAAACAATAATAAAGAGGAACTGTCAGTTTTCAAGAAAACTCAAAATCTTCAAGTTTAAAAGGTTAATTTACATGAAAAAAAAATTGAACTTTGAAAGATGTAAATGTATGTAAACCAAAACTTTGAGTTTTTGAGATTATGAAGTCAGAAAGCTGAAAATCCAAACATTGTTTCCAGTATGTTTGTTTTTTTACTTTACACTGTTGTAAATTTACAATTTAAAAAAGTTGAAACCTTTGAGCTTCTAATGTCAAAACTTGACACATTTTAAACTTTGAAATTCAATTTTTTTCCAGTAAATTTTTGACTTTTCAAACTCTGAAATTCTGAGTTTGAAAAGTCAAAAATTGCAAAGCAGAAGGATACGCCTGTTTCAGTGTTTCTCACTGCGATCTTCAAAGCTCCCCTCTGAACCATTTGGGCCCGTTAGAAAGTGACAGGACCAATCAGCGACAAGGGGCAGTACTTTGGCGCCGTGGAGTTATGATGTAAGCAAGCAGCAACAAGAGGCCGGTGCAATCATGGCAGAAAAGCTTAGCGTGGATGCTGCTGAAGCGTAAGTTTTATCAGAACTTTGCGACATTTCTTCGTTAAAAGAAGAACAAAGAACAGCAATGAGTTTTCTTTTCAAAAATTGACAAAAGCCATGTACTGACATGTCTACAGTCGCCATGGTTCACGTTATGTAGTTCTCTATGGACTTTACTCCTTTGGTAGGGGCGCATCTCGGTTGCGGCTACGTCACGTGTTTTGTTACTCTGATTGGCCTGTAAAGATGTGACAGACAGAACGTTCATCCAATCACCCTCTGAGTTTTTTTCAAAGGCTCTGCCCTTTCCAAACACTGTGTATGAGTGGTTTACCAGATGGATGTGTGAAACAAATCAATCTGGCATGTCAGGTTAACTACATATATAATCTCAAAAATTAGTTTTTTTTTTTTCTTAAAATTTTGTCTTTGAATTTTTGCACATAAATAAATGGATTCTCTTCATTTTTTATCTTTTAAGTAGGCCCTAATGCATTATGTCTCTAAACGTGATTTAAAAAATGATGTATACATATCCAATTTTGACAATGTTGGAGCAGTCATCTGTTATACACAAAAAATCATGAGCCGTATTTTTTTCAATTTTGTGATCATGATTTTAAGTACTACTACTAAAGAATCTGCATAAGCTTTAGCTATAGATAAGTTAAGCTCTTTTTACTGCAAGATTTGCAATAACTAATCTACAGCCAATGGCTCTCATTTTAAAGACCCAGCTCATTTTGCTCATCTTAGTAATAAGAACCAGCTTTTTTCAGCTCCCAAACAACTCTTCATTTGGACCCATTTTGGCTTCATCAGATTTGACATACTATTGATATTTTCTCCAAATTGTGCCTATTTTCTTAAATTAATGAAAATCTTGTGTAATTATTTCTGAAATATCCCATCTCCCCAAAACTCCTTGGGACTGGAGGACACCTGCTCACTTTCTGGGCTAAATGACACACACTGATATAAAACATTAATGTTACACCTTCAGGCACAGGCCCTCAGTGCGTGATGTGCCCGTGGTAGAGCAGGGAGGTGAAAAGATTGCGCTCCCTTGTCAATCTTAACAAAAAAAAAAAAAAAAAAAAAAGGTAAAAGGGGAGAAAGGGGAAAGAACAGGATCTCAAATGGGATTAGGGTTGGGTTTTGTTTGGGTTTTTTTTCTGATATTAGTGCTAAATTGATATTTTCATACATTGCCGGTGCATAAACAGTGCCTAAATCATAACTTTTGAGGGAACAAAACTGTTTTGAAAGTCAGCAGGAAACAAAAGCTGTCTGGGTATCATGAATGATTTTCAGAAAAATCTTTATTTGATGCCAGTTAACACATGACACACACATATCCCATTAAGTTTTTTTTGCCCTTTATTTGACGTGGCGGAGGGTCACATTGAGATGACAGGATATGAAAATGAAGTATCGATATCTGTGGTGTAATCTGGTCCTGTAGGTATCAGATGTGTAATTACTACAACAATACAATAACTTATGTTCAGTCAGGACCACTTTGTCAATAAACACATGATGTATGGTAATAAATAGTTTTTTTTCTGTAATAGCAGTTGTGACACTGAGAAAGTCAGATAGTAAAGGAGGAGCTGGGGTGGAGGAGGGCTGTAAAAAGAGGCTTGCAGAGGGAACAGCAAACACAAGAGCAGTTCAAATATGGCAGCATAAGTATGATTTGCCAATAGCTTGCTTAGAGTGAATTAGCTGGCTGTCAGCTGATGAGGGCTTGTGTAAGATAAGCTGATCTCAGTTATATGGCAGCCCTTTACTCTGTGGCCTGCCTGAACTAATGCTATACAGTTGATTTATGTAAGAAACTATTTTTTATAGATCTGGTTTTGGTGTGCCCTGAAATTCTGGCCTGGTCTTAGGTGTGCCTTAGGCATAAAAAGATGAAAAGCCCTGAGCTAGATAAAATGATTTTTTCTCTCACAAGCACTTGACAAGTGGTGTTTTCTTGTTTTTGCAGGCTGTTGACCTGACCTTCTGATTTGCTGCAGGTCTGAGGAAGTCAATGCTTAAAAGCAGATGGATCAGGACCACGAAGCTGTCTGACCAACATTGACATATAAAGAATTCTCTAGCAAAGTCATCGTTTCTTTAACAGTAATGGTTCAGAGATATACTTCCCCCAAAACATCCTTTTTTAGAGACTTAAAGTTAACTTTTTTGTCCCCAAAGTTGTTACCTGTATGAAGCCTGGTAAAACCAGAAAAAAGTCCAAACCCTGGCCTTAAAAACTGAGATACAGGAAACATAAATACAAGAATACATGAAGGAACAACTGAGGGTAACTTTCCTTCCTAAACTGAAGAATCAATCTGAAAACAAAAACAAAGCCTGTCTGGTAACTTGTGCTATTTCTTTCAAACATCCTCGGGTTTTCGACATAAGACGTTTATACTTATTTGACGTGACATGTCCTTGTTCTGTGGCCAGGCAATTTTACTCTGGAAAGCTACCATTTTCCCCATCTTATTGCTTTTAAATTACAGGTATTTTTCTTCAGAGCTGACCTTTTGCTACATTACTTTAGTTCAAGCTCATGTTTGAAAGAATTCATAGAAAAATGCAGCAGTTTGACCAAGACTGACACCGCAGGTTTGATCTCATCATTTAGCTGCCCTGGTAATAACATGTATTTCCCAAGACTTCCTTTAAAAGGGAACAATCGGTATAAATCCTCCTTTTCTGTCAGAAAAAGGCAGCCTGAATGTCCTAGTTTTAAGACATTTTTTTGGTTCTTTGGCAGATATTTTTACTTGTTCTGAGTAAAGTAAGTCTAAGTGGATTTTTCTTCTTTCATTCCTACAAAACTTTGCAAAATATTATTAAAATATTTGACATATTTAGTTGTATTTTTCCCTGTTTTCTGTGCTGACTTTGCAGTGTGCAGCCTTTCTCAGGTTTAACAAAAGCCTACTAGGTTTATGGGGCATGTATACAAGCTGAACTGTGGTCCTTTCTCTCTCTGGCTCCAATCCTAGTTTACCAACACTACAGGAGCACATAGCTGGCAAAGTGGCACAACACTCTCACATTGTGCTCTGCATACTTCTCTGGCTCTGGTTGAGGGATCCTGAAATGGCCTCACTGAAGCCCTGAGGCAGCTTAGTACATTAGTGTCAGAGACCACAGTGAATGACAGAGAACAGCCTCAAGCACGCAGCATTAAAATGTAGGCTAGAGCAATGTTTCCTTATATGGACTACTAATTGAGGAAAGTGACTCTGGCACTGTGCTGTTTGTTTATTTGTAGATAATGCTTTAAATCACTGCTGCTGTGGGAATTAAAAGTCTTGTTTCTACTAAAAGTCACACTGTTGGCTGCTGTGTTGAGTACATCAAATCAGTGCCTGCATTTTAAAGAAATCCACTGATGGTGAATGATTAAAAATATTCCAACTCATCTTTCTTTTGAGGATAAACAACATCCCCGAGCCTGATGATTCTCCAAATCTTAAAGTGCCTGTTAATTAAAATCCAAAATTTGGGCCTGAATACACCAGATATGTTGGAATAAAGTTGTTGTCAACATGTGAAAACAATGAGATCTATGAGTGACTGAATATTGTATTAGAAAGTTTCAAAACAAAAACACTGAGCAGATTATCTAAATACAGCCTGTTGTTAGCCATTGTCTACGCCTTTGTTGAAAATTGGAGGACAGCCAAAAGCTGTTTTATTGTGGGGAAAATGTTGGCCTAAAAATAACATAACTGAATGATTTGTGACAGAAAACAGTAAATCTAATCCCAGACTTCTGCCTCTGCCACTCTAACACAGAGCCAGACAGCTGTGCTGTGCCCATAGTGAACTGTAAAAGTTGTAAGAATAGGTGCTGGAATATTTGTCTATTTTTTACTTGAATTATGTGGTGCAGGAAAAACATCTTTCTGTGCTGAAAGTGTGTTTTAATCCATATTTCACTTGTCTTTAGTTTTGAATGATTAAAAGAAGCTGGCTGTGGCTTTGTCTCTCTCAAAGCAGCTTCCATTACTCCCTGCCCTCCTTCGCAATGCTAAAGTTAAGTGAAGTATCCAACAATGGAGATATTCTACTCCTGCCAAGCTTGTCACAATAAAGTCTTCGCTTCTTATCATCTTAGAGGACTTTTATTTTGAAAAGCAATATTCGCAAATAGAGTGTATTCAGCAGCAACTTAACAACTTAGATATTTCAGAAACAAGAGAGAGAGAGTGAAATATTAGGAATGCCTGAAAGACACATATGTAGAGCTTTTGCACTGAAATCTCTATATTATTTGGTGAATATTTCCATGTTAAATGTTATAATTTTAATAATTTTACTAGGATGTGTCTTGCCATGGAGGCTGCTGTAAGTTGTGAGTTTAACTGCTAAAACTCGCCTCTGTTATATTGGCCCCTCACACTTTACAGTTGCAGCGAGTTGAGACCAGCGCTGTTCAGCGCTGCCCTCCTCCACAGCCTCCTTTACAATACTACTTTATGTTTTAAATTGGGGACTCTGTTCAATGAAAACTACACCTCATAAGGCATTATGAGGTGCCTTTTTATTGAACAGCAATCAATTGAAGACAAGAATCCACTGGTGGTGGAATTTTACATACCATGCATTTAACAACCCAGATATCTCATTAACCAGGAGAAACAACTTCATGCCACTCAGAAAATGAAATATTTGGAATACCTGAAGTGCTGAAACGCAAGATGAGAAAATGAATGGACTTTAAAGCACTGAACCATTTGCCTGCCATGAAAGAATTCTTTTTTTAATTCCAGTGGATTGTCTTTGTTGTAAGTGGATGTGGCTTCAGCCATTCAACAGGCAAGCCCACAGCATACTAGAGTAGATAATACTGACTCATTTTTCATGACTTTTAAACTTTGTTTTACATAGTGGGGATGCATGATATTATCAGTTTACCTGTATCTGCAAACATTACATCAAAAAAGTTTAAAACTGGTATCAGAAGATATACAAATTTCTTCCCACATTTACAGCTGACACATCAACTATACATATTGCCAGTATAAACAATAAATCTGCAAAATTTACAGCTGTACCATCAGGTACAAGCTGGCCTGCCCACAGAATTGGCTGGACCCTTCCTAGTTGTGTTTCATTGATGATGTCAATGCATGTGTGCTGGATCGGTAGCATTGGTGCTGTGTCCCAGCTAACAGGGTTTTGATGTTGGAATAATTTTCTTATTCTACTTTTTAACTCGTGTCACCATTGTTGCCACCTCTTTTGCCACTTGGGATCCATTTTTTGCCGCGTTTCTCCTATTTTCCCACTTTTTTTGGTACATTTAACACATTTCTGCTCATTTTTAAAGCCCATTGTCTCAACTTTTGCCCCTTCTTCTTGCCTTTTTTAACAGATTTTTGCTTCTGTTTTCCCACTTGAATCACTATTCAACCATTTGTGCCACATCTTTTCCCCTTTAAACCCATTTATAGCAGTTTTTGCCACTTCTTTTTGTTTCCTTTGCCACTCTCAATTGTAATGCCACCTTTTTGCCCATTTTTGCCATTCTTGGCCACTTTTTGACTATTTTTTACCACTTATTCTTGCCACTTAAAATCCATTTTTGCTGTTTTCTCCACCCTATTTTGCCAATTTTAACTAATCTTTGTTTTCTGCCCTATTTAGCCAGTTTTAACCCTAAATGCCCCTTGTTTTTCTATTCCTGGCCATTTTTTCCCCATTTCTAAACTTCTTTGAGCCACTCAACCCATTTTTGCTGCTTATTGCCCTATTTTGCCACTTAACCCTTTCTGGCGCTTTTCTTTTCTTTTTTTTTAACCCATTTTGACACCTCTTTTTGACACTTTTATCCCTAAAGCCACTTTTGCCACTTCTTCTTGCCAGTTTTAATCATTTTTATCTGTTTTCTTCACCCTATAATGCCGGTTTTAAGCTTTGTGGCTTTTTGTCACAAATTTGCCACTTTTTTCCATTCTTGGCCATTTTTGCCAATTTTTACACTTTTTTGCCCCTCTTAACAAATTTTTGCTGCGTTTTGCCCTGTTTTTCCACTTTAACCCTTTCTGCTACCTTTTCAAAATACCCATTTTGCCACTTTTGACCCATTTTGACACCTCCTTTTGCCACTTTAACCCTAATAACTTTTTTTCTCCATTCTTTACCTTTTTTTGTCCATTTTGCCACTTTTTACATTTACTCAGTTCTTGTCCATTAAAGTTGTCTCAGTTCCTACTACTTTATTTTCTGGTATTCTGACACATTTTGGCCTTGCTATTAGGTCTGATTTTACTTTCTGATCATTTAGTTCAGTGTGCCCATCCACATTGTTATTATTGTCCATAAAAAGGTAATAGATAAAATTAATAAATAAATAAAATTTATTTCTTCTCACTTTGATAAGAGTGGTTATTACTCAGGTTAAAAATGATTTTTTTAAATTAAATTTTAACTTTACAATGGACCATGATTTTGCTGACCTCCATTGGCCTTTAGTTTGGCTGGGCCCCAGAAAGCTCTGCCCTTTATCCCCCCTTAGGTACAAGTGGCGCCACACATTCAAGGAGGCCCACAGTGCCCCCGGTACATTTTGAATGAAGCACCAAATGTAAACAACTACCAGACTGTCCGCTTCCTCACTGCTCCCCCAGCTCAACTTGACTCAGCCTCTCTTTGCACTGGAGACATTTGGTGTTTTTTTTATTATAAAATGGGCAGTGTGCATATATCATATCAGTACTGGTATCAGTATTGGCTAAAACAAATTGAAAATATCATCATATCAGATATCTGCAAAAATCCAGTACCTTCCATTCTGAATACTTAGAGATGCTTTTTATGATTGAAATTTGGCCTGGTGGTTAATAACATGGCCTCCTGTTATACAATGAACCTAAAAAAAAACATATTGTTGGCTTCGGGCAATAACTTTCCATTTCTGTTTTTCATGATTTTAATTTTTTTTAACATAAGTGCTATTACTCACCCTTTACATCTGTCAGTGGGATCTACAAATTTTAAACCAATAGAAAGTGTCAAAGATGCTGACTCTGACCATTCAGTATTAAACTGTTTGAAAATTACAGCGTTTTTCCCTTCCTTGAAAAGTGGTGATTTTAGAGATACGAGGTTATGGCCCGATGCCAGCAATATTTTTTTTATCACTTTACAGAGACTTTAACAATAGCTTGCAATTGCATGTTGTGGGAAAACAGGAGCACAGCAGGTGTGTTGTGGAGCATTTTCATCTCTCTAAGCATCCATTGAGCTGATGTCATCCATGTAATGTATGCAGGAGTGGAAAACAGGTTTAGGGACCTGGCTGGTGCAATCCTTCAGAAGATTATGGCAACAAAGAAGCATGGATAACGATAGAAATCAATTTATATGAATTTAAGAGGGGCTGGAGGCTTACGGTAAATTCGTGTGGTGAGTCACATAAACAGCTTTGTGTTTGTGTGTGTGGGGGCTGTGTGTATATACCTTCTCCAGGAGCTGGCGGAGCTGTCTGCCTTTGGCGTCTCTGGAGCACAGATTCTGTTCGGGTGCCACCACTGTGCAGATACAACGCCCATCTGCATCCTGAGCCGAGCTGTACACCTGCCACCCCTCCTTTGGCCGGATGGTCTGTATACAGAAACACAGAGCACACAAACACCCTGAATAAACCAGATGATATCATGAAATAGCAGCACACAGCTGTTATTTTCCCTTATTTTTCCTCCATTCTTCTGCCACCAATGCTTTGACACCAACCAATTCCACTGCTTTACAAAAAGTCATTGAAAGTACTTTCACTGTAAGATATTCCTCCACAGTCTCCAGTGAATTTCCACTTTTACAGTAAATAGAGTTCCAGGCCTTGATGAATAACCCGCGAACTGAGATTCCTCTGTTTCTCCACGCTAGTTCTTCCTGTGCTCATGCTGAAAGTCCTGCTGGGAGACGCAGATAAACCTGATTTGTGGGAGCTTTTTCCCTCTTTTTTATTACACTCAATCTGCTCCACAGCTCTGGAGTATAAAGCTTAAAGAACATAAAGTTATGCATCATAAGCCAATGCGGCATATTTTAATGCGGCACCATCAACTAATGTCAGAGTGTACACAGCAAAAAGTAGTTTGGCTCCAAATATTGATCAAAGAGTGCTGAAGTGTTGGAAAAGTTGATAGCTTTCAGACTCAGAAGCAGCATCAGTGTTTGAACAATGCTGCTGTTTGCTGTCAGCGCAGGAAATTAACACGAGCTTCCAGCCAAATACTGGAAACCTTTTAACCGTGGATGGCAAAATTTCCTCTATGCTACCAGCATCTCTGGCAGACGCCCAGCTTTTATTTGGATTTGTTTTACATTCTTTAAGTCTATCTGGCTGGAGAATAACTTGTGAAACGTGGACTCTGACCCCCCGCAGCCTTTGAAGCTCATGGATGGAAAAGAGGAGGGCCATGTTTTCAAAGTGCAGGCATTCTCTCGTCTTCCTCCTCCGCCTCCTCTCATTCATCCTCGGCTGCCAGCCTGAAGAGTTTAAAGAGCGTTTGGAATCAGCCATGAAAGATCGCATCCCCTCTGAGCAGGCGGACACGTCACACCAACAAGGAGAAGCTGTAGTACCTTTCAGAGGGATATAACGAAGAGCCTCATAACAAATTACCATAAGAAACAACATAAAAGGGGAACAAAAACACAGACAAAATCTTACTCAGACATTCAAATGACATGTAGTAAAAAGCCAATTAAAAAATGTCTTAATCTACCTTTTAAAACATTAGTAGAACTTGCAGAGAGTATGTACATAGGAAGAGAGTACCACTGAGTCTGCACTATGAATTCAAAGACACAGTCACCTTTAATTTGAACATGCAGACCCTGGTAAGAGGGCCAGAGGGATCTGACGATGTTGGGATGGAGCAGGGCAGAGATAAACACCCAGATCATGCATGGGCTTTGTAAGCAAAAACAAGGAATCACTGAAAAGCATTTGCGAAGAAAGTAAGATGAGTGTAACGTGACTTGAACTTTTGGACTGAGTTTGCAATCTTGCAGCAGTATTATGGATAATTTGCAGAGAGTAAAGAGAGGACTTATTGAGGCAGGTGAGAAAGGAATGGTGGTAGTCCAGCCAAGAAGATACAAAATCATGAATAAGCATCTCGTACTAAGCTTGTGAGACAACAGATCTCAGTTAAGTAAAGCATCTTCAGTGGAAGACACTTGGAACTTGATAGAACTTCCACTTATAGAGATTGCTTTCTGTACTTAAATATTTGACATAATCGTTTTTTTTCTTCAACTGTAATAAAGTTCTGCATTAAAAATGGCTTATTAACCCTGTGAATTAGAATGACAGGTTGTGTTATACTGCTGCTTTCCAGGTGCTAAAACTCCCTGCTCCTATTCCTTGAGTGCATTAGCATTCTTACCTATAAGACAAAACACACTTCCTATCAAGACTGGGAATCACAGGTTAACATATACAGGGATATGACAGAATACATAGTGCACACTATATTGTCTATTATTTCCATTTATATCTCCAACCCTATGCCTGTTCTTCTTTTTTCCTTTAGCTTTGAATCAAAAAGTAAAATACTCTACTTATCAGGGGTGAGAATCACACGCTAACTGACATAGCGATACGAATCAGTTCAATTCAATTTTTTTGATATGATGCACGATATAAACCACATCATAATGTTTTCATTTAAGTTGTCTTTTCTACTTTCACATGCTCAGCTTTTAGTAAAAAAAATATATAAATAGATACATTTTTTGTTATTCAGGTTGAAAATTGCAAGGCTAGTCACAATACAATACAGTACTATAACATGATAGGATACATAGCACATGCTATATTATTTATAATTCACATTTAAATCTCAAATTTTCTGCCTTTTCTTCTTTTTTTCTTTTAGCTCTTCGTCAAAAAGTAAAACACCTATCAGGGATGAGAATCACAGGGTAATATCCAATATGATAAGGGATGTGATGCAAGGACGAAAGCTATCACATGATGTGATACAATACAAGACAATAGGATACAATATGAAACAATACATGACATAAACCATGTGGCCCACATTTTATTATGTTTATTCAGTTTGTAAAACTACCCAGTCCCCAGCCTTGTCTACTTTTACATTTGTTGCCTTAAGTTGAAAAAAGGTATTCTTCCTTTCGGCAGCGATATTTAGGGTGTGACACAGTGATATGATATGATATGATATGATAGGATGATGTGATACGATGATACAGTAAAATAAGCAATATAAGCCCTTAATCATGATACTTTCAAGACACAGCTATTCTGCAATTTATGATTTATCGCAAGATGAAAATTAAGAAAAGAATAATAAACTATGCCCCTAGAGAGTAAGTACAGGATTAATGTAAGGGCAGCAGGAATATATTTACTGTAATTGAATGTCAGTTTAACCTCCAATCACCATACTCAGTCAATCAAATATAAAAGTCCAAGGCACTCAGTATTATTGGGTGAGATACCAAAAACTCCTGCATGGTTTCTAAATTGCACACCTTTTGGCAACACATTGTATTGTTGCCAACAAATATGCTTTATTTAGACAATGTCTTTAGGAGTTTCAAAAAAAGAAGATACAGGCCTGTTTAAAAAAACTCTTATCTCATTTATCACCTATAATCCTCTCATGACAGCTTTGGGGTTAAATGAGACTGAAAATGAGCTTTTAAGTTTTGATACTTTAAATACTACTGATAATTGAAATAAAAGAGATTGTATTGTTCATAAAAATTGTATTGTAAAGTATCAAAGAACTGAAACTTTGATAACTGTAAGTGTTGTATCAGTATTTTTCCCATCCCTACTATTCTATCAATCTGTTCAGTTTATAATCTTCAGCCTTATGCATCTCTCTTCTGTTCTTGTTGTCAGATTAAAAAAATGAAAAAGGGCAGGGCTGAAAAAGCTGGAAATACTTGAGAAAACTTGAAATCTCAGCACATTTTCTGCCTGTGATATTTAGTATATTGTAATGAAAACACAAAAAATATGGCATGTAATAGATGATGATATAAGGGGTGATAACCTGAAACTAAAAATTTGTTTTAGCTACATCTTTCTGCAACCTTTTTTTTTTTGGTCCAAATAAATCAAACTTTTGTTTTAACCAATAAATTTGCAGCAAATACCCTGAAGGTGCTAAGGATGCATGATATTGGATTTTTTCCAATATCCGTTACATAATATTTAAATGTCGTTCAGACCTGAAAGTTTAGTCCTCAAAACGCAACATTTAAAGTTTGATGTTGGACAAATGAAAAATTTTCAGTTGTTAACACACTTTAAAGTGTGAGGAATGATGAGACCTCAGCTCTCATAGGTCTGTTGGCCCAGCCTAAAACTCTACTGATGTATTTGTCAGTACAGCTAATATTTACAGCTGATAGAGGCCGATTTCTTTAGCTAAAAGTCAATATTGTTCATATCTGCCAATACTGATAATAAACTAATATCTACTACTAATATCTGCCAGTTCCAATATCATGCCGATAATATTGTGCATCCCTAGAAGATGCCTAAAAGCCAGCTAGAGTTTTACCTGAAGCATTGCATGTTTGCATAACACATTTTTTCCTTATCAAAATGATTTTTTTTACTGTAAATGCACATTTTATTGTGCACCCCTAGTTTCACTGCAGCCCAGCCTTAGTTAAGTTTGTTAAAGAGGATTTTAAAAGCTTAATAAATAGATGCCTTATTGCTGAGTTGGTGTATTACATACTGTAAATGCCTTGAAAGGATAAACCTTAAATGCAATCTCCACATTTCACAGTAGGAGCCACCTCTGAATCGAGTTTAACTACACTGAAAAGCAGCGGGAGAGAAAGTGATTTGCATTGAGGCTTTCAGGTAATGTGTGGCACTGTAGTAGAAATGATCAGAGATGCTGATGCACCCCGAATTAAGCTGGAACCTGCTCCTCTCTCACAGCTGAATGGGGGTAAAAGAGTTGGAGGAGGAGGAAGAAAAACACCCTCAGCATTTCCTCTCCTTGCTGTGTCGTGGAGGGCGCCTCAAAAGAAGTTTTACTAATTTGTTAAAAAGGTCTTTCTCCTCTGTCTCTTGAGTGACGCACATCCTTTTCCCCCTCTTCACACTCTCACATTTCCTCGTATTAAAATGAATCTGTAGCTCAGCCAAGCCAGATGCACTCTCCAATGAGGCTTTTTTATGTGCAAGGAACTCTTGCACAAAGACTTTTTCTCCCATTAAATAATCCAGACAGCTGCTTCCGTCTTTGTTTTTGTCCTTCGTTTCGACTTTCTGACTGGTATTTTTACACTTTGGAGCGTCGACTCAGAGTGTAAACATTTGCAGGATGCATTAATTCTGCACAACACATTCAGGCAAGGCAAGGTGGTATGGAAATATGTGAGGACACTGCTTTGCAATCAAGACACTGGCACGGGGATTGTGCTCTGCATGGGTGGGATGAACCTAATCGACCATTGTTCTTGTCCAAATGGCTTGGTGATCTGCAAGCTGCTCCTTCTTATTTGTGACAGTGCTCCCGAATGCATTCCAATTTAGACTGGCAGGATGGAGGATATCACATTTGACAAACATAGAAAAAAGACTGTAACAGCAACAAACAGCAATACAACAGAGGATGCAATTATCTTGCCACAAAGAACACATAAAAAATGAATGACTCATTGGAGTTCAAGTCAGTTTTTCCACAGAGTGGGAGAGAAATACTGACTGCATTGAGAACTCTGCTGTTTTTTTCCATCTGGGAGGGGATTTGGATATAATTCACCAATGTTTTTCTTACACTGATTGAACTCCCCCTTAAAAGTGAGTTATATGCTTGGAAAAACTCCAGGATCAATATGAGTGCTATGTGGTTGATGTAGGCAATAAACATGAGTGCTGTGGGGGTGCCACCACTTTCAAATCTGTTTTTTTTTCCAAACATTTTTGCATGTCAGTGCTAAATACTCGCCAGTGTAAGCGTAGGCTGCAGAAACTATGGCAAAGAAGAAGCCAAGCATGCAATAATGGCCAGAAACTGAAACGAGTAATTTCTCTGCTAATTTAGCGAGCATAGTGCAGTGCTCCACCCTTCTTAATGACACCCCAGAATTAAAGGAAGTTTACAGCACGTCGTTGTTAGCTTTCGGTTAACTTTATTCTGTTTTTAAAGGTAAATAAATGGCTCTAAACTCACCACTGAAGGGCAGTACCCGAACAGCAGCAGAAACAGCAGCGGGTTCAGGACCGCGGACAGCGACCACATCCTGCAGGCTGCTTCACCGTTTCCCTCCTCCTCCTCCTCTACGACACGGGGAACAAAATATCACGCAAGTTTCTCCCCGTGGGCTCCCGCCACCTCGGCCACTAAACGCTGGTGGGGACGGTATTTTCCTTGGAGAGAAGGGGGCACATCCATCCACTCGCCCCCGCCGTTACGCACGCCATGTGGGCAGGCAGCGGGGAGAAAACCTCGTCACTGCAAGGAGGAGAAAAAAGTTTGTGGGGATACATGCAGCGAAATCCCGTGCTGCGTTTACGTTACGCGAGGGACCCTTCTTCACGGATATGACATCACCCAGCTGCCCACTTCACTTTTTCATGAATCCAGCTTTTTTTTTTTATTTGAGCGTGAGTGTGAGGAGGACCCACCAGCAGCTGTGCGGAGACAAAAGTTGCAGCTGGTTGTGTTTACCGGAAACTGGGCGATAGGAGCATAAGATCTGAGCTGCTGCTGCTGCGTTTTTGTGCCCGAGTGCACGCGCAGAGAGAGAGAGAGGGGGGAGAGAGAAAGAGCGCGAGATGACAATACAGAGGCACGCAAAACACAGCCTGTTCTCCCTAAGAGACGAAGAGTACCATGTTTCAGTAAAATGTAAATAAAAAATAAGTGACCCGTAGCTTAATAAACCATTAAAAGCCCCTATCTGAAAGTAAAAGAGCTACGGTAACCCATTAATGACAAAATTTTTTAAAAATCCTATAAATCGTGGTAAGGAAAAATAAGTAGGCTACACAAATATAGTAGACTGTACACTACAGCATAACAAACATGACTTTCTTAGCTGAAAAACAAGTAAAATTCTCTAAATTGAATTCAAACCACATATTTAGTGCTGTAACCTGAGGGTTACACTGACCAATTTACTGTTTTTTCCTTAGGGTTTTTAGATTATTGCTGGAATTAACCCCTTTAAAAGTGCATGACATCTTCACAATAAACACTATATTTCTACATTTGAAGCTTAACCCCTCAGAAATCCAAGGGCTGACTGATGTTTTGTAACTATTCAGTTATTTAAAAAATATAACATGGTACACCACTATAAAGCTCTGATTCTGTGACCATGTTAACCATTCCAGGATAAAATCACCACAGCAGCCACAATTAAAGCATCTGTCATACAAAAAAAAAAAAAAATAATAATAATGACAGTGACACCATTAGAAGCAATAGTGTATATATCCAATCAAAAACAGTCCCGCTGCATCAAAAAGAGTCCCCACAATCTAAATCCAGTCACGTCTTCATAATCACATCCAAAATGATCCATTAACTGTTTTTATCATTTTAAATGTGCCGTTTGTGTTCTCATAGTCCACTGTATTCGCTGTATTAATGTCATTTTTCCACGCAGTTATTCGCAATGCTATATAGAAAGATGTCTGCCAACCTCAAGATTGAGACACGTGGACTTTTCCTCATAAAAACAGGTGTAAAATAGTCATTTTCTGTAATGTTATCATCTTTGAACCTGAACTAGCCGAGGCTTCATGCTTTGGTCCACTTTTCCAACTAATACCTTCCAGCTACAGTCATCTACAGGCCTCTGTTTCACAATACAAGTTCAAACAGAAAAAAAATACGTTTTCGATATTACATAGTACCAGTAGCAGCTTCAGTGAGTCTGACAGTTTGGGAAGAAACTTCATTACCTTTCTAAAGACACCATTTTGTGCCAAAAGGTTCAAACACAGCATTCAGTTTAATTTGGGGTTATTTGTTGGTTGTAGTTGGTGGTGATGTGTAAATATGTTTAAATTAGTGCTGTTACTTTAATCACATCACTAGGCTGTGATTAATCATGATTAATCACAGCATTTTTTATATAGTTTAACTCTATTTTTATGTTGTTATATTTTTAAAGGTCGTTAATTGTCAAGTGTGTGGCCAAAAATGAATCCGGGTGGAAGGTCGTGGGCCAAAACTAAAAATTAATGTTGCAGTGCATGAAATTAAATATACCTATAGCATAATTGTGCAAAATAATAACTCATACAAAGTAATTTTGAAAATGAATAACATTATTCTTTATTGTGTTTCACAGCATGAAATTACTGAACATCCATATGGCACAAATGCTAATTAGGCATACCGTCTTGAAATCAATTTCAGTAAAAAGTACTCATGTTCCCAACTATTTTTAAACTTTCTTTTATCAGTGTGCCACTGCCTCACACACTCCATCTCTGCCATGACCCCAGCTTGACCCCAGCAACTTCTCATTGACTCACTCCCTGGTCATGGGCTTCCAGATCTGAGCTGACGGGAGCTCAACAGTGCCACCCTACCCCCAATGTAGCACAATGTTAATTTGTGGTCAGGAGAGGAAGTGCAACAATAAATAAATAGATATTGAAAGAAATATTTAGACTGCTGGCAGTGGGAAAATAATAATTTAGAAAATAAAAAATAAATTCAAACATGGGCAGTGGGCCAAAAATAATCGCTTGTGGGCCAAAGTTGGCCCACGGGCCCCAAAGTGGACAGCCCTGGTCTATAGTTTGGTGGAAAGACAAAATAAGGGCAGACAAAAACAAAACCAAAATATAAACACATATTCACACTGTATTTATTGAAGGTTCATATAAAAAACGAAAATTTCCCATTTTTATGTGACATTTGAACACATCATAACATATAGAATACAGTCATATAATTTACTAAGGTTACCTGAACACAACATATTTTCCATCTTCAGCTCCTTAAGTTCGCTGTTTAACTTCAATTGCACTGATTCCACCGTGGATTTCTACACTAGATTAATACTGTTAACAAACAGGACTTACTCAAAGTTTAGCACTGTTCAGCATCTATCTGAGCAGCTGAAGAAGTAAACTGTCCTGAAGCAGCTGAAGAGAGTAGCATGACAATGGCTTGATCCCGTGCTGTTGTTAGCATCTTTGCGTTGTGCTTCGGTGTAAAGACAGTTCATCACTGCAGCATGTACCCACAATTTTGGTTTTATCTTAACTAACATGTACTAGCTTTTAAAAAAAATTTTTGCCATTAAGCAGACCTGGATCTGTCTCCTCACTCATCACTGCTGGCTGTGTGTGACCTGCCTCAAACCTCTTCACCCCCAGGTATGTAAATATCTGCGCTGGAGGACTACGGGAGCAAGTTGTGGTCAAACTTAGTCATATGAATAAATTGCGTTATCATTTTAACACGTTAAGGTTTCAAGATTAATCACAAGTTTTGATGAGTTAATGTTAACAGTCCTAGATTAAATATGTGTCTCTGTGCAGACAAATACTTTGATGCTTTGCAAAAGCTCCTCAATAAAGGGCGTGCTCTAAAACTTTGTAAAGAAGTCCAAAGGCACAGCTGCTCCCCATATGGTGCTGTAGGCCAATCACCACAAATATGCATCGGTGTGTGGAGATGCTGGGCCATTGTGCAGTTATTCAGGGAACAAACACCCCTTTCCATGCAAAATGGCCTTATTGCATTAAGCATCTAATAATGAGAGTGGTAACAGCACGGCATAAATAGAGTAAACTGTCTAAATTGTGTCTACTGTCTGTAAGAGCTGACGGAAATGTGCTGCAGCTTTCATGGTGAGCGAACTTTCCAGAGATCAGGAAACAATTCCACTTCTGTATGGCTTTGAAATAAATGTTGATAAATGATGCGTAAATGAGGTGGGTAAATATTACTTTGACATGGCTATCATAGCCATAACCAGGAGTTAAACAAGTCTGAGGCATTCATCTGTGGGGTTTTTTAATCCATGTGTGGCACAGTTACATGTGATGAGGATGTGACTGGTGCAGTTTGCTTCGTTCAGGGAGAAAACTTTGTCAAGGTGGTGCTTAAGTGAACACATTAATATTACCATCCCTTTAATTAAACACAATGCCTTTTTTCTGAATATTTAACATGGATTGTCAGAATCTGCGCGGGATGCAGTCGGGATTGGACATACCTGTTGCAGGTGGGATTTGACTGCACATGCTGCAGGAGTGGATGGTAATGGTCAAAAATCCCGTGGGAGTGGGATTAGGCAGGGTTTGGATGCCCCCAGCTGACACAGCACATGCAGAAGTTTATTGTCTTTGAGGTCAGATTTTAGAAGAGAAAAGAAAATTCATCTGAGCAAAAGCAATGAGAAACAAAGAAATTCATAGAAATGCCGAGGGTATGACATTTTAGGAGAGTAAAAGAATTAAGTTTAACCAAACAACCATACTCAAGCATGGAGCAGATACTCCAAAAATGCCCTTAAGTACAGTACTGAGGCACACTCACTTTGTTAATGAGCATCACTGCAAACAATCTGATAAAAATGTAAAAAAAAAAAAAAAACATCCATACAATTTAAAGTGAAATAACCCTTTACACCTGAGAAAACTCTCCTTACTAGAACTTAATTCACACTGGACCCTGAAATCTGTCATATTACTGAAACAAATGACACATAGCTTTCCTGGTGTAACGCTGTTTTGATGTTCCTCACCAGCTGAAGCCATTAGTCAAGTAGTCTGATATGACACAATATTTTCAGGGCTTATAATAATTTAGCCAAGGTATTAAACAATGCGTGCAGCGCTCATTATGCATACAAATAGAGTTCACAGTTTCTGCAGCAGTGTGAGACACATGACTGTTTATTCACTGTTCATGCTCAAGCTGTTTTACTTCACTGGAGATTTATAAGAGACCACTGGCAAATTTTCGTCTGAACATAAAACTTCACACACTCGCTGTTTTGAAGTAACATTTGAAATATGTTTTGCAAAAAGTGCTCCGGGCTTTTCTTCTGTTTGACATTTATCTCATTTCTCCTCACCGGTTTTACCACAGTTTTACAAGAAAGTTTTCTGCTGCATTTGAACAACTTTGACAATCCTACGTTTAGGAAAATGGTATCAGTTAAGCATCAGGGTTCTGAGGTTTTATTTTACGATTATGAGATAACCCTGTTAGTAAACCATTTCAGTTCTTCTACAAAGAGTCTGGAAATATTCAACATAAATGTGCTTATATTAATTATGAATAAGAAGAGCTTGCTGTTTTCTGATCTTCAATATAGAATCTATAGAAGAGATTTGAGTGTTGAAAGCACTTTCCTTAGTAGTTTGATGACAGCCTGCATGCAGGAAAAACAAAAGAGACGTATACGTATGCAATGCAGGTCCAAGACAAAGAGGTGGTACTGGAATAAGCCTAAAGAGGCGACGTCTCAAAGTAGCAACTTTGACTCTCTTCAAGCTGTTCTCAGCATATGAAGTATAGAATAGAACTAGGACTATTCTGTGGTGGTTATATGCCTCTGCAAGGTATACAGTTGCAGGACAATGAGAGAACAGTGTTGATTTGAGCAAAATTGTAGTACAAGTCCAAATGTAGGTTTGTGCCAAATCTAACAAAAATCCCATAATGCATTCTTGAAATATTGTACTTGTAAGATTTTAGGTAACAGGGACTTTGAGCATAAATTTCCTAAGTTCTTAAGTCAGTGTGGATATTTGTGCAAAGTTCACAAGCAAGGGATATAAATAAAGCCCAGAGACCTTTAACTTGGACCTATGACATCCAAGATCTATTCAGATAATCATGTTTTAGAGTGGACTTTTTTGCAAAGTTTGAAGACACTCTCTGAAAGCTGTCATGAGATGCTGCATTAACAAGCAACACGAGGCCCAACCTCTCGCAGTCATATGCCTCCACCAACTATAGAATTTCTGCACAGTGAAAGTAGAAGAAGGGCCAAGGTGGTTTCTGACTATGTCCTTTGTCCTCTTAAATCCTATCAGGTTATCCCGGAGTCAGAGTGAAAATTGGTGCAAAGTTTGAAGAAACTTTCTGAAAGCATTCTTGAGATATCACATTTGCAAGAATGGCCTGTACAAACAGATGAGCAACCTGAAAATAGAATGCCTCTGGCCCTGGCTGTTGCCAGCACCGATGCATAAAAATACTTTGTCTACTTTTGCATGCAAAGGCAGAGATGTCTCTTTGACTTGCATGTGGAAACTGATGCCAGGAAAACACAGGATAACACTTTAAGAAAAGTTTTCTGAAAACAGAATAAATCAGAAGCAGACTGAAATGCTTGTGGACAATACTAACCTGGAAATTCACCATACTCCATGTCAGCTGAATTTCTTGTGCACTTTGGATCTCTATGGACAGTTGGCACATTCCCTCGCCAACTGGATCTTTTTCTAAAGCCTAGTGCAGTGCAGCTCTACTGTGAGCCCAATGCGAGAGATCATAAGAATCATGGGAAAAATACAAGGTTATAACAAGGCCTGCAAGATCGTGTGATAACAACTGAGTCCAGCATGAGAGTAGCACATGACAACAGATTGCTTTGTCTCTCCAAGGTTGATGTCTTGTTTATTTGGGTATTTTTTTCATGATTTTCTTCTTCTACTATGGGAAAATACATAAAAAATTGTATTTTATTATTTTATCTAATTTGCCAGGTTGGTCTCATTGAGATCAGTGATCTCCTTTTCAAGGAACACCTGACCAAGAACGCCAGCAATAGTTTCCACAACCAACATGCTCTAACTCATACAGTACCTAATAAAGCTTAATAACAATAATAAATCATCCATCAAAACAATGACTTTCAAAAATGTGGTTTTCACTGAAGTTTAAAAAATATTCTGAGTCACTAGGTTTTGCGGTTTAAAACCATTCTGCAGATTGTTTCAAGAAAAAGGAGCAGAAAACCTAAAAGCCATCTTTCCCAACTTGGTTTGGACTTTTGGAACAATAAACTGCACAAAGTCAAACCAACACAGGTTTTATAATCCAACCTTTAAGATTCAGAGACAGGAAAGGTAGTCCAGAATTTTGCCCAGAATGGCAGTAAGTGATAAATCTTAGAGCTCCATGATGGACACTGTCCAACATAGGAAGACTCTGAGCACAGGTATTCTTGTACTAAACATCCGCATAATCAAGGACTGGAAAAAAAAAGTACACTCAACTAGTGTATTTTTGACATAGAAGGAGAGATGGGACTTGGTTCTGTGGTGAAATCCCAGCAAAAGCTTCAGTTTTTTAGCAACATACTGAATTTGCTCCTTGATGTGTTTCACACATCCATCTGGAAAACCTTCCATACTAAATGTTTGGGAAAGGGGCAGAGCCTTTGAAAAAACTCGGAGTGTGATTGGATGAACATTCTGTCTGTCACATCTTTATGGGCCAATCAGTGCAACAAAACTTGTGATGTAGCCGCAACCAAGGTGCGTGTGCGCAGCTACAGAGGAATAGTGCAAACCATGGCGACTATAGACATGTCAGTACACGATTTTTCTCAATTTTGAAAGGAAAACAACTCACTGCTGTTCTTTGTTCTTCTTTTAACAAAGAAATGTCATCAAGTTCTGATGAAACTGGCACTTTAGCAGCATCCACGCTGATGTTTTCTGCCATAATTGCACCGGCATCTTGTTGCTGCTTGCTTACGTCACGACTCGCCTCTGCGCCTGAAAGTACTGTCCCTCGTCGCTGATCGGTCCTGTCACTTCTTAACCGCACCTTAACGGTTCAGATGGGAGCTTTGCAAGGTGGATTTGCCAGTGACAAACAAGGAAACGGCCATATCCATCTGCTTTGCAAGGATTTTTAGTAACAATTTTCTCAAACAATGTTCCGTGCACTGTTTGTGGGGATGTAATGACCATGACTTTATTTTTTTCTGCATTAAAAACAAGTTGCAGCTGACAAAGCTGATCTTGAACTAAATCCAAAGCATGCTGAAGATTTGAAAAGACTGTGCAGGCATAGATCCACAGCAGTAAATAACTGTATCATCTGCATAAAAACGAAAAGAAGTATTAGAAATAGTCTGTCCAAGACAGTTGTGTTCAACATGCAAAAATACAAATATTTTTAATTCTTTAGCTACTTTTGTGCCTTGAAAGTGGTAAAATCTAAGTTTTTAAAAGTCACATAGAAACACCAACAGGCAGGAATTAAAAAAGCCTCTGTCTACAGCCTGAACCAGTGGTGTCACATGATGCTAGCGTATGGTACCATTTCCACAAAGCAGCCTGGTTTGGTTCATTACAGTTTTGCCATGGTTTAGCACAAACAACTCTGACTTTACCAATGGTTCTTCAGCTGATGTCCATCTCACCAACCTCCAGCCCCTCTTGTTACGATGGGAAATCCGTCTCTTTTTAGAGATCCAGATCATTTGGCTCAGTAGAGCTGGTTGTTTGGCTCCCTAACAGCTCTTCACTGGGTACCGGTTTAGCTTTTTAAAATGTGGATAAATAACAAAAAAGGATGAAACAAAGAAAACTGGCACTCAAATGGGAGCTAGCGTCCATGGCTAACATTAAAGAACCATTTCACAGCACAGGCTCATCGTGAACGGCACATCACCCCCCCCCCCCCCGGTAAATTCTGTTGATAGTTCATCACCGTTTCAGTTGAAAGCAACTCATTTGTGACACAATAAGGATGTTTTAATATGTTTAAGGGGATCAGCAAGCCTCTTAGCTAGTCTCCCTTCACCTGGCTAGATGATGCTGGATGCTTAAGGTCTGCAGGACAGAGTAATTTGTGACATTGATTGCCTCCATGTCAGGTAAGCCCTTTCAACTGTGGTAAAAATCACTTTTTTGTAAAGTGTAGGAATCATAATCAATGAATACCAGTGTTGGACTAACGAAATCATTGACTGAAAGCCACCATCAATTATCCTAATTACTGGTTGCCACAAAGCACTGGCTATCTCTTTGCATTAATATTAGTGAAAGCAGATGAGCTCTGAGGTTGGCTCTTTTCAAATGGATATCTTTTTCTTCTAAGATACTTGATTGGTCATGCTACATTTGAACACTTAACTCAGGACTAGAGCTCTTAACTTGAGCCTGAACCATATGTCTTCTGTACTTGTGATTGCAATTCAGACCTTCCTCCCAGAGGATGAAGCAAGAGCACGTCCTTGACTGCATGAGTCAACTTTAAACCAGCAGGAAGCCTTTTCACTTTGCTATGCCAATCAATGTTTCACCTGTACTATGGATAGAAAAAGGGATGGATTGTTCTCTCTGTCTTTGTGCAGGGAGAGGAAACACAGGAAAGGAGACACAAAGATGCAAAGCACTGTCAGGCAGAAGCTGCAAAAGAACACAGTCTCTTAACTCAAACAGTAGCACAGATACTTATGTAAAACTCCAGCAGAAGAAGAAAAACGGATTCCGTTTCTTTACTGAAGTAACAGGGAAAAGCAACAGGCTCTGAAATGAAATCACAGTATTCAAGTGAAAAAAGACCTCGAAAGGACATTTCTACCTGCTGTTTCTGAGCAAAGCTAACTCGATAGCAAGTCAGTTTTGGGGCACTTTGTTCAGAGATTTGTTTTTGGGGCTTCTTGTGCCAGGAGTTTTTGAGGACAGAACAGTGAAAAGAGAAGAAAACCAGGAGGAGGTACCTGGGAATGATGTAGTTACAGGTTGGCCTTATTTTAAAAAATAATTAACCATTAATTGGTATCCATTTATGAATATGTTAACTTCGATAGAAAGAAATCTGTTCATCTATAGTAGCATGAATTTTGATTTGAGGGTACAACAAGCTCTATGCCTCAAAGGAGGAGGCTGGGGTGGAGGAGGTCAACTTTTGCTAGTAACCACAGCAGTGTGGTGCATCATAATTAAAGCAAGCAGGGGTTAGTAAGAAGAGAATCATAATCAAATTGACAGCTGTGTTGAGAGAAAAAGCTGTGATTGGCTGTGGGAGCTAACTAGGATAAGCTAGCTGTCAGCTGATCACGGCTGGGTTTCTGGCTTCCGTGTCCTGCATGAACTAATACCAAGCTTTGTTTTAAAGAACTATTTTAGACTGACATCTGTCTAGATGTTTGGAGGCAGAGCGCACAAATCATTGGCTCTTCCTTAAACTTTTCTTGGTGTCTTCTTGACGGGGCAACTGAAAATCTTAGGGTGGCGCTCCAAAACCTACATCCTAAATGGTATGGGCTGAAAACTATTTCAGCTACTAGTTCTCCTTTTCCTGAAGACAAGTATGCAATTTTGATCTGAAGAAGTACGCTGATTATAAAGAACAAAAAAATATGTACAGCATACTACAAACAAGCTACAAACAAGCAAAATTATAGAAAAAACTGGGATAAATCCATGTTATTGCAATTATATGTAAAGCACATTTAAGAAATCCAAAGAGTGGAAAGTACTTGTAAATATCTGTGCAAAAATGTACAGTGCTTAACAAATTTATTAAACCACCACCCAAGGGAAGGTTTATGCCCCAGCTGCCCTAAATTAACAGCATTGGTAAAAACTGGTAAAACCAAAATTGTTCTTTATGTTTCTGCGATGGTTAACACACCAACATGTAGAAGCTCTTCAACCAAAATGATATTTTTAATGCTAAAATAGAATTATTATTGTTATCCATGAATTTTCAAATTTATTGACTTACAAAAAAACCTGAAAAAAATAGTAAAGCACATTAATATTTCTTGATTAATATGTCAAATTATAGTTATTCACTTGCATTCCTGAACAGGAAAATTAGTTTTAGAGGTTGAATGTTATGCTTGATTAATTTCTGACTTCTCAGAGAAGCCCAGTGAGTCGGCTCAAATTTGGGCATAAAATGGAAATTCCTCATTCCTGTTCAAAATGGTAAAACGTGGAGAGCTCACTGAAAATGAAAGAGTCTGCATTAAAGCACTTCATGATGCTGGATGGTCTCTGAGACAGGTGGTCTAATAAATTTGTTAAGCACTGTAGAAGGTAGAATTATAACTTATCTGAAAGAGAATCAGAGGAAGATACTTGAGATGTTGACTTTAGAACAGTAGCAGAGAGTACCTGAAACTTTCCGTCTCTGCTGTCAGGTGAGATGACTTGGGGCAAACATTTGGTTCCAGACACCGGGTGTGGGAGTTGGTCAGCTGTGCAGCCGTCTTTTGACACTCGAGGCAATGCTAATGTAAGAACAGTTGGTACAATGAGGAGACACGACGAGAAGCGGTGTCTCCGGGCCCTCTGCAGATCAGCAGTCAGCAGCAGGTCTGGATGAGTTGATGGGTTGGGCGGCGAGGCACAGTGCTGCTGGAGTGTTTCCCAGTGAAACTGTTTGAACAGGGAATACTTTAACTCAAGGAGCATCTCTGACAGGAGAGGGAGGCAGAAGTTTCTTGGCTTACTTGAACAAAGGCTTTTCAGAAGCCCTGACCTGCATACCTGATAAGCCTCTCTCCAGTAATAACAGTGCGGCTCCTCGTTTTGTGGCTCTACCTCCTTCAAATTGGCTATGACGTATGACAAGCCCAGGGTATCTAATGCAGTTCAAATACACTCAGAAAAATTGCTTCAAACAAGGTGTTTACAGAAGCAGGGAAAATAATCAATATTGTGGAAATATAAACATGGCAGGTGTATTGTGTGAGCAGGAATTTTGTCTTTCAAAAAAACATCAACAGAGAGAGAACAAGCAATTATGTTGCTACAAAAGAGATTGTCAATACAGGCTGTTTCCAGTGTTCCTCTTCAAATAGCCAAAATTACACCATGTTGTCTATTTTAAACAAGGCCTCTTTTTTCCCTTTATCCAGGAAAGTGTACATGTTGTTTACCTCATTCTAAGAATGTAGCTTTTCTTTTCACTACAGCACAACAACAGATGTTTGCTATGTTTGGTGACTGTGTTGTTGAGGTACTTACTTTAGACACCAACAACTTGATGCCAGTTATTTCTAAGATTTACCCAGCTGTACCACAGCACCAACAAAACTGTGGACATACAGCAAAGGTCAATGCATAAAAAGTAGATTTGTTTACAGCGATAGTTGGCAGATCACACACAATTTGAAGCGTTAGCCTATTTATATTATCCACTATTTATGTCCTAACAAAGATGGAAACTATGTTCACCTTCCCACAGCTAAGGATTAAGGGTTAATGATGGCTAATATCAACTCCATAACACCCTTGCTTTTTCCTTTTTTCACACCAGTTTATCAGTCAAAGCTAAATTAGCTTCAGTATTTCACTCTTTTCCTTGTTAACCTAATGCTTATTGACTTAAATTGGCCAAGAAAATACACACAACCCCTTAAATGATATTTTAAAGCAAACTTTCTCAGAGCACAACTATGCTAACTAGCAGCAACTACCGCCCATTGGCCTTGCATTGAACCTCATGCCTAAGTCTGGAAGTAAGCAGTAGTTATTTACATCAGTTTTTCAGTGACCACATCAGACAACCAGTTAGAAGTACCCCTTTCAAAATATATAGTTTCATGGCATTACCAAACCACACATTCAGCTAGCACTAGCTAACGTGTCAATTTGGCTAACAGGTTCCAAGCTAACAATAAACTCCCTAGTATTGCAATTTGATATGCGAGTTAGGAGTTACCCAGAGCTTTAAGTTTTTTACCTACCTTGCAAAGCAGATGAATCTGTCTTCTAAGGCTTCAAGCTGAAACGCTCACCGGTCAGAAAATGACCGACATCATTTAAGGAGAACTAGGCGATAGCGATGCGCAGGGTTAAGCTGTACTGCAAGCATATGGTGAAGAGATTAGCGTGGGTGCAGCTATAGTGACTAAACAACACTTTGGCTATTTATTAAAAGAAGAGAGGTTCATTCAAGACTATGCCCTTTCCTAAACGCCAAGAATGATGTGTTGCTCAGGCGGATGTGAAACATTTCCCATGCCATGGAATGTGAAACAGTCTTGTGTGTTAAGTTAGTGTTTTTTACGAACCCCACATGTTTTAAAAGAGTTGTTGATTTAGCTTTTTGTAAAGAGAAACTGCTGTGTAGAGCATTTTAGTGTACTTTCATACAGTTAACTAACAGAAGCTTGTGATTTGGAACACACTTACCTAGCATTAGCTGGTTATAGCTTCTAGCTAATGTTACAGGATTGCCTGTGCATCGACCCTCTTTATGCTTGTAAATCATTTTCTCGCTTTTCCCACAAATCTGATGCATTTTGTCTTTGATTTCTAGAGGTCTAGATATAAAAAACCTTTTAGTACAAAGTTTTGTCTGATAGCAAAAATTCTACTCATGCTGATTAGCTTCAGCTATGTCATCTATTAAATTAAATAGGAGTGTCTGGGCATGCTACGTTGAAAGATGAAAGTTATCTAGACAATGGTTGCTTCATAGTGTCCAACAGACTGAAAAAATACTTGCATATTTTCACGAAACCTATCATGACTGTATGACTTTTAGCCAACACCAGCTAGCGTGTGCCTTGAGCTAACATTATTTCAAACTTTTTAAGCTAGCTGTTGACATCCTAGCATAAACTGTAACAGTTTGATATATTATTTCACAGATAGCCAGAGTTGATGGATAAAGCTCGCCAGTGTTCCAGTAAATCTCTACTTGAAATACCTTTTTTCAATTTTTTAATTTTTTCTTAACCAATGATAAAGAGAAACTGCTTAGGTGTCGTAATTAGCTAATTCGTGATGCACTGGCGGGGAGCTTTATAACAATGTTATCTTTGAAATCTAGAAACAGAAACAGTTAAGATCAAGGAGTAAATGTGGTTAGGAGGCTCAGATTGTTTTCGTTTTGTCAGATAGATTTGTGTTTAAATGTAATTTTTAAAGCCCAAAGTAGAGAATTTGCGACTGGAATTCACTTATTGACTTGGATGGGTCCCCCCTTGGTAGCCCTCATGACCACTGATTAAATAGCTCCAAACTATGTTTGGAAATGGAGCGAGACATCAACAGTTCCAAGAAGAAAGCCCTCCCCTCTCTCTCTCCTTTCTATGGAGGCTGCCTCTCATCAGAAGTGACTGCAGCCCACGGCAGGCCTGGAGTGTTGACAGAATCTTTTAGGCATGTTTACCAAAGAGAGCGTCCCAGCAGATCGGCTGTGACTAGCAAGTTTTAGGCATGAGTTTGAAGTTGGTTGGAGAAAGAAAGCTGCCCCTAACCCCCTCACCACAGCAACATCTCCTTGTAGGACTGCAGTCTTTTCTTTTCTCTGTGTCGATTCCGCAGCAATTTTCAATGTTATATCAAGCCCACCTGTTTTCTTCTATCTTTGAAGGCAGAATGATTTAGAAAAAGAGAAACCAAAAAAAAAAAAAATGACTGGCCATCAGCCAAAGCAAAAATTGTCAGCAAAACAAACTTCACAATTAGTCATCACCATATGTGCTTTTACTGACCACACAAGATGACGGCGTTGAAGTTCAAGGAGTACACGCAGAACTCTACGAACAGATGACATGATTCACACATCAGAAGAAAAACATTAAGAATCCTTTCACTTTGTGGTTTGTCTAATATGGCATTTTCTTCAGAAACAGTGTAGGTTTAAAACATTGCTCAGACATGGGGGCTGATGAGGCTGTGGGACGGCGGGTTTGCCAATACAGATTTACATGTTTTCATTACAATGATTACAAGAGCTTTTGTAATGCTATATCCCACTCTGTGTCCCCTCAGCCTGACATTGCCAGACCAATTTGAAAATGTGAATTAGTCTGGAACCTCACAGTTCTTTTTTCTCTTTTCATGTGTCCATTTCAACAGAGGAAGACAGAAATGGACACAATCTGAGCAGTATATTAGTGATGTAGCTAAAGGTGGGTACAGTTAAACAAAAATTTAACCTTGCTAACCATTCCTCAGGCAACAAAGATGTTATATCTAAAAGTTAATTTTATCGATTAACTGGATGAATATTATTTTGTATTATTGTTCTTTTTTTGCAGTTTTTAATTTGCACTTATTGGCATTTTTTATATTCGGTGGTGTGGCTGGTCTTGCACCCCCCCTGCCCTTCCATGTTCCTGCACATGTTACTGCCTTTCCTGTGACTTCAAGGAAGCCTGAGGCAGAGGGGGTAAGCAGCAAAAAACCTACAACAAAGCAGGTATCAATGACAACAAAATGACATTGATTGAGTCAGAAGCAGAATGAAGGAGGAGCTGGGGTGGAGGAGGGTTGCAAAAAGCAGCTTGCAGAGGGAGCAGCACAGCTCTAGTCAGGCTAGCGCAGTCTAAATATGGCAGCATAAGTGCGACTAGCCAATAGCGTGCATGTCAATTATATGGCAGCACTTGACTTCATAGTCTGCCTGAATCAACACTATAATAGGGTGACCAGACATCCCCAATTTCCAGGGATAGTCTGTTTTAGAAGACCTGTCCCTGGCTTGTGCCGTTCCTGAAAATGTCCTTGGTTTCAACTGTAACTTAAAAAAAACAACAACACAAAGTCAAACAGATACTGCATCTCTGATTGTGATTGTACGGAAGCCCTAAAAGGCCATATATTCACGTATAATATTTACTCCATTTTTCTGTGATGAGAAATAATTTCTGTACGTTTTCTTGTGATCTCTACTTATTTTTTGTTATTATCTTGAGATAACCCTGGTTTTCTTGTGATAACAACTTAATTTTCATGTTGTCAAGAGATAACATTTGGTTTCCCGTGATAGTGAGTTGATTTATTTCATTATCACGTCAAAATGGAGTAAATAATGTGAATACATGGCCCTTTAGGGCTTCCATATGATTGTGCACACAGGCTTACAGTTTCTTCTTTTCACCCGCAGACTGAATATAACTTCTCTTTTGCATTTGTCAAACTGATCCACTATCATAAATCTTGAAAATGTTTGCAGGTTTGCTCTGGAAATAGCTGCATTTTGAAAAGCCGTCAAATGCTAATGCTAAAACTCAGGCATATCCTGTAAAAAGTCGAATGTATCCTTCAAAATAAAAGACAACTCGTGTTTCACTAGTTAAAAGCTTTCAGTTGGGAACTGCCACTGCACAGATTGTTTCCTTTACATGAGCAATAAACTGACACAGCGCCAAAATATAACCACTGTCTTCACTCTAGTTGTACCCTTAAAATACACACCTTTATATAAGTCAAGAAGCATTTCACAATAAAAGAGCCTCGGCTAGAAAATTGCATTTTAGCTATTTGTTCAAGCAAAATGCTGTTCCTTTTAAACTAGGAGTACCAAAAAAGGATAAAGATGCATAGGATCACAAGGCCAAACACAAAATTATCAAAGCTAATTCTTTTCCTCACTCATTCACTTTTCCAGCTGAGTGAGATTCAGTGGTGGTTGCTCACTGGGGTTTTATTACTTATTTAATTAGTTAACTTTAATGCTTTCATAAAGTCTCGGCCAGCCCAATATTGGATAAACAGTTTTAAATTGGCTAAACCAGAATGAAATTAGATGTCAGTTTGTTTGAATGTAAGGGTAATGAGATAAATCTGGCAGAGAAAATAAATGAGCGCTTACATTTTTCTACTTCTTAGGCTTGTGCTTGCTAAAAGGATTCCTGCAATTTCACCAAACCTAGATGGAGGCATAAGGTGGTTTCTGACCTGTACCTTGTACTTCCAAGTACATTCAGTTTATCCTTAATCAGGGGGGACATTTGAGCAAAAGTTTGAGGAAAGTACCCTAAAGTATTTTTTAGATATTCTCACAAGCGAAGGAAGCCAATTGAACTTGACCTTTGACCTATGGCCTTTTAAATCTACTCAGTTCATCGCAGTCGACATTTGTGCTAAGTTTTAAGAAAATCTCCCCATGTGTTTGGAAGCTAGGGGTGAATATGAGGCCCATTAATGTTGACTTATACCTCCAAAATCTTATTAGATAAATTTTTAGTCAGAGTGGACATTTGTGCAGAATCTAAAAATTATGGGTTCAAATAAATATTTCTAAAGGAACGTGCTCAAAAGCAAAGGATGAAATTGAGGCCAATTGATCTTGTCCTTTGACCTCCAAAGTCTAGTCCACTTATTCTGGAGTCTGAGTGGACTTTTGTGAAAATTGTGCAGGACATTAACCCTGTTGTCTTTTAACAGTTTCTGTATAGCTTCCACTGTATGCTTAGGTTCATTGTCTTACTGTAAAATAAATCTTCTCCCAAACCATAGTTTGCTTGCACACCGAGTGAGATTGTCCCCCAGGATTTTCCTATATTTTGCTGCATTCATACCTTTACAAGCCTTCCAGGGCTGGCTGCTGAGAAGCATCCCAACAGCATGATGCTTCCACCACTGTGCTTCACAGTGGGGATGGTGTGGCTGTGGTGATGTGCAGTGTTTGGTAATTGCCAAACAAAGCGTCTTGTCTGAATACTTTTTTAAGGCACTGCATGTATGTCTGTACTAAATAAGAACATAAGGTTAGAGGCCCCTGGCTATTTCCAGCAAGTACACATAAGAATGGGCCTTTCTGTACATAAAATATTATTTCGAATAGCTGGTGTCACCATTCATTTTGCCTAGATATTCTGCTTCCAAAGAAATAAATTAATATCTATGAGTAAATGCAAAGGATTGCAATGTGCGATAGGCAAAGCACCAAGCATTTATTTCAGTTGTACATAGGTTGTAAACAAACTTAAAGTACACAGGTTTGAAAGCGGCTCTGAGGTCTATACTATCATAGCCTTAAGCTAAGGAGGTGGAGATGCAAACAGATCTTCATCAAAGTCAAATCTGAGTCACAGAGAGAGGAGATCACAGCGCCCGGGCTCAGCAGAATCAATCACCCAAACCCAAACACTTGGAGCCACTGATCCTCCTAATCTTAAATTTTCATTGAAGTCGAAGGTAATAGGGGTAAAGCGGCGCAGAATCACAAAATAAGCATAAACCATTTCTGCAGCAATACAGACATTCAACCCCACACTTTTCAGAATCCAGTTTTAATATTTTTGAATGAACAAATCAAGGCACATGAAAACATTTTGTTCATTGTTACAAAGAAGAAAATCAACAGGGCTTCATTTGTTTTGTTACAAAGAACAACTACTGGTGAATTCTTCCTCAAAAAAATGATTTTCTCTAAACACTATCCACCACAAATAATGCTGCAACCTGATTGTGTTTTTAAGATTTAAACATTGTTAAAGCCCTCTAATGTCATTACTTTTAAGAGAAACAGAGGTATAACATCTGGGAGGATAGAATTATAACTAGTGAAAGCCCTTTCTTACAATATTTATATTACTATCTTGTTTAATTATGGCTTCATATCCTGTTTGGTGTCATGGCACATGAAAATAATTCAAAATGCTTTTTGAGGTTGTAATGCTCCGGTCTGGCTTGCTCTCATAAAAATCAGATATGAAAGTTATATTATTTACAAAAGGGTAATTTTATACTTACAAATTGGAATGTTCTCAAAAGACATAACTCTTAGCAAAATCACTTCTAAACACACATCAAATATACTCAGTGGATTTATTTCTATATAGTTAACCAAATATTTATTTAAACTCTAAGAGCTGGGCACATGCAAGTTTTTAAGAGTGGATTCGGAACAGTATTGTACAAAATAATAATAATAATTACAGTTTTATCAAAAAAGCACTTTTTGTAGCACCTTGAGTGTTTTGTGATTCTGCACAAAAGCACCTCTGTGGTTGTATTCAGAGCAGCACCTGCAGCACCCAGAGAGGGAGGCGTGGTGGGAGGGAGGGAAGGACGAGGGAGGACGGGGCTCGGGGTGAGTGGATCCTCTCTCTGCTGCTGAATGCGCGCCACTGTCCACCGCGGCATCAAATGTCCTTTTCCTGATGTCACTCCCATCACTTCGTGTAAGTTAAAGTCATGTGATTCTGGCCCTACAAGGGCGAGGAGTAGTTTCCCCTGGTCAGCGCTTCATGACAGGGTCGGGAGGCGCTCTTCTCTTCTTCAGTCGATCTTCTCGGCAATTAAAAAAAAAACACAGGTTGTTTTACTTGGCAGGGAGAGAAGGTAAAGGTTGTCGGATCTCAGCGTGTGGGTGTTAATATGTACCCTCTGACCCTGTCCTTCAGCGGGGAGTAGGGGCGCGTCTAGCCGAGGAAACAGACGGGGCCGACCTCGAATCCAAACCTCTGGTTGGATTCCCCAAAGTCATTCAGCATGATGTCAATGATGGGCAACTGGTCGATGCGGGGAGTGTTGATCTCCATCACCGTCTTTGAATAGCCCTGCTTCAGCTGCGGACACAAAGGGCAGACAAAGAAGCCATGTTTAGTGAGATGGTGCAACAGAGAGTCACAAAATCAATCACTGAAGAGGCTTAATAAAAAGAAAAACCTGTTAGGTGTTATGGCTCATAGAACAACAGGTAAAGAAATGAATGGGTGGGCAGATATGTCCATAAGTTGTCTTATGCTTAGCTAGAAGGAGCACAATTCTCATTGGGTCTTATTCAACAAGATCCTTTTAAGATATTTCTTAATTTGTTCCTTAAGAAAGAGAAACAGTTGGATTCATGATGTGTTCTTAAACTGTTCTGTTGATGCATGCTACATGCCCATGAGCTGGAAACTCATGCATATTTTTCCTAATAGGTGTGGTAAAAAAAAAAAAAGCCCCTTTTATGCCCATAAAAGGGCATGAGACTCCGGGGCTATGTGCAAAACCAGAAGGCACAGGAGGAGGCATCAGTAATATCCAAGTTAAAATACACTATAAAACTATCACACACTGAACTCCAAGTACAAGAAATACTGTGAAATCTGGACCATATGTCTTATAAGCTGCAGTCTATCTTTGAAATCTTCCAAGGGGAAAAACATTTAGACACCCTCCTCTGCGGTGATTTCCATTTTGTTTGGCAAATTCCATCCCATGCAATTTCTGTGCAACTGTGTCGCTCCTTTGTACCAGCCTTTTTTGCCATATAGAGTTTGCCCGTCTACACTATAATATAATAGATGAGCTCTCAGCCTCTGGTGAGACATACTCAGCCTGTGAATCACTCTTCCCTCCTCTGCATGTAACTTGTCCTCGCTGAGTAGTGTTCTCTGCTAAACCAGTGCTCTACATGGTTTATTTACTCATCAGCATACTCCCTATTTTCTTTATATGCAAGTTTATGACCTAACAAGGGAGAAAAGCAGTGAAAAAGTGGCGCCGATCCCCACCGGTGTGCTCTGTTGTTATAAGATCTTGTGTAGAGTGTGATGGTGGCAGCTGCATGCACTAGCAAAAATAACGACATGTGTCCTCGCACTTTATTCTGGTATAAAAGATACCCTGGTATATAAGCTATATAAGGTATCAAAAACATAGGTTTATGCTTAATTTTGTCAAAAAAAAGTAGTTTGTTGACTATCTTTTTTACAATAGAAAGGCTAGACTAATACAAGCCAAATCTATCCAAGCACGACTTGTCTGTATCTCTTTTGCCTCTGTAGAAAGCAGGGATCCCAGGTTTTGCAGAGTGCATTGAACATTCTAACACGATTTGGAACCAAATCAAGGAATGGGAATAAATGTTTGAAATTAAAGTAAAAACTAAAATGTAATGACCTTTAATTGGCTAAAATGGGACTAAACTGTTTCAGAGTTTTGGTCGACTAAAACTACACTAATACTACAGAGAATAGAAATTACCAAAATGTGAATAAAACTAAAAGACATTTAATTAAAAGACTAAAACCAAGACTAAAATTAAGAACAGCTGTCAAAATTAAGACTGGCTTAAACACCAGATTTCATGGTACTTAGGCCTTAGCTAACTTCATGGATGGATGTAGCGCTGCTTGATATGCTTGAAACAGAAAAAGACTGATTGAATTAAATTAAGCCCCCGCTATTAGATATTTCATATATGCTACAAACACATAAATTGGATGATGTCCCATGGTGAGAAAAATCTGTGTTAGAAATGACATGTATCATGCTTTACTCAGAAAACACCAGCCAACATGCTGACAAATTAAACTGAAACACTGGAACTGCTACGTCCATGTACAGTGTAAAATGTTGTGGAAACAAAGTGCAGAAGATGTGTTCTAAACACCACTCATCAGTCTGAGCTGATCTGATGTCAGCATTGATTATCGATGTTAACAAAATAAGAGTCCTAACCTCATAAATAGCATAGAAATAACCTCCTGAAGTGTTTCCATGTTTTTAGTTTACATCCCACACATCAGGTAGTCGTATACAGCCTGAGCTCTCTACTGTGCTGTATCTGCTAGTAAAATGTGTCATGTATAGGCAAGTATATTCACAAGAATGCTCATGATGCATCCATATGCGTACAAAAGGGCAGAAGAAACACCAGGTATCACCTGTGCAATTGGTATGTGCATGTCTACTTTTATATCATTTAATCTTCTTTTGCAATAATAAAAAATAAATAAGTAAATGATAGTGAATTTGCCATTGGTACAGTACATTTGTAGACTACTTTTAACTAACTGACTGATCAACTGATCCAAAACCCTACAATTATATCATTAGCTAGCTTGTTTTGTTTGAAAAAGACAAAAAACTAAAATTTCATTCTGTATAACAAAAAAATATAAAAATATATCTGGCAAAAAATTAAATTTCAGATACTGAAACTCGAGAATATTTGAATGATTCCCTAATTAAACTTACTAATATAACTTCTTTATCATAAAACAAGTTGCAGGTCAATTTTTCTGGCATTTCTACATTTATAACACTATCAAACACTGTAAATCTGCTGCAGAGAGACTTCATCAGCTCAGTTTTAGCCGAAGTCCTCTTCTACATCCTGTTATTTGTTCTTTGGTCTGCACTTGTATAAACATTCCTGTCAGACATTTTCTACAACAGCCCATACATTTGTGAGGATTACTGGGATTTAAATGGCTTTAGGAACAGACATTGAATTGCAAAACTGAAAGTCAGAGCATGAGTTTTCTATTTCTTTTTACCGAGCAGCCGTCCATCAGCGGCTTGATGAAGGGATTATTGTCGTAAGACATCTCCTCATCGTTGGAGCCCAGGAAGCGCAGCGCCTTGTCATAGCTGTCAGCCCTGGAGTCGTACCAGGCCACAGACTGATGGCAAATGTAGGTGAAGTTCTGCCGTGCTGAGGAGCTAAGCAGCTTCAGGAAGGTCATCTGCACCGTGTTGATAGTGCCCTCTGCTACATCAACGTAGTTCAACTGGGGACAGGGAGGCAGAGAAAGACAGAGAATTAGAGGGAAGATGGAGTAAGGAGTATTGAGAGAAAGACAACACTTGTAGTACATATTAACTGTAAATCACTGAATCCCTACGCTGACATAACAATGAGTGATGTCTATTGGTTTGCTCAATATTTCAGCTTATGCATACTACAGTCTCTGGAAAAGGATGCTAGTTTGCAAGTTAGAGCAAATGTATTAAGATTTTGAGAAAATGACTGAAATGATCTCATTACAATGAGAATGCAGTGTTGTCATCCTAAGATAATGACTTACTCCTTACCACAGAAAAATGGAGTAAAAAAAACATGTACAGATTCATGTCCTCTGAGGGCTTCCTTGAGTAAATGAGTCCTGATGAAGCAGCAAAACGGATCTAAAGCAGACGTGATTGCTTGCTTGGGTGTTATAGAAAAGGAAAATAAGGTATCATGTGGGTTGACTCACAATCTTTCCACGTTTAAATTCACTGAACCATGAACCTGGAGCCTCCTTTGGCCAGTTGGATATTCTAACCTGGAACAAAAACAAAACAAATATCAAGTTAATACAAGGGTTCAGACCAAGTACACTTACATTTAGATACTGATATTAAATATGTATACTTAATGATACATTAACGGGCCAAATCATTTTAAAGTTTACAAAGCTTGAAAGCTTTATATAAGCTTATATATGGCCATTATAATAAAGGCTTTAAGCATTTCCATCCTCATTTTTTTGACTCAGTATCGGTACATTTCACATTATATAAACAATATATATAATTTCTATATATTTCCAGTTGAAATCATTGTCTCTTTGCACTTTGCCCATTCTTTGCTTTCAATTAATTACTCAAACTATTGTTCATATATTCTAATGCCATTACTGTCAAGATCTGATGCCTGTTTTTGAAATTGTCTGTATATAGTGTATAATGTTTAAACCTTCTCTCTTCTTTATATGTTGTTTATATTTGCAGTTGTTTTTGTCAGATTTCTGCTCTTTGCTCTTTGTAATGCTGCTAGAGGTTATTATCTGCAGATAAAAATGGCTGCTTGATGCCAGGACCAGATTCCTTTACTTTGTTTTCATGTTTTCTTGGTGATATTACCTCAAATAAAGAAAAATATGAAGCAGGCAGGGCTTTTTAAAAACAACCTTAAGTAAAATACCAAGGAAAGCAGAAGTCAACTTTGGTTACTAGCAACACTGATAAAAAACGCCTTGATAATGAGGTTGTGGGCAATGCTGGCATAAAAAGATCTGTCAAAGGAATAGGGTACATGGATATGTATGAGTATTCAGTGTGGCTGTCAGTATATGAGTGATGTTTATTACTGGACACTTTGAAAAACGATGTTTTAGGCTATGTTATATACTAATTTAGCTTCACATTTGTAACTGAACTTTCTAGGTTCATCTAGCTCAGCCCTCCCCAAATCTGCAGAGTTGAAAAGTACCATTAACAAACTCCTAGTGCTTATGATTTGAGCAGGCTTTTGCAAAGTATTATCTTTTTTAATATGAATCTCTTTAACTCTTTAAAAGCTTTCCTAGAAACCTCAATGTCTCCAAAGGCACTGGTAATTTCTTATAATTGCAATGTGCCATAGTAGAATATTTAACAGGGTGTCATCAGTTAATCCAACACTAGTTGAACCATGACACCAGGTCTGTACATCATACAAAATATATGCTGACATTTTGAATCAGCCAGTCCAGATTCAAAAACACTTGGTTTGAATAAGGACGGAGTATTTGTCCATCACTCACTCCTGTTGATTTCTTATCGGGGTAGATGCACGTCTCTCCGCCTGCTGTGAAGTTGCAGAACACTTTGATGGCGTCTCCTGTGCAGCCCTGGTTTGGATCAATCCAATATTCACCTGAGAGAGAGAAACACACAGACACAAGACGAGATATCAGCTTCTGCTTTTACCTCCTGTGGAGAGAAAACTGCTGCTGTTATTTAGGGGTCACTTCTTCATGGACGTGATTGCTCAACTTTTATAAAAAATGCACTCATGTATTATGTATGTCACGCATTTACTCTTGGGAGAAAGCTCCAAAGGGAGGTTAAAAAAACTGATGTCTGCTTTTATACAGACAGAGGCTTTCATGTAGAACGGGACTACTCTGTTGATAAATCAATTAGTGTATCCAAAGTCTACTGGCTTATTAGTTTACTGATGGTGATGCTGTTTTAACCATTAATTTATTCTGCTGTTTCCTTTAAATGTGTTTTCCTTTACTGCTGTCTGACTATTTCAAAAGTGCTGTATAAATAACATCTATTATTATCAGGCCTTGACATGAACTTTTATTCTCGCCAGCCATTGTAACTAGTTGCTTTGCACGATCACTCGCCACTCAGCTTTTACACAGCCACATTATTGTTCAGAAATTATATTTCACATGATTAAAGTTGACTGTTGTATCCTAAATGTACTTAAACAATATTAACAACACTTTGAAATATAAATAACCAATGCACTTCTAACTTTCAGGCTTTTAATCTAATCCACACTGGAGAAAATACAGGCTGACTAAGTTTGCAGGACAAAAAAAATGATGGTAAGTGTGCTCAGTGATCACTAAGCATGCTTAGGCAAACCACTGGTGCTCATGGGAGCTGTAGTCTTGTAGAGTCATATTGAAATTAGTTAATTATTTTGGGTGTCTTCTGAGATGACTGCAATTTTCTGGCAATCATATGAATAAACATATGACCCATTAGGCATGTGTCGTCCTGAGGAGCAAATTTCAGGCAGCCATTATCACTGATCACTATCATTGGAGCCATTAGGTAAATTGAATAGGACATTCAAACCATAACATTTTGTAATCACTATTTATCTCAGAATTTCTACTTGCGATTAATTCTGTCACTTTTTTACTGCATTTTAAAATTCCACAATTTTTTAATTCCAAACTGTTGCTGTGTCATTTTGGATTTTCCCACCATCTTAAACTAAGGTTAATTGACATCCTGATTGGATACAGACCTTCTTTTATTAGTATATCCCAGAAAAAGGAACTTGTTTTGGATCTCAAAGAAAATAAGGAACAGTAAAAAGGCAAATGTTTCATATCACAAGGCTCAGATGACTTTTGACTTGTCCACTGAGAGTCTGTGAGTTTTTAAAGTGAAATGAAACATTGAGGAGCAGTGGTGTACTTATTTACTTTACTCTAGGAAGATGTGACAGTGGTTTAACCAAAATTTGCTGCCAGGGATAAAAAAAAAAAAAAAAACATGCTAAGCACAACTAGTGCACTGATTGTGGACTCTAATTAAGCATAATTGATCCGTTTAATCTTGACAGCACTAAAATTTAACAATTGCCGGCCAGGGATGAGTTCTCAATTGGTTTGGCAAAGGTTAGAAATAAGATTTTAGGTTGTAAAACATAAAATATGCTTCCTTTTTTTTGTCTGCAGTTAAAACAGGTTGATTGTCTTTCGGTTTTTCAATATTTGCAGTTATCAGCTTGAGCTGTTGGATATGGCATAGGATATTAGATAAAATATTTTATTATAATTTTTATTATTACAATCATTTATCTAGAAAAATGAATTTCTAGATAAATTAAACAATACATGGACTTTCAAAGTTTTAGCTCTACTGCTATTCTTTTTAAATCGCCCAGTGAGGTCTGGTTTGTGTCCCACACACAAAAAGACTTAATCTATACCCTGAGTTAAACTCTTAAGTTATCAAAGTAATGTTTTTAATTTCAATGTTTTTTTTTCGTAAGGTTTTAATATTTTATATTTCGAGGAGCACACTATAATAGAACACTTTGTCACAATAAAAACAGTTACAATAGTAAGTGATAACTGTATGGCATGTCTTTAGCTTTTTTTCTTAAATTATGTTTTTATCCTTTATAGAGACAGAAATATCTCTATCAGGCAAAAGTGTAACTAAGAAAATTAAGATCTAATATTGATGGTACATTTAAGTTATGTGTTTTTAAATAAAACTAAAGAAGGGAGGCGTTCTTTGACACTAAGCAGTGCGTTCACTCTTCTGTGTCTGCTGCCTAAATAACCTCATCATCTATGACAGGGCAGCTGCTGCTTGTAAAGCTTAATTGCTGTGCGCTCACGATGACAATTAAAGGCAACTCATTTGAGCATGTCAACATTTTAACAGCTTCTCTTTCTCTCCGCAGGATATTGTGACTGAGCTGTGGGATGAATGTGTTCACGATGGATTTTCTTCTTTAAAACTTCTCCATGTTATAAAAGCAGAGAGAGAAGTTTTATTGTCTGAAATTAAAATCTTGGAGCAAAGAGTAGAAAAAACTATGTATTTGTCACTGTGGGTGTTTAATCTGTCAGCAGAAGAACTCTAGACTAAGTTATAAATTCAATTTTTTTTTCACAATGATATAAGCTCTGGCTCCATCCTACCATCTGGGTAGTCGGGCTGGCTGAGGTGCAGGTCGTTGCAGGTCCTGGCTGGGTTGTCTTGGGTGCCCATGGGGAACTTCATGCGCTCGATGTCCTGTTTGAGGTTGTTGAGGGATCCAAAGACGTCCTCCATCCCCTCCATACCCACGCCATCAACGCCGTAATCTGCCATGGCCTCGTCTCCCTGCATCTCAGCCTGCCGCCTGGTCTTTCTGCCAGACTGCTGGATGGGCAGCGGCTGGATGATATCACCAGGAGGACCCTGCAAAACGGAGGTGACGGTCAGGCCATGTCAGGCATATTAAACCTATCAACCGATATAGCAAGGAGCTTACTCCAAAGAGTGAGTCAAATATGTAGTCTGAACTGGCTCAGGTCATTATTTTAATTAGGTTAAAACCTAATGAGCTATTAACACCCAAAAATCATTGGTCAGTATTTCATCTAAAATATATCTGATATCTCCAGGGAATAAAGAAAAACAAAATGTTTGAATTTAATTTACATAAAGCAGCAAAGTTCCTTTAAAAAAGCTAAAACATCAGATCTGTTTTCTATGAGAAATTGTTCTTCTTTTGATGATTAATTATTGCTCCAGTTTAAAGATTAAAATCTTATTCAATTACCATTCTAAAGCTACAGTAACAGAGCACTTAGGTCCAGCTATAATATCAGGGTGTATTTTTATGGATTATATGACTATAAAAAGGCAACCTACAGGTGGTCCAGGTGGTCCGATCAGTCCAGGGTCTCCCTTCTGTCCTTGTGAACCCTGAAAGAAAACAAAGAATCAAAAGCAGACTAAAGAGGAGGCCCATTCTCATCAAACACATGATGGACAGTGAACTGGAAAAAAAAACAACTTACAGTTGATCCCTTGGAGCCTTTTTGTCCTTGAGCACCCTGTTGGAGGAAAGCAGAATGAAGAAATGAACAACAGCAACAAAGTGGAAAACAGAGTGGTAAAGTAAGTGCTTTTGCAACTAAAAAAAGGGACTTACAGAAATACCAGGGGGACCAGGAGGGCCGAGAGGACCTTGAGCACCACCAAGACCCTTACAGAAGGCAATGAGGTCATTCATTAGAGTGCAATCACTTCATATATATGAGAGATGGTGCTGATGTATGCACTGATTTTAAAGGCATTGCAGGTAGGCTCTACAAAATTTTTAAAACTTTTTTTGATATTCACATTTTTCAACAATGATTGCATGTAAAATTACAACTAAACTAAGTTTCTTGTAGATGTAAATGTAGATTCTGGTAGATGTGTGCCACCTTGGGGAGTTAACTAAATAATGCAAGGTTGGCGGGCACCTGTTCTTGTTGTTCACTATCAGTGGAGCCAAATGGTAAATTTAACTCTTGTCTGGTCAGGAGAAGAGCAAAAACATCCTAGACAAGCTTTCAGGTTGGTTCTTTGCTCTTCTATTGATAAAGCAAAGTTGTTCAGTTTTGATAAAACTGCTGCTATCACTATCCATGCATACCTTTTCACCGGCCACCACTGTTTACAGGCTACCACTTCTTTTTGCTCAAATGATGCTGATTGGTTCATTCACCAACTGGAAACAGGTGTTTCAGATAGAAGCTTTGCAAGATGAATAAGACGTGGAGTCTAGCCAGTCTACTGGATTTGTAAGAATCCCTTCTTAAAAGAAGCCTTGCAGGTTAAGACATGTCAACTTTATATAATTAAAATTAGTGTCATCTACATTTATGTCCTATAAAAAAAGGTTTGTAGGCTGCCTTTTTGGGCAGTGATGTCATCTGGCTGCATTTTTCTTCTTTTCACATCTTTTGGAATAAACTCAACATCATCTACATTACAATAATTTCCTCCTTATAGCCCACTTAACTCAAATACTTGGGTTTTTAAATTAGGGGTAATGATATTCTTCTCTGTGAAAGAAAGAGGATAACCTGACACACCAGATAATTGTTCCATATATCCATTGCGTAGATATATTTCACATCCATCTGGGAAATCTCCCATACAAAGTGTTTAGGAAGGACAGGACTTGTCAGAGAAGTTCTTGGAAGGTGATTGGACGAGCGTTCTGTCTGTCACATTCATGACAGGACAGTCAAAACAACAAGAAAAATTAAGTAGTAGGCATGGGCAGTTTTGGTTGTAATCTGATACTGACAGGCAGTGGAGCTTGTTGGTGGATCAAACTCATTCTGAGGAGGGTCGGAGAAGTGAAAAAACATCTCTGCCATTGGAAGTTCTCAGTGCTGTTCTTTGCTCTTTATTTAATAAATAAAATGTCAACTCTTGATAAAACTGTTGCTATACTGTAGCTACATCTGAGCTAAATGCCAGAGTGGCAGCAGACATTGCTATCGACTTCCAGTAAACTAAACCTCGCCCGTAGCAGCCTTGTTCTTCTCAAAGGATGCTAACTGGTTTGGTCTGTTTTCAGACCTGGTACAATCATTTTAGACTCTGGTTTTGCAAGATTGATTTTCCTGATGATAGACATGAAATCTAGCCAATGCATCTGCTTTGCAAGATTAGGACGAAGAACAAAACATCACTTCCCAGAATGCTTCATACAAAATGAAAGCACACATGGGAAATATACATGTTTTTAAAACTTGAAAATGTAGGATGGGATTTGTTTCTTAATACAATATACAGAATACACTGATGTGAATTTAGCTGAGTAGATATGACTTAAAATGCAGTATTCCTTTTGTAAGGATTTTTGTTTGTGTTGAATTTTGGAGCTAAATGGTACCATCCATTTTCTACACCACTTATCCCATTCTGGATCACAAGAGGCTGAAGCCAATCCCGACTGTAACTGGGCAACCAGGTATGCTTACACTCACAAGCAATTTAGAACCACAAATTAACCTAATGAGCATGTTTTTGGTTCGTGGAGGACATCATAATTACCAGAGAGGACCTGTGCATGGATAGAGAGAACATGCAAACCCTGACCAAGATTTGATCCCGGAGCCTTCTTGCTGATCACCCCTGGCCTACACCACCATGCCAGAACGGTCTCTTGCAACTATTTGCTTGTGTAAGTTGTTTTGTTTAAACCCAGAAGACCCATGCTTGATTTGAAGTCAAATATAGCTCTTATTGAGATTAGTATCCTTAAAAAATAAAAGGCTGTCTCTACAGCATGCTGCTCATCACTTTGTCTGTCACCTACCTAGCAGCCGCATCAAGATAATCTAAAAATATTTCATCTTAATCCAAATGCAGCCATTTGCTTTTGTAGACTTCAATATTAATTTCCCACTACTTCATAAGCAGCTAAAACACCTCACAGGAACTTAAAGGACAAGTTAATAATACACCTGTGATAAAATGATCCTTTCCTATCATTTCATGCCGTTCTTGCCCAGGTTTAGCCTTTAAGTGTAGGAAAGTTACACTTAACACATACATTTCTGAAACATTATAGCTGTCTCACACTCCTATAGAGGAAATGGACTATACTTTGAATTAAAATACCCTGTCTGACACAGAGACTGACTTACAGCATCACCCTTGCCACCTGCAGTACCCTGAGGTCCAGGCAAGCCTCTGTCTCCCTTCTCTCCAGGCTCACCAGGAGGTCCAATGAGACCAATTAGACCGGGATGACCCTGAAGCACAAAGAGGAGGAAATAAAGATCACAATTTAGAGACAAAAAAAACAATATTAGTTCTTATGATCTGCTTTTCTAGTTCATTACCTGCAGGTAATGAAAGATTGTCAGACTAAACAAAAAAAGCAAATCACCTGCATATTTATGCACAGACGACCTCAGCGGCGTCTTATTTCTTCATATGAATAATTAGCGTGTTTATGGTAGTCGTCATATTTAACTACAGTGGTCTGTCTCAACACCTGCTGCTGGCCAGAGTTATAGCCATCTGCTGCTGCATGCTGGCATTTAACCAATGACCATTACAAAGCTGATATTATTGGTCCTAAACATATTCATTCAGAGCATTAAATCACTGAGTGAGAGCTCCTGACAGAGCAAAACCTCCGTCTCACTGGGAGAGAGAGAGGGAGAACTGAGCTTTAAAGGCAATAGGCCTATGTTAGCTTACTGTGCAGGACTTAGATAAGGAGTATGAGGAGATAAAAGAAATCCACCATAAAGCCATTTGAGATTAACATCGTAATAATGTCTTACCTTTTCTCCCTTGTGTCCAGAGTCACCTTTCATACCAGGCAGACCAGGGGGTCCCTGCGGAGGGAGAGGATCAGATTGTCAAGTATAATGGAAAACCAATTCAAATTATTTTACACTGACAGGCACTGCAGACCCCTGCATGCATGCTGACTGTTTTTGCATTTATCTGCAGAGGCACAGTAGCAGCTCCTAAAAACAAAACTTAGAGGATGAATTTAACAATCCTTTGATTTAGTGTATTTATTTTGAGTAATCGACAGTCCAAAACAATCATGTTACTGGATGATGTATCATAATTACAAAGAAAAGCAGACCTCTAAATTAAACAAGCTAAAAAAACAATTTCCCCAATTTTTCCCTAAACAAGGGCTACAGCTACAAGCCAATCACCAAAGGAGCTGTGTTGATCTATTTGTATGCTCTTGAAATGTTTTATATAAAAAGTTACTTAGAAAAGCATTTTGGTTATTATTATTATCAAACATTAAGCCTTTAAAATTGCTGAAGTTTCCCTTACTTACAAAGACATCAAGATATAAAAAAGCAATTAAAAAGAAAGGATGATTAGCTGTACAAGAGCAGAGCTGAGCACGAATCTGCTAACCCATTCATCCTTTATCAGGGTCAAGTGGCTTATTAATTATTTATATGTATGTTAACTTGAAAAGCAGAATTCAAAATCTTTAACATTGTAAAATGTAATTTTTTATTGATAAAAAGCACTGGGTGCTTTTATTGTGATATTCTGCTTTACCTATGTGGAGTTAGGCACTTCCCAAACTTTACTTTTTGTGGATGTGAGGCGGTCCATGGATTTTTTTATGGATGTAATGTGTTTGGATTAAATCTTTTGGGAGATTTTGATCATGGAGACCCTTTCTGATGGAGCAGAACTGCCTTTGGTGAATTATGCACAATGTTGGACTTAAGCTGAAACAATATATACATTTCTTGTATTATCAAACTGTGCCACCCTGATCTCTCTCCTATGGAGCTTATACTTTCATATTAAAATCCCTTTGTCTAAATAAACAACAGGTTTGCAGGGAGGCTCCCTGATACAGTCCTGACACGGTGTTTGAAATAACACAAACACTTTTCTTTCCAAGAGCAAAAAAATTTAACTAGCTGAAATTCAGAGATAAAAAAATTAATTCCTGAGGACACACTTTAAAGTTCAAGGAAGGAGTATAGCAAAAAAAATCCTCAGTGAGGTAGGTCTATTTTGTTGCATAAACATAAAAAAAAAACTTTGAACCTTACCTTAGAAGGATAAACATCCGTATAAAATCATATTGTGCCGAAAAATACATCAGTAATAAATATCAGCTAAAATTCTCTTATCAGCCAACACAGATACCATGCTGATAATATTGTGTATTCCTTGTTATCTATTATGCTATTTTGTAAAATAAACTTTATAATGTAAAATTTTAACAGTTTTCTGTCATTTCAAGGCCAAAAGGCTTAAGGTTGTTTTAGTAAACAGTAGAGGTTAAAGTCTTTTTGACTTTTACAAGGTCTATAACTGTGCCCTTTTTCATTTTTGTTCCTGTGAAGATGAAAAAGTGTCTTACAATAGGTCCAGGAGGGCCATCTTGACCAGAAGCACCAGGGAGTCCTTGTTCACCCTGAAAATAAAAAGAACAGTATTTTTGTGGTCATATGTGGATGAGAAAAACACCAAACAAATGAAGAAATAAATGACTATTTATTTTAAGGTGCGCGACATGCTCCCTACATCAGCTGATGTAATTTTAGCTTGCACTAGTTTTTTATGTATTTCATTTTCTTTTCATAAAAAATATGATCAGAATGTAAGTAGAAGATGAAATATACATCCGTACAAAGAAAGCCCCCTAAAAAAGAAGTAAGAGAAGATTTATAAAATAGTGGCTGCTTTACAGTCATTAACTGTGTTGTGTAGCCCTGAAATGTGACACCTAGGAAAATGCTCCCATTGTTTTTAACCTTTGAGAAAATTTTACTCACAACAGGGCCAGGGATTCCACGCAGACCCTCAGGACCAGACTTTCCAGCAGGCCCCTGAGGTCCCACAGGTCCAGTTTTCCCGACAGGCCCCTCTGCTCCAGCCTCTCCCTGAAACACATCCACGTTGAGTAACCATGACACCCTTTTCATGGTCTGCAGAGCTCATACATGCAGCCAGATCAATACTTTTCTACACTGTGTTTCCATTCAGAATATAATAGGGTAGTGTGTGTATCCTTGAATCTGAGAAAACATGCTATATGTTTTTCTTTCTGCATTAAGTCCAAAAGCCAACCTCTTTGTTACCGTGTAATGTTGCATATCTTTGTATGGCGAGAACAATGCCTTGGTGCCAGCAGCACCAACAAGACCTTTATCAGACTTTATAATTAAAGCAAAGCTATTTTCAAAGCTACATTGTTTGATATTTTGCCGAATTCCTTAGATAGGAAATATTTAAGGATTAGTAACTTCCAAGCAGATCAAATGTTACCAGATCTCATCTATCATGTGCAAGCAGAAACATCACGTTTCTGTGTGTAGAAGTTGCAGACATGTCATATCGACGAGGCTCATAGGAGGAGGGGATTAAATCGTTCTGACAACCAATTAGGCCTGGATTTGACACTCAGGGATCCCAACACAGGCTTTGTCTTGTCTCCATCAAATCAGCTCTAATCCTTTACCTCAGTGTGGAGAGACTGTGCACTTTGTATATGTGTGTTTCTGCGAGACAGTCTGAGAGATGGAGAATGGCAAAAAGAACAAAAGAAAGAGCCAGGCTTTGTCTGAGATTTGTCAGGTTTTCTGTCTGTGTTTTGCTTTGAACCGGCAGATTTAGAGACAAACAATTTCTTTGAGGCTTATAAAGATTTTTTTTCTATTTGATGCTTTTCAGTTATGCAAACATGAGCATGTTATGGATTTTTACAAAGCAATCAAATCCTCTGATAGCCTCAGGAAACCCTGCTGCTCCCTCTGTGAGACTAATTTACTGATTTTCTTTTATACTCAGTCTGAGGTGAAAACATAAATGTACACCAGTGCAGGATATTAAAAGATAAGGTCCAAGAGTCTGTTATTTAAGACATTCATCAAACAGATATTTGTTTTTAATGAAAATATGTTTTATTAAACTGTTCTATTGGGTGTCAATCAGCAGAAGGACATGATCATATACACAATACTACCAACTATGGCTGTAACAGTACCTGAATGTTAAAATGATGCAGACTGAGTAAAAATAAACCAATACCAACACCTTTTTTAATATCATAAAGCAAAGCAGCAAAAATAAAAATCCTAGATACCCAATATTGAGTTAATTCTTGTTGTTAAGAACAAAAAACATGCAGGCTAACACTCCACACTCCACTGCAGCGTTTAGATAGCACCATAGTGAAACACATCCTACATATCAGTGCACTCTAGACAATGCTCTTTCTTTCTAGGGTAGGACTGTCAAAAGACTAACATTTTTTATCTCAATTAATCTCAGGATGTCTGTAGTTAATCGTGATTAATCACACCCCATGTATAGCATTTAATAACATCTCTTTAATCACTAACACATTTTTATAGACTTGCTTTTATGCGATGTCGTCTTCTTATTTGGTTTTTATCTTCTCACGGATGTTTATTTTAGTTTTTTTTTTTAGCATATTTCATTTCCTCTTAATATTTACTTGTTTTTTTCTTCCTAATATATCATATCATTTCCTTGTCCCATTTGGCTGTTTTAATCATTATAGCCTTCATCAAATGAATGCTTTTATCTCTTTTATTGCTTATCTTTTGTATACTTGTGCTATTATATAGGATTTATGTATTCATTTTTGCCCCCTTTATTTACATTTTACTGCCTTTTACAGTTTTTATCTTCTCTTTTTGCTTCTATTACTCGTTGTGTCTCTTAATCTCTCACATCTTAAATTTGGTCCTCTTGGTCTCAGCCTGTGTAGCTAGGTTTCTGCATTGCCTGGGCTCCTCTTGTTTTTATGGTAGTTATAATGTCAATTTGATACCTGCATTCTAATGATGTCTATGATATCTTAGTTGTGTGGTATGGTATGATGTCTGCACTCTGATTTTTGTCTTGTAATGGCTTAATTTGCATGGCATCAAATGATGTCTGCGTTTTTAATTGTCTCACGATGTTGAATTATTATCATGATCATATTTTTGTTTCGTTTTTTTAAGTGTTTTGTATTCTGCTGATATTGTCGGCACCATTTGTTCTGTCTTCTTTTTTTGGGTTTTGTTGCTAGTTCTTCTGTTTGTTTCTTGGCACGTCGAATCCCTTTATAAACCCAGGTTTATAATACAAATTAAGTTATTATTATTATTATTGTTATTTTTGTTGTATAAAATTCTTTCTTTTTTGTATTTAAACTGCTTGTTGTATTATAGAATTTTCCTACTGTCCTAAAGACCCTGTAAAGAGAAGATAAATCTGTATTTAGGTTTGTTGTATGACAGCCCTCTGTGTTATGAACCCCCAGGTCAAATTCAGTCAAATAAAACATCTCTTAGTTTATAAAATTAAGCTTCAAAATCATGAAAAATGAGGCAGTAGAATCTGCTCCAGGGCGGTGTGGATGTGTCTGTTGAATGAGCTGAAGCCACGCCCACTCAGGAGAAATATGGGTCTCTCAATTTAAAAAAATGCCACGATCTGAATGGTGAAGAGCACTCATGACATTGGCCTGCCACTTGACCTTATGTTGACCTTATGATCAGAGCACAGCTACCTGGTTCTGTGCCAGAGAAGAGACAAAGTCCGTTTTCTGGCTCAAATCCCTTTAATGATACTTTAAATGATCCACAGACCACTGTGGCTGATAGATTAGGCAAATTTACCTCACAGTGAACCAAAAACAGCATTTAACTGACTGTTAACTTTAAATAAAGGCAGTGACATCAACTAACAACACACTGTACTGAGATGAACGGCTCTGTGACTTTATGTTGTAGAGTTAGAGGGGTGAGGTCATGCCCCTCTGTGGGCTGGTGATGTCACCAACCCACATATTTGCCCTGCCCACATTAAACCCAGCCAGGAAAGAGGTAAAAAACTTTCTTATGGTCTAAATCCAAAATTCATGCAAATCTCAGTGTTTTCACATGCTTACAGCAGCCATATTCCAACATATCTAGTGTGTTAAGACGAAAATTTCAGATTTCACTTTACAGGGTCTTTAAACTAAGGGTGAGGACTTCTTGTTTGGATACAGGCCTGCTTTTATGAATAGACTGAGGCATTTAACATGAACTTTACCACGAAAAAGGAACTTGTTATGGACTTAAAAGAAAATGAGAACAGTTAAATAGTAAATGCTTAATAACAGAAGGTTCAGATGGCCTCTGACTTGTCCACTGAGCTGTCTGTGAGTTTCTAAAGTGAAATGAGACATTAAGGAGGAGTGGTGGACTTGTTTCACATCAGAGAGATGCTGACCTGGCTTAAGTGAAGTTTTTGGAAAGTGAAAGTAAAGCCAGCAATATAAAAAAATGACTGTACTATCTAGATAGCCCTACTTTAAAGTATTTGACTTGTATACCAAACATTTTGAAACCTTTACTTCACACAATGCGGGACTTTTCTTTAAATCCAATCCTCAGCTTTTTGGTGATATAAAAAGATCTGCTTTCATGCTACAAAGGCAGTAAAGTCAAACCACAAGCTAATGAACTGTGATGGTAGCAATGCTTCTTTTTGAAAAAATACTTTGCATATATTTTCCAATGACATGCACTTAGGAATGGAATGCTATCAATCCAGAGGTTTAAGTTCAATTACCAAACCATTGCAGGTAAGATAGACAGAGTTTGAGGATTTAAATGGCATATACATGTCTGTTTCACTTCAAGGACACAAGTTTTGTTATAAAGCACTCAATGTTTAGAAAGTTATTGATAAGAAAAGCTATTTAATTGAATACCTCACTTACTGAAATTAAAAACGTACATGTTTTTTAAATGTTTTTTGCCATTCTCCTAAAGAGTTGCCTACAAAAGCTGCCCTTGGAGAGAAAGCATGATGAAATCCAAGTCAGTATTTTCCAATTATTGAAAAGTTTATTCTATGTATTGTGGATATGTTCATTTGTTTCCTAGATGTATTTGACATTCTGACCTGCTGTGCACCACCTCCCACACTATGCCAGAAAACATTTTGTTTGACTTTCAAATTAAGCTTTTCTTTGTATCTGTAATTATGAAATAGTGACTCCTGCAGCAATTTGATCTACAACTCAAATATTAGAAATGAATCTGTAAAAGTCAGGCTAAAAGCAGACAGTTGATTACTTACCTTAGCGCCTTTTTCTCCTTGTCTGCCCTCTTGACCTGCTTGTCCAACAGGACCCTAAGGAAAAAAGCAAAGAAAGTACAATGAAGTATTTTCTCATAAATGCTTGAAATGTACATTTTTAAATCACAATATCAAAAATCATCACTCCCTGATATTGAAACCTTTGACATAAATCGATTAAAGAGAGGCTATGTAACTCTCAGGAGTAAATACTCCACCATTTGCTGACATACAGAAGTTTATTGATGCACTAATTGTTCAGATGATATACGCTCTGACCTTGAATCGTTTTAAAGAGTGAGAGATATGCAGGGAAAACATCAGCGTGAGTAAATTGCCCTACATTTCAAACATACTGAGCTAAAAGCACATCAGCGTTTTCAGCAAACAGCCTCTGGTCAAAACCTCGTGAGTGGGCTGTCATTCACCATTAGAAACCATAATCAAATAGACCAAACAAAAGCCACCGGTCTTCAATGTAGGTTATGAGCCCTGCCAACTGGGTGTGCATTAGGAAAAGTGTATTCAGGATGTGTGTGTCCACCCGTGCGTGCATGTGCGCTAATGTAGTCAAGCAGCCTCACGCATGAATGAGCACCAAACCTGAGTCAATTTGGAGGAGATATTGGGAGAGAGACTAACTTCAGAATTACCTCAGTGAAGGATGAAAACTCATATCTCAAAGTCCATTAATATGGACATGGAACTGGGGTCTAATTTGTTCTGTAGCCTCTGTCACCTGGATCTGATCCCTTGGAATACAAATTATGGCTGAAAAAGTGCTTACTATGCCACCGTTTTTAAAATGTATAACCAATCGCCTGAGCCTGCATTTTAATTCAAGCCACAGAACTGGAGGAAAAAAAGTGCAAGCTGGTCTATCTGATGCTTAGCCCAGGGAATTTCTGGCAGTGAAACACCACCACAAGTAAATATTTCTCAAAGACATCTTCATCATCAGACAACATCTCAAATAATTCTGCTTTATAGCATCCACCTAGACTGGCTTGTTCAAAAGGATTAAAGAAATGAAATAGTAAAAAATCCTCAAATAGGCTGGTGCATATATTCAAAAAAGAAAAAAAAAGGAGTATGCAAGGTCTGACTATCTTTGGGCCACTGGATTTATAGTGGACTCATCTGTTTTAGACCTCTACAGTGGGGCAACCTCAACCATGGGTCAGGAAATGATGTACATTACCCAAGCAGAATGACGTATAGATTTTCCACTCACTTTCAGAAGTTATAATGGGTGTCCATTTTAAACAACAGCAGAATTTTACATTGAAAAGTTATGGAGGGGGATAAATTTAAATTCAACACACCACAAACTAAGGAAAACTCAAAGAGGGTTAGGGTTGGGCACCCATACCCTAAAGGTTACGGTTAGGTTAAAGGGGTTAAAATTAAAAATAACACACTACAAACTAAGGAAAAACCAAACAAGGGCAAGTACGACTTCCAGTCCAATGGTTGAGGTCACTTCAGTGTAGAGGTCTACAACAGGCGAGCCTTAAATGCTCCACGATAGAGGTCTGCAGCCAGATGCCTCTCAAAATTTCTGTTTGATAGATTATTTCTTTGTTGTAACAATGCTTCTTGGCAATGAATCATATACTGCTGAAAGTCTATTTATTTCTATTCTAAATGGCGCCATATTCGTAAGGATCGAGCATTTGTGGAATGAGCAGCAGAGCTGAGTATGTGGGTTGTGCCCATGAAAAAATTGCCAGATCTTCTTTGCTAATGCCAAACAGCTTATTCTGCTGTTGCTACTAACTCTTATTTTGAGCTTCTGGTTCCACCTGAAGATTTTGCAAATTTTTCATGGGTGCAACCCACACAGTCAGCTCTGCTGCTCATCCCACAAATGCATGCTTCTTGCAAATGTGGCACCATTTAAAATGGAAATAAACAGGCTGTCAGTGGTAAAAGGTTTATTTCCAAGAAGCATTGTTACAACAAAGATCTACCAAATTGCAGCACTTTTTGTGTTATGTTTGTGATGATCTTAGGCAATTCATTTTAAATGCAAAATATAACTGTGTTCAGACGACTACTCTAAAGTTAAAATGAAACATCAAAATCACACACTATTTTAACATGGGATCACAGCAGCAGTGGTAAATGGTGTGTAATGGGTTTGCAGAATGTAGCTTATGTTAGTAGTGCTAGCATCGCTAGCCTCTGATCCTCTTTGCAGGTCAACATCAAGATTCCTGTTAATGTCGTTGTTTCAGTTATATGTGATTACAAAGGCTAGGTACAATATTATGACAATTTACTAGATCAATATATTGCTAAACTGTGTTATTTCTACGAGATTGCTACCACCATTGTTTATATATGGGTTAAAGAGCATTATGGTGGCTCTTGATGACCTGGCCATTACCACCATCTGGTCTAAGAATTTGAAATGATCGACGTTTTCTGTTGCCATCTTCTCGTTACTCTCTTTTGCCTTTCTTGAAATGGAAAATAAGATCAAATGATTTTATATATCTGGAGGCAATTTTGAATCCAAAATCTTAGCAGAAGTAAGATCTACTGCATCATTTTAAAGTTCACTCACCCTTTTGCCAGGAGGTCCTGGTACTCCAGCTTCACCAGAGGGACCTGGAGGGCCCTGAATAAGAGCAGATTAAACACTTTATTCAGTTTAAAGTCAGCAGAGATTTTATGCATAATCAGAAATCTTTAACTATAACCTCTTAAACCATTTTCTCTGACTCCATATAGCACGGTCGCCTTCAATAGAACGACTTATAGAACTGTAACGACTATGTTCTGTATATTCCATATGATTGAATAGAGGGTATGCTCATGATGTGGCCTTGTGCAGACCTCTCTTCAATCCCACTAAGAGCTATAAAGTCAACATTCAGCCTGAATGCTGCATAACAAACATGCAAACATCTATCATCCATTCTCTACACCGCTTATCCTTTTTGGGCTATCAGACATAAAAGGACAAGGGCAGAGTTAATTTCCTTTGGATAAAGGGATGAAACATGTAATAAGACTCATTTGAAATCAAATAGTTTAACTGTTAAAGCAACAAGGAGGAAATACTGTACACACCATGCAACAGGAGAATAATACAAGCCCATAGCTGGTTGGTTCAGAGAGTCTGAATGAACCCTGAAACAATTTTCAAAGTCCTGGGACAATAAATATCAAAGAAAATACAAAAGAGGAAATAAAACTCAAAGTTTTTACATGTGACACACAGTTAACAATCATGACTTGGACTTCTTTTGCATAAACTTGTTCTTCCGTCTCTTGGAGAACATAAAGTGAAAAAAAAAAATGATTTGGTGAGAAAAAACTTTCAAAATATTCACATATTTGCAAAAATGTCCTTGCACCCATTTGTATTGGCTATATTCATGCCATTATAAAAAGCAGGTCCTGTCTGCAGTGACACAGAGGGACACATCACGGGTTCTCTGTCTCTCTTTCTCTCCATTATGAGCTATTCAGTCCATCTCCTGCATGATCAAAGTGTCAAGACAAGTGCAGTTTGATACAGCATGACGCAATGATGGAGAAGCCTGCCATTGGCTGTCACGGCCCGTCACAAAACATTGCAGGATAGAGAATAATGGATGGTATTAGCTGCTAGCAGCAGAAACGAAACATGTTTTGGATAAAAAGACAGTCAATGTCACAGTTACTGGTGTGGATTTAATCTTTAAATACCCTGAAAAGTCACCAAATGTCCAGGCTCACTAGAAAAGCCTCTGTAAGAGCTATAAATGCATGGATAGCAGTAATAGAATGGCAAAATGGCAACCTCCAAGAGGGGATAAAGTAAGTGGTCTGATAAAACTGCTGCTATAGCTGCATCAATGCTAATCTCTTCACTGGCAGCTATTGTTTACAGGCTTGCAGTACAACTAACCACACTCTTAGCTACTGCCTCATTCTCCTCGAATGATGCTGATTGATCAGACTATTTTCTGCCCACAAGCATTTTACCTTCAAGCTTTGCAGGATGGCTCCAGATGATGACAGACATCAAATCTGGACAATCCATCAGCTTTGCAAAGTTGAATCAGTCCAGCCCAGCATATCCCAAGATTTAATGTGCAACAGCTCAAACAAACTGGTAGACTTTCAAACATCCAAGTTAATATCAAAAGTGTAAATCAGTGTGTTAATCACAGTTAAATAACTATTGATACTAATGCCAAAAAAAAAATCACTAAAGGAGCCATGACTCTTTGAATTAAAAGAAGCTGGTTATGTCTGCATGTTCCAGTGCTGTTTCTGAGGTTGTTTTAAAGGAGCTTAGAAAGGCGGGCCATCAATGCATACCCTTTATACACTAAGTGCCTGGTCAATATGTGTGTATTTTTGTACACCTTAAAGAATTTTATATCACTTAAAACTTACAGGTTGTCCGGCCTCTCCATCATCCCCTTTGTCACCTGGTAGACCATCAAGACCCTGAAAAAAACACACAAATTCATATGAAATGCATTTACTGATAGGTATACAGTTGTTGGAAAGAGTGTATGATAGACTGGGGGATAATTGAAGTACTTACAGCAGCACCAGGCTCACCAGGGGGACCAGGATCTCCTGGGAAGCCCACAGGACCCTGCAGACAGACGGAGACAGTGAGAAATCTGAGCTCAACTCAAACGATTTGACATCACGTCAACAAGCAGTCTGGCGGCAGACAGCTCAACTCAAGAAACATGACACAGTGATTCTGCCGCTGACAGCTTTAATAGTGCATCAGTCAGAAGCCGTGTGGGTAGCGGAGGAGCTGACGTACAGGGTTACCCTTGGGACCATCATCTCCAGAGGGTCCTCGGCCACCGGGGGGTCCGGCAGCTCCTGGAGGGCCAGTCTCTCCCTTCTCTCCAGTCTCTCCTTTAAGGCCCTGAAGGGAAAAAAATACATCACACACTTGTCAAGATGAAGACAACATACGGGCTTTGACAGTATCATGCTAAATAAGGCACGAAACATATGTGTCATCAAATCTGTCACTCTGACTGTTATCAAAACAAAACAAAACTGCCTCCAACAATTCAGGAGAGGATCCAGAGAGCTGAAAAGAAACAGCGACAAAGCTTTTCAAATCATCTGCTCTGGAAATTTGACTGACATCTTTTTCAGCCCTCCAAATAACCACATAAATAGTCTTATCATTACATTATCGTTATTTTTTTCCCCTCGTAAAAGCAGCAACAGTGTCTTAAAGAGTTGGCTGTGACTCAGAGCAGCAGTTGGAGCGTAATTACAAGCCCAGAATCGTTAGTCAGCCCATTAGAGCAGAGCCGTTCTCTTGTCGATGCCAGCGTGCCACCTTGGAAATTGACCTCGATGTGATGTGCAACACTGGCTCTATCTGTCACTGTAAACAGACACGTGGTAGCAGATGGATACATCAATACAACCTGCTGGACTCAGACTCAAAGGAGTGTGACCGTCCCCTCACACATAAGTCAGGCCAGGTCCACACAGCTGGTGATTACTGCCTAACCTGGATGAATGGCACTGTTCTGACCAGAGAGTTTTAAGATCAGGGACTTAATATTTAACCTAGCAGGTGAACACCACTGTGAACTGACTTTATGTATATAATGTGGAATAACGACATTATCATAGACCAGCCATTCCCAAATTTAAGTGTGCCGTAGCCCAGTTTGAAGCCTGAAAATCTTCCTAGGCTAAGGAAAACCCATAACATGAAACTCAAGTATTTACCTGCATTTTAAATTTCATAAAAAATCATTTAAATGTAAACACTTTGTTGGATTTAGCTGTACACGTACGTACATTACACACCATTGAACAGGATGTAGTCTTTGAAGGGCATAAACACTTGTGCCATTATTATTGGTAAATTACAGAAGCCCTTGAGGGCCATATATCCACACGTATTATTTACTCTGTTTTACCGTGATAACAGATGACCATTTTCTGGTGATCTTGACTTATCTTTGACGTTATCTCAAGATAACAGTGTATCTTTCTCATGATAATGACTTAATTTTTGTTTTCACAATGTTTGTTTCCCATGATAATGAGTTGATTTGTCCTATTATCACAGGAAAACAGAGTAAATAATATATGTGAATACATGGCCTTAGGGCTTCTGTAGTAGAAAGGTTAAGAAATTAAAGGAATCATTTGGGTGTATTAAATGTATTAATTCTTATTTTATCAATTTAAGATAAATGTCAAGTGTTCAATTATCCAAATTATCTAAATTCAGTTATCAAGTAACAAATGCACTATTTTCCCATTTTTTCTTCACTAAGCTGCATTTTCTCTGAATTTTATGATTTTCTAACTCTATCTTTAATATCAGCCATGATAAAATAATCTTTTTAAAATAAATTAGTTGTTTTTCTATAGACATGAGCAAATGTGTTTTAATTGAAATAATAATAATAATAATAATAATAATAATAATAATAATAATAATATGGAGAATAAAATGAACAGAGGATAATGCATTTTCTTGTAAAATTAACAAAACATGTGATGGAGTTGACAATGGGGATACAAAGTGACTGCTTGAAGTAGTTTTTTGACCAGAATAATTGCCTCAATTAAGCCTCAGGATTATGGCCCAAATCTATAAAATCATTCAATTTAAACCATTTGTTATTTCTAAATTAAAAAATGGTGCGATTTGGACTTTAAATGGAAAAAAATGATTAAACAGAACTAAGATACGTTGATATTTCCTTCAGAAAATATGCGCATCATAGATTTTTTTCGGCACGTTTTTTCCATACACACATTTCTGACCCATTGAAAATGGTTCTGCTACCCATTCTTGAGTCCTGATCCCCCAAAGAGAACCAAGGAACTAAAAAAATACATAAATACATATACTATATGGGTATTTTTTTTTTTTTTAATGCAGAGTAGTAGTAACAATTGAAAATAGGACTGAGCCAGTTACATAACTAGGATAGTGTTTGTGGAGTCAAAAGTATAACAAGACACCACTGTTTGTACTGTTTCAATCAGGCATCTGCAAAGCAGCCCAAACTTTCCTTTTAAAATTCATCTCTTGAAATGTACTCTGTGACTCTGCAAACTCTGGTAATGCCTCTGAAGATATTAATCAGGAATAAGCGGGATGCAGTTGGCTTAGTATAATGTCTAACATAATGCCACAAGTCAATTTAACTCCAGATAAACCACGACAGGGCTGATATTGGCCACTTCCAATGATAAGCCAGTGCATCTGTGCATCCTCTCTTAAAATTCAAATATATAAATTTGTTTTTCACCTGAAGAAACAGAGAAAGTAAACATATAAAAGACTATCAATCTAAGGGATCTGCCATTTTATGGGGGACTCAGTTGCGTGTTTTGGTAAATGGAAAGGAGCTATATATCAGTGCATAATGCAGGGGCATCTTGCTTATCTCTAAATGCAGTCATTGGTCATTGCTGCTAATGTTTTGACATTTAACAACTTAATTTCATCATGATTTTTTTCCTTGCCTTACACAAACAGACTGACTTTTGCCTTCACCAGCCTCTCACAAGAGGAGGAGGTTAAACGACAGCACGTACAAACAGTGGAGGTGTGGAAATATGCCTGAGCTAATTATCTGTTGTAAAGCCCTCAGGTTGCTAGCACAGCTGAACATCAGCCTACAGTAACATGGAGGTGAAATACTCAGGAGCTAGAGCAGCCCCCACAGCTGAAGTGTCACATAAAAACACAACTTATTCTGCTGAACTCTTAAGTATTCACAGGCAGACTGGTGAAACAGAGAAGACCGAATTGTATTAAAAATGCTGTTTAAAGATGAATACATCTTCTTTTGTACATATAAAAAACACAATCCTGAAGGAGTACTTACACCAATACCAGGCTCTCCAGGTGATCCTGGGTTGCCAGCCTCACCAGTTTCTCCCTGTTTAATCACAAAGAACAAAATTGGATGAAAATGTGCCAAATCAAATAGTTCTTCCTGAGTAAAAAGAATTAAACAACCTTTAAAATAAAGTTAAAGCTTAGTCAAGAAATACTGCTGAAATACTGGGAATGTATTCTTACCTTCTCACCAACACCTCCCATTGCACCAATACCACCGGGAGGACCTTGTGCACCCTGTGGATGAATCACAATGAGGACAGACAGAAGTTACCCTTAGGAAGGTCGGGTTGGTGAAAAACTTTTTTTTTCTAGACTTGAACAGTCACATAGTCAGACAAAGTCCGAACTTACATCAGCTCCGCTGGGACCCTGAGGACCTCTGGGGCCGGGAGGACCAGGTGGACCCTGTCAGCAAAAGTAGAAGTTGTGATAAGTACAGAGGAATTCCAAAATCACTTATTTATTCATTACAGAGGTCATCTTAGATATGTTATGCACCCTAATTTCACTATAAAAATGTTGGCTCTTAAGTTATCAGGCTCATTTGGCTTAGATAATCAGGAAAAAAAAGGCTATTTTTGGCTTTCAAAATAAAGAACAGCAGTGATATACAGCTATGGCTGAAGAAAATAGCCATAAAACAATCACAGATATACTTAAATATAATAATATGATACACAAAAGCATAGAAATAAACAGTCTCTCTTCTGGTTTAGAAAGTACCATTATGACTGATACACAACTGACAAGTACAGCCAAGAACGTCCAACATAATTATGTAAATGTATGTAAACCATGTGAATGAGTGGAACTACGTTCACAAGGAAAAGTGCAGAGATTTTTCCATATAATTACTGATATATCATCCTTTGGAAATAAGCAAAACATAGCAGTCATTCCAGTTAGAGCCAAATCAGTGATATAGTAAGTGAATGAAGTGAAGAGTTAATATCAAACAAAACTTTTCAGCCATTCCGGGAGTGTTCTGTTTGACGACTCCTGCTGTGTAGCTAAATCAGGGTTTGTTTCTGATCACTGCAGCTGTGTACTGCTGTGTGCAATGCATGGCTTGATGGCAACAGTCTTAAAGCCTATTATATGTAGCACCCAGTCTCAAATGATACGAGGAAAATAAGCAATGCTCAAATAACCAGACATGCCACATAGACTGTTTCACATGCACGGCATGAGAATGTGCAGGATAAACACTGTCAAATTCATTAAAGGCTGATCAGAGTGACAAAACTTTAACTGATGTAGGTGTGCACTGGCACTGCCTAGAGCTGCACTATCTTATCACAATTGCAATGTCCGGCTGTGCAATTACATAATCTTATAAAAGGATGCAATTATTTCTGTATTAAGTTGCAATTAAAAGGCTTGCAGAAAGGTGTTTAAGTTATCAGTAGTGCCTCTACTGCATTTTCTAGACGGACCTTGTAGTATAATACATTTGCACATTATTACCATATTGTGCAGCACAAGCACTGAGGACGAAACCACTTAATGGAGCTCCACAGGTAGCTGTTGTCATGTCTGTCCATGACTCTACCCCATCAATGGAACAAGTTTGCAGATTAAAATCTTGCCAAAGTCGATTGGGAAATTAGCAAAAACATCTTTTCCAGCAAGAAAATCTTTGTGGTTCTTTGCTCATTTCTTAATAAAGAAATGTTGTCCAGTTCTGATAAAACTGCAGCTATAGCAGCATCCACGCTAATCTCTTTACAGGCTTGCAGTTGCTTCAACTAAACCCCGCCCACAGAAGTTTTGCTCTCCTTAAATGACACCAATTCATCAGGTCATTCTCTGACCAGTAACAAGCATTTTATCTTGAAACTTTTCAAGATGGATTGACCTAAAGAAAAACATGGAATCTGACCAATTCTTCAGAGCTGAGCTGGGCCTAAAAAATACAGCCTGTGCATGCTCTCTCTGTATTTATGAGCCAAAGCCTGTAGATGTAAACCCAAACTGATTTTAATAACTTGGTTTTAATATTCAAGTTTTAAACTGCATTTCTGAATTGCTTAATGACAAAATTCTGTTTAGATGAGATCATAATAAACGCAAAACAGAAGCATGCCAGTTACAGACATGCAGACATCACTGTGTGCTGAACTGCAGGGCTTTTGGGAGAGCACAAGCTCGATAACTAATGGCTTCACTGATAAGATGAGCTGCATCACACCAGATGATGAATTGAGGTATTTGCTTATTGTTCCTTCACCTGAAATTATGCTGCTGTTTCTTTCTTTCCAACCTTCCCCTGTGTGTTTGCAGGGCAGAGCTGGCTGCCAGTACCACTTTTTAACAGCTTTTCTCCCTCATTTACCACTATAAGAAAACTTTTTAAAATACTGCTTAATTCAACAAACATGCTTTCTTATGGTTTTTCCCACATCTCATAAGTTTTGCACCGGGTCTCCACCAGGGGAAGTTGTTCTGAAGCTGAGAGATTGGAAAAAAGTGGAAAAACTAAGAAAAATATGGAAAAATAAAATTTATGTGTGTCTCTGAACATTTTGACTCCCCTTCAGCCCTACCTGGCCTGGGCCCAAGGGTAGAGGTGGGGATCCTGGCATGACCTGGTTCTGAGCTTTGGGCAGCATTGGGCCGGGCCCTGGCTTACTCTGCTTTGCAAAGCTAATGTTCAATATCTCTTAAAGGGAATGGTTTTGCTATGTAGCTCACAGTTTTTATGTCATTCTGCTGTTCTTCAGTTTTCTGAACATTTTTGCAACATGATTTTCCTGAATGTAAACTAAATCAAGACTGCATACTTGATGGTATCTAATGATTAACTTCAGCTTAATCTGACTGGATGAGAATTGCATGAAAGCCTGCACTGTCATTGTTAAGCCTTAATCTTCTGGGTGAAATGTATCCATGCTAAGTTAGAAAGTACATAAAACCATTTTTGAAATAAATTCAGGCTTTTGTGATGTATTTACTACAAAACTATTGCAACAGTTAAGCAATTCATATTAACTATGCAGCCTTTTAAAAAGTCTGGTATTCCTGCATGAACCAAGGCCAGAAATCTGAAAGTGACAGCATATAAAAGCTTGAGTGTCTATTTAACCCAGGCATTAGTGTCATTCTATTGATGCCACCTTTACAAAATCATAATGCATGCTTTTTTTCAAACTATTCTGAGTCAATTTTTTGTTTTCTGTAGCTTAAGTGACGAACTTGTTAAAAAAAAAAAAAAAAACCCACATACTGAACGGGAGCGGAGTATGCAAAGTTTTCCACCAGCACAAATGTTGTCTTTGTTTTCTGTCAATCCATCTTCCACAGACTTCTGAAGCGTCTGTCAAGAGCCTGCTGGAGTTGCCAAACTCAGCCACCAGCCAAAACTTCAGAACAATCAGCACAATTTCCCACCTCGCTGGGTTGTACGTGAAAACAATGCGAATGGCTGCAACAGAGAGAAATCCACACTCACCATTGCTCCGACGTCTCCATTCTCTCCTTTCTCACCGGGGGGGCCGGGCAGACCCTGTGAAGAAGAAGAAAAATATTGCTCTGAACAAAGCAAAAAAAACGGTCATGTGCGGCAACACCTGAGACAAAACGGCACATTAAATAATCCACAGACGGGAGCATTAATACATTTGTGCAGCTCATTAACAGGTTCTTTTATGTGATGTGTATTGAGCAGCGGGGTTGAGGATGTAGCGCAATGGAGGACGCATTAATACAAGCTGAACCCCTGAGTGTAAACACACAATTAGTCAAAAGGGACACCTATTGTAATTAAAGGGTATGGGAGGCTTGGGTATAATCAGACTGTGTAAATTACAGGCTGGGAGCCTCATCCATCCACGTCCACAGGAAAGTGGAAACAAAGGGGGCAGAGCAGGCCATGCTTATTATCCACTTTTGAGATTCAGTCATGTTTGACTCTAACAGTTTGAATATAACTTTGGTGTAGCGCAGCAGCATGAAGCAGCTCTCACTTTCTATTGTAGCGTCTTGTTTATTTCCATAATTACAGATATTTGTTGTGCTAGTTATACTCATTTGATGGAGCATGCATAATAAAAGAAGGTGGGTGGAAAGCAGCGGTAATGATAAGTTGCTGCAAAATCACAGTGACATGGATATCGATCATTGAAATCACATATGTGTACTTTCAGCCCATTTTGTTGATTTACTGTACCTATGAAACGGCAGAAAAAGCTCATTAATAACACCTTCTGATGGGGGATTCAGTCACTGTAATAAAACACAGCCGTGTTAAAATTAGAAAATAAATAAAGCATCAACTTATCTCATGTTTAATGTTTGGATGTGACAGCTTTTGATGAATGCTTGGCTCCTTTTTAAAAATGTGTTCTAATGGATTACAATGCTAGATTAACACCCACCTAATACAGTAAATACCCACGTATCAGTGCTGATCAATGGGATTGGCACTCCCCTTTATTTCCACACTAGCCTTGAAGTATAAGTACACTCTGGTGTAATCACATCTTACATTTACTCTCCACTACGTCCACATCTTAACCTCTTAATTGGAAGTATTCGTCAGCTCAGTGAGGACACCAATATTCCAAGGCAAACACAGCTCCAAATGATGGAAGCCTTTCAAAGCAGAGCCATTCATTCCCCATAGTCAAAAACCATTAATGCTGCAGATAATTGCACTGAAGAGCTGAGTTCGCAGCGGCTGCTGCCATCTATTGAAGGGCAGCCTAGCCAAACATAATTAAAAGAGTGGAGATGGAGTGCATTATGCCCAATTAAAAGCCAATTGCACTTAATAACAATGTTATCTAACCCTATTGACCAGCAGGGCTTCGCTCTAATTTCATCCTCAGAGTCCTTGGTTAATTGACTCTGAAATTTTCCTGAAATATGCTGTTTTTTATTCATTGCCACCAAAGCAAATCTTTTAGAATTAAGCTGATTGGTGAAATGATCAAATGCTTTGCCCTTCTGCTCACACGCAGTTTTGAGGGGAAAAAAAGAGCAAAGTAAGCTGAGCAGTGGTCATGTAAAGATGAGATACACATGCTGTTATATACAGCAAAGGTTCAGTAAAGGGAAACTTCAATCTGCATCATTTTTGATTGTTTCTTAAAGGGAGACATGATTTAATTTTGGGGGACGGGGGGTCCCTTTATTGGATAGGACAGCTAAAGAGAAATATGGGAGGAAGACCTGCTACAAACAGGTTTGGGATTTAAACCTGCAGCCAGTGCGTTGCTCATGGACGCCTGCTCCAGGGCATGTACTGCACATATATGTACTGTGTAATCAATATTATGGGTTCAGGAATAATAGGACTCCTTCAACTACACTTCTTAATAATAGTAATAGTAATAGCAACAATAAAGCTTTAGACATATGGAACAAGGTGAGTGGCAGTCATGTGGTAAATCAGTTAACTACTATGAATAAAAGGAACTGACATGAACAAATCATATGGATAAAATCCCACCAGTTGAAGATTAGAGAGGCGTCTGGCTGCAGATTATTCATCTGTGACACAGTATGTGCTGATAATGTGCCGATACAACGCATTTCAGTTCTAGATTTTTTCTTCAAAGTTTAACTTTATTCATCAACAAAGTCTAGAATGAAAAAAACACATTGCAAACTTAAGAGACTAGGCAACAGCAAAAAAAAAAAAAAGGAATATTTAGAACAGCTTAAGCTTTGTTAGCTTTAGCTAAAGCTAATGTACCTATGTTACCTATGTAATTAACATTACTACACAAGCCAGTGTAACTGAGTTAACTTTAGCTATGTGAGCTGAAGCAAACATAGCTAAAGTTAACATAGCTACAAAGATAACATATTTACGCAGCTTACCTTGCTGCTTTGTGAGCTTAGCTTTAGCTATGTTAGCTATGTAGCTATGTTATCTATAGCTCAATTAGCTTTAGCAATGTAGCTAAAGTTCCCTTAGCTACATAGCTGCTTTGTGAGCTTAGCATTAGACACATTTTCTATGTAGCTTTGTTTGCTATGTAGCAACATTTGCTATGTAGCTATGTTATCTATGTAGCTTACGTAGCTAGCGGAGCTGTAGGTAAGCAAAGCTTGCTGTCTTAGAATGTTTTAATCGAAGACAGGTATTTTCATGTAAGTGGACTGTTACCCAACTTTATTAAACTATTTTTAATCAGATTTTTCTGGTTAGGCTTTTAACGATGCACTTTGGCATCCTACCCCTTACCTTAAACTGGAGTTTAATCTGATTTTATTTCAAAAGTTTTGGCTTGTATTTCTGTTCTGATAGAGACAGCCACTCGGCACAACAGTCTGTGAGAGTGGCTGTCAGGGATGAAGGGTCTCCAGCCCAGACTAGTGTTTGAAGATTAAGAATGGGGTTCCCCAAGGTTCAGTGTTGTGCTCACTGTTTTTGTTTCATACATCAATACAATGTGTGAAATGTCCAGTACACTAAAGCAGTTTTAATTGTAGATAATACAAATGTTTTTTTTTTCTGTGGGAATAACCTGAAAACCTTTGGATGCAAGAAAATTAATCTAAAATGCTCAATAATTCACTAATCCTTGAATATTGCCCTACAACACCATGAGACAATCACATTTCTTGCGAATGCACTTGGACATACGGCTCAAAGACTTCTCTAGAAATACACTGGAAATTCTGAGTTTCACAGGGTTCTACTGGAATTTATGCAGTTATAGGTCCAGAAAATGACTTACGACAAATGGTTTGTATGTGTTGAAAGCAACACTGATACCTAATAAGGCCAGAGACTGGAGTGTGTTTTATACAGTTTTGTAAACCTAACATAAACAATGAAAAGTGTTTTGATTCAGCTATGTGGCCGACCACACAGCCTGCTCAATGTAAAAAAACATCATCAGTGATGTCTACATTTGTTCCAAGGTAAGGTGACATGGTGTTAGCAAAGTTTGCTGCAAAGTAACAGGTATCACCTCATGGATCAAGTAAGTAACATCACATATAGCATCCCCTTACAGCAAACTTTGCTATGTTACACCACCTCAGGCTTGCTTATTGTTGCTAATGTTTTGGCAAACTGCATCTTCATAATGTTAGCTTATCTTATCTTCTTTTCTACTTCGTGTCTTTTTGATATCAGTGTTAAATCAAGAAAATAGCTGTAGCCAACTAAATACCATCAATGTTACTCTGAGCAGTTCAATTGGTTTCATTCAATCCTTTTACATTTACTTATAAAGAACAGAATTTACAACTAAATGATGCTTTTGTTTTGCTGTTTTCAAGAGGTTTGAAACAGTGAAAAATATTGAAAATGAACAGTTACAGGATGATTGTCGATGCAAAACTAAATGTATAGTTATGTGCAATATTTAGCTAAAGTCAGCCATCAAAAGCTATCTTTTATACCTCATAAAGTAAAGTTATATCCAGTGCCAGGTTTAATTGCTTTTTGTTGTGATGGGGGAAACATGTTATATCTTTTCCTGAAAGCCACTGGGTCATTTCAAAACAGAAAAATGCTTCTTATCTTTGCTGGATTCCAAGAAAGCACTTCAACTTAATGATCCACCACCATTAAAAATAAGACAAATGTTCACAGATCAGTGTGTGTCGAAGTGGAAAATAAAAGCGTGGGTTATTTATTGATAAAAGCTACAGTCCATGTGTAGGCAGAGGGACAAACAGCAATACAAACAGACCTTTTATAGTTGGATTCACAGTAAAATGTGTTGTATCAAAAGCTTCAGCCACTCTCATTCCTCTATGAAATATGTGTTGTTCTATGTGTGTTGAATTTACACATTAGAAAAATACAAAAATATCAGATTGAGTACAGGTTACCTCCACAGCTGGTCCCTTATTTGGGCCTGTGAGCACTGCAGGGAAGGAGTTTACTGCATGATAATGATTCGGTCTGAGTATAAAAAAAAACAAAACAACGGCAGCCTCCCCTCCACCATTAACACCGCGGCATGATGCCAAATGCAAAATGTTTGCGATGGTGATGGATTTTTAGCACTGCCAATGCTGGGGAAAGTCCTTGAGGGTGGAAAAAGCATTATTTGCCCAGGAGCTATACAAAGTGTTATTAGGAGCTGAGGCTGCATTAATAAATTACGCTCTGTTTGGATGCAATGTAAATGATGTAAGGAGAAGTGAAATGTTGTCGTTTTAAAGAGCATGAGGACTCATTCTGCTCTGGCTGGGTTTGACGGAGGGGGAGAGCGATGAGTCTACCTACTAGGCTGCATTCAACGTGATCCAGAAGTCATGTGTTCATAAAAGGAGTATAAACATGGAAGGATGCAGATTAAATCTAGACTCACTTGCAGTCCGATGGGTCCTGGCAGACCGGGGAATCCTCGGGGTCCTTCGTCTCCTTTCTGGCCAAACATACCCTGCTGTCCTCTGGGTCCAGATTCACCATCGCTGCCCTGTGGGAGGTCAGAGCTCATTAAAACTCGACATCTTTATTCTGATCCAAGTTGGCTGAAGTTTTAGCAAACACAAGTCCAAAAACATTGATATCTGTGTAGATTGTTCCTTTTTTTTTAACTTCTCTGCCCCGTTAATCCTTTTCAAGGTTATGGAAGAGTGTATTGAAGCTCACATAGCAGAGGAGGAGTCCATGCCTCTACTCAAACATAGATTAGGGCAGATTAATGCCTCTCTGAAGGTCATTTTATGGCTATTTCATCCATCCATCAAACCTCCACACCCACATATTTTTGCTCAGGGCCATTAAAGAGGCTGGAGCGCTTCCCAGCATGCATCCTGGACAGGTCAACAGCAGAGACTATTCCAAAGTGAAAATGGACTTAGCCTCTTGGTCTTAAAAGTGGAGGTAATGTGGAAGGGCTTTGAACCTGCATGTCACTGATGGGTGTTCAGCAGGGGGTGAATAAAACTGCTATCAATAAAAAGTACATAGAAAATATAGAAAAATGACCAGAATTCTATGTTTATTCAACTAAACAGCAAACATTTTATTGTAAAGTTAATGGTCTATTAAGTCTTCTTAATAAAGTCTTACAAAGTTATGTTTATTTATCAAAAAATGGTATACATTATACAGTTGAATGACAATACAAATGGTTATACTTTAACACAGGCTACCAGTGATATGGGGCAGAGTAAAAATTTTTTTTTGGGGGGGGGGTAGGGTGGCTTAACTAGGACAAGGCTGTGTGCCTGTGCACATATTAGTAAAAATATTTATCTACGCTTTTTATTTCTAGTATTTAAATCAGTTTGAATTATGACCATTAAAGCTCCCATGAGGAGTTTTCAGAGGGTAATGAAAGAGACCAAAATAAATACCTCTGCCACTACATGACCTATAAAAGAAACCAGATCATGTTTGGCAAGATTTTAATCTCCACACAGTCATTTCTGAGACCTTTCATCACTGCCACAGGGTAGGTGTCAGATAAATTACAGTTAAAGCACCCTGCACAAGCAATCTTTGCTCACAATTCCATGACAAACCCTCAGAGTGGGAGTTGTTTTTGAGTGTTAAATTTGACATAAACACAGTAAACTTAAGATAACTTATACAGGAAATTACAAGTCACATACATGTTCAGAAAAAAATCAGCAAAGAGGTTTGGTTTTGTCCACATGGGGGCGCTAAAATCAATGCAAATGGAATGTAACACTCAGGAACCTTTAAGTTAAATACTTATAATTTTAAATAGTTCCATATACATTTCATGGCTTGTTTATTAGAGGGTGTATACTAAAAGGAGACAACTAAAATTATCAATAGAAGAAAATGTTTCTGAAAAGGATAGAAAAATAAACCCCTAGCACTCTGAAACGAGGCCAAAAAAAGGTTAACCCTTCATAAGGCACTCATTGAAATACTTGGAGATTCTAAAATTTAAGCCCAAGAATATTGTTGCTGGACATCCCAAGAATTTTGTTCTTTTGTCACTTACCAGTATTTTTTCATTTTGGGGAAACCTGGGGTTAACAAAGTAACAAAGTAACCATACACAAATCTTTGCCCTTTAATGGGCAATATATAGTCTACTACGATGTTAATAATAGACAATAAACACATATAGAGTCTAATAAGTATTCATTTTCACACTGAAAAGTGATTTAAATTAGATTCTGGTTAGACATGACTGGCCACAGAATACTGTATCAGTAATGGCGGTAGCACCAGTTTTATCTTATAATTCCAACAGGACACCTACAATAATCACAAATGTTGAATAACTAAGTGAGTTTAAAAAGTGATGACGCTTACAGTAAATATGAAAACTGATTTATGCCATGTACACAGAATAAAGCTGTTAAACTGCTGTGACTAAAATCACACACATCTCACTATTTATACCACTTATTTTTACTTAACTATTCTACCAGCAAACATAAAAACATCACAAATACTAAATGTCTAGAATAATATAAACAGAAATAAGTAAAAACAAAACTGATATAAATCACATAAAAAAACTATTAAAAGGTTATATAACTGACAAAAATTCACACCTATTTTAATAATTATACCTTATTTACATCTAACTATACTACAGAGCTCTATTTACCTATATATAATGAGTTACTAAAAATCTCTTAGTATGGTTGCTAGATGAATTTGCCCTACAATTCAACATAGACAACATTTTACATCCATAAATCACTTAAATTGCAGTGATTGCTAGAAATCCTATGCAAACAAAACCTGCCATGACATTTAGCACAACTATTTACTTTGATAATGTGAAAGTTTCATCAACTTATCATGGTTAGTTAGGATTTTTCAGCCATTTGTTTGTGCCAAAAAGATTTTTGAGTTCAGACGGAAACAGGAAACAACTGATTGGCTGGGAAAAATCACTCATGATCAACTGTATTACAGACAGCTCGTCACGTTTCCTTGCCCCATAAAAGGTTAACATGAAGCCCACCTCTGTAGAGGCTAACAGTTTATCATTGTGAAGGATTTCGGACTCTACTCACTGGATGCCATTGTTGAGAGTGTTTTTTATACCGTTCTTTGAATGGACCCTTTCATCCAAATATGGCCACTAATAGTTCTTAAAACAATATTGCGACTGCAAAAGCTGCCCACATTAAGGGAATTCACCGAGAGACATCAGTTATCTTCTTTTATATTTGTTTTATTTCCCTTCTAGTCTCTACTTGGTAGTCTCTCTCAGTGACTTTGCATTACTAGAAATTTGCTCTCACATGCTGTTTAGGGGTTTTGAGTGAGCCTGCAGATCCTTCAAGCAGGGAGGTCTATTAATCTATTTGGAGGAAAATGCAAACAAAGGTGGACACTGGTGAGGCAACAGTTTGAGCCACTGACCCACTGTGCTTCTACCTGGGGACACATCAGCCAGATCACTTCAGCTCCTAATCAAGGGATCAGGATACAGTGAGGCATAGCTACAGGGTCATGGTACAGAGAGTTTGCGAAAGATGCTGACTAAATGTGTGAAGCCAGCGATGCACAGGGCTACAGAGGATAGAGGAGGGAGACTACAGGGAAGGAGTGAAGTGCTGACAAACTGGGAGTTTTCAGTTCAAACACATGTCAGCACTTGAAAGTGCTTGTGGAGCTCTCGCTGAGCCCAGGGACATGGAGGCAGCCTCAGGCTCTGGTTCTGAATGCAGAGCAGTTTAGGGAGGGAATGTTGGGTGATTACAGGTAGCACGAGTTCAGCTTTGAAGTGAAGAGCCAGAGACAAGGTGGACTAAAGTTGAAAGAGGTTTTAACCAAAACACGTCACAAAGCTGACAGCCACAATGGCCCCTGGGGGTGATTGGAAACAGTAATTTGAGTGCCTGTGGCATGCTTGAACTAAATTCTGCATAATCTGTCACTCCTAAAACACATTGTGGATAACCTGTGTTGCTATCATTTCATTATTTTCTGACACAGACCTGGCAGTGAAGGTCTTTGCTTGATGAAATTGGATGAACTGTTGAAACAGTGGGAAAAGCCTGGCTCTCATCACTGAAATAGGAAACCTTTTTTTATTATACCTTTCCTCCCAGTATTTGTAAAAAGATCTAAAATGACCACATTAATGATTTGTGTCATCTCGAGCCCACCTGATAGTCAAGTCAAGTCAAGTCAAATGATAGTGTGTGGGTGGTGATTTTGGGGCTTCTAACAGCTCTAATTTTATCATAGCTATTTTCAAAAATGTACCATTAACATTTCTGGAACATTTCAGACACCTTGCTCCTGAAAGTTCCTCGTTCAATAATGATTCTCACAGTGTGGAGTTTTCTCTCTCTGAGAGGTTGGGTGGGCTCATCAGCAGGTACACCACGATAGTGGACGCTATAATCCTTCTTTTCCCTTTTCATAAATCTCTGATGAATGAGTAGCAGTGAGTATGAACAAAAAGCAATCTACAGTGCAAACACCCACAGTTCCACAAGTGTCCACCTGAGACTGGCACCAAAGACCCTGCAAGTCGCAGTTATACTCATGTTAAAATGGCCATTTTTACAGCAGAAATATACATGTTTACAGCTTGGTTTAAAATCTAATTTGGTTTGAATAGCTCATGTTCTTATAGGCACCCTTCCTAAAGGAAAAGGGGTCTGCTAGCTTTAGCTATGTGAGCTTTACCAAACGCAGCCAATGTAGCTACATAAATAGTGTGCCTATGAAGCTTACATAGCTGCTTTGTAAGCTTAGCTTCAGCTATGTTAACTATGTAGCTACGTTATCCAAAGCCAAGTAAGCTTTAGCAAGTGTAGCTAAAGCTAACTTAGCTTCTTAGATAACAGATATGTAGCTTACATAGCTGCTTTGAGAGTTTAGTTTCAGTTATGTTAGCCGTGTAGCTATGTTACACACATAGCTACGTTAACTACAGCCACATTATCCAAAGTCAAGATAGCTTTAGCAAATGTAGCTAAAGCTAACTTAGGTTCTTAGATAACAGATATGTAGCTTACATAGCTGCTTTGAGAGTTTAGCTTCAGTTATGTTAGCCGCGTAGCTATGTTACACATATAGCTATGTTAACTACAGCCACATTATCCAAAGTCAAGATAGCTTTAGCAAATGTAGCTAAAGCTAACTTAGCTTCTTAGATAATATAGATATAAGGCTTACATAACTGCTTTGTGAGCTTAGCTTAAGCTACATAAGCTATGTAGCTCTGTTAAACCTGTAGCTACATTAACTATGTAGCTACATTTTCCAAAGCCAAGTAAGCTTTAGCAAATGCAGCTAAAGCTGCCTTAGCTTCTTAGATAACATAGATATGTAGCTTACATAGCTGCTTTGTGAGCTTAGCTTCAGCTATGTTAGCTAAGTAGCTATCTACGTTAACTATGTAGCTACATTATCCAAGGTCAAGTTAGCTTTAGCAAATGTAGCTAAAGCTAACCTAGCTCCTTAGATAACATAGAAATGTAAGCCTAGCTTTAGCTTCATTAGCTGTGTAGCTCTGTTAGCTATGTTTTTACAGCTTTCACAGCTAAGAGAGCTACATAAACTATGTTTGCTTTGTAAAAATGTTTTCATGGAGGATACGCTTTTTTCCTGTAAGCCGTCAGTCTACTTAGCTTTGTAAAACATTTTGTTTCAGGTTTTGCAGGTCAGGTTTCTAACATTTAAGTTTTAATATCCCTACTGTTTCCTTAACCCTTACAATACTCTAAATGGAAGTATAATCCACTTTTATTTGAAAGTTTGAGTATCTGAGTGTTTTCTGTTCTGAGATATAAGGTGTCTCAGATAAAACATCTGTGAGAGTGGCTGGCATAGATGAACGGTCTGCAGCCAGACTGCTTTGACAGAGGTTTTTTTTTTGTTTTGTTTTGTTTTTTTACATTCAAATCTGGTGTATTAGCTGCACTATTAAAACCTATTTTTAATGATGAAAAATCATTTTAAAATGTTAAAAAAGTCTACTGATGCAACCCATTCACATTGTATTGCAAGCAGCCTTAGACTGCTCAGATTATGCTGGAATACATAACCACACAGAGCAGAGCAGCAGGATTTAGCACCACTTGTTCACTGCTTCCCTCCGTCGTTAGGTCATAACCGTGCATTTAAAGAAGCAGGGAGTGTACTGTTAAAGAAATAAACCTTATGGAGCACTAGATTGACCAAAAACACTGAATAAGGACAACATGATGCTTTTTTCCCCTTTTATATCAAAGCTCAGTGTAATTGGACATGATGACATCCTTTTACCAAAGAATGGAAGGAAGCATACTGGTGAGCAGAAAATAATCTAAAACTGCTTCCTTGCATGTGCAAAGATTAGACTGGTTGCCAGCTGTTCAAATGATGTTAACGTTATTACCCCTCTGACTTGCTCACTGTATATTTTCTTGCTGCATCACTCACTAGCTCGCTACTAGGGAGGAAAAAATCCAGGCAAAGTTGGGTTGAAAACTGTGTTTGCACATGAAGATCATTCCAAAGACTTAGGGAAATTTTCACGTGTGCTGCTTAGACTCCGGACTCTACAATGGTTTTGGAAACATCAGACTCCCTTGGGTGCAATGTCCATCTGGTCAAAATGCTTCAAGGGAATAATATTCTATCACTGTCTTCTAGAATAGATGTTTTTTTATTCTTGGACTTCTTAAGTGTTTTCAATAAGAACTCAAAATATGTACACGCTTCCCCTATTAGTTTATCCTCAAGGCAAAAGTGGGCCAGGATTGTTATACTGAGGCCTGAAACATCCATTAATACTCTTGTTATTTTACATATCTTACTTTAAATATAAAGTCACAGCAATTTAAATTTGTGTAAGATAAGGACAAGAGTTAGCCAGATAACTTGCACAGGCAGGCATGATTTGGCCAACAGGAGCCAGTGGGGATCGCTGTCATAGTAACTTGTATCCTGTCTGTATGCAGAGTTCCATCTTCAACATGGTTTATCTCCAGCTGATGGCCCTCACCAACTGAGTCTGTTTCTGAGGTGAAGTGCAGCACAACCAGCTGGATCAGCAGCTTGATCATGACATCAGAAGTTGAAGTAGGAATAAAGAGAACAATATACTGTATATGTAACATTTACTTTGCCTCTACTGGGCTGATTTACTTTTCTGTTGCTTCATGTTTTGACCCATTGTCCATAAAGTGCTGGGAGATGAGATCAGTAGTCTCTACGTGGTGTTAAGCTTTAAAATTGACCAGAGGGTCAAGTTTGCAGTATTTCCGAGGCATAAACAGTACTCACTTGGGGCCACCCAAGTATATTTGCTGCCTTTTTCCCTGTTTTTTATTCAAATATAGCCATCATCTGCATGCAAGAGATGGACACCTGTCCTGTAAATGTCCCAATTGAGGTGAAATGTCTCAGGTTAAAAATCAAGCTCCATATGCTGTCTTTCAATAATTTGTGCAGCTTCTTGCTTCCTGACCTGCCATGATTACTGAATATCTAATGGTTGATGATAGTGATGGCATTTGAGTGTCTTTACCTTACATCGAGGGTTTAGAGTTAGTTCAGGCAGGACATAGAGTCAAAGGCTGCCATATAATTGAGATCAGCTGATGTCACACAATCAGCTGATGGAAAGCTAATCTGCTTTTAAGCTATTGGTTAATCTCACTCAGGCTGCATTAATTAAACTGCTCTTGCCCGACTCTCTTTATTGCAAGCCACTTTTTGCAACCCTCCTCCACCCCAGCTCATCCTTTATTCTGCTTCTGACTTATTCAGCGTCATCCTGTTGCCTTTGATGCCTGTTCTGCTCTGGGTATTACCTAATGCTTTCCTTGTAGACACAGAAAGAGCAGGAATGTGAGCTGTTCCTGCTTGATGTTTTCCATGTGGGCAAGTTGAAGGGCAGGGGGATCCCAAAACAGCCACACCCCCAAATATAAACAACAACAGTAAGTGCTGATAGCAGGATGGCTATCGCTACCACCTGGTACATCATCATTCTTTAAGAAACTTTTCTCTGACTTCCTATTTGAGTAGATCTGTTAAGATTGACACATGCTGTCAGTGGGCTCTGCAGAAAAATTTTCACAGTGCAGTTAAGACTGTGGAAATGTTGGGTAACCTGAAAGAAAATTTACAAGATTGCAAGATATGGAGATTTAACACATGCTGATGATCTTACAAGGGAAAAAAGATCACAGAATAAAGTCTTGTCATGAAACTTGCTGCTTTGGATTTCTTTTTTAAAGCAAAGAAGTAACTTTTATGAGTTTGTCTGAAATTTGAAGCATTTTCCCATGTGCAATCAAATCCAAAAGGGCTATTTAAGGATTCTGTTTTCCTAACATCGAGTTAGATTAAAACTGTTTCTTTCTGCCAAGTGATGCTTAAAAGTTGTTCTTCTACAACATCTATGTCTTATTAATTGATGCTAATAGATACAGAAAACTTCCACTAATATGTAAAAAGATATTTCGCACGTCCTGATGGAGATTAGGAGTGTTATATTCAAACTCATCGCCCTTGGTTGCATCTTTAAAACAAAGTGGTGACTCATTTTGTTGTAAACCTTGTTAAGCCTCAGATGAAGGGGAATTAGATCCTTCATTTTCCTACACAAACAGCAAAATCTTTCATGTTTTGCGTGGTTGGGTCTAAATTGATAAAAGAATTAGGATTTGCAATGATAAAAAAGAAAGCAGATAAAGTTGAATCCACGCAGCACGAGTCGCGCCTCACTTTTAAATCTATGAATACACATGAGCAGACTGACTCACCAGGACAAACAACTGTTAAATAATTTGTTATTCAGCTTGGGTGCACTACCTGCTTACGGCAATCCGTCTCACCAGGTCTATTGTAGCTCCCACAGAGCCCTGCAGATGCTAAGTTTTTGCTCGAATGGTTGTTAAGGCCTGATAATTTACAGCAATGAGCTGTTGGTTGCCCTCAGGCCATTAGCTATTGTAGAGGCAGGACTGTTCCTGTTGTGTTAATGAGATGGATGAGTGGAGGATGCTCTGCAGAAAACAAGGCGGTGTTTGCAGCTAAGCCTGGTGAGGCCACGTGAGGTATTATATGGAAATGACTGGCGTACCATAGCGTTGTGTGAGTTGGTTTTGCTACTGGGAGGTCACAAGTTTAATCATATGTAAAAACCACAAAGCAATATAAACCTATATCTGCAAAATAATTGAAGTCTAGGTGCTGAAAAGTTCCCACTAAAGGACAAGCTGTTAACAACTGTGATAAAATAAAACTGTGTCCGTTACCCTCATATTAATACTTCCCCTGAAGTAAAAGTCGTGATTAAAATGAAATTGGTGTTACATTAAAATGATAAAGGATGGGGATTTTTAAACGAATGGGGACTGCAGCCAAAAGTTTTTGGACCGCAGAGGTGGCAGTTAAAAGTAATACTGCTTGCATAATGTGTCCCTGACCCGGCTGGAGCAGTACTTAACTTCTGCCTACACTGGGAATAAAACATTGTTTTCAAATCAGATGACCTGGTAGTAACTGCACCCTCCACAGAGACCTATTTATGTCAAGTTTCTTAATGTATCCATACACTGAAACAGCTCATTAAGTGGTTTTTTGCTCTTTACAGTAACGGTATTCTATCGCAGTGTCACAAAATTAAAAGGGATGATGCTTTTAAATGCATATTTAGGTGCTACTAATGATGCCAGACTCATTTCATGTCTCTGCTTCTCTGTGTCACTGCACCTGCGGTTTAAAGCCACACTTCCTGTTTTGACTGACTTAATAAAAGCACTCAAGAATATAACTATGGACCTTAATTGTGAAGAACTTGTCAGAAATAAGATGTTTATCTTTGATTTAACTTGTCTTTGGCAGAGATACCCACAGGCAGTGTTACCACAAGGCAAAGGTAGGCAATTGCCCGAGGCCTCGTGCTCCAAGTGTCATTAAAATACCAGTCATTAAAAATGTGCATTAAACATGAGGTAATTGTCTTAAACTTCTTTCAATGATAACATGTATTTTGAATATAAAAAGGGGCCAAGAGTGAATAAAATAGCATCAAAAATGATTTTGATTCAGCAAAAGTCCCTGGGAAGGACTCCTAGCCCCAACAGCAAGGTCAGAGAACCTCAAAAAGACTCAAAATGTTTTCATATCAAGCAAATTATGGTTTAGGTTAGACCCACGGACACAGGTTATTCAGTTGGAGGCCCGTGGGCCATTTTCTAGGAGGCAAGCCATGACCCAACCAAAGACTGGCTTGCCTCCTAGAATCATTTAGCCGGTTAGCTGTGCAGAAATACATGCTTTGACCACTCTAATACTGTCTCTACACCATCATATAGTTTTTAAGAAAGCCAGTATGACAAGCATGTTTGACAAAAGCAGTACAACTACATTTTTTGCATGTTATTATACATCAAGTCTTCCTTCTGTGTCATCCTCTGCAGGTTGGTTGAGTTGATGGCTGGTACTAGCTTGGCTAACATTCATGCCAGACTCACTCTGGTCTTAACCTGGTGCTTTCAATTTTAAAATCCTGGAAAGGGACACTTCACCTCCATCACATAGGCTTTCTTCACATGCTTGGACCCTTGGGTTTTCAGTAGCTGGTCTGGAGCAATGTGTTTCCTTTATTATTAGTCCACCATCCATGGCTGTGACTGCAGCTTTCCTGCCATCCAGTGGCTGGTAGAGCCTTGTGTGTTTTATTATGATGGAGAGGGTGAGTTTGATAGGGTGGAGCTCCCCATGTGGCTTCAGTGTTAATTTTAAAGGAAGAACTTCTGAAAACTCATTTAGCCATCCAAAAAAAGGCTCTCTCCACCCACCTGTGGATCCGTACCTAGATTTTAGAGATGAGTGGTCTAAAGCAGTTCTTTTCTGCATCCTTAACATTGGACAATCATTCCGGTGAAAAGATCCAGTGGTACGTTCTTGTTTTGATCTAATCTATATACATTTTCAAGGTATAACTAGTAAATAGGTGTGACTTTTGGTCAGCTGTATAACCTTTAAACAGTTTAATCATATATATTTCTATTATATACCCTATATTGCCAAAAGTATTCACTCACCCATCCAAATAATAGAAATCAGGTGTTCCAATCACTTCATTGCCCACAGGTGTATCAAGTCAAGCACCTAGGCATGTAGACTGTTTCTACAAACATTTGTGAAAGAATGGGCTCCCAGGAGCTCAGTGAATTCCAGCGTGGTACTGTGATAGGATGCCACCTGTGCAACAAGTCTAGTCATGAAATTTCCTTGCTCCTGGATTCCACAGTCAACTGTCAGTGGTATTATAACAAAGTGGAAGTGACTGGAAATGACAGCGGCTCAGCCAAAAAGTGGTAGGCCACGTAAAATGACAGAGCGGGGTCAGTGGATGCTGAGGTGCATAGTACGCAGAGGTCGCCAACTTTCTGCAGAGTCAGTTGCTACAGACCTCCAAACTTCATGTGGCCTTCAGATTAGCTCAAGAACAGTGCATAGAGAGCTTCATGGAATGGGTTTCCATGGCCGAGCAGCTGCATCCAAGCCATACATCACCAAGTGCAATGCAAAGCGTCGGATGCAGTGGTGTAAAGCACGCCACCACTGGACTCTAGAGCAGTGGAGACGCATTCTCTAGAGTGACGAATCACACTTCTTGCAATTTGGTGGAGGGGGGATTATGGTGTGGGGTTGGTTTTCAGGAGCTGGGCCTGGTCCCTTAGTTCCAGTGAAAGGAACTCTGAATGCTTCAGCATACCAAGAGATTTTGGACAATTCCATGCGCCCAACTTTGTGGGAACAGTTTGGGGATCGCCCCTTCCTATATAGTGTATATTGTTTCTATTTTGACTTTTACAGCCCTAGTTCTGCTTAAATCAATGTAGACAATTAGGATTTGTTATCTTTTTGTACAAATATTTTCTGCTGAAATTAAGAAAAAAAAGTGGTAGAAATAGTGAAATATATGTGGTTTTAGTTTGTTTTACAACATTGTAAAGGTTTTGTTATACTTAAATAGCATACATTAGGTCTTTTTTGTACTGTGAGTCTCATCATTATTAAAGTTCTTTTAATTAGTCAATATTTATCTTTTTTCCCCCCAATAATTTCTATGTAAATTAAACAATCAGCTTTGCGTCAACTTATATACTACCTCTGGACTCTCTCTTTGAAGTCAATGGGACGTATGTAACTTGACACAAGGAAATAAAACATGATTGGCTGGATAGAGAAAGGAAGACAGCAGCCACACTAGTGTTAGCTTGCCATCAACTCGGATAATAAAAGTGTCCAAAGTTTTTAAATGAAAGCAAAAGTAATTCCAGTAATTTTGTAAGTATCCCTGCCCAAGGTGATTTAGACCGAAGATCCTTATGTAGTTGGTTGTCGAGGGGGAGGGCTCACTTTAAATTTGTTGACCAATAAAGAAAATACCAGGTTTTTTTAAGCAACTTAGCAAAATAAATTATCAACTTATTTCTAAGAAATTACCTGATAAAATACCACCTTTATATATTATCATATTTCCAAATTATAGCTTGATAAAATGCAGACTCATTACCGGGTAGTTACCACCTTATTCTTGAGTAAGTACTGAATAATTACACTTATTACTTTAAATTTGCCAAGTAATTAGGGCCCACTAAAATAATAATGTTACAGGATCTTTTTTTTTTTACCATAAAAAGACAAGGAACAATATATGGTGAATTTGTTTACCTTGATTTTCACCATAATAATAATAAAACATAAGTGAAAAAAGTAAAAAAAAAAGAAAAAGTATTGCGGTTTTCAGCAAAAAATTCTAGGTCTTAAATCTAGATTTTTAAGTGTTTCAATGAGTGCCCTATAAAGGGATTAAAAACAACTTGCATGCACAGCACAAAAAATATTATCACCCAGGTTGGTGGAAAACAAGGAAGCCAGATGCGCTGCACAACAAAACACTTTGTACCAGGCATACGATAGAGTTCATAGTGAGTAAAATGAGATTATAGTTGCATGAAATTTTTCTTTTAAAGCATAGATTAATTTTAGTTTTGATATTTGCAATTATAGCTTGTCCTTGGTTTAGTCTTTTTCATACCCAGTCCATTCTCACAGGAGTTTAAATGGTCAGAGAAAGTGATACTCACAGCTGGACCAGGAGCTCCAACCACACCCTGAAGACCGCCTGGGCCTGGTGGACCCTAAACAAACAAAAACAAAAACACTTATTAGTAATGAAAGATCATTTGTGTTCATTCTCACCTCAGGAACTTTTACTGTGAAGTTGTAACAAACAAAGCCTGAAATATTTAGAACACTAAAACCATTAGAAACATTGCTGGTCTAATTGCAGCTCATTTTTCACACAAAATGGAGTTTTTGTTTTCATCAACTCTAAAAATCAATGGAAGTTAATGAAAACATCTGCAAGTTGGAGCTGCTTCCCTTCATACAGATTACCTCTTAGAAGAAATGCCATTTCTTAAAGCAAAGCAAATTTACCTTAATTCAGTATCTGATGACTCAAACCAATGAGAATTTAAATAATACAGATGTTTAAGGTGAAGATGGAGCACACATGAATTTCTATGGTAAGTAGGTAACAATTCAGGAAGCAGAACAGCACTTCAGTTAATATTTTATATTCTGCAGACTGTTTGGGGCAATCTCACCTTAGATGAGTCACTGCAAAGTTACCTGTGTTGTTTGATTTATTCTGCTCATATGAGAATTCAGCAGCTCAGATTTTCAATCAAAACTCATGGCTTTGGATACAAAGAAAAATAGAGGGAGTAAAAAGTTAAAAAAAAAGAACAACTCACAAGTTCCCCCTTGTCTCCTTTGCTCCCCTTCTGTCCAGGTCCTCCAACTTCTCCCTGTGGTGCAATACAAACAGCAGAGCTCACATCTCTCCTCTCCATCTTAAAGTCCAATATCTTAAAGTGTCACCTCTACCACGCTCAGGCAGTAAATATTTCTCAAGAGATTCTAATTTGATTGGCCCACAAAGACCTTGGGCGAGTGTTTGCAATTAATTGATTGGCTCCCTGTCTAACCCCATTGGCACGATGATTGACAAAACGGTGTGATAGAAGACGTGACTTGGATGAGAGCGGTATGATGGTTACAAATGTACAGATGCAGATCTGAGCTTTGAGTTTCTCATCTGTGCATGTGGAAGTAGACCTGAGGGTAAACAGTATTCAAGATCATGGCTATTATATGATGTTTATGTCTCAGGACATGTTTGGAAACACTTAAATGCTTCCTGTGTGCGCTACCTTGTTGAGTAAATGCAGCATTATGGTCATAATCTCTCTTGGTATGACCTGGGGCTAACAGAGGAAAAGCATCTGCTTTCAGCAGCATATGTGTTAGACACTGTATTTTCTATAGCGTGGTATGTAAAGAACTGTCGTTTGACATTGAAAGACATTCTTATTTTGCTAACGGTGCAGCAGCCTTGTTGAGTATCCTTGATGTGTCATAAGCTATAAATACAACTGACAATGAAAGAAACAAAGAGAAGCTATGCGACAAGAACAAATAATACCCTTCAGTTTCTCCACACATCCTGACTGTACAGACATGATTTGATGTTATTATTGCATTTCTTGTGCTGAGGAAGAATAGGAAATGGATTTCATTGTTGTGGGCTCATTATAAAGACAGTGTTAGATACAGATGTTGAAGTCATTGACTATTATTATAGCAAACTGCCTTACATTTACATTTATCCCTTTGTATGGATATTTTTAAAGCACATATTTTCATTTATTCCATCATTACAGAAACCTATTGTTATTTTATTGCTGCGTCCCTGTACAGCTATGTCCAAAACTGCAGTTTCCTTTGTGCCGGCAACGCCTACAACCTCAGTTTTCACCAGCATTTAAAGTTTTCACAGCTGACTTCTGCTTTCCTCAGTAGTATGTGTAATTCAAGGATATTATAGTAAACTAAAACTAACAAAATAACTAAAACTAAAATGTAAAAATTATTTTAGTTGACTGAAACAAATAAAAACTAAGCTTTACAAATAAAATGATAACTAGCTGAAACTGTATTGTGTGCTTACAAAACTAATGAAAATGAAAAAGAATTAGGGAGAAAATCTCCTTTGTTTTAGTCTTTGACACTCGCATACTGACTGACATGAACACCTAAGCCTGGAGAGAGTAAAACTGTCTGAATTGATTCAAGACAACTTCACAAAGTGGTAATTTTAGGTCTTGAGTTGTTTGCAAACATTAAAATGGAATAATTTAAGTGAAAAGTGAAGATACTTTTTGGGTGTTGCCCTTGACAGGTATCCTACATTACAGACAAAACTAAAACTAACATTCAAACTAATAAAAACTAAACTAAAACACAGATTTTTTTGCAAATTAAATACTTAACCAAACTAAAAAAGCAGTAAAACAAAAGTTGAAAACAAAATAAAAATCAAAACTAATGAAAAATCCCAAACTATTATAACATTGGTGTAATATTGCTTTCAAATAGCTCCATGTTCTTGATATTTTGTCATATTTAATGAATAATCATCAAGAAAATAATAGAAGTATTCCTTTCCTTGCATTTGCAGCTGTATATCTGAAAACTTTACCATAAAAAAGTCAGCCTAGTTTCTCTTCTGCCACTGCTGTTTTTAAAGCCAGTATTACAAGTCCTAACCCTTCTTGATATTGATTGGCCAGGAAGCGAGGAAGGATATTGATGAATGGCGAACTGTTCTGAAAGTTGAAACTTTTTCAACTGAGAGTGCAACAAAAACCAGCTGACACTGAAGGCGTTTTTGAACTTTAATGCTGAAACTCTGGACTAGATTGCAATATAAGAATCCAACTTGGCTGATGTTGAGTGAACAAATTCTGAAGTATTGGCTGCCCTTTTGATAACCTAGCTGGTGAATACAACACATTTCATTGAATTTCTTAAACTATGTAAGGTATGCAGAGTAAACATATAGATTTAAGTTGAGCCAACAACCTAAATAGCTAGTGCAACTATTTTAGTTGAGCTGAATGAGATAAAGATGTCTATTGGAAAAATTTTCTTCTAACTCAACCTTTTTAGCAATGAGCATGTTATGTCAACTGAATGGCAACATGGTGAATAAAGCTTGACCCCCTTAAACTCAAAAAAAGCTGGGCAACTTGTTACTTAACTATTTAATGCTGGGCCTTCATATTTGTGTTTAAAAACCTAAATGTAGGTTTTTGGAAGGGCAGGAGGATCCCAGAACAGCCCCAACACCAAATATAAGTAAGGCAATAAGTGCTAATTATTACCTGCTAATTAAGAGAAAAATATTTGTAACCATAAATCATGCATCTTTCTTGACAAGGTGGTCCTGACTGAAATGTGTTCTCTTTCAGCTGGTTCCTCCTATAATTATTTATTGAACTAATCAACCAACTTATTCAACTGTCACCACATTTTACCCTCAGATTAAGAGAGCTTCTCTTGTTTGTACATCTATAATCAGAGTGATGCTACACATCTTGAATCTTTACTTTTCTTACAAACTTTCTCAGGTTCATATTTAAGCTATCTTGTACTGCAGTGTATCACATTTTTACTCTACCTTGTCACCATCCTCTCCAGGGGGACCCTGAGGACCAGCTGGACCAGGAAGACCAACAGGACCTTGAATTCCATCACGGCCGGCAGGACCCATGGGACCTTTCTCTCCCTTGACAGAGAGAGAGTGGAAAGTTTCACATTGTCAACAGTCAGATCACTATTTTTCCTCAAGAATGTGAGTGTATCCAGGTTTAAAATTCTTTTTGTCTCATCTAGATGCAGCAAATACAAGCACAGTGAAGTTAACTTGTCTTTATTAACCAGATGAGCTTATGCAAAAAGAAGAAAGACTACAGAAGCCCTAAGAAGACATGCATCCATCATTCTACTCTTTTTCCTGTGAGATAATTTCAGTAATTTTCTCAAGATTTAGAGAAATTCCATTCTTAGTGACAAGGAAATCTTCATTTTTATCCTGAGATGACAATAAAAGTTAGTCAAGGTCTCAAGAGAACAACCCAAATTTAGTAATTATCATGGGAAACCAGAAAAAAATTAAAGATACAGCTGTATTTTGGCTTTAACTAAATTCATATAAATGATAACACATTTACATTACAACTGAGATTATAACTGAGAGCGTGTTAAAGTATAATGTGAACTTGTGAATGTTAGCAACATCTGAAACTTCATTTGTTCTCTATAATTGAAACACACACAGACACAGATGAAGCTTTATTTGTTTTCGTCTGAATCTCTACATGTTCTCTGGAAGATTATGAATTCCAACTAAATATTGCAACCATCACCAGCAATGTTCTTATAAATGTCCTTTTAAATATCATGTCCCATTTTTTCCAACTTCATTCTGCTAAATGCTACTGAATATTACACACTGTGCCTTTAAATATTGTATATATGCAGTGCATCTTTATGGAGGGATGAAGCGGTGTTTCAGTGACTGAAATACTCACAGGGCCGCCCTTTTCTCCAGCAGGACCGGGTGGACCTTGGGGGCCGTTGCGTCCTGTAAGACCGATGGGACCTCCGGGGCCGGCGGGACCTCTCTCTCCAGGAGAACCCTGTCATCAGACAACAAAGACCCATCATTCACTGCTGTACAGCGTGGACGCTAAGTAAGTCAAGTCTCTCTGGAGCAGTGTTAATTTTGTGGGCCGAAATTATGACAAATAATGTTAATCTATCCATTTTTTTTCATTAGATGCAACTAAGACAAGCTAAAAAGAGATCCTTGGTGAAAAAAAGTCTGAGATTAAAACGAGACTAAAATGAAACTACTGGACTGTTAGATGTTCAAAATTCACATTTCTCCACTGAGCAGAGATGAGGTGGAAGATCATCTCATTTATTTCTGTATTTTCATCCATCTGAATACAATTATTAGTGTTTAACATTTACATTAGTTTAGAAAGACATCTGATAAAATCAGTTGAAAGAAAATAATGTACAGTGCTTAACAAATTTATTAGACCCCCACCCAAAGTAAGGTTTATGCCACAGCTGCATCATGAAGTGCTTTAATGCGGACTCTTTCATTTTCAGTCAGCTCTCCATGTTTTACCATTTTGAAGAGGAATGAGGAGTTTCAAACTGAATTCACCTTTTTATACCCAAATTTGAGCTGGCTCACTGGGCTTCTCTGAGAAGTCAGAAATTAATCAAGCATAACATTCAACCACTAAAACAAATTGTTCTGTTCAGGAATGCAAGTAAGAAACTTTCATTTGACATATTAATCATAAAATGATTGAATGATATGAATGTGCTTTACTATTTTTTCGTT